>NC_080632.1:22845311-23454894 GCF_027887145.1 Ammospiza caudacuta
ACAGCTAAGGCAGTGCTCTCTGCAAAAACTTGTGCTAGATTCTCTCTGCTTCCTTCTTTCTGTCAGTAGGGAGTCCACTTGCAGAGGTCCTCCTGGAGAATTAAATTCACTGCTTGGACAGAGTGAGACAGTTCTTTTTTCTGAGAGCAAAAAAGCTGAATGTTAGAGCAGGTTTTCCATTACTCATGTGGTGGTTTACCCTGGTTGGATGCCAGGTATCACCAAAGCCGCTCTATCACTCCTCTCCCCAAGTGGCCTGGGGAGAGAAAGTAAAATGAAAGGTTCATGAGTTTAGATAAGGGCAGGGAGAGATCACTTCTGAATACTATCATGGGCAAAACAGACTGAACTTGGGGATATTAGTTGAATTTATTACCAATGAAATCAGAACAGGATAATGAGTAAAACAAATCTTTAAAATCATCTCTCCCCTACCCCTCCCTTTTCCCTGGGGTCTGCTTCCTCTCCCAGGGGCACAGGGAGACAGGGAATGGGGGTTGTGGTCAGGCCATCACACATTTTGCTGCGCAGGAAGAGGAGCTGGTCACCCACTCCAGCATAGGGTCCCTCCCACGGGAGACCATTCCCCATGAACTTCTCCAAGGTCAATGCATACTATGAGAAATGGTTCTTCATTAACTGCTCCAGCTTGTGTTCCTTTCTACAAGGTGAAATCCTCCAGGCACAGCCTGCTCCAGTGGGGGTGCCTGTCGTGGCTTAGGGGTGGCACTCCCCAGTTCAGTTCTCCCACTGAGACTTTCCAAACCACACAATTGCTCACTGACTCCCCCTCCCCTTTCTTCTGCCCCCACTGTGGGCGGCTGGAGAGGAGAATTGGAGGTACAAAAGGCAAAGATCACTGGTTGAGATAAAAACAATTCCCTAGAAACAGCAATGAGGTAAGAAAAAAATAGGACCAGTAACAATATTAATTACAAAAGTTATTAATATTGTACAGATAGAAGCTGATACACATTAAATATACTCATCAAGCATGAGACACTCAAAAACAATGGCAGCCACGTTCCCTACCCTCCCACCCTTTTTGGGTTTTTGGATTGCAAGCCACGCCCTCCTTCCCAAAAGTCCCTCAGCTCCGCCTCTGGCTGTGACTTGAAGTGGTACAGAATAACAATCAGCACATGCCCACGTAGCTTCAGGCTTTGCCCCTCCACACACACTGCAAAAAAGTTAACTCAGTCCTGGCTGACAGCAGGACAGTTCCCCAACAGGATCACAAGTCCGACCAGGAAAACTGCTTCAGCATGGTCACCTCTCTCCGTGGGTCTGCAGGTCCCTGACAGGAGCCTGCTCCAGGAGCTTCCCACAGGGTCACAGTCTCCTTTCAGGCATCCACCTGCTCCAGTGTGGAGTTCCTCCATGGGTTGCAGGTGGAGCTCTGCATCCCCCAGGGATCTCCACAGGAAGCCGGGGCAGAGATGCTTCACCATGGTCCTCACAATAGGCAGAAGGAGAATGTTTTCCCAGGCACTTGGAGTACATTCCCACCCCCGCCCCCCCCCCCGCCCGCCATTTTCCACTGACCTTGGTCTGCACAGCTCTTCCTCTCACTTTGCACTCCTCACTTCTCTGAGCACAATTACGTCTGCGCAATATTTTTCCCCTTCTAAAATATGTTACCAGGTCATTACTACCATCTGTGATTGGCTTGGCCCTGGCCAGCAGCAGGTCTGTCCTGGAGCCATCTGGCATTGACTCTGTTGGACATGGAGGAAACTTCCAGCAGCTGCTCACAGTGTCGTCTCTACACTGCCAAAATCTTGCCATGCAAATACAGCACAACTCAGTTCAGCCCTGAGCTTTCTTCTGACTCAAAACTAATTTCAGATAAAAGGGCAAAATTTATCTCTTCCGCAGCTCTTGCTTATCTCCTCTGTTCAATATTATGGCTTCTCTTTCCTACCCAAAGCAGGGCCCAGTCATGTTCAAGGCTTTGAAATTCCTCGTGCTCTAGGTATAAAATTATCTCTTGCCATTAGCAGTCTATTGCATGACTTATTCAGTAGGTGCTCGTGCCTGTCATCTTCCTCAGGAGACTGAACCCCCCACACACATCCCAAGTTGTCTAATGTTAAATTCCCCATTTTCTCCAAGTGTAGGATAAGGAATAGTTACATTAAGAGAAAGGGGTTGCCCAAGTCAGCACTAATGCAGAAGAAGTCACATGAGAACTGATTCCCAGCCCCTCTCTCTCCTTGCTCATTATGAATGTGCAGAGTCCAGCTGCACGCACTCAGTAGTTTAATGCAGACCACCTTCATTTTGATTCACAGTGTACAGAGTTGCTCTGCATTTTTAAAAGTTTTTCTTGTTTTCCCATCAGCGTCTTGAAAGTATTGAGAGATTTTCACCTGCGGTCACATTTTCCTCTGTATTCTCTATTTCATGGTTCCTCCAGAGCCTTTATTTCTGCATACTTGTTTGCAGTCAGGACCACTTCACAGTCTCGCTTCCAGTTCAGCATAATATCCACATCATTATTAAACCCACATACAGCTCCCTGAAAAAAATCTACCATTTATTTCAGGAAAGGAAACAATCAGCCCAAGGGTTATTAGTCTTGGTATATTTTCTGTCATAGTGGATTTCTGATTTACAATGTCCTTCTTAGAGTCTGATGAGTGCTCTTTGTTGCACTGCATGGTCAACCTGAAGACAGCAAAGGGGAAATATGACTAAATACTTGCAGTAGCAGAACTGCTCAATGGAATCTGCATTTAAATAAAAATAAATAGATTTTCCAGAATACTGAATTAAACAAAGGAAGCATAATCTGATTCTTATCTCATCTCTCCCTTCAATAACTTCCTTGAGTCCACCTTTTTTACCATCTCATTTGTTTCTGAAGAAGTAAAATTTGTAATGCTGGAAGGGAGGGGTCTGGATGTGGGTGAAATTAATATGGGCAAGTAAAGCTAATAAAATTCTGATCAGGCCTCATCCTTGGATAATCAGATTGTCTGCACTAGAGTAATTTAAATGAGACAAGCAGAAGAGTTTCCAACCATGCACAAGAAACTTCTTGGGTTTTAGAAGAGTTTTCTCCCACAGGCTGCTGTACCTGATCAGGGATAACTGTTTTGGATCGAGAAACATTTTACTAAGGTCACCTAAATTGCCCTGGGTATACTGACAGGCTTGAAATTACTCCTAACCTTCCCAAGTTACAGGGCTGCAGCAGCAAATGTAAATTACAACTACTCAAAGGGGAAATAAGAATTATTCAGTAGGCAAGAGCACCCAGCCAAACAATGTTGGTCTGAAGGTGTTCAGAAAGTGGCAAAGATCTATTCTCCAGCATCAGTTCAAGCATCATCTCTTAGCATTGTTATGTTTTCTGACCTCTTAGAAATAAATTCATACAAACCTTGGGGACACAGTTTTTTTCTGACAGGTATCACCTTGCCTAGACTATGAATGGACACCCCCGGGGTGTTCTGTTTAAAACTGCCTGTCCCTCTGCAGCCTGGTTGTGGTTTCTCACTGGGATACTTTTGCCCACTGCAGACAAACCCTGGTTTTTAGGTCCTCCAGAAGTCTTACTGAGTTCAAAAATCTCTGTTGGCAGCTCCAAAGCTTTTAGAGAGAAGCTGCTGCTGACGACCACTAGTCATCCCCTGTATGTGAACTTTGACAGAAGAATGAGCAAAACAAGCACTTTGTGGCACTCAGATGGCTAAGAGTGGGAATATGAAAGGAGGTTAATTCACTGGGGTTTTTTTGGTTTTTTTCCACTATATAAATGAAATCCAGTTTTCTGGATGCTTTTCCATTCAAAACAATTGTTTTCTTACTAAGAATCAGACTCAGTGAACAAAACAGAGAATCCTCCAAACACTAGAACAAAAATTATTTAAAGGCATTTGAAAATAAATTATTGTGAGAATTAAATATGCACTGTCATTTATCAGACTGGCTTCTCAAATCAAAAAGCTAGCCTAGAGACCTGTGTTTCATCTCTTTATTATTCAAAGGAATTCAAATAAAATAAAGCTATAAGAAATTAGGGTGGGTTCCTCATATTAAAATTATTACTCAACTGCTAAATTTTAGCGCTTGATTATATTGTATAACTGTTCAGGTTGCCTAACTAATGCAATATAAAGTCAGAAAACTGGTGAAATGCCAAGAATAACACATTATCTGTGAACAGAGTCCAGGGACTGAATGCAAAATAGCCATAACCAAGAGCTGCATCTGTAGATCTGTCATTTGGTGCAGAGGTTTCCACAGGTCATACTGTAATTTGGATCAAATATCTATTTCAACAATAGATATGTATGCAAATTCCTCCAAATCCAACGTATTTTTCATCTCAGTTAATGACAAGAGATTTACGGTCCTGTCTTATTTTCTGGTGTGCATTTCCACTGTTTTATTTATAAACTGCTTCTCCTCAGGTCTCAGTTCAACAAATCAGGCAGCCCCTGCTAATAACAAGATGATTTGGATATGTCAGTCAACCAGGCAGTAAAGTGAAAACAAATCCTTCCTTCTTCTTTACAAATGTACAGCTTTTCCAGAGGCCTTACACACTACTTGTTCTTGGAACTTACTGTTGACTTCATAAATATTAAATTACTTATTTTATTAACATGAGACTGTTGACTTTATTAACATGAGTCAACAACTGTATCAACACTTAATTAACATGCAGGAATAAAGTTTGTCACTGTAGATGTCTATTTTCCCTTTTCCTGCCCAATTTGTTCTTCACAGTTCTGCAGTGGTATTGCCCTAGCTACGTGCAATTGCAGAAGCAAAAAAAGGAATTGTGTATGAGGAAAACATCATATGCAGTAAGGAGACCACAATGATCACGGGAGACATGATATGTGGTCTGAAACTGATTAGAACTACAGGGTTATTATATCCTGGAGAGACCCAGAGTTACTGTTTAGATCTTACTACAAAACTATCCGGAGGCAAATGCAAAATATCTTTCTTGAGAAAGAGACACAGCATTCAGGAAGAGCGTGCAGTCACTAACTCTTGCAAACTAAAACCCGCTGCCACTGCAGAGCCAGTCAGCTGGACAGTCAGGTGGGCAAGGCAGGCTGAACCAACTGAGGCGTGTCTGAGCCTTCAGTGCCCCTGCTCTGGCCAGTGCTAGCTGAGAGCATCACAGCTCACTGTGCCTCCAGAGCACAGGGAGGAGCAAGGCTAGATACACAACAGGCACTGAATGCATTTGTGTTGCCAGAGCCCAGCAACCCTCCAGCTTCACCAAGGTGCACCGAGGCAAGTACTCCTCCCTCGGTGTGTGGAGCAGCTTTTCTCTTCATGGACCTGCTCTCCCGTTCATCTGGGAGCGTTACACATGCTTTGCAAAAGCTCCTTGTCCCACAGCGACGCTTACTCCCTGTCTCTTGGAATACAGTCTTAGGATCCACAGAGGACTTTACCCAAAAAGGGACAGCTTCCCTACGAAGAGCTCATTTTTTACATTAGTTGTCCTCAAGAGAGAGAGAGCACTTACACTGTGGATTGAACTCACAGGGAAAATACTCCCTTATTGCTGCTTGACTGTTGCTCAGGAATTTCCTCATCTTGTTTGACTGCCAGTGATACAACCTGGTTATTCTAAGCAGGAGATAGATCGTGGCTTATGGACACACCTCCACTGAAATTTAGGAAAGATAGCAATTCAGATTTGAATATTTTTAAAGACTCCTGCAGTGACCAGACTTACTCCTGCCATGAACACCTTTGCTCATGCTTTCAAACTTCATCACAAACAGCATTTCTAAGAACGTCTCCCACCACACTTCTTCATCAATCAGACTAATTTTTGTTCTTCCCTCACAGAACTAATGCAGCCAGCTAGGTTGCAAATCTGAGCTCATCTGTGTCCACATCTCCACAGTGAACACTGAGGAGGTAGGTAGAGAAAAGAAAGTCTCAGAGTCAATCTAGCCAGAAAGCTGAAAGTACTGACCACTGCAGACAGGCAGAAATACCTCAAGCCATGGATAAAAATCTCTTAATGGGTTCTCAATTTGGCCACAAAATCCATGTCCTAAAGGGTGAAGAGAAAATCCTTTGAATAGTGATATAGCTAGAATCTTTTCTCCTGCAATTGCACATTAAATTCAGCAGCTTATGCTTCAGTGATGCAGCCCACCAGAGGGTGGGCCTTCACTGATGCAAGGATATACTAGTGATGTGCATTGTCAGAGATAAGAACTCAAAAAGAGACTCACAGGAAAGGCCTGCACAACTGAACCAAACTAAAATCCATTTCTAAAGAACAGGAAACCTTGGACTTAAGTTAAAAGCAGGCTGGAGTTTTTCTACCTTGAGAAAATATTCTGAGTGATTTTCTTCTAGGCTCATTCTCACTGAAGTTCACAGGACCAATCCAGTGGGCAGGTAAACCTGTGCTCCACCAAAAGCAAAAGAAAAGCCTGTTGTTTTACAGCCACTTCACCTAAGAATTGAGTGCAGGAGAAGAAGGATGAGACACACAGAAATCTCATCTCATGCTGATGCACAGCTTACAACAGGCTCATAATCATAATTTCCAACTGACTTTCCATTCTAAAGAAGGAAAAGAATGAATTCCAACATCAGACCAAAACAAATTTTCAGAAGTTCTCAATTCTTGATGATCAAAGAAGAACGAAACTTTCCTCACAATTAGGGGAAACCAAACTAGTCAAAATGAAACCCTTTTAGAGCGAAGTACAGAACATTGCCTGTGTTCATATTCATCACTGGGCAAATGACCATTCTTGGAAAAAGAAGACCAGTTGTCCCAATGCCAGAGACAAACCTCAAAACATAGATGACCTTACAAAGAAAAAATACTTAAGCAGTCAGCTGTTGTCATCTGTAACCACAAGAACACAAAAACTTATTCAGCTCACCACTCTGATAATGTAATACCATGAACAAGTTTATCCTTTTGGTCAGGCAGGAATAATTTGTTACTGATCTAACACAACCTGGACCACACATCTGTCCCTCACACATCTGCAAATGCGTAACAAGCCAGTAGAAAACCCCAAAGCATCCTGAGGTTTTGCCTCACTGACAGTGGTGCATCCAAAAAAGAGTAACAAGACCATATGCCTGGAGAAAAAGTTGAGGAGAATTCCCACACATTTCCATCATCCCCTTAAGAAATCCCATGGAGGGTTTGTGCAGTTGTACAAGCCCATCCAAATATCTCCTAATAAATTTACTTATTCCCAGGAGATCAAAGACAATCTTTTTTCCCCTTTTTCATTAACTGGAAATATTTCCAGTTAAACATCTCTGAGGCTACACTTAGTTCCTGCAAAGACCTGACCTAACAGCTCTGGTCAGCTTATTAAAGCTTGTGTATATATCTGCTTATTACTTTTTTTACTTCTTAAATTTGTCTCTATTGCTGAATAGCCCTTAGCTAGATATCACTATAAACCAGGGATCCTTATATCCCACACATATTAGTTGGGTTGGGAGTATGGTGAGCTGATAATGCTGCTGTAATGTGAGTCATGCAGATAATCCTGCAAACATTTGGAAGGTGGAAATCTTTTTTGCTTTAAGGTAAAAGCCTAGCTGACAAGCCTTTACCTAACATTTTGATGTTCAGTTTATAGAGCTTAATTTATACACATAAAAATCCTGTTTTCTAAGTCAAACATCCAGTCCTCCTTGTCTGGGGGGCAAGTGGGGACGATTTAAGTTTGATTTCTTGTATAGGTTAGATTTGTTGTTTATTGTGATCATGTGTTTGTGGTGGTTTGACCCTGGCCAGATGCCAGACACCCACTAAAGTCACTCTATCACAGGGCAGGGGAGAGGAAGGACAATGAATGAAAGGTTCATGAGTTGAGATAAGCACAGGGAGAGATCACTCTCCAAATTCGGTCACAGCAAAACAAACTTGACTTAATTGAGGAAATTAATTGAATTTATTACCAATCAAAATCAGAGCAAGATAATGAGAAGTAAAAGAAATATCTAATATCAATACCTGCCCCAACCCCTCCCTTCTTCCCACCTCTGCCTTCACAGGGAGATGGGAATGGGGGTATGGTCAGTTCACCACACACTGTTCCTGCCGCTGCTCAGGGAGACTAATCCTTCCCCTGCTCCACCATGGAGTCCCTTCCACAGGAGACAGTTCTCCGTTAAATTCTTCAGCCCGAGTCCTTCCCATGGGCAACAGTTCTTTGTTAACTGCTCCAGAGAAGGTCACAAATCCTGCCAGAAAATCTGCTCCAGCATGGGCTCCTCCTTCGCAGGGGGTCACAGCCTCCTCTCAGGCATTCAGCTGCTTCAGCGTGGGGCCTGGCCACAGCTGAGGGTGTATCTCTGCACCTCCAGGCACCTCCATGTGCTGTGGGGGTAAAGATGCTCCACCACAGTCTTCACCAGTGCTTCCCTTCCTAAAGATGTTATCACAGAGTCATTACTGCCATCTCTGATCGACTCACACTTGGCCAGTGGTGGGTCTGTTTTGCAGCCATCTGGCATTGGCTCTGACAAATATGGGAGAAGCTTCCAGCAGCTTCTTACAGCAACCGCCCCGACAGCTGCCTCCTCTACCCTCCTCTCTACTAAAACCTGGCACTGAAAACCAAATACAGCATTTCATTTACACGGTGAATTAGATAAAATAGAAAGAAGAAGAGAAACTATGAAATGGGGTTAAAAATAACAAAGACATTTTACCACACAAAAGGAATGTTTTGCAAATTGTCGGGCCCATCTGCTGCTCTTCGTGTTCATGGATTTAACTGCACCATGAAAGACTGGATCAGCAAAAAGCAGGAGTGGTTCACTGAACTGCTGAATATGATACAATTTTCATAACTTCATAGAGCCAGTGAGAGAATGGGTGAAGCGGCCTGATAGGTAACTCCGATATAAATGTCAAATCCACAGCCTGGAGCTTTGGCCAGCTAGCTGTGGAAAGGCTGTCTTCACCAAATTTGTTAATCGTTTTTGTATGAGTATATGGGCTCATAAAGACGAACAGAAAACAATGACTGATGGATGTTCTCCATCCCAAGTCAATGCAGAGGCATACGTTTTCTGAAAGAATATTATTTCCTAACTTAAGATTCAGCCCTCTGCTGCCCATTACCTAGGATGTTGTCCTGCAGTGATCCAGACCCACCATCTGAATCTTCATGTTTCCAAATGGCTCATGTCCCACGAATTCTTGTACCTCATGGCAAAACCACTTCCCCTGACCTGTCGTTCTGACAGGTGGGAAGGTTTGGTAGGTTCCAGAGCTCCTACCTGTGGGAGGGTTAGCTCAGGTATTTCTGTAGAACCCTTCTCTCCAATTAGCAAATCCCAATCCCCTAAGTATTTTCCAGAATCACTGTTCTGAAAAACAGCCTAAACTCCCAGAACACAAAACCTTTTGCTAGAAACAGCTCTGCATTGATGCAGAGCCAGATTTTTTCTGCTTCTTTCATATTAATCCACAATTTCATTATATAAAGTTACAAAAAATTAAATGCATCCAATTACAGAATTTCAAAATCTATTCAGAAATAGGAATGGAGCAAGCCCACAATTAGCATGGTCCTTAATGCAGTTTCATAAAGCCCATAGCAATTAAGTTGCAAAGTGCTGTAATTTACATGAACAAACAAAAACAGGAGTGGGTGTAGGAGTCTTTGCTTCATAAACAAAATAAATGTCACAGACAGCTCTAATACAAGACTGTACAACAAGCAACAGCAAGGATGCCATTTCTCAGTGATTCTGGCTACTGCCTGCAGACATTCAAGTTCTTTTCAGATGGGCCAGGACTGGTGAAAGTGAGGCTGGAAAAGGATGGACTGTTTCTATCAGAGGTTCCCATGCCAGGGACAGCAGTTAAGCTCTGCCCAAATCTACATCAGTGCCTGGCCCCAGAAAGGGCATCAAAGAAACAAGATGCAACTTGGGAACAACACCTCACATTTTAAGTGACAGCCTGTGACTACATCCCTGAAACATCAACAGAAATGTCAAAAAATCTCTGCATTTTCACATTTTCCTGGGCAGCAAATCAGTGCAATGAAAGAGTTCTTAAAGAAGACCTATAAATGCCAGCTCTCTGCCCTCCTTCCCATCGTGGCAAGAGGTGTCTGAGCCCTATACGAAGAGGGAAGCAGAAATCCCTGTCTGAAGCTTTCTTTGAGGAACTGCTGTCCTTAACTTCATTGGTAAAAGCTGCTTGGCACCCACATCAAACATCTCACCAACAGCTCAGTTAGTGTTGTGGCTGCTTGAGACAATGGGGCCAGTCACTCCAGAACTCCCTTACAGCCTTTGGGCCATGGTGTCCAATTCTGAGTGTGTAGGGTAGGGTTTAGCCCAAGTTTTCCAAGGAAAAACTGGTCCTTCAGGTGCTAGGGAGAACAAGTCATCCAGACAGCCTTTCAGCTAACTGCCTGACACCTGGGGGCTCTGGAGCTTTCTTCAGGCAGGCGGCTGGAAACTAGGAGAAATTTGACTCAAAAGTGAATTCATAAGCTGTAAGAGAAATGTGTCATTTCCCCTTTTCATACTTGTGAAAAATATGTGAAAATGTCACAATTTCCCTATAGGAGAGAAATTGCAGCTTTAACGAGCTCACCTCTGAAATTTGTCAGCATTCTGGCACACTTGATGCCACTCCAGACAAAACAAGCATAGCTCATCTTCCCATCTGTGCACACAAGCTACAGTAGCCAAGGCTGTGGAGAGGAATTACATAATGGTTCAGCCTCCTATCTCTGATCCCTTCACCCTTCCCTCATTAAAGTTGGGAAGAGAAAGTACATTATCATCAGCTGCAAGGAAGGCTTTTACTGGTAAAATAGTGTGACTAATGGTGTTTAAAAATAGTAAATGGCCTTTAGAAGCATTAAATTCCCCAACAAATTCGCAGTTTAAAAATTGTAGCAAAATCAGTATTGCTAAAGTTCTGTTAATGTCACATCAGCATTTCATAAAAATGTTTTCCAGCTGTTTTCCTACATTTTAAGTAACATTACATAGTGAAAGGCCTGAAGCACTTGCAGATGTCATGCTTTCCTAGAAGAATCAAAATATTCCAGGAAAATGGTTTCATTATTTCTAAGTCTTGTATAATTTCTAAACAGTTTTCAAAAACATGCATTGTGAGAGATGAACAACAGAAGATGTCCCTGAAGAGCTTCCCTATTTTGCTGGAACCACCTGTTTCACACCACTGTGAAATGAATTCTCCACCACTGCATGAGCCCTTCTGAGCAGAGGGAAAAGCATGGTGGTATTGCCCACAAAATTGGATTTGCTACCTGGTGTGCAACAAGCCACTAATTGCACATTGACAGAGACATTGATTACTTTTTTCAGATGTGTGCTGTGTGCGGGGAGGTTTTCCACTTTTCCACCAAAAAAGCACATCGCTAGGACCCTCTGCAGCTTTATTTATGCACAAAGTTCAAAGTTAGTAACTTCCCACATACAGCCCACTCATTATGCTTGGTAAGTAGTTTCCATTTAATCAAGGTAATCCTAATTTCTACACAAGACCAAGGGAAGGTTTGTGTCATTCTGACTTTGAGGCATGACTTTCAGGGTTACAATACAGGCAGCTCCTCTAAGGGATACATGGTCCTTGAGTCATTTGCCAGGTTTATTCAGTAACATTTGTAGACATACAACGTCTTCATTTATTACATTCTTACAGCTTGGTTCCCTTCACTACCCTTCACTAAGGAATGCTAACCGTTTGTTCCACTGATTAGGAGCCCTTTCTTGCTGATATAAGAAAGTCTTAATTAGCCAAGCTAAAGTATTTAAAGAACATCCCAACTTAAGATAATTTCGTCATATTCCTCATTCTGCAACAGTGGTACTGAGAAAAACTGTCGCTTTTCACACCCAGAAATCAGTCCTGCTGCTGCAGTCTAGAATAGAAAAGGGCTCTACTGTAAATTGCAGACAGTCTTTAAGGTAAAATCAAGAAAATACAAGTGATTTTGCCAAGATGTTTGAAGTTCAGTGTCTTCTCTGTGCTTAATTTTGCTGCTGCACTGTACAGAGAGATGGATGTATACTTGAGTATAGTACTTCTGCTTGCATCCAGAGCCAAAAATATCTATGACTCATGCACGTTAATCTACACCTCCTGTGAACATTAAATTCTACCAAAATCCTTTCCGCTGGGGAAAAGTTCCCTTTCTAGCTTTCAGGGATGCAAAGAAATGTGAGTGCCCTGTTCAGCCTCCCTGGGCTTGAAAGAGAGATGAAAACCTTTTCCACAATTTTCACTGTTTTTGTAACCATTTTTAGCCTTCCCACCACCACAACCAGTACTGATCCCACAGGGAGGGTCTGGCCAGTGTTTGAGCGCAGGACCCACGGTGTGATTGCAGGGGACTGGACCATAGGAAACACTTGTGACAGCATGGCTAAAAAAACCCAAATGCACACATACACACTCATTCAGTCTACTGAAAAAGAATGGTGGGAGTCACCTATATGTGTCACTCACAGCTTCTCCTGGAGGAAACTGTGAATAAGGAAAGCACAAACCTGATTTTAAACTCTGTGGTTTTTAACTCCCCTGCCTCAGCTTTGAGGAAGGCACATCTGATGCCCTAAATTGTAAAAGCCAGCAACTACCAAGTTCTTCCATCCTTGCCTTGCAGGTGCAGTTGTTAATCTTCTGTGGCTCAGGACAAACTTGCGTTCTTGCCTTTACAGAGCCATCATTGCATTCTCAACCAAACCAGAGACGAACCAGATGTGTGCCTTGTCCTCCCCGCTCAGGCAGCAGCTAGCCTCACCCATCAACACCTGCACATAACCTCTCAGAGAAATAATTGAGTCCTGCCTGACATTAGGAGGCACAAATACGGTCCCCAGCATTGCCATCTGCTGAGTTAGAAGTACCATGACAGCACATGCCAACCCAGCTCAGCCTCCACCAACATCTAAGTGCCAGTAGGTATTTTAAATCCTTTGAATTCTGCTCTTTCCCTGTGCACTGGAAGAAAGTTATTGCAAACATGCAATGTTCAGAAGTGCTAGAAAATATAAAAATCATTCAGAAATAAAACAAAGACTTAAAACAGACTACAAACCCCTCTGCTCATGGTCTGACACATCTGGTAGAAAACACAACTGTGAAATTTCAGTTGCGCTGGACATGGCAACAAATGACGACTAAAACAAATATTTGTGACTTTAAAATACTTCACAGGTGTTAAAACAGTCAGGAAAGCAAATCTTCTGAGCAGGTCTGTATTTCCTTACTGCGTAGTCAGTGCAAATTCTCTGAGACAAAACCCTGAGCTTCTTCCTGGTAGCATTTTGGCTCCTCATGAGAGATAGAACTCCTGTCAACCTAAGCATTACTTGGACATTGCTGCAGGATTTTATTTTCTATTTGCATAGATTGAATAAGTTTTAATATCCACTACATTGCCTAGTTAGTGCTGCTGAGGTAGTTGTATTTGAGCCTGTATCTCCCTCCTGCAAGATTTCATCCATTTTCTGAGTGTGGCAGCTCAAAAAATGCCCCACCGCATCTTCTAGAAAAAAATCAGCTGTGCTCACACTTGATGCCTATGTACCTTCCTTCATCAGCATGGATTATAACTTTTTTAACCCAGACTTACTAGGCTTGTGAAGATTTAAAGCCCCCAAAGGACTGAGTAACAGTTCCAAATCTGACCTTGGCACTGCTCTACTTTCAAGTAGTTACCTACTTGTTAGCAAGCGTCCTATTTATGGAAATTTTTCTGCAGCACAAATAACACAAGAGGCTACTAAACCCTTCACAGTCTTTAAAAGCATGGTTACAGGTGAATGCAAGAGTTCATACAGTCTAGCCCTCCTGCTGGACTGGTCAATTTGAGTTATTTGTTTGAGTTATTCAAGTTGCTTTGCATTTAGCCACAGGACTTGGGATGGGGCAATGTCGCATTTCAGTTACTAATACCACATGCTGCTTTCACTGGAATTTTTAAAAATCTCACATTTATTTGAGCTGAAATCTTCTGACACATTTCATTCCCAAGGTGGTCTGAGGTAAGAAATGTGCTCACAGCTGCTTCTAAATTCTGCTTCCATACAAGCTATATCACTTTCTAGCATATTTCAAATGCAAGCTTTTTAGTTGTCCTATATATTTTCAACCAATCTGAGATCACTAACGGGACCATAAAAAGGAAATTCACATAATTAATATACTTCTCACAGTGTGCAATTGACTGAACCGAAAGTTTGCTAAGCTGTAGCTATTCATGCACTGTCTTCATACATTGGCTTCAATAATGACACCACAATAAGAAAACACTGAGTTCTGAGTTGCTCCTTCACTTGCATCTCTCTCTGGCTGTGGATCCTGTGGTCCATAGGATACCCTGGAAGGTCAGAGCTTACATGGGAAAAGCTGAGGACTCAGGGCTCCATGGGTATGAGACCTCAGCTATGAATGCCAATGCTTATGCCAGCTAATGAAGGACAGGCTTTAAAAATTCCTGTTTCTATTCCTGTTAGGAACTTTTTTCCAGAACACTTCCTTGAACTGCTTTGTTAAATCCAGAGTTTAAAAAATCTGGAAGTGCATCATTAGATGATAAAGACTTTTACTAAATCAACACATCTACAATTTTCTTATTCACTGCCTCAAATTTGGCTTCAGAAATCTTCAGAAAGGAAATAAAGAGAAGGCTTTGCACTCCAGAGACTGCTGGGTTAAATAAAAATTCTCTTCTAATGCCTTTGAAATAGAAACTGTGTCTTCACACATAATAAAAGTCCAATGAAGAACAAATCCACGAGAAAAAGTTTTTATTTTTTCTCTCTAGTGTACTTTCAGATAAAAGGAAATCAGTAGTTGCTGTGAGATTCACATCAGAAAGATCAGCTTATTTATGTATGAGCACAGTTCCCCGACCCCCTGAAGATGTCTGTGCCATTCCTGGGAACAGGTCAGAGTGGCCTGAGGGCAAAAAAATTCAAGGACAGAATTGTCAGCAGTGTCATACACTTTAATCTCTGATAAACTGAAGACTTGGTCGAAGCAAGGGAAAGTTTTGTACTTTGCTATTGTTGTGGAACCTGTTTTTTAACTTCCTTTCTATGCAGCAAAACCCAGAGAATACTTCCTCCCCTGCCCCCAGTTTGCTTGATTCTGCAAAATGCATTTTTCTGCTTGGAGAGGTGCTCCTCCTCACAACAGAATCAGGTTATCTTCCTTAGGAGAAATGTTTTAATATATTCATAGACCAAGCAATGGACTGTGTACATCTGTTTACCAAGGCACTCTAAACTGCTGAATTACAAATATGTGAATTTCTGTCCCAAAGCAGAAGCCAGGCCTTTGCAGCAGACTTGAGGCTGCTTGAGCCCTGTTCCACAAGGCACTTGTGGATGTGCGGATCCACGCCTGCAGCTTCTCCATGGAAAAGGCCATGCAGAAACTCACTAGCAGGCTGAGCCTGGGAATCAGGAGAGGACCTGGTGTGTCCGACTTTGAGAAGGTAATCTGTTCTTCACAAGACTGCACTAATTTGTAGAGGTAAGGAACTGGGACGCACTTTGCTCGACGGGGAAGAGAGCTAGAGTGCAAATACTGGTTACATACTGTGTACCACACTAGAACTGTCCTTTCTCAGAGATTTGACTGCTTAAAAGAATATTTTCTATTATAGATTTAGACTTTCATCTTCACTCATTTTATTGCTGCAAGCCTTGACAATTTCCAGCAACTCTTCCTTGGCATATTTCTGGATTAGAAAAAAAATTCAATTCCCTTCAAAAATCTATTTTCAGATTCCAACTTATTATGAATTCAAGCTCAACTCCATCTCTTATCCACATCTACCAAATGCTGTCTAAGATACTTGGCACACAAACACAGGAGACTGAACTGGAGGAAGACAAAGAAGTCGCATCTTCCAGACTGTCAAAATTTTATTTTCAAAAAGAAAATACTTTCCTTTTTACAACAGAATCCTTCATGACAGTGCACAAACACAGACACCTGGCCAGGGCTTTGAACAGAGTATACCAAGCCATTAGTAACTTGTAATTATTTTCTTCCTCTAGTTTCCAGAGTGAGCAAATGTTACACATTGTGAAGATACTCTCTTCATGACCATTTTAGTTAGCTGTGTTGATTCTGACAAGATTTGTTACATCTTATTTGGAAATTAATGGGCTACATCTTTCAAACTGTTGAGTTATGAGCACAAGCACTGACAGAAGTTTTGCTGCACTGCAATATAAATTAGATTGCATAAGAAGTAATCAAAGTTTAAATATTAGCTAGTACTGAGAGACACACATCAGCATTAAAGCACACTAAATGCTGTGGCACATATTATAACAAGCAGTAGACAGTAAAATTATGTTTACTAAGGTAATTTGCCAAAATCTTCCCTGACTGTCCATAAATTGTTGCAGCCTCCAGTTTATAGCAAATCTCATCTAGAAGGAGTCAGCTGAGACTACTGAATTTCAGAAAACAACCTGTGGACAAGCAGACAAAACACAATTTTCCATTCCCTTTTCTATAGGAATCAAAGTGTTCTGTTTGTGGTGGTACAGATTTTTTTCCAAATGCTTTTTAACAGAGAAATTACATTTCTTGCCAAGCGCATAGAAAATGGATTTAGAAAATTCCATATTGTTTATTCTGCTCCTGCATAAAATTTGACCTGCTGGGGTGCTGTGAAAATTCTCCTTCATATATTCTCTGCCAAGTACCCAGCTCCAGAACTTGAGTTGAATGAGAATGGACAATTTTACACATGTTCTAACTTCCCTTTAACCCCTAAATTCCTGGAGGCTCTGAATAAAATATTTCCAGAATTATTCATAATTAATTCCCTGTGGAAAACTCTGACAACCCTTTAAGATTCCTTGTACAAACTCTTCATGTTCTTTTGTATGTAATACATGATGAAAGACTGAGGAGGTATTCACAGGTGCTGTCTTCTTTCAGCTACATCTAACAGATAAAATGTTTCAAAAAAAGGTGAGAGAGGAATGCACATTTTGGGGTCAGGAAGAACCACTTGCACTTTGTTCTTGGCTGTAAAGGGGTTGAGCCAAGAGGGACAGAGTTTGCTGATAAAGGCAGGAATTGTCTCACCAGTGCAAGGTCACTCAACAGTCTAGATGTGGAAACAGGGACCACATAACTGAGTGTAATGCTCTGTCACAGCGCTGTACCTCAGGCCGTCTGCCCACTTGAGGGGGCACTGCAGAGAAAACTCTGCTAGTGACAGTGAAAAGCTTTCAGCATCAAAAAGAGCTTCCTGGAGACAATGCTTCGTTGTGGTGTGAGCTGCAGAGGAGGAGGCTTGATGCCGGTTGGCAGGAGACAGCCTGGAAATCTCAACAGAAAGGGCCATGCACCTCTCCTGTGCAACTTACTCTGGCTCACCGTGGTACCCTCTTGTAATCTTGTTGTTGCATTTCCAAAGTCCCATTCTAAAGTCTCGTACCTTCTCTTGGGGTGATACTTCTTGGGGGCAGTTCTTCACAGCTCTAACTTCTTCTCCTGCTTGTTGCTCCTTCTTTGTCAGGGCTCCTTGTCAGCTCAACTCAACCAGCCAAGCCCAGCCCCTTTTATCCTAGTTATCTTCACTAGCTACAGCTGCAGCCCAATTAAGGACATCACAGCTGCAGCCTAGCAAAAACAACCAGGGCTTATCAGGGCAAGGCCTATATACAGATATTCAATATACAATACAGATATTTTACTAAGACTCCTACTATAGTATCTCAACACCACTGAAATTCTCCTTTGGGAGTCACCACTGTGTCTGTGTGGTGAGAAATGAGAAGAGTCTTGGTGAGGCTGGAAGCTCTCTAAGAAAACAAACCTTGATATGAAAAGCAAATGAATGAAAATAAAACAGGTTGTGTGTTCCCAAGACAGCATGGAAGAGGCGGCTGAGAAAGAAGGCAGTACCTTCCCAATCTGCACGCACACATGGCAAAAGGCAGAACCACCCAAAACATAAAATTCGGTGAAAAACTAAAAAACAAATCATTGTCGGTGATAAGGGTGGGGACAATATCTTCAAATCCTGATTCAATTCCCAATTGATGAAAGTCTCAAGGAAGACCAGTTGCAAATGAATGGACAATTGCATCAACTACCCAAAGGATAAGTACTACAGAGCAAGACCCTTGGGATCAGTTAAACAAGCACAAGTGCAGGAATGAACAGTGGGTTCCAGAGACAGAAAAACACAACCCAAAACGGTCATCAGCCTGCAGCTGGTTGCAAAAGCTCCTTTTTGTGCCCATAAACACAATGGTCCCCATAAAGCGTCAAGAAAAGCTGAGCTTTGTAATTTTCTTTGTTTTAAAACCATTTGTAATTTTACTTTGATACTTAACTCCCTTCTTTTGAAATTTGTGAGGGTTTGTGTGCGCACGCGTGTGTGTAGGCTGGTGGTTTCTTTTTTCCTGTTTCCAGTCCACAGTTTATTTTTAGACCTAACCTTTTGTTCTGAATCAGGAGGGAATAATAAAATAAACCAGTGAAAATTCCCACAAGGCAGAAAAAGAAAAAGGAAGAAAAAAGGTGTTACAGAACACCAGCTTTTGAGGTAGACCAAGAGCGACCTCACCCTTCCTCAAGCCCCTAGGAGATCATCCCCATAACTTTTTGTGTGGCACTATTTTAGCTCACTCTCCCTCCCCACAGGCTGCTGCAGCCCTGACCTTCAGCAGCTTTCCCCCCTGACCACATTACACCGTGTTTCTGTTTGTTGCTGTGTTCATTGCAGGTTATTGCAATGTGCAAAAGCCCCATAGCAGGCAGGCCAGCTTGAACTTCCCCATCTAAAATCACCTGCATGGATTGGTAAAGAGCAAAACAGCAGGTTAGAAAATCTAATTGATTAGTAAACACTGTAGTCTCAAAACATCCTTGGGTGACATAGAGAAAGGGGAAAATGTTTTGCTGAAATAACTCCAAATAAAGAAATGTGCTTTACACAAAACCCACACAAGCACTTCTGTGTACAACTGATGTCACTGCTGACAAGTTAAGCTGTTTATATTACCTGAGGGGGAAAAAACGCAACAGAGAGCAGGTTTTCACTTGCAAGTGGAGTTTAGCTTGCTTCCAGGAAAATATCATGGACACAAAATGTTTCTCATTTTTGCTTCCTTATTGTCTCACTTCAAAAAACATTCTTCACAAGATATTGATTCATTTACCATGCACCAGACAGAAATTTTCTGTCACTCTCTTGTGCATGCACAGGTTTTGCACTTTGCTTGGCATTCCTCCTGTGAGGAGTTGATTGAGAAAATGATTCTCAGTTGACTGGGGAAAGGATTCTCAGTTTCCATTTGATTAAAGCACAGAAGAGGTTAGAAATTGTCCCTTTACTTTTTTCCTATTAGATGGTGCATCTTTGAAAGGGCTTCATAATCCTCCCAATTCACAGATCTCACTTGCTGGTGCATGTACCACAGCAGATTTCCTTCATTATATCTTTTCACCTCTGCCTCACTTTCCCTTTTCTTTGTGTCACAACAATGCCCAGAACCTGCTCTCCACTGCCACGTGAGCACTGCAAGAAGAGCAAGCAGGTCATTCTGAGTCACACACCTGATAATTCAAACCAGCACAGAGCAGGAGGGAGACGCAGAGGCATGCCCAGCCAAGGGCAGTTCTGTTTCCAGGATGTCACAGGGCCATCTCACAGGTGGAGTAATGGAAACCCATGAGCTTGACTGGCATCACAGAGGTGCCCAGGAGTGACTGTGGTTCAGCTCATTAATCCTCAGAGGTTTGGGAGTTGCAGAAGAAGAGATGCTGTCATGAAAGTGCTGTGACTGTGAATTCATCTTATCAGCATTGCTAACCATTCAGCATCTTTAAGGAAAGCCAGCTCTACCATGAAAGAACACAAAAAATTACCTAAAAATCCTCATATTGAGCTATGATTTTGGGGGAGAGTTGGAGATGTCCGTGTGTGTACACTGGTCTTTTAAAGAGCATACAGAGGACAGGCAAGATCTGTGGTGCCCTCACAGCTCTTTTTCAATAACCTAAAAGAAAATGCCTTTGTTACTGTGAGACCAGCCCTGCTGAAAATGGAACAAAAAATTATGAAATCACCAGTAATAGCTTTGGAGAGGGTGGAGTTCACAGCTTTACTTTTTGGAACTTCAGAAGCCTTTATGATCTGAAGCCAAGGTTACCATTTTTCTATTATATCAACAGAGAAACAATCACAAGGTGTTGAACACTAAATGCATCCCTAGGCCATAAGCTTTCCAAGGAGGCAATAATTACTTTTTCCTGTCTGCAAGGCTTTTACTGTAATGAAGCCTTCACTCTATTCTTCACTCTATTAGTCACACCTAAAATGATAACTTTCTGCTATTACTACTGATGATTGCACTAGGCTTTTGGCACTGTTCTGTACTATGAGAAAAGTTTAACATGCAATAACTGGGGCAAAAAGGAAAGAAAGAAAGGAAACAAGAAGGCTTCACACAAGGGATACTCTGTCCTGAACAGAAACTGCTGGAGGCAGGAACAACTGAGGCAGTCTAGGGCAAAAGGGATAAGCAGTCATGATGGCCAAAGGTGAATGTAGAAAACTAAGATTGCTGGATGCAGCTCAGCAATCAGGTAGCCAACGTATTTCTCCCAAGCATTTTTTGCTTGTATACTGGGAGATAATTAGCTCCACAAACAGAAGCTTGCACTACCATGGATCATTTTTTCTATCTGCCAGAAGAGTTTGGCACCCATGAAACACCACCACAACCAGGGATAAATATCCATACCACTGTGAGTCTGTCATCAATTCTCCTCTGCTGAAGCAACTGACTTTGATTTGTAAATTAACAAATATGACCTGATTGTTTTTATGTTGCTGCTTCTTTTATTTTTTTTTTTTTTTAATAATTAACAAGGAGATGGAAATTCTTCTCATTTCTCCATTTCAGCCAAAAATCAGAATGGAGATACCTGTGTGCACTTCCCAAAAAGCAGCATTCTGTCTGTTCTCCCATTATCCCTGAATGTTTTTTCATTCCTCATCTGACTTCCTTCACACAACTTTGTCTTCACTCTTCTGCCACTCATAGCAGGAGTTGAAAGCTTCTCTGTTCCTTTTTGTCCAGAGCTCTAAAGGACAAAGAAGGTCCTATGCGGCCGCCTCTCCCTCTGCTTTTCTTCCCAGCATGTTCTCAGGCAAATCTATATTTATCTGACCTGATTAGCATGTCCAGCCTCTGCTGCTGGCTGGGAACCTCTCTAGAGACACCCAGGTCACCACGAGCCAGAGCCACGAGACCTGGGGAGTCACGGGCCTGCAAACACTCTGCCTGTATTTGGCAAATTCACAGAGAGTCTTCTAATCAACAGAGCTTACAGGCACATGGATAAACTGCAGGCACTAAGAACAGGTCACAGTCGTGTTTGTGAAGGAAAAATGTGCTTTACTAATTTATTTGTGCTCTTGGGATGGCCTGGCAAACATGCCAACTTGAAACAGTTCTGATGGCTTTCAACACAGCCCTCAAGAGATACAACTCTACCATGGGATGGCAGGCTAAAGACCTCATGTAAATGGTTAAAAGAGAAAAGATAAAGAACAGGAGAAAGTGGGAGTTTATTTCAGCAGAGGAAAATCTCAAGAGAGGTGCGTATCAGTGACCTTTGCTGTTCAACACAGTCTCCAATAAGCTTGTAAAAGGTCAGAAGAGAAGCAGGGAGGCCAGAAACTTCACTAGCCTAATCACAGTTATGCAGGCAAGAGCTGACTTTGTATGTGTATCTGGTAATATCAAGTGATTTGACAATACAAGAGCAGATTAAATTCTATGTGGATGAGCACAAAATTATGCACATGGGTGAGGAAAATACTGCTATCAATTTAATATATAAAATGATGGTATCTGAACTAATAGTTATCCCTTAGGAATCGTGTCTTTGTTGATAATACACCAAAAACACACTTGATAACACACTTCTGTACTCAGCAGTGGTCAAAATTTTCACATTCTCAGATTTATTACACAAGTAGTGGAAGACACTATACAGAACATAATTATTATCTTCCCTTATAGGTGAATAAATCCTGAGTTCCCTGCACAGGTTGCCATGACAGCTCACTGGAACTATAGACCTAGAGTTAGGTAAATATGTAACTACAGAACTCTAGTCCAGATATAAACTACAACTTGCTTCCCTGATCTGTTAACTGTGGTGATTGAATGTATTCCTTATGCACCAGCATAGCACAGCATCTCGGAGACAGCAGTACAGGACAGAAGGAATTAGAATTAATCCCTGAAGGAAGGAGGCGTTTCCAGGTTAAATAACTCTCGGTGACTGTGGTCACTCTTTGCAGCAGGTTTTCCTAGGCCATATGCAAACTTATCTAATTATAGATTATAAAGCCTAGCATGCTGGAATAGTAGCACCTTACAAAATCAATAATGTCAAAAGGTGGACATAATTAAAACCAATATAATTATAATCCTGCCATGAGTTGGCTCTGGCAACACTGTAGGAAACAAACC
Organism: Ammospiza caudacuta; assembly: GCF_027887145.1. NCBI lineage: Eukaryota > Metazoa > Chordata > Aves > Passeriformes > Passerellidae > Ammospiza > Ammospiza caudacuta. The sequence goes on from NC_080632.1 coordinate 22,867,824, forward strand.
AGAACAGAGCTGTTCCATCAACATCCTAGCTAAGCTATAGCCAATTTCTAAGTTTTGGTACTGCTCCAATCAAGTAATACTATTCTCCTCTTACCTACACTTTCCTCTAAAGGAAAAGAAAGTGCATTCCCATATAACCTCAAAATGCGTAGGTCCCATGTGTTACAGGTAACTTCTGTTGTCTGATCATAAACCAAAATATCTTCCCCCTTGCTATGCACCCCATTTTCACTAGAAGTTTCAAAGTTCTATACTTAGGTTATTTCAGTTTGTGCCAGAGACAGGCTTAAAGCAGAAGTGGATGCCGTGAGCAGCTGAGGTCCTAAGGCATCTCTCTGTCTCTTATTTCCATTTTCAGGTGCACTTTAAGCTTCCTTGTGTTAGCAGAGATGGACCAATCACAGCACATATTATCATACTATGAGAGAGGCTGAAATCTTGACTTCTAGCTGAACTAGGAAAATTGCCTTTTCTCCCTCTCAGAGTTTCTACTTTCCCGAAGTGGGAGGGAAGCACATTCAAGCAGATCTCATGAGTGTGATGGCAAATCAAATTCAGTTATCAGAAAGAAGAATCAGAAGCCTGAAATGGCCAATCTTCTGAAGCACCCTGCAGAGTTATCAGTGAAATGTGCAGCTATTTGCCCTCATCCATAAAGTGCCCTGCACACACACTGTGCAGTGAATCTGAGATTGCTGCATTAGGGTCCTCGTCGGGAAGGGGAGAATAATTTCTTGGTTTTGCTAAATGAAAATCTTCCTTGTTGGCGTGGCTATCAAGATTTCAAAGTAGCTTTGTCTCCACCTGCCCTTGCACAGCTCCAGGAGAACCATCCCAGGCAGCACTCTCCAACTTCTTGGTCTCAGGAATCTCACACATGCAGATCAGAGCTGCTGGTGACTAACCAAAGTGTTTGCAAGAGGGATCATACAGTTTGTGCCTCCAACTGCTGGGCTGCTTACCAAGTGTCACTCTAGGTTACTTTGCTGCTAACTTTTCTTTTGAAGAGTGTTCAATCTGTTACCTAATGAGGCAGAGAAATTGGCAGGCAGGCCTTGGGGCCGTTCCTCAGAAATCTCTTCCCAGCCTCTAGCTCAGACCTGATCCTGCAGGTCTAAGGAATAACAATGGCAGTCGTGTCTCCATCAGGTGGAAATGGCTGCTTCTGTAGAAGATGTTAATTAACATCCTGCAACAGCAACATCAGCAGCATGTGGGGTAGGAAGGAGCCAAAGGGAAGGTGAAATTTAAAGCCAGCCAGAGCTCAGTGGAGCATAAGTGTCCAAGTCTTTGTCTGCCAGCCTGCAGGCGTTGGAGAGATTTCATTCTGCACAGCCCAAAGGGATACAGTTTAATTGTGACAAAGGTTCTGTGGAGGATGTTCCTCCCCAGCTCACCCCAGGTATTTTTGATCCCCGCTGGTATGAATAATGTGAAAACAACCTTCCTGTTTTGTGCTGGCATGTTCCAGATTCCTGCAGGTTTGGCCACACTGCTAAGCCAAGTCAAACATGAATTGTTCTCCTAATCAAAAGCTGTGTTGGGATTTCAGATGCCATAAGACTCCATCAAGCAGTAACCAAGAAGTGTGAAATACAATATTTCACTTAGAGCCAAGCTATGTGATTGCACTCAATCTGTAAAATCATAGTGCTGTTCAAGGGAACTTGCATCCAGATGTGTTACAGGGGTATCCCATCCCCATAATTTTTATAATTAGTCTGTCATAGCAGTACAGTCTCTTCCCCCAGCAGAGAGCTGTCAGGAGTTCCACACTTGTTCCCCATTTAATCCTGACTGTGACCAAATGTTTTACTCATTTCTCTTGTGAGAGAACAAGGCTCCAAAGAAAAGAACTCAAAACTCTTTTTCTTTACTCGTACTACCAAGTATGGTAAACTCTGTAAGCAGTGATTGTGTCGGTCCCAAAATATTCTGACAATCAAAAACTGAAATTATTTGTTCTTCCCATCTCTGAGCTTCTTTCTTTGTCTCTTGTCCAGGTAGAAATGAAGACAATGTGAGGATCCCATCCACTCTATTGCAAATTCCATAGAAGAACATTGAATAGAAGACAAGCACTATTCCTAACCAGACAGAAAGATCATATCTGTAAATCTATGAGCAGCATGTTTTAAAATACAGTGTAAGTTTTCTTAAACAAAACCGGGTATTTTTATCCATTTCTTACAGCCTGGAAGTACAATAAAAATTATCTATTCTGATTCTCAGTCCTTCTAAGGTATATAACAGCAATAAATCATAGGGAAATAAGAAATGCAAGTATCAAAATATGCAGTGGTACTTTCCCCTGTACTAAATCACCAGCTTGACTTCATTGGTCTTGATAGGCTAAAAAGTTTAATTAAAAAAGAACATACTTATCAGACCACTTGCAGAACCATGAATTTTAAGATAGAAACTGTCTCTCCTGGGGCAACTGTAATTCTCTTTTTTGACCTGATGTGTGGACCTAGACTAAGAAAAGCAAAGGTATAAAGGAGTCAGACTAAAGAAGATAGCTGGAAAACATGCAGTGACATACTCTGCATTAATAAAGCAATAAGACAATGGCTTGCACCCTCAAATAAGGTGAATACACAACAACTTTGCAGGAAAATAAACCCAGATTAATAAATTTAATTCTATTAAATTAAGAGGTATTACAACATATCCCATACCATTACGCAAAATAGATGTTTCTTGACTATTTGTAAGGGTGATTTTGTGTTTTCCTTTTTTATTATTCACCCGAATTACATTACTGCAGTTTGACTTTCAGGCTGTGGCCTCCAAAATTAAGTAATGGAATTTAAGTGAGGGACGAAGGCATCGATCGGCGCCGAAGCAGTTTTGCTAATGCACTTTGGGTGATCCTGCCAGCTGCACTGGCTCGTGGCTGTAACCAAGGGCACCAGAGCAGCCAGCTGCCCTCACAGGGCCTCGATCTTCCCTGTCAGCAGCTGCATGCTTATTCTTCATAATGGGAAGGGGCTGGTCTGGAGTGTCAAAATGCCAAGAAAGCACCTCACCTTGATTTTGTCAAAGGTAAATTTTATGGTAGCCCAGTAAGGTTGTTGGGGATGGTGGTGCAGCACAGGCACAGAACCACAGAATTGATTGGGTTGGAAAAAACCATCTCTGAGATCATCAAGCCCAGCCTTTTGACCAATCAAGACTCTTTTGACTGGGTGCCACATACAGTTTTAGCTCAAACACCTCCAGAGATGGTGATTGCACCACCTTCCTGGGCAGTCCATTCCAATGTCTAATCACCCTTTCTATGAAGAGACTCCTCCTAATGTCCAACCTAAACATCCACTGGTGGAATTTAAGATTATGTCCTCTTGTCCAGTCACTGGTCGCCTGGGAGGAGAGGCTGGTCCCCAGCTGGCTACAGCCTCTTTTCAGGGTGCTGTAGAGAGTGATAAGGTCAGCCCTGAGCCTCCTTTTCTCCAGGTAAAACACACACAGCTCCCTCAGATTCTCCTTGTAACAATTGTGGCTCAGACCCCTCTCCAGCCCTGGTCTCGCTGCAGAGAGAGAAGCCTTGTGAGAAAGCAGTCCTGTTCCAGCATTGAGGGGAAAGACTAACACCACAGGTTTCCCCAGGACCAGATACAGCAATTCCTGTATGTCCTGGTTTAGGACAAATTAGGGGAAATCTCCAAAAGGGAGCCCCCCAAAACAAAACAAACCTCCAACCACCCCTCCCCTAACACCGGGTTCGGGAAGGAATTTCTCGGAGGAGCAAAGTGGAAAACAAAACCTATTTATTTACAAGTAACAAAAGAACACTCCCCAAGAAAAGAAAAGAAAAGAAAAGAAAAGAAAAGAAAAGAAAAGAAAAGAAAAGAAAAGAAAAGAAAAGAAAAGAAAAGAAAAGAAAAGAAAAGAAAAGAAAAGAAAAGAAAAGAAAAGAAAAGAAAAGAAAAGAAAAGAAAAGAAAAGAAAAGAAAAGAAAAGAAAAGAAAAGAAAAGAAAAGAAAAGAAACAGACTGTGTGTTGAGAGGGCGCGGCGCTTCTTTGCAAGCTTCGGGTGTCCTGGACGTCTACAGGTCAGGTCCGGAGCCGGTCCAGTATCTTCAGGGGAGGGTAAGAAAGAGGGAGCAAGAGAAAAGAAAAAAAACAGCACAAAAAGCAGAAAGCAAGCAAGCAAAGCGGCTAGCCAAGCCAAGCAGCAAAAGCCCAAAAGCAAAAAGGCCTGGTCAAACACTCCCCCCTCTCTTCCCCGCCCTGCCGCAGCAAGACGGCCGGGGGGGGGAAAGAGAGAAAAGGCACAGCTGCCAGACACAACACACGATATTGGGATAAAGGCTGTCAACCCACGACACTCCACCCCTTATCCCATATCATGAATATACAATAAAAACTTTCATTTCACTTACTCACACCTTTGACACTTACACATTCCTCTCATCTTACTTGCTCAGACCTTTGACACTTACAGTTTCCTTCTGTCTCACATTCAACAAACAATGACATTCATATATGAGTCTCATCCCACAATCAGGTCTCCCTGAGGTACACACCGTGTTGTTCCATCTTTCTGCATTATCCACCATGTATAACCTGGTCCTTGAGCAAAGACAATCCCACGGATGGGTTTGTCTGTACTCGAGGCAGGGTTGATCCATACTGTCTTTCCCAACAAACCTCTGACATGGGCCACTGGGGCTTTATCCCCATCTACTATATTAAGGAGCTCACACTGAGCAGGACCCGCTCGGTTGGTGGAACCTCGAGTGTTAACTAACCAGGTAGCCTTTGCCAAATGCTGCTCCCAGTTTTTAAAAGACCCCCCACCCAATGCTTTTAAGGTGGTTTTTAACAATCCATTATACCTTTCCACTTTCCCTGCAGCTGGTGCATGATAGGGGATATGGTATACCCACTCGATGCCATGTTCCCTAGCCCAAGTATTAATAAGATTGTTTTTAAAATGAGTTCCATTATCCGACTCAATTCTCTCGGGAGTACCGTGCCTCCAAAGGACCTGCTTTTCAAGGCCCAAGATAGTGTTACGGGCTGTGGCATGAGACACAGGGTAGGTTTCCAACCATCCCGTGGTGGCTTCTACCATGGTTAGTACATAGCGCTTGCCCTGGCGGGTTTGAGGCAGTGTGATGTAATCAATCTGCCAGGCCTCCCTGTATTTGTACTTAGACCACCGCCCCCCATACCAGAGGGGCTTCACCCGCTTGGCCTGCTTGATGGCAGCGCACGTCTCACAGTCACGAATAACCTGAGAGATACTGTCCATGGTTAGATCCACCCCTCGGTCTCGTGCCCACTTATAGGTGGCATCTCTACCCTGGTGGCCTGAGGCATCATGGGCCCATCGTGCTAAGAATAACTCTCCCTTATGCTCCCAGTCGAGATCTATCTTCAACTCCCCTATCTTTGCAGCCTGATGTACTTGCTGGTTGTTTTGCTGCTCTTCATTAGCTCTACTTCTGGGGACATGGGCATCTACATGGCGAATCTTCACAGGTAACTTCTCTACCCGAGTAGCGATATCTTTCCACTCTTCCGTAGCCCAAATTGGTTTTCCTCTTCGCTGCCAGTTCGCCTCTTTCCATCTCTTCAGCCATCCCCATAGAGCATTGGCTGCCATCCAGGAATCGGTATACAAATAGAGCCTTGGCCACCTCTCTCTCTCTGCAATACCTAGGGCCAGTTGAATAGCTTTGATTTCAGCAAATTGACTGGATTCACCCTCTCCTTCAGTAGCCTCTGCAACCCGTCGAGTGGGACTCCACACAGCTGCTTTCCACCTCCGTTTCATCCCTATGACACGACAAGAACCATCGGTGAATAGAGCATAACGTGTTTCTTCTACTGGTAACTGATTGTATGGCGGAGCTTCCTCAACCCGGGTCACTGGCTCTTGTTCCTCATCTGCGACACTAAAGCTTTCACCTTCAGGCCAATTTGTAATTATCTCCAGGATCCCAGGGCGATTTAACTTCCCAATTCGAGCGCGCTGCGTAATGAGGGCAATCCACTTACTCCAAGTAGCATTGGTGGCATGGTGGGTAGAGGGAACCTTTCCTTTGAACATCCATCCCAACACCGGTAGTTGGGGTGCCAAAAAGAGTTGTGCCTCTGTACCAATCACCTCCGAGGCGGCTTGGACTCCTTCATAGGCGGCCAAGATTTCCTTTTCTGTTGGAGTATAGTTATCTTCAGACCCCCTGTAGCTCCGACTCCAAAATCCCAATGGTCGGCCTCGGGTCTCGCCAGGTACCTTCTGCCAAAGGCTCCAGGACAGACCATGGCTCCCGGCTGCAGAGTAGAGCACGTTCTTCACATCTGGTCCCATCCTGACTGGACCAAGGGCTACAGCATGAGCGATCTCCTGCTTGATTTGGACAAAAGCTTGCTGCTGCTCAGGGCCCCAATGGAAGTCGTTCTTCTTGCGGGTAACCAGATAAAGGGGTCTCACAATCTGACTATACTCAGGGATGTGCATCCTCCAGAAACCTATAGCGCCTAAGAAAGCTTGTGTTTCCTTTTTATCAGTTGGTGGGGACATGGCAGTGATTTTATTAATAACATCCACAGGAATCTGACGCCGTCCATCTTGCCACTTCACCCCCAAGAACTGAATTTCTCGGGCAGGTCCCTTGACTTTGCTCTTCTTAATGGCAAATCCAGCTTCCAAGAGAATATGAATGATCTTCTCTCCTTTCTCGAACACTTCTATTGCCGTGCTCCCCCAAACAATGATATCATCAATATATTGCAGATGTTCTGGAGCCTCACCCTCTTCTAGTGCAGCCTGGATCAGTCCATGACAGATGGTAGGACTGTGTTTCCACCCCTGGGGCAGTCGGTTCCAGGTATACTGCACTCCCCTCCATGTAAAAGCAAACTGAGGCCTGCATTCTGCTGCCAGAGGGATGGAGAAAAACGCGTTAGCAATATCGATGGTCGCATACCACTTTGCTGCCTTAGACTCCAGCTCGTACTGCAGTTCCAGTATGTCCGGTACAGCCGCACTCAGTGGTGGAGTCACTTCATTCAAGGCACGATAGTCCACAGTCAGTCTCCATTCTCCGTCAGATTTTCGCACAGGCCAGATAGGGCTGTTAAAGGGTGAGTGGGTTTTACTGACCACCCCTTGGCTCTCCAGCTCTCGGATCATTTTGTGGATGGGGATCACGGCATCTCGATTCGTCCGGTACTGCCTGCGGTGCACTGTTGAGGTGGCAATTGGCACTCGCTGCTCCTCTACCTTCAAGAGTCCTACTGCAGATGGGTTCTCTGATAGTCCAGACAAGGTGTTCAATTGTTTAATACCCTCTATCTCCACTGCAGCTATTCCAAAAGCCCACCTGAATCCCTTAGGATCTTTGTAATAGCCATTCCGGAGGAAGTCTATGCCCAAAATACACGGAGCCTCTGGACCAGTCACAATCGGGTGTTCCTGCCATTCCTTCCCAGTCAAGCTCACCTCAGCTTCCAACAAAGTCAACTGTTGTGATCCCCCCGTCACTCCAGCAATGGAAACAGGTTCTGTCCCCACGTGTTCCGATGGCATTAAGGTACACTGTGATCCAGTGTCAACCAACGCTTCATAGTCTTGTGGCTCTGATGTGCCAGGCCATCTGATCCACACCTTCCAAAAAACCCGGTTCTCCCGTGCCTCTTCCTGGCTGGAGGCAGGGCCCCTCTAAGCCAGATTGTCCTTCTTTCCTTGGGCATATGCCTTAGAAGTTCCTTCAAGGGGATCGGACATGTCATCGTCATCATTATACTTAACATCTCGGCTACGAGCGACCGGAGCTGCTATCCTTTTGGTGATACTTTCTCTTTTCTTCAAATCACGCACCCGTTGTGCCAAAGCAGCGGTGGGTTTTCCATCCCATCTCCTCATGTCTTCTCCAGACTCATGCAGAAAAGCCCATAACTCAGTCCGTGGGGTGTACCTTCTCTCCCCATCAAAGGAGCGCCAACGTTGGACACCAGGACCTCTAATTTGTACAGCTGAGATTTGAATAAGGTCCTCCCTAATCTCTTCCCGGAGTTTCTTATGATTCTCCTCAATTTTATCCTCTAGTTTCTGCAGTCGGGTTTCCACTGCTGCAATTCTGGCATGAGTTGGGCCATGCACAGCATCTGCATACGCTCGAAGCTTCTTTGCCATATCGAGCACAGTCTCATATGTATCATCCCGCTTCATTATTGCTAGGGCAGAAGCGTATTCAGGTGGCCCAAGTCGCACAAGTTTCCTCCACATTACAGGTGTGCATGGTACCAGGTCCGGATTTCTAGTTGTTGTGTCATCTGAGAAAATGAGCTCTGCCACTGCCATCTCTCTCAGGCGTTGGATCCCCTGTTCTATGGTCTTCCACCGTGTCTGCTGCATATAGAGATCATCCGTACACAGGTATCGTTCTGCTACGCTTCTTAGGACCCGTTCCCAGAGGCTGTGAGGGTTAGCCCCCCTCATCATAACTTGATCGATGACAGGATCATGTGACAGGGATCCCAAATGCCTCGCTTCAGTACCATCCAAAATCGTAACCTCCCCTGCAGCATCCCAAAGGCGGACTAACCAACTAATTATAGATTCGTCAGGTTGTCGTCTGTAATCCTTTCTTAGGCCTCTGAGGTCCTTCAGAGAAAAGGAGTCAATATTAGCTCCAGATTCTGTGCCCCTTGATGTAGCCTCTGATTTTGGTGAGGGTCCTTCTCCTGCATCATCATCCTCATCATCCTCCACCTTTCGATCAGTCTTGCCTTTACACTTTCCACCTCTTGTATTAGCTGCAACAGCCATGGTTTGGGGCCTACTGTCTGATGCAGCTGCTAGCCTGGAGCCTGGGAGGTTAGCTGCAGCCTGGGTCACTGGGGTAGTAACTAACTTATCACCCTGTTCCCTTTCTGCTATCTGCTGCTCCACAGTATCTAGCAGAGTACGGTAAACAAATGCCAAGGCCCAGCTCACTGCAGTAATCCTTTCTTCCTTAGTATTACCATGGCACTTCTCCCTCAAATACTTTGCCACCTCGACTGGATTCTGAATTTGATCAGATGGAAAGTCCCAGTCTATAGGATCAGAATATTCCTTTAAAGTCTGGCCCATGTCCTCCCATTTCCCACTCCAGTCAAGATTTTTCCTGCTTTGTTTTACTCCTAAGTCAGGAGTGTCTCTAACCCCTCTAGAAATCTCAGTCTTCATTTTATACACACTCCAGACAGTATAGAAAAGGCTTAATAAATTAAATGCCAGAAAGATGGTTTCTTTCAAACTCAGGGGAAATTCAGTATTTTCTAATAGAGATGTCAACAATTTGGAGGACAAGAAGGAAGACAAAGGCTGAAAAGCCCCTTCCCCTTCTTCTCCCCAAACAAACTGAGTAAACAACCATAATAACAGTCCATACATTCCTGAAATAAAGTCCAGCATTTTTATCCGACACATCATCACACATAAGACCAGCACAATGACTATTCTGGTTAGTGCCCCCCGCTTACAAAAGCTACTTATTAGGGCCAACATCAGAGCTATTTTTGGGTAAGGAAATAACCCCAGGGACCACAAAAGTATTAAAACTTCAAAAACCCCTAGGGACCAGAACGACCGGCAAGCTTCCACTCCAAATGACATTATGAATCACCGATATGCCCACAAAATAGCCAAAACCAAAATATTATTGTTATAGGTTTTTTTTCCACTGTTTTTTGGCCTCTGTTTCCCGGCCAACGCACCAAAAAGTATATTGTCCTGGTTTAGGACAAATTAGGGGAAATCTCCAAAAGGGAGCCCCCCAAAACAAAACAAACCTCCAACCACCCCTCCCCCAACACCGGGTTTGGGAAGGAATTTCTCGGAGGAGCAAAGTGGAAAACAAAACCTATTTATTTACAAGTAACAAAAGAACACTCCCCAACACAAGAAAAGAAAAGAAAACAAAAAAAACCAGACTGTGTGTTGAGAGGGCGCGGCGCTTCTTTGCAAGCTTCGGGTGTCCTGGACGTCTACAGGTCAGGTCCGGAGCCGGTCCAGTATCTTCAGGGGAGGGTAAGAAAGAGGGAACAAAAGAAAAGGAAAAAAAACAGCGCAAAAAGCAGAAAGCAAGCAAGCAAAGCGGCTAGCCAAGCCAAGCAGCAAAAGCCCAAAAGCAAAAAGGCCTGGTCAAACACTCCCCCCTCTCTTCCCCGCCCCGCCGCAGCAAGACAGCCGGGGGGGGGGGGGGGAAAGAGAGAAAAGGCACAGCTGCCAGACACAACACACGATATTGGGATAAAGGCTGTCAACCCACGACACTGTATAAAAATATGCCTAGACCAGAAATCTTAAAAGCCTCATGCACTGAAAAGGCATCAGCCAAAGTAGGTTATTTGGGGAGTAGGGGAGCAAAAAGTTAAATTTTAGTCACTGAACTACCATTGCACATGTATTTAATTAAATACAGTACTCTCCCAAGAGGAGATATGAGTATTCTCATAAGAACTGTAAGAGATGGATATATAGAAAGAAACATTGAAGATTTTTGATTTAACTAAAAGCTAAATGATCAACTTTCTCTTTTGGATCACCTTTTTGCTTAATAAAAGATGTTTTATTCAGTTAAAAAGTGATCCAAAATAGATAAATTATTTCTTGAAACCTCAATATATTAGTCAGAAATGCTTATATATTTTAGTTTGTCTAAATTTATAAAACAGCTACAGACTGCCAAAAGAATTATATGTTTACTACTACAGCTCTTCTAGGAGATCCTCAGTAGCAGTTTATATTGGCAGGTCAGGGAATGCAGAAGAAATATTAACACTGAAAATGTTTGGGTGGTGAGCTAGCTGTTTCAGCTGCCTCCCTAAAAGAAATCTAACACAAATTCTTGTTCAAATAACCCATGACAATACTACAGCAGATTTGAATGAATGAAATGACCTAGAAACCAAGATCAGAAAAAGCTGTTCATGACAATACCTCAGTCTTTAAGACTGCTTTACCTTTCTACTTCTACATACCTGGAGAGCAATGCTAACCAGCATGGACAGGGTCATGGGAGAAATCCATCAGCAGTGTCCATGCACATACTCCTCTCCCAGGTCACTTCTGTTAGAGGCTCTGACTGATGCACCCCTAAATCTTTGCAGCCACAGTGTGAAAAACACAGTCAGTCCGTATGGAATGAGGATGCAAATCTCTGCAATGGCAGAGAAGGAGTTTTACTCAGTTTTTCACCAGCCTGCACCTTCCCACTGGCCAGGCCTGGAGCTCTGCATGGTGACATTGGCATACGATGGCACCACGCCGCTGGGTAACTGCACAGACACTCAAATCAAGGAACTGTTTCCTTCTGAAAACCTGTCAGTCAGTTTATCAAAGTATGGCATTACCTAGAGCTTATTTGTACAAAAGACTAGGCAAGGAGAAAAAAGGAAAAAGGACATGTTTTCTAAAATGTAGTGAATTTTGATAAGTTCCAAAAGTTGATGCTGTAAATTTAGTCTCAGAGAAATACAGCTGGTGACTCCAAAGTTCAAATGCTGCACAATGGCCAACCTGCTGGTGTCCTCTAGCAGTCAAGTGTCAGTTCTTTGCCATTAAGCTACAGGAAGAGACCAAACAGCAGTGCACAGAGGCAACTATGGACATGACTATTCGGTGTTTGATCATTTCTGAAAATGCTAACATTTACATCAGTGGCCCACAAGAGGAGAAGCTGTGAAATAAATGTTTTCTGGGGCAGAGAGACTCTTCCTCTCTCTCTCAGAAGGAATCACATCTTCTAAGAGTTAAATCAGTGTCTTATGCCTTGAATATTTTCAAGTGCTCTCTTTTGTCTCGCAGGTAATAGCACTGAACAGCAGCACCACCAGATCACCATGCAAAACATGAGACATATCTTTAATTTTGCAGGTGTCAATCTCTCAGTAGCATTTCTGATTTTTTTTTCAAAGAAGAAAAGGCTTTCCAGAAGAGATGTGATGCCTTAAGAGAACAACATGGGCTTGTATGTCTTCTCTTTTCTGTGTTGTACCTTCTGAAACATTAAAAGACATAGGCATTGCAAGAAGGAACCTGCTGAATTGTCTGTGTTCTGGTAGAGGGTCTGAAGAGCAAGAAGCAAAGCAACCAGTGATTCTTTATTTCTGCCATTACATGTCTTTGCTTGAATAGAGGTGACCCCTGCAGAGGGTTCAGAGTGATGTAGTGACACGTAAAGATTATTCACAGCCTTGGTGGTCTGGTCAGACACTCCATCCCACTGCGAGTTTGCCTTTCTGGGAGCTGCAGAGCAGGCTTGACTCCTCATTCCTTTCAAACACTGCCACTTCCCGGTTTAACTGAATCACTGCAGCTCTTCACTCATAAGGAAAGCTGGGATGTGGACTAGACATGCCCTAGAATGGAATTGCTCCAAGAACAGCTTGCATTACTGTAAGAGGCTGAAGTCCTAGATTGAAGCAGGAAGAAGTCTGATAAAGTTTGTTCGTATCTTGAGGAAAATTTCAGTAACTGTTTTGGGACCAGTTAGACTGGTCTCAAATCTTCCATTTATTTGTCCTAACTAAATCTGCAGAGCAGCCACCAAGCTACAGTATGCTTCAAATGTCCCCTGCTAGCTCCCTGGAACAGATGGGAGACTTTCTACTCTTAAAAAGCATTACCCAATTAGCCCCCTGAATTTTATGCATTTCTACTATCTTCTCATAATTTCAAATATTCCTTTGGAAAGTTAAATAAAATTTGCAGCTATGAAATATACAGGAATTTCTGCTGTTTTCCCATAGCTGAGTTTATTGCGGATATCTCAAATGGAAGTTTCTTAGGGCCAACAGTTAATTTGCTTCAGATATTAGCTATGAAATCTCACAGAATCCTGCAGTCCTCAAGTGTTTCTCTAAGGCACGCAGTGGTCAGCTGCAGGCTTAAAAAAGAAACATTTGAATATGAAGAGACACTATGAATATTTAATCACTTGCACACATTGCTTTTTAGGGTACCACAAATATTTGGAGAACATCATCTCTGTCTTTCTCCAAATGTAAGACAGGTGGTGCTAATGCAACTGCAGTGGGTGGGTTTTAAAAATACCTCTCTGCAGAGATTTTTAGGAGTGGTTGGATGTGACTCTCATGCAGCTTTCCTCCAGTACTATTTATAACCAGCCCAGCCATCTGAGGTGCCCTTGAAATATTTTATTTTGTCAGCATATAACATTCTGCATACACTGCTGGTTCCCTCTGGTGCAAAACAGTTGAAAGAATTGTTCTGCAAACAGGAGCTTTAGGTTATGTTCCAGAAAGCTGATGAAAGCCTGGAAGGACCTCCAAAATGATCCAGACCTCCAGGACTAACCTGACTTAGATTCACAATCTATTTCTATTGCAAACCTGGAAAGGTCCGCTTTACCAAAGTACTTCCAAACTTAGTGCCTAGCACACCAAGAAAGCTCTGCTTGTCCTGTCCCCAGGCCCCTTAATTTTGTCCAGCAGTCCAATACTTCTATCAGTGAGCTAAATCTATTAAAATACCTTCACGCCCACAGACTGCACATAAAAAGCATGGCTGGATGAGGGAGGTTTTAGAAAATGGTTAGAGAAAGGCAAGGGTGACCAGGATGAAGAGAAGACATCAAACAGCACATTAAACTAAACTCAGCTTTTTTTGCGCTCCCTGGACTAAGATGTGCTCAGCAGAACCTGCAATTAGCTCAAGAAAATTGACTTTTGAAAGTGCAAGCATGGACAGACCCCCAAAATGTAAGCCAGGAGGAGGCATAGTATAAAATAAGCCATTACTTTAAGTGCTCTCTAAATGTCAGTCCTCCTTCGTGCAACATTTCACAGCAGTCCACCTCTGACTGTGACCCCACTTCCAGTCTGTCTAGAAAGCCTGTTGCTTTGAAAAGCCATCAGATAGATGCCACACTGCTGTTTGTACACTCAAAGCCTGTGGGCAGCTCAGCTTGCACTTTACTTTGTCAGCTATAATCCTTTATTCTTGTCCTGAAGATATATATTCCATTCCCAGCAAGGCTGAACACATGAGGAGAGGAATCTGTGCAAAGCACTTACAAAACCTCATGATGATCACCTACAGAGGCTTTCCAGGAAGAATGGTTTTTCCTGCAAAGGTGAACACTGCCACCACAGTGCAAGAGACGGGAAGTATTTAACATAGGCATGCTTGATAGTGTTAAAAGTAATAGGCTTCTTCTTCTCTTCTACAAAGTAATGGTGGGCTTTAAAGAGAGTTTATTCACAGTGCTTTGGAAAATTCATAAACACACAAAGTCTGCCTGCAGCTGAGCTGAGATGTGCCTCATTGTCCTTTAAGGATAGCTTGCAGCAGTGGGCATCTTGTCCAGTCTCTCCAAAAACAAAAGTGAGCAAGATCTGCAAGTGGCTCTTATCTACTACCCCTCCTGCTACTCTGCATGCCCACAGCAGCAAAACTGAATCACTTTTGCACCAGGATGATTTATTTTTAGCCTTCATCTAATTCTGACACAGGGACAATGGCAGGAAAATTAAGGACTCTTGAGGAGCCTTGTTCGACCCCTCTGAGGGCTGTCCCAGGAGAACCATCAGCCCAATGTTCAGGTGTCATACCCACACTCATTCAGGAGCAGGTCTCCAGATCAGGTGTCTGAGGGGGTTTGCTGCTTAGGGCTATGAGATGTTTTATGAAATGCAGGGGAAGAGCAGTTCTGGATGGCACAGGACTCAGTCATGGTGCAGGTGTCTGGGGGATGGTGAGTGATGTGTACGTGATGGTCGGTAGCAGGAGCTGGAATGGACCTCTGCCCTCCAAGGCATGTATGTCCAAACAAAAGCAGCTGGGGAGACTGGGATTTGGTGTCCAGCTATCAGACGGGCTGGGGACTGAGTCCAGTCCACCTTGTACTGAGTAAATGCTTTCTGTGAATGACTACAGCTGAAGCTCAGAGGCCCCAGCATACACAAACACACACAAGCATGTGCAGTCCACTTGTTCTGCTACTGGTGCCAGTTCTGAGCTTTTGTTTTTTCTTTGGTTTCTAGACAGAAGTGCCTTTGTTTTCCTCAAAACTTTGCTCTTCCCTAACAAATGCACTTTTGAGCTCTGTGCTGTTCAGCGCCTGGTTTTTTTAATGTTATGCATGGCTTTGGCTGCTCTGAAACAATCTGCAAATAGCTAGCAAGGAACACAGTTTTCAAATAGACTCATAGGCACAGTAAGACAAAAAACAGATGCATGAGTGTCAAGGACAGCCCATCTAACTCAGCTTTCATGTCTATTATCGAGAAGTTGGGTTTATACACTGTGGAGAATAAAACCAAGAGGCTTCCTGAATTACAGTTTTAATGGTAAAAGAGATGTGTTAGCATACAGTCCAGGGTACAGTAACAAAGTCAGTTGTCCCTAGTGTATCACATTATCTGCAGTCATCATCTACCTCATCCACTCCTCTGAGATCTGCAGGTCTCTAGACCCTGTAGTTACAAGGGGATTTCTAACTGTTTCTATACTGCAGTTCAGAGAATGGATCCACCATTGCCTTGGCCCAATTGTTTGCTTCAAGGGTGGTCAGCTGAGCAGTCCAACACTGCCCTGCTACCATTAACAATCACTGAATGAACTAGACCAAAAAAACCACTTGGAAAGGTGCTGCCATAGTGTGATACAAGATGCCCTAAAGTGAAACAAAAGAAGTAAGGGAAAACAAAGGAAAGAGCTCTTTGATAAAGAAAGAAAAACTGCAGCAAAATCAGGAAAATCCAGTTGTAAAATAATCAGAACCATTTCTGGACTCCAAGACCAAGAAGACTTAGAGAAGTGGAATGAGCAGAGTCTGAACATGGTATAAACCTTTGAGGACTTAGAATGCCAAATTGTGCCTGCTTTCATGTTGAAATCTTGCAGACATGTGCTCCTATAGCTCCTGCAAGCACCTGCCAGCAGATGGGTGGGATCTAGCTGGCATTGGCTCTGGATCAGTTAAAACAGCTGCATGCATCTCTGATAAAACTGATCTGTGGGAGGGCAGGTGGACTATTGACTTCTCAGTTAATAACTGTACCCTAGCTGTCACTTTGATGGTGTGGCATACCCATTCTCTCAAATATATGCCTTCTTTTCCCTGAGGCTGGCTGGCTGGCTGCCGTCCATAAAGCTACATGCTTGCCTTTGGATACCCCTCTTGCTACTTCCAGGGCTTACCTCTCCCACTGGCTCTTTGGCCACCTCAGAGGTGGTCAAAAGACCCTGGAAGACCCCAGGACACAGTTTCTTCCCCCCTAGCTGTGATTGGCCATCTCGAAGACTCCTTTCTAACCAAGGACCTGACACCCTCACAGCCACAGGACTCAGTAAATGCCTTCATGCACATTTTCTGCACTGGGGCTGCTGGGTCACTAGGAAGTGTGCGGGGGCACCGTCCCAGCACTTCCAACACGCAACAAGACATTAAGTGGTATGTGACACAAAATCCAAAGCAACCTCATGTACTGAAACAGGCATGTCTCAACTCATCCCTCTTTTCCATTGTGTCTTTTTCCAATCACTTTGGACCAGAAGTGTATAGACTTCTCAGACATCCCAAGTAACCCCTGTGAAGCCTGTATTTTTTCCGTTGTCTAAGTACAGACTTCACTGTTTCACAATCAGCTCACCCTTCCTGATGACCTTCAGAATCTCCTGCAGAATTCCAATTTCCAATTTTTTCTTTGACTTTCAATTAAGTCTATCATCAATTATGTAACAGTGGCTCTCCTTTCTGATCCACAGCCACAATAATTACGTTTTGTATGTTCCAGGCACTTAGTGTGTTAGTCTACACAGTTCTTAACTCTTCCATGAATTATGGATAATGACTGATTAGTAACAAAATCAGCCTCCTCTCCAATTCCAGCACAAAATCCAGAAAACAGTAGACAATTTTGAAGATCATGAGCGCCTGTGTCTGCAGAACCTGATATTAAGAGAAAGGCTACAAAAAGCGCTTCATTGTTATGTCTGCTTGCCAAAATCTCTTCTGAACACCTGAAAACTATCTGCAGGATGGATTGTGAACAGCCCAGCTTGAGATCCATAAAAAGGAAGGCAAAATCTGTGCAAAATGTGGAGAAGAAAGAGAAGGGCAGAATCTCTGACCTTTGCCTTCCCTCACCCACCAGCGCCTGCTGTGAGACACCCCAAGGCCTCTGGGAGCCAATGCTGCCAGCTCGAGAATCCTCCGATCCTTCTTCCTTGGATCCAAGTCACAAATGAGCTGTGGAAACCCCCCATCTCACTGCTCCTGCCTTCTGTGGTGAGAGCTGGACCACAGGGATCAGGCACCATGCCTGCATTTCGGGGGAAGGGTGGCTGCTTTCTACTAAGCTGCTCCTGAGATTGGAGAAGGCAAATAAGACACTTCAAATGGCAGAAAATAACAAAAAAATGCAACAGTGTGGTGGTGAGCAATACTATACTTTTTAAAGTAACCTTAGCTTTTTCTAACTTTTCTCTACTTTTCTTTCTCCTTGACTGTTTTACTGTTAAATAAAATATATAAAATTTTTTGGTATCATTGTCTAACCTTGTTTTGGTTTTATTCTTGTTTCTGGGAATACCTGAACTTTTGAGTTCATCCTGCTTTATTCACAGAGCGTTTTCTTTGCTCCTCCATGGTGGGGGTGGACTGTAACAGCACCAACAGAACTGGCTCCTGCTCCCAGCGTGAAACAGGAAGCTGAACTGTCACCTGCACCACCTACAGCACAATGTGCAACATCAAATGGGCCACACAGATCAGAGTAACTGAACAAGGAAAGAGGGAGAGATGAGGCCTTGTCATATCCAGAAGGAACAGCTCCCACACTGCAGCAACAAAGGCAGTCAACTCACCAAAGCCAATGATACAAGAGGATGAAGCCCAAGGCAAGTTGAAAGCCTACTTTCTTAAGAAGGATCCTCAGAGATCAGACAAACAGTCTCAAGATGCCAATCAGATATGAAAAATGCTGAAGGTGGGACCCATCTACTATCTCAGATCTGAGACCTTTCCTGAAGACAATGTACCCCAAAGGTACCCCAGGTGCCCATCACAGCCCTGTGAACAACTCTTTGCAACTGCTTAGCCTCCAGCCATTCTGATTAAAACTAGCAAAGTTGCTTGTGAGAGCTTGTGAGCCTGAATAGACAACCTTGTCTGTAAAGGATACTCTAATCTCAAAAAGCTCTTGCAGAGGGAAATGGCGAAGCAGTCCCTGTCATATTAGAACACACAGACATGGGACTGCTTGTTTCCTAGGGAAAGAGAAGACACTCATCAGAATGAGAAGCCTGTTTTGTATTGAGTCACAACACAGAGATCTGTTGAGGTGCCACTGGCACAGGATCCAGAAAACAACCCATCATCTGTGCTTCAAATCAGCATTGACCATTTTTAACTAATGCCCACTGCAATGGCTGCAATAAAATCTAGAGAGACCCTCAAAGCTGAGCATTTCAGTTGAAATCATCAAGTCTCAGATGTTGCAGCTGCAGTCCGTAACACTGAAACAAAGCAGAAAAAGGAATCTTTTCCAGAGGCGTGTGAGCAGCCTAAGGGATACATTCTACCTGACGTCCAGATTCACTAGTGTACTCTCTTTCCAGGCACTTCTGTAAAACAGCAAAATGCATTTAAACAATAATCCAAGTAACGCTAATACAGTCCATTGCAGCTAGTTACAAAGGCATTGCTTAAATGAGAAAGCAGAGGCATTTGGACAATACATTGGATTACAAAATACACCAAAGCAGAACTTCTGCTCTGCACCCTGCTGAGAATCAGTAGAAAAGACCAGAAGTAGAGACATTATTTGCTGCATCAGCAGTCAGTTCTGTTCCCAACAGTAATGGAAACTGTCATATGGTGCAGCCTTGGAGCACCCACAATTAAAGCCTTTGTGCTCTCTTTGAACAAGGATTCAGGCAAGTGACAGCTAACTTTGCATCAAAGGAGAAAACAAATAAACAAATAGCCTTAAAGAATTTCATTTAAGTTGAATAAGAGAGTTGAATGAATTAAGAGAATGAAGTTTCACTTTCTTCAGGTGTTTGAAGAAACAATTGCAAACTACAAACAGGGGCGGGAAACAATAAACAAGGCTTTAATGGCAACATCTCCTCATGGAAATCACCCAATCAGTCTTTGGACTAAAGCCAATGGCTTTCATTTTTGTTCTGTTCTTATTTCCACGGACACATCAACATGCAGTCATTACACAAAACACACAAAGCACAGACATGTCCAATTCAAGCCCTTCAGTAAAACACATCTAGACAGTGACAAGTGCAAGTGAAAGACTAGACATATTTATACAGATGGGGACCACATCTTCCTTTTAGTAATCAAATCTCTCTTTCTCCACTAATGCCAGAACATTGCTTGACTTTCTCAAAGAAAAACTAATCAAAAGAAAGCCTAAAAAAATCAGGAATATAAAAAGCTAAACAAGGATGATGCTGGAAATTAAAGATGCACAAGCACTATGGAGGTACTGGGGATTTACACTGCAGTATACCTCTATTCATATGCAGCACTGGATTAGCCTAACTTGAGTTGTGACCAATTGAATCCTGAGTGACTACATCTACACCTGGGTTTAAACAGCTGAATTTATCTATCTTAAATGCACATATTCAATTTACATGGATTTTTTTCTCTGACTCCTCTAATCCCGAAGAATAAGTTATTGCACAAAAAGAGGTAGTGCACTCAAAGTAATGAATTTTTTTTTATGGCAGAATAGTAAATCAGCAAAATAAGAAAATATCAGTTACGTATAAAGTAAGAAATACCAGTAAAACTTTTTCATATTTTTACTTCTTCTGGGGAAAAAAAACTTAGTTAGCTCCTACTGGCTGCAGGGCAGGTTTATGCTTTCAGGACTAGCAAACACAACTGTTGGCAAAATCTCTTTTTGTGATGCTTGGGAATTTCAGTCAAACAGGAGAATTTTTTACTCCTTATTTATAAGAATAACACCGTGTTCAGGAAAGGGACAGAGCCAGGCCCATCACTGGTTACTTCACAGACAGATGGAAACAACCAGTGGTAAAAAGTTCAGGTAAGTATTAAAGCCACTTATAATAAAGGCACAAAGACTTCCAAAAAGTAACACTTGCTGAATTAGTGCTAATTTTCATTCCATTTTAAGTGACTATGCACAGGCAAAGGGACTTTTCTGCAGTTAGTCTCTCATACTGATATTTAAATGAAGATAGTGAATGGCAAATGCCTCAGGACAATTGTGCATGGTTAATATCAGTGCAAATAAGAAATGCATGTATGAATAAAACTGACTTCAAAGCGGCCTGGAGTTACTGGCAGTTCCTAACAAGCCAAGAGTATAAATAAAGGTACTCAGCATGTAGAGCAGTTCACAAGCTATACATCTGCATTACATATAATGCAGATGCTGCAAGAAATTCACCTACTGTAGCATCTGTTTTGCATTATTAATGTCTCAACCAGGGTAAGGTTGTAAGAGTAAGATTGAAAGGAACACATACAGATCAGGAAAGTACCTTTTTATTCAGGTACATAAAAACACCAGGATAATGCTATTTTCCCTCTGAGTGACTGAAGCCATTTAATTTCCTATCTGGCAGTTACTTGACACACACTTGTCACAAACATACTGCCAGTGGAGTAATACTTTAAGCCATCCTTCTGTTTTGAGTAAAAGGCAGATTTTATGACAATGCAATGCCACACCACCTCTGTTTCAGTCACACTGTATTTATTCAGTGCTACGATGACTGCTAGCTCCTTATGTTCCTTCAAGAGAATAGGACAAAAACTTTCAGCCTCACAGCATTTCAGTTAGTTTCTCTGCTTTTATTAACAAGCATATAATATTCATTGGCAAAACACTGGATACAAGCTTCACTATCATAAAATCAAAACATTAAGCATTAATCCCCAAAAGGCTTATTCAGACAAAACTAGCCACCAGTAGTACAGAAATTACACAGCAACACAAAGCATAAAAAATTGTAAACTTTTAAATGAAGCTAAGCCAAAAATATGGTTTTACACTCTGACAGTTCCAGAATCTTTATTATGCCACATATGAGGATAAAAGGCTTAGTGGTTGCACTGGCTAATTGTCCCTTAACTGCAAAATGATCCTGTTTGCAGAAGGAAAGAACAAACTTTCCTTTTGTCCAGATAAGTCACTTGAATTAAAGATTCCATCAAACCAATACTTTACATTTCAAACAGAAATAACAAAAATAGCGGAGTATCAGTACTCAAAACTCAGGACTTCTTCCTTCAGCCATACCTCTGTTTGAATGAATGATCCCACTGGTTTCTGTGGAACCATCCAGGTTATTACTAAAGTTACCAATGTAAATGTTCATAGAATTGGACATGTAGTTCCTACCCTATGACCAGGACATGCACAGGTCATTGTGGCTTCAAAAGATTTCCAAAAAACTCTTAAGTAGGATAAAATATGGAACAAATAGTAGAGTCATACATTTATTTTGTATATAAATAAACAGGTAAAACATTACCTGTTGATTTGCCACAAGACCCAAGTTCCTAGGTAATTTTTGTCCTGACTGCAAATTTTGATGAGAGCAGAGATTGAAGCATTGTTCCATGTTCTTTAGTATTGTTCTCTGCAACTTTTTCTTCAAAAATGGATCTCAAGACCCAAGTAGCATCTAGTTGTATCTTATGTAGGGAGATTCATGCGTGGAACAATTTCTGTTACCAACTTTAGGCAGACTAACTAAAGTTGCATTAATGTTTTCAGTGAAACATCCAAACTGAAGTGATTACCTGAGGAAAAGCAGAAACTTGATTTTTCTGTTCAGTAAAGCCTTCTGTACAAAATGTGTACCTAAGATTCATCTCACTGATGTACAGACTGGTTGGCTTTTTCCTATTATCTTTATCTCAATGTAATATTGAGAATGCTGTAAAACAGCAAGTTATATTTATCATCTAGTAGAAAAAAAAAATCTGTATATCCCCTAGGACTGTGTTGTTATAAAGACAATAAGAGCCAGATAAGCTTTCAAAGGCTCATAGCCTACTGGAAAAAATAGCACCATCATAGTTGTAGTCTGATATTTTTTACGGTCCCATATCTCCTGAGTGACAGTGTTGTGTATACTATTGCACAACCATAGAAAAAAATATTCCCAGGTGTGATGGTACACAAATATACCAGACCTAACAATGGCACAAAACATTTTCAGATAGGCTGCAAGTCTTGTCGATTGCTTCCACAATTCACATTAAGGTTTCTTGCAAGATCGTTTATTTTAAAATATTGCTGACAGATAGTTCTTGTACTTACAGAAATTTTAAATCCCCCATTTCACTCGTAAAATAAAAAATGGAACAAAGCATAAAACACACACACCCACCCCCAAATAACAGCCCCAAACAAAACTCCATTTGAACAAGTGAGAAAAGCCATCTACATTCCTTTTCAATGTAATGGTAAGTAGATGCAACATTTACAATTTAAACATAAGCCTAATAAATGCATGTTTCAAACCTATTGCACAAAAGCATAAGTAATGCTCTTTATCCATACAAAACAAAAACATACAGATGAAAGCTACTCAAACTCAATGTAAAAGGAAGAAGCTTGTAAAAACATCTTACAATTTCAATTTATATGCCCGTAAATAAAGCTGGACCACTAAAACCAAAAATACTTGGATGGTAAAATAAGACAGAAGGCTTAAAATAGAATAAATAATTTTATAAAGTTAAAATTTAAACCCCCAAATCTTATTTAAATTCAATATTATATATTCTATCTGAATTCTTTATTTTTAATGAAAGTATACTTAATGAGACTCTAAGCCCAGGTGATTCATCAGTCTCACTGCTGCTGAGGATAATGCAACAAGATACTTCCTTACTGCAACTATTTACCAGCGTAAGAAATTATAAAAACTACTTCACAGTAATGGCATCTTCACAAAAGCCAAAATCAACGACCATGATCTCATCAGAACTAAGAAATATGTATGGCCGTGTCCAAATTTTAGTTCAACTTTCAACAGTATCAGGGTTACTTTACCCAATATAGTCTTGATATAAACTGTCTCTTAAGTGTCACAGAAATTAAACAAGCCTCTGACCCAAAGAAGACCTTGCTCTACACTGTAGTCTTTTAGTGAGACTAACATATGGTACAGACAGAGTCACACCACTCCCGAGGGCAATTTTTGAAGTGAAGATGTTATCACATGTGATTTAGAAAAACAACTGAGTAACTTTGGAGTTTTTTGTTGGTTTGGGGGTTTTTTGTTTGGTTCTCTTAGTTTGTTTTTTTGCTTTTTTTGTTTTTTTTTTTTAATGGTGCGATATTATCAGATTAAACACATTGCAAAAGCAGTTACACACAATTACAAGCAAAAACCCCAGCTATAGGTATTAATACTGGCTTGAATTTATGTATCCATATAAACAGAGTTTTCTATATACTGATAGCACCATAACAAATTCAAGTGATTCTAAAGATGGTTATGAAGTTTTACGTTTTCTATTGTAAGTTGTTACAGCAAGAGATAGATTTGAAAGGCTTCTGAATTTGCGTGTTCGTAAATTAATTTCTCAGTTGCTCAAGTACACAAGGAAGAAATGAAATCCCAATGTACTTTAACAGCACTGCGTCAATATCTAGTCATACAAAAGTTTCCTGCAGTACACACACTTGAGGTAGACAGATCTCATTTATATGTGTATATGTGTATATATATATATATATATTTGTTTGTATATATATATATATATATATATATATATATATTTGTTTGTATATATATATATATATATATATATTCTGATTAAGGTGGTTAACCAGAATGCTGTCTGGCAGCTTTAGTTTAATGTCTACATCAGGTACAGCCACTTGGTGTATACTCTGGGTGCACAGAGCTGGGACCCTTACAGTCCTGTCCACATTCTCAGGGCCTCGGTGGCAAAGCCAGACTCTTTTTCACACTAGAACAGTAACAATCCTGTAAGAAACAGCTCCAGAGAGGCCCAGTATGTCAGCCTGTGTACACATCCATACCACCTGCATTGACTGCTTTCATGGAAAGTTTTAAAAATGGTAGACACATGATCTTGTTTGTTCTTTTCTGCCAGATCAAGTAATGCTAAAGACAGAAAAAAAGCTGAAAATACACAAACAGCAAGACAAAATCAGAGCCAAATTTGACTGCACGAATCACAGACATGCACACAAACACCACACACGAACCAGATGTGGAGTTCTGTGTGACCTAAACATTCAAATACAGCTATCTTAACACTTTTGTCTGCATGGACAGCAGCATGTTCTGGCCTTTGTGTGGCTCTCCTTTCCATCTCCACAATTCAGGAGAATCCTTTTCATTCTCTGCTCACATAATTTCTTTTTCGTTTCCTTCCTCCTCACATCTGTGACTGTAATCAAAATAAGGAGCCCTGTTGTCAAAGGTAAGCACAAGCAGCAGCAGAGCTGGGAAAGGAGAACTGAAGACTCCAGAGAGGGAAATTAAGGGAAATGTGCTGAGGAATGTAGCGCTTTGAAAACTCAAGAGGAAGAATATTTAAAATGCTTACATAAATCTCTTGCAGTATCAGCTTCTGGTTACTAAGTAACACTTTCTAGCAGAAGAAGCAAAGGAGCACAGCAAGAGGAAGCAGGGCTTCTTATCAAAAGATAATTTATCAAAAAATAACAGGGTTTAATAATAGGAATAGCGACTAGCATTTTCAGCTGACAGGAAAACTCTTCCAAAAATTAGGTTAACTATTTCCAGCTGGCCATAATAGGGCATACACTATTTTCAGTGACTTCACACCTGCGCCAGACAAATGTTCTTACAATTGTACTATGGATGATACATAGTGGATATAGCTTGCAGAAATCACTTTCAACTACAGTTTTTTAAAAGCCAATTATTTCCAAAAGCCTTACAAAAAGTGCAGTGAGCCCTGCTAAGTGCCATTGAGGGTGCTTTCTACAACATATATAGTTATATGTGTATATAGATGTATGTACCCATACATAGATTCATGTGTATTACCTTGCATCCATTAGGGCTGATGCAAGCAAAATTACTAGTTAAGGCCAAAAGGTGCTAAAATAATCTTGTCTTGACTCCCCCTTCCTCCCCACCCCATGTAAGTTTGGAATTGCAGTACAGAAAATGCTATGGTTTTGTAAGAAAACAGCTAAAGAAATTTAAAGTTGCTTGTAAGTTTTAATCAGTGAAATGAAAAATCTGCAATACTCCCACAATTGTCCAAGAGCCACTGTTTCAATAGCTAGTGATAGCAAATTCTCTCTAAATTAAAAACTGATTTCTGCAAGCCACAATACATAAATGTTTATTTTTTAAGAAATTCACAAATCTAGCACTTGTGAGTATTTGTCATTACGTGGTGCAATTTATACCATAGCAAAATATATATCACAGCACATTAAAATCAACTGAAATTATTTCTATTAGTCTTACCAAATTAACACGTATACAGAAGTATCAAAACTTTATTAAAACACAAGGTGAGGGAGAGCAATAACTGGGCAAAAATGACAAATTTACTGGTTTCCCAGATTTTCTTAAGTTTTCAATGCAGCATAATAAATTATCACCAGTCACTGTATTATCAGGTATGTTCAATGCTCTACAGAGTAACTTGAATAAAGCCAATGCAATCAGGCATACTATATAAGACAATAACACTTTGCAAAAATATAGTTTTTAAAGATTTAGAATGCGAGAAGTAACTAAAGCAACTTGGTGTCAAAAGCAACATATTTATATCACCCCACAACACTCAAACTTTTTTTCTGTGTGTAACTGTAAGAGACAAATCAGGCTGAGCTACATGGAACTGTGAAGTGTTTTCAGTATCTGTAAACTTAATGCTGGTAGTGTCTTGCTGAGTTGAAACTTCTTTCTTCCATACAAAAAAGTATAAATATTGTCTGCCCAGAAGTCTAGGTAACACATCCCTAGAAGAAATATTCAGGACAGCCCACTATGAAAGCCCTCCAGTCTTCCAAAATTATTCAGCTGGTTTGTGTCATGTGATTAGTGATGCACTAAGAAGGTGCCAGATGATAGTCTCTGCAAAAAGCTCTGTCCAGAAGGACACTTAAGTTCCCTTACAGCAAGTCCATTTTGGGTCTATAATGTAGCAGTAGAGGTGCTTTCTGCAAGACAGAAATACCAGTAAGTTAAGAAACAAATCCAGAACTAATCTGTTCAGTTGAAAAAACTTCTGTGTCATAAACTAAAGCTTCAATTAAAGTCAAGAGCAGCTATCTGATCTGTCAAAAATTCACCAAGACAAAGACAAGGGGCAACTTCATCTGTGGGGCTCAAACAAGTGATAAAGAACCCTTTCCCCTTTATCTCAGGAGCAGATCTGTTTATCTTGGAAAACTCCCTGAAGTAAGGGATGTCCAGAAAGCAGAAATTAGAGTATGTGGTACTTCATATTTAATAGCTCTCACTTGATTCCTCTTCTGTGATAGCATCCATTGATTTTTTTTTATGAATAGGCAAACTTTTACACCACAACATCCTGCACCATGGACTTTTGTGTCTCATAAAAACAATTACTTCAGCTTGTTTGTTCTGGGCCTTTCGTGTCTCAGTTCCATTTTACATCCACCACTTCTTTCATTTGGGAGGGCAGTTCACAGTTCTGCTTTCCATATGACTCACAATTACACAGATCTCTCACAGGTGAAGAGTAGACTGTATGGATGCACATCAGTTTGATGCTCCTGTTTGGTTCTCTCTGCTACATCACAAAACCCTAATGTTTACATTGTATCCTTTTATCTATACCTACATTCAACTTCAGGTGTTTGTTAATCTCCTGTCACTCAGAACTGTAAAGACCATTTCCAGGTCATTCAGAAACACCATATGAAACAGATTCCAGCAGGATTCCACTTGTGACATCTCTGCATTTTTAACACTGACCATTGACTTTATCCTGTGACTCTTACACAGGTCAATTATTTTGTAATTCCAAACAGAAAAATACTTCTCTACTCCCACATGGACCTCTTCTAGATATGCATCCAAAGCCACCAAGTGATTTCACCTCAGTGTACACTGTATGCTCAGAATGTGTTGCTTTTGCATTACAAATACAAACTTCTTGTTCCAGTAACTCTGTGTGTACATATACTGATCTCCCTCCGAAGTGTTCCGTCGTTTTGCTACTCATTCTTACTGCCTGAAGGAGTTAAAAATAATACTTTTTGTAGCTTCTACTTCCTCTGACAGACTTGAAAACAATTAGACTATTAATACAGTGTTTCCTTTTCTCTTCCAATGAATACTTACTCCTTTCCTTCATTTACTGGAAACAAATAAATACTTGGCATCTAGGGATATTGTGGTAGATACTTATAAAAGTACCTTCTATAAAGCTATACTGCAGTACAGTTCCAAATTATCGCTATTTTATAAACATTTGGCCATTTCATGATTTACATTGAATCATTGTGTCATACCTTAAATCTCCATCTAGTAACAACTACAAACTTGAGCGTATGGTCCTTGCCAAGAATCTCTTCATTGCATAATATGTCCAGCTGACAAAATAAAGGTGACAGTTAATTCACTGGGACCCAATTCAACAAACAATGTATTTCACATATTACTATACATTTGACAAGACTTTTTTTCTCTGAAGACACTGGAACTGGTAATCCTGAAGTTGCCCTGAAGACAAAAATCACACCAGGAAAGAAAAGACAAAATCTGCTCTCAACATGAAGTACTGAAAGACGATGTCAATGCCCGCCTAAGAAATACAGTAAGATATGGATTTAATGTTTGATTTATCTTCCCAAGCAGTACTAAGGTCCTTTCCTGAAAGCTTTACATGCTTCTAAAATGCTTGAATACAGGACAAGGGGAGAGAACTCTCAAAGAGAGCTGTTATTTAGCATACTATGAAATTTTTTTTACCTAACACCAGTCAGGTGGCATTGTTACAAGGACAGAGGTTTTTTAAAAAAAACAGTCTGCCATATATTTATATGCTGCATTTATAGGGGTTTTACAGATACTAAACAGGTATTTTTTGTTTTCTATCTCTGTTTTTAAAAATCTTGGTATTAGAAACAAGGGAAGATCTCAACATAAAAGTATGAGGGATCATATGACTACTAATCAGCTGAACTACAATAGCTGAACATGAACTAAAACCAGGGAACATGTATGAAAACAACAAGTTCCACCAAGTTGGCTTATGTTACAATGTTTTACCCCATAGCCCAGGAAGGCCTGAATGTGCATGCTGTCCACTTACACAGCAGTAACTCAAACCTGAAATAGTCTGTATCAAGCAACCAAGTAACCACATGCTCAAATTCTCCTTCTATATGACTTAGTACTAGTAAAATGATTACATGACCATTTATGTATTTTTTAAGAAGGCAGAAAGGGATAACAAAAAAATAAACAGTACTCCAGAAAAGTTTTTCTTTCAGTAGAAACTAAGTAGATTCTTAAGTCACATCTTGGCACACTGCATCGGAGAAGCGGCTTACACATGCATATACCAAAAGAATACATTAAAAAAATCTCTTCTGAACAATCCTTGTAGCTATGTCAGGAGACAACCACCTCTGAGCCAGCTCAGGACAAGACGGGATACAAGGTTTTGTTTCAGGAAAACTGGCAGAGTTTGGGGATATACTTGAACCATAAGAGAGAGAGAGTGTTAGTTTGAAGTGTACAGAAGCTATGGAGGAAAAGTGATAGAGATGCAAATTGGCTGTTGACAAGATCAAGCAGCAAGGTGTTGACACACTGGACTGGAAAGCAGATTATTTGATTTGCATGAAATGTCTTAATGAAATTCAGTGAATCTGTGTCATAATATGGATTTGAGAGATGTCAAGCTGAGAGTCAACTGAGATGTCCAGAAACTGTTAACAAGATCCAGCCAAGTGATAAATAGGGGCTGCATTAATAGTTTGCCACTTTTAATTTTTGAATCTAGTCTAGGACAAGTTCAAAGTATTGCCTTTCTTGCTGTATCTTTCAACTTAAATTCTTCTCATGATATCCTGTAAAGACAGGGAAAAGTAGGCATCTGATAACACTCTGGTTGAGGTAGGCAGCAACTTCAGACTGAGCTTCACTAAGAGCACAGAAAAGAACAACATATTTGTGGTGCTTTCTCTTCAATGGGACTTCACTGTTGAAGTGGTTCTGTTTGGCCCCTGTAGAGTGCAAACTTCCTAAAATGTTGGAGATAAACTCAACTACAATATATCAAACAAATCATCTTGCCAGAGTCCGTTTAAACACATGTGGAAGCACATAACCAAACTTTTTGCCCAACTATTTAAAAATGCGCATGAAAAGATGCACTGCAAACTAAGTGGAAAGTCCTGTACAGACCCAAGAAAGGACAAGAAAATTGCTATGTAACATATATAGCATTCAAGAAGCGGTGTATGCTTCTGTTTTCTGAAAATAAAATCAGAATAAAAGACATCCTTTTGCAAAGGAACAAACCCACCCCTTTCAAGTTTTTGTATCTGTAAACTTACTTTTAAAAATTAAAATATTACCTCATTAAAAGAAGAAAGGTTGAGTTTTTTGGCAATGAACTTCTTTAGATGCAAGACTGTTGCTTGTGCAGAGCAACGAATCCATTTTCGTTTCAATCCACGCAGTTTGCTGCTATTGCACTCCAAGCAGATGCTTACCTTCAGGAAAAGGCAAAAAATCAAGAGTTGGCTGCAACAATTATCTGCAGTCTTATGTATTCCACATGCAATTTTTATTAATCCAATATAGCGAAGCACAGTACTAGTGTTCTTTACACTGAAATGCCTATTAAGAAAACCATATTTTCTAAGATTTCCTAAGTTGAGTGGTAAGTAATAAGACAAATATGCTCAAGTAGTAATTTTTGATGTTGGAACAACACTGCCTCAGTCCAAATTCATAGGTTGTCAATAGCTTAAGAGGGCCATAAGCTAAAAGCTAGAGCAAGAAAACAGTAAGAAAACCATTGTCAATTCTTAAAGATTGCTTCTAACATAATTTCTTGCTGTCAATGCAACTGCTAATCTAGTTTAATTTTAACATGTTTAAAAGGAATGAATACAAATGATATGACAAATATTTCAAATTCTCACTTTTTCTCCCATCCAGCTATTCATTACAGTCTAAACTCTTTGTGATGGCATGCTTGTATTACACTAGGAGGATCTAGTAACATGTACAATCCCTTTGAAAGTTCCCTTACATGGCAACTGGGAAGAAAATTAACCCAAGCTAAAGTTACTCTGGACTTGCATAACCAGAAGTTATAAAAGGCATGGCTTGTTTATACCAAAGGGAAGTTTCACCTTCAAACAAGCTTTGTGTTCTAAACTTAACAGTGGGCTTCCCTGCTTTTATAATCTTTTTATGATTCAGGGCTAACATTGTATTAGTATTAAAGGTTGAAAACAAAATATGTAGTAAGTTAGTAAGACTGCTGTTAAGGAAACCTGTCTGGCCATCCAAGAGCCACTCTGGCAGCCACATTCCCACCACCTAAGCTGAGAATGAAGCCCCTTCACAGCTACACCCCTCACACTCGCATTCAGACCAGGATTCCCTACTAGCTCAACCCCAGGTTTTCCATAGCAGAGTCAGACATCCAGGTCCTTCAAACAGCTTAATCGTGGTGCAGTAACTAAATAACAGCTCCAGCTGGTGCCTCTGAGAAGGGGCCCCGAACAAAGGAACCCTGGGCTCTCATACCCTCACAGCACCAAAGTCTGGGGGTCTCAGCTGCTTCTGTGTCTCGGTGTCCAGTCCCCAGGCTGGTGCCACAGGTCCCTGTGCCCCTTCCTGTGCCAGGGGTTGGCAGTTCATGGCCTCTTGCCTCAGGCTCCCATCCAGAGCTCAGCCTGCAGCTCTCATTGCAACTGCACCCTGAGCTACCTGCACTGAATGTGTGAACAGTGCCAGAGGTTTAATTCATAATTACCAATACACATTCAGCTTAATGTATCGTGGTAACACTGGGGTACACTCCTGTATAAAGTGGAAAATTACATTAATTTGTTTTGACAGCAAACTTTAAAGACTCATAAACAATCAAAACTATAAAGATATTTGGAAGAAGATTTGAATGTATTCTCCATTCCTGGCAAAACCCAAAGGTAAAACCTCATGCTTACAAAAAAGCACTGTCCAAACTGCATCATGTTTGTATCAGAGAACAGAAGAAGTAGCTTGAAATAAACTCATTTTCTTCTCTGTTAGATTATCAAAGTTACCTTACCAAACCACAACAGCTAAAACACAAGATAAAACTAGAGCATGCCCTATGAGCCCACCTGTTCATCACTTCGGTGGTAGTCATTATCTTCTTCCTGTTTTTCCTCCGAAGTTTCTTTATTTATATTTTCATCTGCTTTAGTTTCACCTTAGATAAAAAAACCACATATATGGGATACTCAAATATTATTATCATATATAAACTCCACATACACTCAGCAGCATCTGATAGCTCCAATACAATTAAAACAGCAAGTTTCAGGACTGCAGTATAGAATAAGCTTTGCTATTCCTAAATTGTGCTTATCAGCTTAAGCTACACGTCCAGCCAACAGCCCGTGACATGAAAGAGGAGAACACCTATGGAGTTCAGCAGCTAACAGCCCAGAAGCTGGGTAATTTCACAGTCCCCATGTAGGCACTGCTATGGAGACCAACTTTGCCACAAGCAACATGCAATTAACACCTAAAACCAAAATTCTGTGCAGAAATAAGGGACAAGGCAACAATCCTATGCTGACTCTATTCCTTGCTGTTACAAAACAATGATTGTAATATACTCACTGGGCACATACTTCCAAAAGATCTGTTCATCAATTTACTATATATCACCCACCAAAGACAGAATAAATAAAGGACTATTTACCATTTCGATGAGAATCTAGGTGCTGTTTTGTAGAACATGTCTCCCCTTTGATATCCCCTGGAACTTCCATGCCCAGTTTGTGATAAAACTCCCTTTGCTTTTTCATTTCCGCTGTTTAAAATTGCAAATATTAATTCCTGTAATAAAGTTCTAATGCAATATTTATGAAGTTATTCCAAATCCCTTCCCACTTTAGGATTGCCAACAAGTGGCGGTACTGTCATTATTTACTGTCTTCTATCACTCCTATTGCATCAAGTTACACCTAATCTTATTTTTCAGAATTAGAAAAGCATAAAGTTATCTGTATAGTTACTACTATACTATTGCTGCTAGAATGAGATGGAATTTAAAATACTGCAGCTAATTTTGAATATCCCCCATTTTGAACATGACCCCCATTTTGAATATGATCCTCATTTTGAATGTTGAGTATTTCAGTCAAAACATTGGTTTTGAATTTTTATTCATAGTTCTGGTTTTCAATATCCCAGAAATTATTTTTAAAGTATCTATTTAATCACACTGACAGTTGGAAATGCCCTGGTTAAAAAGCAGCTTCAATAGATTAAAATACTCTATTTAAATGAAAACTTTAACATACATTAAGACCAAAAAAACCCACTGAGCAATATTTATAAAGTATTTCTTTAGTTTAACAGATCTAGCATCAAAGAGGATTATGAAAACAGTAATTGAAATTTCTCTAAGCAGAAACTAAAAGCATTTTAAAATTGCATTTTACCTCTGAGAATTCTAGAAAGCTTGCACAACAGGTATAACAAAAACAAATTAGAGTTATGGTATGGCAACATTTGAAAGCTGAACGACTATTCTGCTTTACATAATACTGCTTTTGGAAGAAACATCCCATGTTGCCTCCGACCACCCCCACACTCAGTTGCTGGTACAACAGGTAAAAAATTAAATTAATTGCTAAAAATTACACAAGTGAAAGAGTCTCGTTTTCCACTGTATTTTTCCTCAGTTGCCCCCCTGGCCCCTCTTTACATCACTTGAAACTTTCTTTTATCTTTAATGTCAAAGAAGGATGTGCAAACTGACCTTTAAAAAGGTCACACCGCAACTTACCTTCTTGGAGGCCTGGCACAAGTTTGTAAACAATATCTTGCATTGTTCTGTCATGACTAGCAAGGAAAAACAAAAACAAAATCAACAAAAAAACAAAAACAAAATCAAAAGCTTAAGTTCATGATCTTGATTGAAAACATTTCTCTTTAAAAAGTTCCAGTAGTAACCATATGCAAAAATCTCTAAATTCATTTAAGAAGAATTTTACTTTTCAATCAGTATTTCTATTGAACCAGAAAGAACAGCAACACAAAAGAAACTATGAAAAAGTATAAGCTAAGGCAGAAAACAAATGGAAGTGTGAGAAAAACTATTCTGTAGACTAGTTTTCACAATTCAGCCCACTGAGTATGTCCTTCTGCATCAAGACAAGTATGACAGTAATAACCTAAAACTCTTTTCCAACTTAGAGATAAACTCATTTTTATTACAAAAGAATCAATAATAGCTTGTTTCTCACCCCTAAAGACTAATTTCTCACATTTCTAGATTAGTTATCTTTACTAGGATCTTCTAAAATGCATGAGACGAGTTCAGAGAAAAAGACCACAACAAACTAAATTTTAAAATTTTTGCTATTCCCAAATTGTGCTTATCAGCTCAAGCTACACTTCCAGCCATGCCCTTTTTTTCTTAAAAGGGCAAAGTAACGGTGAGAAACATTATTTAGCTAAGTAGCCTGTAGACGTAGTGTGGCTCAAATGAAAAAAAGTCAACAATCCCACTGCAGGACAGTGGGGACAGGTAAAATTCTAAACTTTAATCCCCAGCTCACCTAGAAAAATCCTGTTCTAATCTAAAATAAGTTATGGGTCTCAAAGAAATTAAGTATTACATTAAATTCCAATTAAGAAATAGTATAAGAAGCATTTCAAGTGTCTGCCTTGACTGCTGCAATGTCATAATCTCAAGAGTGTCTGCAGTATCAAGTCCTGAATTGGATTTCAACAAAAAAGGCTTACAAGAGTAGTCTCAGGCTTCTCATAACCTGACATGAGCACTCCACAGCAGTGGAGATCAGTAAGCAAGTACAGAAATGGTGACAAATCAAGACATTTACAAGCAGTAATTACAATATTCTAAGTAGCACTACAAGATTCAGAATATCACTTATCCTAAATTCATGTCATTTTCACCAGCAGCAATCTCATTTGTACAGGCTGAGATGATGAAATGTGATTTATGGATTGCAAACACTTTGCCAAAATTATTTGAACAAAAATATATAAGTATGACACCACCATTAAATCAGAGGTGACAATTTGGGGGTTGGAACTAGATCATACAGATGATCTTTAAGGTACCAAAGAATTTAAGACTCTGTGATGCTTTTTAAGAGTATTTAAAAATGTAAACAAGGAGACACATTTGGTTTACCTGTTTTTCAG
Organism: Ammospiza caudacuta; assembly: GCF_027887145.1. NCBI lineage: Eukaryota > Metazoa > Chordata > Aves > Passeriformes > Passerellidae > Ammospiza > Ammospiza caudacuta. The sequence goes on from NC_080632.1 coordinate 22,902,223, forward strand.
ACAGATGAATAGGAGTTTAAATCTCCATTTTCAAACACTTTGTGATACTCCAGACTGTCAATTATTTTTTTAAAAAGGTAAATAAATAGACTGGACAAAGTCTGTTTCAGTTTCAATGGGCAATATTTTACAACTAATTTAAACAGCTTATTTAAGTTGAAGTGTATTCAACAACAAAAAACAAATAACAAATTGCCTTCTAGCTGCTCTCAATATCATGTTGTTTCCTGGCCCTTTTTGCACAAAAACCAAGTTTTTGAACCGAGGCAAACACGTTGTCTTACATGTCATTTATTCATTCTTGCCTATTTGCATGTACCTGTCCCTTTAATTATACCCTCTTACAGGAGTAGGAGTGTATATTATAAATGTGGAGACAGCATACTTAGTTACAGGCTCCTGAATGAGGGTGAGCTTGAGCAATGTAAGTATGTGTAGAACATTGACAGTTTTCTGCAAAAGTGCAATCAAACTCATTTGCTAAAACCATTGCTTCCAAAATTGTTATAGAAGTGAGAAAGGCATGTTGAAAAATGCTATGAACAAACACAAGCGCTTTATAGTGGAAGACAAATCACTATTTGATACGCAACAGCTAATGCAGACACACCATTACAATGTATTTTCATCACCAGGAGTAAAATGGAAAGAAAGCACTCAAGGAAAAGAAAAAGAACGTCTTTTCTGACAAGAAAAGGAGGAAAAAACCCAACAAAAATACTTAGTGAACATGCAATTTGACTATGCAAATGCAGATGGAAAATAAAGAGAGAGGTAACTGGCAAAAGCCAACATGGCTTTCACTATAAGCAAACCAGGTCTGACAAATTTGGTGGTCTTCTATGATGAGGTTACAGAGACAGTGGATGAGGAAAGGGTGAGTCATGGCATCTACCTGGACTTGTGCAAAGCATTTGATGCTGTCCCGCACAACATCCTTGTCCCTAACTGGAGAGATCTGGATTTGACTAATGCAGCACTTAGCACATAAAGAATTGTTGGATTAAGAAAGGCTGGATAAAGAAAGTCTGGATGGTTGCACTCAAAAGAGTTGTGATCAACAGTTCAATATCCAAGAGGAGACCAGTCACAAGTGCTGTCCCTCAGGGGTCAGTACTGAGATCAATGCTATTTAACATCTTTGTCAGTGACAGTGGGATTGAGAGCACACTCAGCAAATTTGCCAGCAAGACCAAGCTGTATGGGGCAGTAGACATGCTGGAAGGAAGCAATACTTAGGAGGTAGGTCCATGTGAAGCTCAAAGTTCAACAAGGCCAAGTACAAGGTCCTGCACCTGGACTGGGGTAATCCCAAGCACAAATATAGGCTGGGCAGAGAAGTGACTGAGCGCAGCTCTGAGGGGAAGGACATGGGGATATTAGCAAATGGAAAAATCAACATGACCTGGCAATGTGCACTTGCAGTCCAGAAAGCCAACTGCAACCTAGGCTGCATCAAAAGAAACTCAGCAGCAGATCGAAGCAGGTGATTCTGTCCTTCTACTCTGCCTGCAAAAGCCCCTACCTAGACCAGTGCTTTCAGCTCTGAGACCCCCAAAGGATGTGGACCTACTGGAGTGAGTCCACAGGAGAGCCATGAAAATGACCTCCTCTCATGTGAAGACAGGCTGATAGAGTTGGAGCTGTAGAGCCTGGAGAAGGAAGACTGCAGGGAACTGTCAGAGCAGTCTTCCAGTACATGCAGGGAACCCAAAAGAAGGCTGGAAATAGACTTTTTAGACAAGCATGTAGTCATAGGACAAGGGGGAATGGTTTTAAACTAAAAGATGACAGATATAGGTTAGATAACAGGTAGAAATTCTTCAGTGAGAGTGGCAAGGCTGGAAGAGGTTGTTCAGAGAAGTTGTGCATACCCCACCCCCAGAAAGGAGGTGGGGTGGGGGGGTCAGTCCAGGCTTCATGGTACTTTGAGAAACCTGAACTAGACGATCTCAAAGGTCCCTTCCAGCCCAAACCATTCTATGATGATTCTATGACATTCTTATCTGTTCCTACAACCTAAGCAGACCTTTGAAAGATTAACTGAACAATAAAGCTGAAAATTATTTCTCTTATTACTGTCACACAGAAAAGCACTGTTCAACTGAGACTAATTTTTGATAATTTTGTAAAAGTGTAATTCCTACAAATGTTTCATATATATAATTTTTACAACCCAAGCATACAAAATGAGGAATGACTATATCCCATTAAAAATCACACTGAAATTAAGTGTACAGTTAACTTGCTTGTAAGTCTGGAACAAGCTGCCATGCTAAGGCCTTGCAATCTCATAGCAGAAGTTTCATTCTGTATCTCCTTCTCAGTTGCCTTCATACTTCTTTTTCAATGTTTAACATGCTGATAAGCAAGAGCAAAAATTCTGAGAGAAGCTGTACTGTACCAAAGGGGATGACCCAGACTAGAGTGAAGCTACTAGCACTTCTGCTTTTATACTTACCCAATATACTGTAATGGGTGGCTCTGATGTATAACAATCCTACAGGTTGGACAGGTGTTGTTTTCCTCCAAATATTTCACTAGGCAGCTTCTACAGACTAGTAAAAAAGACATTCACAATTTAAAAGGAATAAAAGTAGCATAACAGAAGTCTGCTTTTATACAGTCACAGAATGCACAATACTGAAATTTACACGAAGTTCATTTTTCTGCATCATATGTCTAATCTTGCAGAACACAGTTTCAAGTACCTTTCATAAGATTTCCTGATACAGGAAAAGGATGCAGTCGAATTAGAGAATCTATACCTATCAAAAACATTAACACATTACACAACAGAAAATCTCACTTCAAAATTTACTAGAACAATTTCTAGCAGGTCAACATTCAGCTTGCATTGGATGACATTACAGGAACTATTTGCCATTAAGATACTAGACAAAACATATTTGCTTTAACCATGGCCACCTACAGTACAAGTGGCATGTGTGGTGGCAGCACACAAAAAGAATTCCAAAGCAGGAAAGTGGATATCTTGGTGTTATTTTAATTCTAACTTTCACAGAGTATACTACAGCTGAACTTCCACCAGAAAAAAAAAATGACATTGTCACAGACCTTCAATATTAGTAAAATGTCATGCTAGGAGTTGCTGAGTAGTGATTCACTGCTAAGCTGTATGTTTCTATACGCATACACACAATCGTCCATTGTTTTCAAAGTAAACTATTTATACACCACTCTCCTGCCCCAAAACAGTACTCATAAAATACACTACTAAATGATATCCTCACTCACTTGAAGTTACAACTGAAAAGGTATGGAGAAAAGAAGGGAGGTTTTCTTGAGGTGCACTAGTTCATGTAGTCTTGGTATTAATGCACTTTTCACACAAAACAAAAGGATTTCTGTAACTATAGTGCCATCTACCTCTCAAACAAGAAGACAGTACAATTACATAAAGATCCGTTGACTAAAAAAAAAGTAACAGTAAATGAAGTACTATAATTTTGCATTGTGTTTTGCATTTACACACCTAGGATGACAGCACTGTTGGTGGCAGACGTTAGACAAAGCCTCATCTTGCACAGCAGTTTGCTCCAGCAGAGTGCCAGAACAGAGTGCAAAAGTGAAGCCAAACTCCATTCCTACCAAGTCAATAGAAGCAGAATCTGACAGAGGAAGCAGGGACAGGTATCCTGGAAGGAGTATAGGGATGTTGCTAACTTGGGTAGGGAAGGGTCAGAAAAGCCAAATGACAGCTGAAGCTGAACTTGGCAAGGAATATGAAGCATTATAACGGTTTCTGTAAGTATGTAACAAAAAGAAGGTCAAAGAATGTGTAACCCCCAGACTGGCAAATCAGTAACAATGGACAAGAAGATGCCTGAGATATTCAATTTTTCTGCCCCAGTCTTCTCTAGCAATTTCTCCTCCCACAGCTATCGCATAGATGAACTGCAAAGGAGGCACTGGGTAGTAAGGTCCCTTCTACTGTGTGAAAAGACCAGGCTCACGAACACCTGGGAATGTGAATACACGTAAGTCTCTGGGACCTGACGAGATGCGTCCCAGTGGCCAAGCCACTAACAGCGACAGTCCCGACAGTCAGGTGAAGTCCCCGGTGACCAGGAAAAGGGAAACATTGCTTCCACTTTTAGGAAGTGGTAGAAAGGGAGAGATTTGGAAATCATCAACCTGTCTACCTTAACTCTGTGCCTGGGAAGATCACTGAGTACTAGAATGTGTGCTAAGGCATGTGAAGGACAGGGAGGTGACTCCAGACAGCCAGCACAGCTTCACCAAGGACTCTGAGCAACTTGATGCCACTGAAGATGCCCCTGCCCATTGCTGTGGTGATGCATTAGGTGACTTTTATAGTTCCCTTCCAACCCAAAGCATTCTGTGATATCTAAAATATCATCCCATGTTAGTACATCTTCCAGCTTGGACTAGGTAAACACTAACTCCTAAAATGAACTAGTCACAAGTTAGCTAATGTTCTGGCAGGTTTCAGTCTGCGCACAGCAGCCAAATAAATGCCACTAGATAGCTCATGAAGGGTGCTGCAGCCATCTAGGTTCTTTTTTTCTGGGATCAGGTTGGGATTATAAACTCTCCTGAAACTAGAAGTCTTTGGAGTAATGGACAGGCAATATGGAAATTGTTCTGTGGTCTGAAGCAGTATTACTTCTAGAATTTTGCATTACTTTGGTTTTCCAGTATCTCTGATCTCTGTTTACCCAGATATACAGGCACTGACTGTGGACATGAGCTGTACATTTTCTCATTTCTCATACACATCAGAGAGGTTTCATAAGAACAGAAACAGACAAGGCTAATGTTCACTTTTTTATTTTAACAGTTTCACTTCTCTTGACTTTTTTCATTTCTGTATCTAGTTCAAGTTGACCTTTTATCACCTGATGCATTCAAAAGATGATACATTTCATAATGTGAGGTAATCCCTTTCAAAACATAGAAACATTATAAACTTTGTGTTTATAATTTTAGTTTTGTTAGCATTTACATGTGAAACATGTAAACACTAACAAAACTGATATTACAAACAGAAAGTTTAACAAGACCAGCATGTATCATCTAGCCTAGATGTTTAATCAAGGAACAGACACAAACAAAAAAAAGACTTGACTTTTTTTTTTAGTTACTACTAATGAAATTTTTAGCAACTAACTTAGTGGCCTACCTGTCACCAACAAACTAAAACCATAGCAGAGAAGTAAGTAGGAAAGAAAGTGAAAACACTTTGCTTTCTCCTAAACTCAGTTCTACAAAAATTTGCCCTGTTCCTCCAGAGGGCTGGCCTTGGTCATCCAAATTACTTTCACTAAAGGACCCAAGAACTTTATTTACTACTGAAGAGTCTTTGAATGGTTAAAGATCAGTAAATGAGAGAAAAATTGAAAAGGTAAGAAAAATGTGCAGTTCTGAGTAGAAGAGAATGAAAATTTCAAGGTGGTGTAATTTAAAAGAGAATTCACTATCTCAACACACAGGGTAATTTCATTATGGATTTTGCAAGGATGCTTTTCCAGGAACATATATCATTAGCATTATCTTACACAATACAAACACGTATGAAGTTTTGTTAAAAACATAGGAAGGACTCTGTGCCTCTTCCCACAAAACTGATTATACAGGGCACAGTGCAAAGTAGCACTCATAAAATATAAATTGTCAAAATAAGGGAGAAACAAGTTAAAGAAAACCCCAGAAAAAGTAGCAGGAAAAGGTAGTAAGGTGCATGTCCTGACTTCTGCAGTAAATGCCGTAGAGCTGTGGATTTCCTCTATAAGCAAATGTAAGAGATGGTGCAGACGATACCAGCTGAGGGGTATTTGTGACGCTCCACTTTATTTTTAAAGAACAATAAAAAATTACCTCTCTCTAGCTGTTAGCCGTGTTAACTTGTTATGATACTCATTTTGGATACACTCTTCTATCTAGCAGCAGTAAAGAAATTTGGGCAAAACTAAGTAGAAGGCTAGCTGTGAAAACAATAGTATGGAAATTGAGACAGGAAGCAAGAAGGCTCTGGAGAGACCTTAAAGCAGTCTTCCAAAAAGTTGAAGGGCACTACAAGAGAGATGGAGATGAACTTTGTACAGGGGCATGTACCAACAGGACAAGGGGGAATGGCTTCAAACTGAAGGAAGATAGGTTCAGATTAGATATTAGAAATAACTGGCACAGGTAATTGGCACAGGTTGCCTGAAGAAACTATGGACGTACCATCACTGGAAGCATTCAAGCCTAGGTTGTATGGGTCTTTGAACAACCTGATCCAGTAGATGCTGACCCTGCCCATGACCTATAGATTCTAGAACTATTCTGTGATTCTCAGAATCATAGAACAAACCTTTCTACTATCCTAGATTCTATGAGGATTTCAGAAAAACATGAAGTGTGACAAGTGCAGCAAATTGATCACAGCTGATAAACAGAGCTTCTAAATGGAATAAAAAACAATCACTGACAAATCATGAACATTGTCATTCCCCTTTGTCAGATATAAAAGCTGAAGTCTGCCGACACTTTTTGTTTTATGATAAATACACATCACAAATTAATTGCCTTCCAAGAAAATTTAGGGCTAAGTCATTAAGCTAATTTAAGCTGATAAAGCCTACTAGCTTTATCAGAATAAACATAAATATTGTGGCAGAACAATTTTAAAACATGGGATGGGTTGCAAGGTTTTAAGTCATCTTTAGCTTACATGAAAATAGAAATTCACAGGAGTAATTCATCAACAAACAACTACTTTATCACAATGTTTTGGAACACAAGCTTATTTCTAGGATACAGTACAACATACTTTATCAAAAAACTACTCTGTTTTCTGCAGAGGAACAGGAGAGAAAGAGACATCTGAAAGGCTCCAGGTGGAGAATATATGCTACATCAACTGTCACAGAAGAGAGAACTAGGTATTCCACATTCCTTTAGCATGAAGACAGACTACATTCTTGAATAGTTACATTATCACTATTATTGTATATAGCTTCAAGTTTATGCAGCGCAGCTTTAATGTTCCCTCCATTTGCTTTGTTAAAAAAGCAAATCAACTGTCAAAGAAAAGCAGTCTAGTAAAGCACATGCTTTTTTGGCTGATGAACAATAGCTATTTGAAATTTCAACTGAAAACCATACAACATGTTTTAAAACCAAAAACCCCAAACCAGAAACAAATAGAAACCAGCAACTTTAACTTCATTATATTTCTACTTACAAGTATGCAAGCATTCTGTTACAGTAGTAGCATCGATCAGGTATCCATTGCACAGACGACAGGTTATATGGGCATTAATGTCCCAAAGCTTAATCTTCCTTGTTAGCATCTTTGGTGTCTGTGGAAGAGATGTATCATAAAGTAACACAGCTGTAGTCATTTGGGAATAAATGATTAACTTGTGTTAAGCCAGCTTCAGACTTCTGTACAATGTACACAGATGTGCGTGCACAGTGGTGGCACTAACTTTTATGTCGCTTCACAGAAACTGAACAATGTAAACTCCACACTATTTTGCAAGTCAGTACTGCAATAGCATAGAAAATGGCCCTTCCAGTATGCTACTTTAAGTTCCTTTACCAACCAACAGACTCAGATTCAAGATGAAACCCTACTATCCTGGTAGCTTGAGTCATTATATTCCGTCCAGTTATGATAGAAAACTCACAAAATATGAAGGAAGAAAATCCTCAAAGTAGGTGACTTTCAGATTCAAAAGTGTTTTGACAATTGAAAAGTCAAAGCAACTGTTCAGTTCAACCACATATTTAAGTGTTTGACTTGGGTCACTATATTAAAGCATAATTTTGAATGGGGCTGGCAAGTAAACCTTCTGAAATCCCTTTTATTTAAACAGAAGGTAATTGAACACTACATTACAGCTTAAAATAATTTCATTGGCAGAGGAGCAGCTGGTTGTGCTAAAACTTGAACTAAACATTTTTTCTTTCTTTTGAATATGGGATTGCATAAACATCTTTAAAAGGAAAAAAGAAATTAGGAATCAAAAATGAAAAAGCTCATTTAACTTTTTTTTTGTAGTAACACCAATTGTTTAGAGAGAAAACACGCCCATGTCTTTACAAATAAACTGTTACATTTTAAACATAGCTGTTATTATTTTTTTCAAAACATTTTGAAAATTGTACTATTACCAGAACTTGACCAGCATTCTAGTCAACTAATAGAGCAGGCTATAATTGCTTACAACCTACTATATTTGGTTCCCATACTGCAGAAGTCACCAAATTACGTTGTTTTCCTTTAAAGTGATTTTACTGTCCCTGGCTCACAAATACTGGTTTTCATCTAGCTCAGTTTGGAAAACATTTCAGAATTTGAATGGTGACACATGCTCTTTAAGTTTCACATTGAAATACTGCAACAAGGTTGTCTGATCTTTAATTTTGTCATCTTTTTTTCCCCCTATGTTCAGTGAAGTGGTACTAAGAAAAAAGAACTATTACACAGCAAACTTCCATACCAATCTGAACTATTCCAGTGCAGAGAAGTACAAAGTGTTCCACTGTGAACTGTGGAAAAACATACCCAACACCCACCCATTCAAATCTGCATTGTCCTATACAGAAAAGACTAGGAAGATTTCTAGTTCTCATGGTTAAGAAGTAAACAATGGGAGAAAAAAAATCAGTATTATTTTATAGTATTTGAGATTTAGTTACAAATCTAGCAACCTCCCATTAGAGAAGAATAAAATAACAGCTTGGTTTTGCAGTAGACAAAATAGGTGAAAAACATTCACTTAGAACCTGAATTACTTTCCTAATTTTAGAATTATTTTTAACTCTCTGAAAACCAGACCCACATTAAATCCTTCCAGGTGAGTGCATGAGGTCATCAGTTAAACACTACTACACAAGGTATGTAGGTTTCTGTTGTGCTGAGGAAGAGCGATTCAACATCACTCTTCAAGAAGAGTTCAAGGGATGGCATCAAGCCACCAGTTAATTTGAAAGTGGGCATGACAAAAAACACAATTCATGACAGATAAAACAGAAATTAGCCTAAAGAGATCCTGGAAAAGGCAGTACCAATATAACTAGTTGCTTGTCTAGACAGGAATTCAGAAAAAGGTGTTCAGGATAACCACAGGCAGAAATCCAATCACTTCTAAGGCAGAAGAGCCAAAGACTTAACAGCGAAATCTGAAGCAAAGAAATTGTTTTTTTTCTAGAAAGAAAATTGCAATTTTTCTTCCCAACAGTAGAGATAAATGCTGCCACTAGAAGAACCATCAACAAACAAACAAAAAAATTCAGATGAGGTATAATATTATGAGAACAGCAACTGAACCATACAACAAAGGCAAAAATAATACAAAATAGTAATAAAGCCCATTGTGCCATGGGAAAAAAAAGAGAATATCAAGACAATACACACTTTTCCAACCTAATAGGAAAAAAATCATACACATTTTGGCACTGGAAAAATGAGTATCTTCTAGAATATCAAGAGAAAGCCTATCAAATCAATCTTATGAAAATTTGGTTTTTTTGAAGGAGCACAGAAAGTCACTCTCATTAGATGTCTGAAGGACTGAAAATAAGAACTATTGGAAGAAGCAACAGAAAGGTAAGAGGTCTTTCCAGGGCAGTAGACACCTCAAAAGGTGATAAAACCTACAGAAGGACATTTCTCCAGAGGTCTGTCCCATGCTGCCTTCTTGCAGCTACTAAAACAGGAGAAGGATCCCTTCTCTGCTCATGCAGAGTCCATGGTTGCTTCAGCACACCTTCAATCTCCAGTAAACAACACAGCTTTTGAGGTAACTGGCTTTGTAAGCAAGCTATCAGTGTCAGACTTTATTTAGGCCTGTGTCTTCTACAATTGTGACCCACATTCTCCAGTCTCAGGAAAACAAAGAACTCAGAATGCCTCTCCTGCTTTTCAAAACAGTTAACCTGTTACAACAAGAGGACTTACTAAAAATTTAAATTTAATAAAAATAAAATTTAAAAAAGGCCAGACCACTTCATATCTGTTCAGAAAGGTAGAGAGAAGCTCGCAAAAAATGGCATATTACCAAGATGTCAGTTCAGTCAGATAACATAAATGCTCAGACTTTGCAGAAAACTTGAATTGCTTCCTAGAGGGAAATAGAAAAAAAAAAATTTAGCAGAACTAATGACACATATAAAGAAAAATAGAGACACTAATGTTACAACCTCATATAAGAAATTCACTAATCAGAAACTAATTAAAACCATAAAGTAATTCCATATTATGTACAGTAATTCCACATTAATCACCAGCCTGTTCTATATCACTTCAGAGGGAAGTAAATAACATAATTGCAGATTTCATCATCAACTACTTTTTTTTTTCCTCTCTATTATTGCATTTGAATATGATACACAGTCATACTAGGAAATACAAAGCTAGGCTACTACTCACAATGCTTAAGAAGAAACACTCCACGTGGATAGGTGGCTAATACAGGATGTCTTTCATGTTCCTATCTGGAATACACTATCAGTTCAGAAGGGGTACTTGCACTACTTGAACCACACCATCTTCTCTTGGGAAGGCATCCCAAGATGCTCATGTTTCTACAGCCTAGTGCCAAACAAAAGTTAAGCACCACTTTTATCATATAAAACAGACAAGTTGTTATCACCACACCAAAATCCATGCCAGTAATCCCATACAAACTGGAACTAAACAGCAAGACTACACAACATCCTAAACATCGAGTCTGACTAAGAATTACACAAGCAATTTTTCTATTTTCTAGACAAATCCAGAAATATCCCTTTGAAAAAGGGATATTTTTTAAAATCTGAATTCCAGATGATCTCTTTCACAGAACTCTTCTCATCTCTCAAACAGTTATATGCTGAAAAGAAAGCTAAAAATGAATTCACATACCTCCAAAACAAGTAATCTAACCTTAAAAACAAAAACCACACAAATCTAAATACATATTCCCAAGAAACCGTGCAGCTTAAAAGCAAAGACAGATATCTGGATAACACACTGATCCACTTGGTCTGACCTCAGTCTACTCTTCTTCAAGCAGCTGGATTATATAGAATATCCTAAATTGGAAGAGATACATGGAATCAAGTCCAAATCCTGCCCTGCACAGGACATCCCTAACATGTCTCGTGTGTCTGAGTGTATCGTCTGAACCCTTCTTGAACTCTGTCAGGCTTGGTGCTGTGACCACTTCCCTGGGGAGCCTGCTCCAGTGCTCAACCACCCTCTGAGGGAAGAACCTTTCCCCAACACCTAACTTAAATCTTTGCTGACACAAGTCATGCCATTCCCATGTCATGACATCCTATTACAGATAATCACCTTACATGAAGGACATGATCTTTTTCTAACCTGAATCATCATATGATCCAATGAATTTACTACCTCTCCCTATCCATGTATTAAGCAAGCTGAAGTTCTTACTATATTGACTGATCTCAAGCTGCTGATGACCATTAGAAAATCATAGATACACCAACTCAATGAAGTTAGCATGAGCACAACATCTTAACCAGGCTGCTGCAAAAAGAAAACACGCAGAATCAGGTTGACATTTAAGTCATGCACACCAGCTTGAACCAACAATAGGACGTATGCTTACTTTTCCAAAGCGCAACCTAGGCTGATACCCTCTTGCCTAAAGACATATATATATATATATTTTAAAAAATCAGATCAAAAGCATTATCGCCCAATTGACACTTCCTTTTTTTTTTTACATTTACTAGACTGTGCAGCATTTAGTAGGAGTAGCAAAGCTCTAAAAGACACTATTTACATTTGCCTTCTTTTGTAATGTGACCCACCAGGCACTGTAGAAGACATATGCCCAAGAGCTTCTTGAGCATGAATCACAGGATCACACTCAAGTTCATAAGCTAAAGTTTCACAGAAAGCTACCATCCAATATAAAAACAGGTAAATTCAGAGGACAGACCAAATTCTGAATATTTACAGTATCATTTTCCAAACCTAATAGCTCATTTGAACACTGTGAACCTCAGGCTCCCACTAAACCCCCACAGCAGTTAGCAGACAAGAGAAAATACCATGCCTTAATTTAGTTTTAAGAAAGTCAAAGCCAAGAAAGCCAAATTTCTGTAAAACATAAATTCTTTAGTTCTTCTGAATTAAATTGTTAGTTCTTCTGAGATTTACCTCCTCAAATAGTAACCTTGGAAAGCTAGCAATCTCAAACTTTAAGAACTGTAGATAATCTTGAAACTTTCAGTCCACTGAACTGTGACACTTGATTAAATAAATTTAAAGTCTTGTTCTGTACTTAGTCAACAAATGAATACTGGAGCCAAAACACAGTTCTCCTCTGTGGAGGTACCAGTTTTTCGCTTTTCTGGGTCTAGATTGAAGGCACTTGAGACAGTAATTCGTGTTTGGACTCAAGTGTTTATTATTTCTTATCAGTAAAACAGTCTCCTTACTATGAGTTCAGCAGCTTTTCATTAGAAGGCACAAAATGGCTAACTATCTCTTGTTACAAGGTATTTTAGGACTAAACTATCCAATTAAGAACTGACACCCAGATTATTTTCCCTTTTAACCCAATAACTCGCCCCAGAGAGCCTGCAATGCAGACTTTTCTGCCCAATTACAAAATGCCACTCAAACCCATGAAGAAGAAGGAAGAAGCAGCATGAAGAAATCCAGGACGACACCCTGTGCACTCCATCTTGCTTCCATCCACAGCACACTAAAAATCCCAAAACCTAAATTTCTCACCATGTGATACACCTACACTACTTTCTATAATCTATTTCACACTTTTGTGGATTCTAGTCTATCTTGAAGTCTAGGAAACTTTGTCCATGAATGAGGGTCAAAGTCAGTGGTCCCCTGGGGGTCAGGGCACCCCAGGAGCAGACAGAGAAATATTCATGGTGCCCTGGGTTTCCACACTTCTCCCTCAAAACCATGTTGCTGGAATAGTAAGAAGTCACTCCTCAGTTCTTTAATCACGGAACCCTACTCAACTCACTAACCAACCAACCAACCTAAAAAAAACCAGCCCAGCAAAAAAACTCAAAACAAAAACAAAAAACAAAGCAAAGCAAAACAAAAACAACCCCCCCCCCCAAACTAAAAAATCCCCAGAAAACAAAACCCATCTAAAAAAAGACACACAAAACATCAACCTGAGCCTCAGCTGTTTAACTTGTTTACATGAAATGTAAAATTCATAAAAAGTGTCCCTTCAATATGTTGCACAGATTCATAGGATAATGTCATGGATATAATGAAGTAACCTCTTCAAGCTTCTCTAATCCAACCTTGCACTCAAAGCAGGCCCACTTAAAAAGAGTCAGAGTGGGCTATTCCATGGGCTTCACTCAGAAAATGTTAAACAATTAAGATTCCACAGCCTCTTTGGGCAGCATTTTCCAGTGCCTGACCACCCTCACAGGCAAAAAATGTTCCTACTGTCTCATAGGAATCTCCTATATTGTAACTTGGGTACAATGCCTCTCATCCTACAAGTGTGCACCTCTAAGAGTAGTGGAGGTGCACCTCATCTTGATTTCTGTCCACAGGTTGTGTAGAAAATAGCAATAACATCTTCCCTAATTCACAGCATCACTTTCTTTAGCAGTTTTGTAAACACTGCATTAAAAAGAGCAACACCAAGATCTTACTCAATAGCTGAAGAGCCACTCTTAACCCAAGTTGTTAGTACTTCATCCTGGTTATTATTTTGGAGGCAGAACAAATCAGCATTGCACTGCTTTAGAGAAACAAGAAGCCCTCCGAGGTACTTAAAAAGAATTGAGAGATCCCGTTTAAAAAGCTAAAAGAAGAAAACACTCACACCAATCTTTCTCTTACAAAGACAAAGCCTACTTTTCTAACACATGCCATCACATCTGCTTGAAATGGATGGAAGACCTGGTAGAAGAATTCCATTTTGAAGAGACAGTTTTCTTAACAGCTGCCAAGCAATGAATTGTTCAAAAACATACCAACAATGGAGAGAGAAGAGAAACTTTCTTCAGTGCTGGAACATGAAACCCCAAACAAACACAGAAAATGTTCCAAACATTCAGCTAACATGAAAAAAAGATAATTTGCAAAAAAATTAGTATTTCTTCATCTTGGATCCAACTGACATTATTTTAAACCACACTGCTGGCACGGTGTCAGCCTTTCACGGTCTGGATGTCTTACAAAACACCAGAAAGGGAGTGAGGGCATTTACAAAATCTGGACTATAGTCCCAATTAAAAAACAAGCAAACAAATGAACTCCTACACACACAAAGTCATGAGTGGCTGAAAGTGGACATGAACATTTCAGAAAGTAGACTTGTTTTGTTTGTCCATCATCCCCTTCGTCCACTAAGGCACTGTTCTCCTAAGATGATCAAGCAAAAAGTTAAGCAACATATTACAGACCTCTCCACTAAAATTGATATGACAAGCCTGCATATCTCAGCACAAGCTTTCACGCTGCAGAGAGATGTCAGCACTGAAACTACTGTTCATGCAAGATTACAGAGAGGATCAGCAGAGGGACTCCTCAGAAGTTCAGCCTTATCCTTTATATAGAAACCAGTCCAGAATATTTTGGCCTACATGAGGCATACCTCTTAAAACAGCATTTCTTTTCAGAGTCTGCCATCCAGAGACCTGAAAAGACAGAAAAATAGTCTGAAAGTTAACATCCAAAATTCCTCAAAATACAGCTGGCACAAAGAAATACTCAGCTCACTAAATTCAGCTAAGTATTTAGGTATCTCTATTAATTTAAGAGAACAGTGGGGCAGAAGCACTTGCAAGCAAGAAAAGGGGGAAAAAATGATCCTCAGGAAAAATAAAGAAAAATAAGATTAACACAGTCTCCTACTAGACCAGGAGAATTGCTCAAAAAAGAAGTTCTAAGAAGTCCTGTTATCATGTGATGGAAAAATAAAAAGAAATTCATTATCTTCAGAAGTGCCAGAGAAAATAACCAAATAAATAAACAGATTTCTTTAACAACAACGTATGGACTAGAAAGTCTGGAAGAAAACATTTTGAATTGAAGATGCACATTTAGACAAGCAACCTTCTCAGTTTTCAAGCTATGCTTTCAAATAATCTGCTCTTTGTATCTTAATCTTCCAAAATTCTTTCAAGGAAATAACTAGTATTTCCAGAATCTCTAGCTATTTGCCAGAATAAAATTATATTTTAAAAAATAATAAAAAATAAGATCTTTATTCTTTGGCTAAAAGTGAAACAATCTCACATGAATAGGTAAGTTTGACAGAAGAAGCAATTTTTCTTATTCATTCACACAGAGAAGATTCAGCTGTTACAGTGACGGGTAAAGAGTACTACTAGTTCCATCTTCCTGCTCCAAAAAATCAAAGGCACAGCCTGTAGTTACTGATTTTGCTGTTATATTGCTAAGGGAATTATGAAAACAATGACAAAACAAGCTGTTAATGATAGCACTTCACAAAAACTTCAGAACAATGCCAATAAAAATCTTTTTGCAGTTCCACTCTGAACTTCTTTGACTGAATTAAAAAAAAAAAAAAAATACTATTAACTGAAAGCAATGCAGAGTTGCAGGAGATGCTCTTTGGTTGGAATCCACAAAAAAGATCCCCATTGAGGACACAAAGCTTCTCATACACTAGAATAAACTCCATAAGATTTTGTTATTTAAAAGATCTATTTTTCCAGCAAAATGTGGAGAGCAGTCACTCTGCTTCTAAAGACACCAGCTTAGAGGCTTATCACAACTCCAAAAGCACATCATAACATGAACTTGAGTAACCAGTCTTCCAAAAGGCCTTGTCATACATCTTCCCTCACTACTGCTGGAAGAGGCCACTTACACTTCGGTTCATGTTGAAAGAGGCACTCAATTTGTGAGGAAAAAAACCATCAACCAAATTGGTCCTAAATCATCACTATATTCTTCCAATTCTAGTTACAGGGTGATAGCGATGCACTATAAAAGCTAACAACAGGGAAATTCAGTTCATTTTTAGATCTAGATGGTTGCTGGAGACTGGGCAAGTGGATCATTGTACTGATCTTGTAATAAGTTAGAAGTGAGTACAAATATTTTCTTTAAGGATTTTTTAAGTGCTAGGATTGCTATTAACAACTTGTCAGATTATCAAACTAACTGGTAGCTTTGTGGTACAACAAGATGGGAAGTTATTCTTACCAGGTACAAATTCAGAACTGAAGAGAATGGCAGATTTACAAACCATTACAACTTTGCTCTATTTTAACAGAGTAAACATACGTATTTTTCTTTCGCTGAAATATAGCACAATAATGTTAATTTATTAAAAACCAGAAAGATAATGCTCACAGTGGGGGAACTCTGAGGAAAACAACTATATGTAGTAAATAATAACAGTTTAGTTGAATAATTTTGCTGAAAGGTACTAAAGTCATACAGCACCGAAAGCTGAATGACAACTGTACTGGAAGCAAGAGGTGTACCTTAACTCACAAGGTATTTAAGGTGAAAGTCAAAGCTCTAAGAACAAAGCACTACAACAACAGATCTTTGTTCAGATTCAAAACTAAGTGTGGAAAAGAAGAATTTCAAATCTGATGTTATGATTGTGTGGCTTACATCAGGCATAAGCATCTCACTTTTGTGAGATGACGGAGGTCACACATCTCACTCACTAGTTAAACCTAGATTTTCAATGAGCTGAATTAACCTTGCTATTGCAATGAGTTTCATTATTCTCAAAGCTGACCAACAAATATTGATAAATTAACATCTTAACTATTAATTTAAATATTAACATTAAATTCTTAAGAACTATTATATATGTTCAATTTTTATAACTGTTTCTATCTAATTCCACACACTACACTAGCTGAATAGGCCTGGAAACACCTTATTCCATAAAGACAGAATTAAAAAATGGCTCCTGATATTGTGAACACAACCATGTAATAAGAGAACTAATGCAATTAGTTTTTAGAACTAAGTCTAATTCGCACTTCCATCACAATGCAAGTAAAGTGTTATATGGTCATGAGATTACGAAGAGATACAAGCACAGAATTTGTCTTTTTCAACTACCTGCATTAAAACAAAAATAGTCTGTTTTTCCAATCAGTTGCAACAGAAAGGTAGAAGTTGTTAATGACTGAACAAACAGACCTCTGTTCCATAAGGATAAAATAAAATAACTTATTCAAATAATACGGTGACGGGCAACAAATGAAGAGTAACAGCTAAATGAAATTAATTAAAAAGCCTCATCAGCTTAAAATAATACCTTTCTCTTTTGCAAGTTTTTCCACTCTAGGGCAAGACACTTATCAGTCAGACATTTACTTCAAGAGAACTGGAGAAGCAGTCATAGTCCTACTTCCATTGCTAGAAATGTCAATACAGCCAGTACAGTATTCTGAAGAAGGATGAGGATATTACCTCAGGTAAGAAACTTAAGGTGCAGGACACGATTTCAGATGGACAAAGAAAACAGTACTGTGGTTGCTTTTGCTTCAGATACCAAGGTTTTTTATTTCAACTGTTGTCAGTTGTATGTTGTTGAACTTTTACTTTGAAACAACATACAAGCAACATATAAAAGAGCACAGTGACTTCAACCATTAGCAGTGAGAAGTTTGTGTTGGATTTAGCAAAATGGCGTAACAGAAAATATTTTGTATTTTAAAATTAGTTTTAAAATATTGTACGCTCCAATAAAACTCTTATGTTGTGTTTGCAAAGCAATGTTTCATAAAAGATACTACTAGAAACAAACCTTTCTGTTGAGCAGAAAGCAATAGATTAAATATTTTAATTTGCTGTAGCAAGCTTATTTATGAGTACATGTGCAGATTTTTATGACTTAATTCAAGAGAATAATTACATGCTAAGGCAGAAAATGTATCCATGTACTTTTTTTAGTATCATGTCAGCAATTTTTCACATCTCAGCGGAATTCCTCCCAATTGTCATTCCTGGGAATGTCCTAACACCACCAGATGGCACCAGTACCCTGACTTCAATAAAGCAGTAGCTGTACCTTAATAACTGAGCACAGAAAAAAACAGGATTGCTCTGAAACAGAAAAAAATACATTAAAACAACACATTCACCATCATTTTCACGATGGAGACTTCCAGATCCTGCTGTGTCCCTGGAAGCCATCCAGACACACTTGGTCACCCCAACAGTTCCTCCCATCTCCCCCTTAGGAGACACACATGCCTGTCCATGCTGGTAAGCTTGGCTGGTTTGTCAGTAGCACTCACTTGCTTTACTATAATTGCTGGCACTATAAACTACAGATTCAGCCAAGCACATCACTAAACCATGTCCCTTAATGCCACATCTACACATCTTTCAAACACCTTCAGGGTTCCAACACTGCCCTGGACCGCCTGGTTTGATGCCTGACCACTATTTCAGCACAGAAATATTTCTGAATATCCAGTCTAACCCTCACCTGGCATAGTTTGAGGTCACTTCCTCTTCTTATATCACTTGCTTCCTGGGAGAAGAGACTGATCCCTACCTGGGTTCAGCCTCCTCTCAGGTGAAGACTTAGAAGGTGTACCCAAGCCTCCTTTACTCCAGACTAAATAACTTCAACTCTCTCAGTGGCTCTTCACAGGACTTACAATCAGGACCCTTTCACCAGCTCCTTTTCCCTTCTCCGGACTTGCTCCAGCACTTCAATGTCCTTCCTGTCATGAGGGGCCCAGAACTGAACAAGAACTCGAGGTGTGGACTCACCAATGGTGAGTACAGGGGCGACAGTCACTGCCCTGGTCCTACTGACCACACCATTGCTGATACAGGCCAGGATGCCATCGGCCTTCTTAGCCACCTGGACACATTCCTGGCTCATGTTCAGTTGCTGTTGACCAGCATCCCCAGCTCCTTTTCTGCTGGAAAGTTTTTCAACCACTTTGCCCCTAACCTGTAGCACTGCATAGGGTTGTTTTGATCCAAGGGCAGGACATGGCACTGGGCCTTGTTCAGTTTCATATCACTGGCCTCAGCCTACCAATTCATCCTGTCCAGATAACCCTGTAGAGCCTTCCTGCCCTCCAGATCAATACTCCCACCCACTTTGGTGTTATCTGCAGGCTGACTGAAGCAGCACTTAATCCCCTCACACAGGTTGTTGATAAAATCATTAAATAGAACCAGCCCCAGTACTGAGCACTTGGGAACACCACCTGTGACCACTGACCAGACGGATTTAATTCCATTTCCCACCAGTCTCTAGGCCTGGCCATCCAGAGAGCTTTTTTTTTAGTGCACTTGTCCAAGGCCTAAGCAGCCAGTTTCTACAGAATACTGTAGGAAATGAAGCCAAATATAAACAAGATAAGCCCTTCCCTCATTCACTAAGCGGGTCACCTTGTCACTGAAAGAGATCAGGTCAATCAATCAAGATTAAAAACTAGGTCAGTACAAGGCCTATATAAAAGTTATGAGAATGCATTTACCTTTCACGAAGTGATTAGGAAGAAAATCACCACGCCTTCCTACTCCACGCTAACATCCATATCTATTTTGTTTTTACGTATTCCAATACTTCAGAAGGACAAGGTGGATGGGGATGCTGGGACATTTCACTGTTCCTTAATAAAGTAGGAACTTTCTTTAGCAGGGATAACTTCATAAGACGCAGAAAAGTCATTGAATTCTTCCCAGTAACTCGTATTACTGCGTGCTTGTGTCAGAGGTAACTGCTTCCAAGAACAATGCTTACCAAACACATTCACAAACCCTGAGAATACAACTAAGCAAAAGAGAAGGTGATAGAAGAAAAACTGGAGCGGTACTTAAAGCTCTAGAATATCACATTTTTCTCCCTGCAACACTCCCTAAGTCTATTTATTTCAAGTCCAGTTAAGAGGAAATCAAAAAAGGGAAAAAAACCCAGAAAACCAACCAAGGACAAAATCCCCACCTTATTTTGCACACAGCAAGTAAAAACATCCTTGATACAGACATATTAAAATTTCTAATTTATACAAGAGCATTACTATTGCCACAAGAATACTGGAGAACATTTTTTACAAACCAAAGTCTATGATCCTAGTTTTAAAGTGACTGTGTGAGTTGGTAACTGAAAAAGATGTTTAGATTTCGTGGGGTTTTTTTTCATCTCTAGTCTTGCTTTTGGAACTAAACAAATGAGTGAAATGTTTTTTTCTCCCTCCCTGCAACCAGCAGGCAACTCAAATAAACTCTATCTGAACATTTCTCTGGTTAAATTTCCAATACATAGGAAGTATAACTTGATCTTCAATACTGCTACCCAAGAGGCTGATTCATTGATGAACTTTATGCTAGACAGATTTTTACTCTAGAAGTTCTTACTATTCACTAGCCAATTCCCACTTCACACTCATGATCAAAAGACAAAGAGCTGACAAGTCAACCAAATACAAATAATGAGATTTTAGCCAACTTATTTGTAATTAAGTTTGCCATGTTATTTTAGAGAACTTGGATCATGATTAATGACAACATCAGCTACCAGGTAATACAAGAAGTCATCAAAAAAGAAAGAAGTGGTGTAATAACACCACAAAAACAAAGATGTGGCGTGATTACACCACTTTCATGAAAACATCCTTGAAAGTGACCATGTAGTACTTATTTCTTTCACCTATTACACTCAAGAGAACCTGGCTCTTTTTTCGAAAAGACTTGACTAACTGGTTCAAGAGAAACCACTCAAGATATATTCACAATGTTACTAATAGTTGCATTGAGGAGGCTTAAAAAAAGTTCACCCCAAAGCAAAACACACTCACTTTTACACACAGTTCATTAATTTCAATGTAAATTAAAAGACAGTACTGATAATAAATGATATTAAAGGTCTGACACAAATGTTTGAGATAAAGTAGAAGCAACAATCAGGACACAGAAGCATTAAATCTATCCATCTACTCTTTATTCACATCACATATTTTCTTTTATGGTACAATGGGAGGCTGATCTATCTGGTACTTCTCCACCAAACACGTGTCCAGAGAAAACAGGCCCTGCAGTAAATTGTCAAAACAGCAAAGATGTTCAAAATTTCTGTCTTACATATCATTAGTGAAAGGCATAATGAAGAAAAGAAGGATTTTATTTAAGACAGGAGAAATAGCAATGAAGTTGAAGTCTAAGTGACTAAGTGACTCAAAATTTGGTCCCACACCCCTTCACACAAATTTTGGTAACATCTTCTGTCATTTCAATCTGAAGAATGAAATGACGAACATAAAACACCACCCCCTCCCAGCTGTCACAGGAATTAACTTCCTTAGAAAATTTGTAAGACATAAATACTATTAAAATGTTAAACATATTAAAAATAACTTCACACACACAAAGTGATCACCACAAACAACAAGAGCTATTCAATCTCGGTTTGCCAAATATCTTAAAAATCTCATTCACTAGACATGTGTTTAATACCAGGGTTGAATACAATGACATTTTAATATAAGGTTTTATTTCAGTATTTTCTCTTATACATTGCTTAGATTTGGAGTTTTTATTAAAATTAATTTACTGCATTAGAATCCTGAACCGTGAAGGAAAGGAAGGAAGCTGGTAAATTTAGCTAAAAAATGGTTGCAAAACTGATCCATCTTTGCAGCTAAAGAGATAAACAAATACCAAAATCAACAAAGTAAGAGTTGTTTAAAATTTCAACTGACAACAGATGCTCACAAAGCACTAAATTAAGGAAGATACACTGAAAATCAAGTAAGTAACCATTATTCCTGTAATAAAATCAACCAAAGACAACAAATACCTATTTGTCAGAAAAATGGCAAGACTAGAGTATTATTATACATGGTGTTTACTTTAAAAACACATCTACATCTTCACCTACCAATAACATAAGACTCCAAAGAAGAAAGACATAATCCCTGCACTATGATTCATATTTTATTTTCAATAAATATTGAGTTTCATTAGACTCCTTGTAGATTTGAAGTCACAGATGCCAAGACTTAACAGTATAAAAACTGAGCATGGACAGATGGACAGTATCTTCCATCCAAACATGTGAAAGCACAGGCTTCAAACATTGACAATATTTACTGCAGCCATAATCAGATAGAGACTAATCCAGAATGTATCATGAGCCAACTTAAATAGTTACAGTCTGCCTTAAATGCAATGTTGCAAGCCACTAAGTAACGCATCTTTTGAAATAATGTTTCATTCTAGATGAACACATTAAGGAATAATGACATGAAACTGGACCAAGTATCAGAACACTCTGTGAGTAAAAAAATCTCTGTCTTTCCTATATTCACCTATCACATCCTGATCTGAGAGGGCTATGTGACTGTTACTTACAAGGTAAGTAGAAAACTTAAAACAGTTTTTTAAATTAAATATACACTGGAAAGAAACTACATGCGCAAACTAAGAGCTATATTTATGTGGGCTTTAGAAAAATGTTCCCAAATATCTGTAATACTTCTATACTTCAGATAATGTAGAAATGTAATAAGGCACCTTGTTTGTTTACTTAAAGACAGGGGGAGAGTCAAGTTAACTAAATGATCCAGACAAGAGTTTCTGGCTTTATAGTTTCTCTAAGACAGTGCCTTTGATACAGCAAGGTCACAGCAAACACAGGAAAATAACAATAAAAGTGGTTTTTCCTTCTCAGTGTGCCAACTGCAGAAAAACAAATGCAAACGATGTCATACTCTCAACTCTGACTTGCACCACAACCATTATTTAACCCCTCCCATAAAGACCACCTGTAACTTCTCCAAATCTTTATTATAGAAGCCCACTACAGAGTTTTGCTGCAGGACTACACAATGAGGAAATAAAATGAAACTGCATTTAGAATGTACACATGGGAATTCAACAGAGCAGAGAAACAAGCGCCCTGCCTCTCTACAGGAAGCTGGAGACAGATTTTGGCATTAGCTGCCTTCAGCTCTAAAGGCAAAAGCAAACACAGTGCAAAGCAATTAAAGATTAAGGTTTTCCTTGTGTCAAGCAATGATGATTAATAATTGTCTTATATTAACATGCATAAAGCACCAATACTAAATCAGAGCTGGCATTTTGAAAGGTTCTGTTTAGGAAGAAGAGCAGTGAGAGTGAAAAATAAGAGAGAATGGCAGATTTCTGAAGTAAGGAACATGTACATACACACACACTAAATGCAACATCCTGGCCTACTTACTTGATTGCTTCCCACCTACCATCACTACTGTCAGCCCCAGTGCATTACTCCCCATATCCTTCCTCCTCCACTTTTTCCACTGCCTCAACATTTCTTAGAGTCAGACAAGGGAAAAATATGTATTACATCCACCCAAGACACTGGAAGTGCTATTATGGAAGAGATCACATTCCCATAATCCATCAATAGGAAGCTTTTCAAGTGGCAACGGATGGCAGGCATTCTTATCAGAAATAAAACATGATAATGAACATGAAGTAATACATTATAAGAGAATTTTGTATAGGTACTTCCAGTTTTCTTTCAGTATCAGTATTAACTTAAAAAGTTACAGTAAGTGCAGTTGCAGTACTTTTACTTGAGCTTGTAAGTCACAATACAGATTTCACTGTAAAATGATATCTTATCTTAAAATCAATATTCAAAATTTATTGAAACTAATCCAAAGACTGCTGCTGTTACAAAAGAAAAAGGATTAAAAAAAAAAGGGGGGGGGGCTGATTACTGGAGAAAACATTCATCCTAGAGAAGGAAACATTAATTATAAGGACCATGTATTCCTACAGCTAGCCAAAAATGTAAAAAACACAAGATAAATCCAATTCTCAGAGTACTTTCAGATGGGCTAATATTTCTTTCCTATTATTTTACTGAAGTGTATTAGGATACTACGGTTTGGAGTATTGCTTGTTTATATAGTGGTTCACTATTTTGTCTCCAAGAAGTCATCTCAAAAACAGCATGCCACAGTCAGTATTCCTAAATGGTATTGGTCTTATGTATTAATATCATCATAAAGCTAGACTGTAAACCTCAATAAAGGGGATAACAAGGTGATTATATTCTTCAAGGTTTTCTTGAATGACATTTAAAATGGCAGTAAGCATACTACCAGAAAAATACAGGGATATTTATTATTGTGAATTCCTATAATTTAAACATGCTTTTTCCACACCAACATTTCCTTCATCAGGCAGGATGAAGGCAACTGGCTAGCCAGCCAAATTTCAGAAGCAAGATACTGAACTGCATTAGTAAGAGACCCTAATTACTGGGATCAGATTTACAAGCTTTTGACCTAGTACTGAATTTCTGTATTTTGGGAGGAAAAGTGTCTGGGCAGAAGATCTGCAATGAGCAGCAGTGTATCTGGAGACTCAAACTGAGAGCATATGAGGTGGCTCCACTGCATCAGCACAAAAATTTTTAAGTTTTGTTGTACCTGCAGTGCCAGCTGCTAAGGGAAATGTGATTCTTTCATTTTCAGCTCCAGCCTTCTGATTCATTCACTCCTTTTAACCTCTGAGACAAGTAATGCAGTGGGCAGAGCAGGAGTCAGCAGCACAAAACCAGAGAGAAAGAAAGGGCAAGACAAAAAGGTTTTGAAAACAACAAAATACCTTTAAAACTTGGTGTCTTGTACTTGTTTTGGCTGTGCTTGTGCGCAGTATCACAGAAATCAGGGATGCATACTTAACTATAATGTCAGACTATAAAGAGTCATAGGATAAAGAATTATTCTTCACAACTTTTGTACTCATCTGTTAATAGGGAGGGCATGGTTTTTAAAACTCATTTGACTGTCACATGTCAACACTTTGTGTTTCAGCCCAGTCACTACCTTGCCCTCAACAGAAACCATTTTGACAGAGCTGCTTTCACTGACAGCAATTAACGTATCTAAGGCAAGTAATGTATTTATACATCTATATGAAATCATGTTTTGGTAATGTAAGCCATTTCCATTTCATGCTGTTAAGATTTAGGCAGCTGCAACATAAACAGGAAAATGAGGAAACACTGCCTCAAAGCAAATGTTTCATTTGGTAACAGAAAACCTAAGAGAATCTTAAGCATTTGTAATATAATCCAACTAGAAATAGTGATTTAATAGTTTCAAAGTTCTAAAATACCACAGTTATTCTTTGCTTTTATTTTGGTGGATTTTTTAAAAATCAAATGGACTTACTACTGTATTTGTGGTTTATTGTACAATACCTGTATGTACACAAAGTCCTATACAGACTAGTAAGGTATACATTTAAATAAAATTGTGTTGATTAAACCTTTACTTAGAAAAGCTTTTATAAATTACATTGTCCATAAAATTCCTTGCAAGAATTTTGTGGCACTTTACATTAGAAAACATATTTTCTTAACTGACATCTAGCTTGTCTTGACTAGCTGACTTTAGATTTTCACCACTGTACAGTCAAAGCACCTCCTAACAGAGTCACATTAAGACAGTATCTTCCAGACAGGTAGTGCTGTTTCAGAGCTTAGAGATGCTTTGGGAATGACTCAAATCTATGGACAGTCTTCTGAGGACGGCTAAATTCACTCATTAACAGGAAGGTTAATGGAGAACTTGAGAATGCTCAAGCAAAGAGGATACACTGCATGGTGAAAACTGAAATTTTTGGCAGCAAAACACCACTGCCTTGGCTCCTCAGTCTGTGAAACCACTTCCTTCAAAACTCTTAATTTAGGTGCTTTCCAGACCCTTCTTCCAATTAAAACATGCTTAATTGTTTAGACCATGAGATGCTCATGACAAGGTCTTGACACAGTCCTAAGAACCAAGTAACAAATACAAGGACAGAGAAAAATATTTGTGCAACAACAGATAAAATTCTCTGCAAGATAGCTTGAATAAAAACATCTGTCTGGCAAGATTTTATCGAACTAAACATTTTCCAACTTCTGACAAAGAAACACAGATTTAATTACATTCAAATTACTCTTTACATTCTGCTATTTCCTTTTTAGTGCTGAGGTCATTTTCAATCAACATCCATTTACAAGCATGGATAAAACTGGGAAGCAGCAAAGTTCCCAAAGTTTTAAAATATTATAAAAGCAAAGCATTACTGCAGAAGTGGTTTTCTGTAATGAACACCATTATGACCTTCTCTAAATAAAATCTGGCTCGTTATCAGATATCAAAACCATTGCTAAAGGCCTCCTGGCTTTTGAAGAAAAGACTACTCTTGAGTGCTATCCCAGATCAAGTCTTGACAAAATGTTATAGAGACATTTGTCATACACTGGAAGAACATATTCCAGCACATTACATGCTGAGAATTTAGAGATGTAAACTACAAGTCATTAAAAAAGCACTTGGTTTCACACAGACCAAGAGATCCTTGACTTCCAGTAATTAAAATTGAGATCAAAACCAGTCCTGAATATCATGAAGAAAAAAATCTTCAGAGAGATTTTACTACCTGATTTCACATCACTTTTTG
This sequence comes from Ammospiza caudacuta, assembly GCF_027887145.1. Lineage (NCBI taxonomy): Eukaryota > Metazoa > Chordata > Aves > Passeriformes > Passerellidae > Ammospiza > Ammospiza caudacuta. The sequence continues at coordinate 22,928,633 of NC_080632.1, forward strand.
AATGTTTAATATCCATGCACTTCAGAGAAGTAATTTAAGGTCTTAACCACAGCTGAAACAGACTGTTACATTCATTATGAAGACCTCTGCAGAACAGATGGACAACTCAAAATAACAAATTACTTTCAGCTGTCATTTGAATCTGATGGTGTACATTTGAACTGATTGCTCTGACTCCATCCAGACAAGAAAACCAGGGCTTGAAAGGTTTACCCCTTAGAAACAAGAAGCCTCATGGATCTGTGCCATCAGCTCCTCAAAATCTTTAAGGTTTGGCGATCTTTGCCTTCCTCTACTTACACATGTATGTTTTAACTTCCACTTTTGAAAAATCCTAATTATACAATAAAAATGTCTAGTTATATAAGAAATTAAATGTATAACCCTAGAAATCAACCACTTATTAACAAAGACAAGAAAAACGTGTATCCCTAGTAAGTAACTGTATGATAAAGTGAGCACTAGGATTTTTTTATCTTTCATCACAGATCTCTATCAGAAACAACAATTTTCTCTACCAATTATTTCTGAAATAGAGAGGAAGAATCTTCATGTACTTGTCCTAAGACAACTCCTCTTGCTATCTATTAAAAGGTCCTTAAAAATTCTGGTTTTCAGTCACCTGACTCCACTTATTGGTCCAGGTACACTGGCAGACCAATAAGAGATGTTAAAACAGAAATACGTAGTGACAGGCCAGAAGCTACCAGCTGGTAAGAAGCAGGAGGGTACTACAATTCAACTGAAGACACATTTTACCAACAAACACTTTTTCACATTCACATGTAGATTAAGCCCAGATAGTAGCACTTGATGGTTAAATAATCCAAAGATTTGAAAGGCCCTGAGAAACTACATATCCTTTGGTTTAAAAAATTAAGTGACTAAGGCTTTCAACCTCATTGGTCTGCCGAATAATTGCATCTGTGCTGCTACAACAGATAACAAAAAAACATTGCTAGAATTGCTCCATAACCTGCAAGTGGTTAGCAGGTATTCTGGAGTCTTTGTGGATTCAAATGTACAGACAGTAAATTACATAAAATTAGCTATCCATCTACCATATAATTCAAATAATAAAGAAGCCTTGCAAAATTGTTCTTTTGTTCCTGAAAGCCTGGGAGGACTCTAAGATGCACTCCGTTCATATGCTTCTCCCATTATTCTGACATTCTGCTCTTTCTGATATAAACTGCAGCAATGATACAACAAACTTAAAGTCTCCTTTGAACTCTTGCTGCAGCAGCTTTCTTACCCCAGACACAATCCTCGTATCTGGCAATGAGAAACAAGCAAATTGTTTACATTATTTACTTTATATTAAATACTACAACAGGAGTTTAACCAATACAGCACAAAAGCTATTTTTCTTTCCATCCACAGCTGTTCAGTCCTCCATTTTTTTTAGCATTTAATTCCCTCAATTCTTCACTAGAAGTCTTAAAACTCTGGTTTTTGAAAACATTTTCCATCTTTTTTCCTCTCTCAAATGTAATTGTTAAAATGCTTAGTGTATTAAGTGGGGGAAGAAAGAGGAACAAGGAAAACATTGGCATGATGGTATTTGTCTTCTCAAGAGACAGTTAAAAGTGATGGGGCCCTGTTCCTGGAGATGGCTGAACACTGCCCATGGGTAGTAGTGAATTTGTTTTCTTGTTTCTTCTGCTTCTGCATACAGCTTTTGCTTTCCCTGTTAAACTGTCATTACCTAAATCCATGAGTTTTTTTAGAGTACACCCTTAAACCATCACAAAGGCTGCAAGATAACGACAGATTCTATTGGGATGTATCAGACTGAATAGCTGTTAGTACTGTTCAGCTGATAAACAGCAGCCTCCCGTGCTTGCCTGGAGGCTTGCTTTCCTGACATGTATTAAGAGCCTAGTGCTTGCTAGTGCTTGCTTTTTGCTTTCACTGCTTTCTGTACTGCTGCACTGCTTCTCACCTTCCTGAGTTATGCCTTGGAACACTTTGGTAACACCACATTGATGTACCTGGACTGGCAGATGGCCAGCATAGTGCCACTGTGCTGACAGGTTCAACTTTGGTCTGAAGACGAGCTGAAGAGACTGGGATGTGTTCTCAATGGTGGAGGAGTGATCCATGCAGCCCACATAGAATCCCCTGCTAGAGCAGGCAGATGACTTAACAAGAAAGAAACCCATGCTGAAGCAGGTTTGTTGGCAGGACCTGTGTCTCCACAGGGGGCCCCCACTGGATCAGTTTATGGACAACTGCAACCCATGGCAAGGACACACGCTGGACAATGTTACCCATTAGTGGGGCCACACACTGGAGTAGGGGAAGCAGAGAGTCCCTTGCCGCCTGTGCTGAAGACCATGGTAAGGCAGGCTGTGTCCCTGCTGCCCCAGGAAGGCCTACGATATGGACTCTGCTAACAGTGGATCCTTAACAGGAAACCCCTTGCAGCAGGGCTGGGGACAAGAAGAGGATTTCACTGCAATATTACACCTATAAACCCAAAAGGATCAGGTGTGAAGATTATAATGGATGTATCATTAGATTGTTACAATCCATTATCTGAATTGCATGCGGCAGAAGTAAATATAACAAGAACTATTCAAACCAATGGAGGAGAAGCCTTCCAGAAGTCCAAGCACAGCAGGGACACAATCTGAGTTGGCTTTGGTCCCCAGTAATTGACTAAATTAATTGCATGCAACACACCTCTTCTCCTGTCCTCAGTGACTACCACAACAGATGGAGCCCAAAGTCATGGACTACACAAAATCAAAGGATATCTTATGGACATTTTGCAGGGGTGGTCCACAGACTATGGGAATGACATCTGGGTGTTTTATCAAAGAGAGGGAAGGAGAATGGTGGTTAATGAGCTTGTACGGAATAGTGTGGGACCTGAGCATGATGTAAACAACATGGAATAAGGGGTGGAATCTGCTGGTTTTGAATAGGGCAGAGCTAATTCTCTTTAGAGTGGCTAGTATGGGGCCATGTCTTGGATATGTGCTGAACAGTGCTGATAATACAGGCATCTACTTGGCTGCTGGCTGGAGTTAAACCACAAGAGGTTGTTTTGAGTTATTTACAAAGACTGGAAGATTTCTCCTTTTTAAATATATGCTAGAATACACTATTAAAAGCTTCCCATTTTTAACAAGAAGACCTACAAATAATTTCAATGATACATTAATCCATCAACAGTTGGGATAAAGCCACACTTGTCAGTCACTGCAAGCAAAATAATACACCAGGAAAAAATCATCACTTATTATTGAGATTGCATGTGTCATGAAGAAGCATCCACTCCTCCTATTCTAGCAGACCCCTCTTCAGTGTCAACCCCACAGGCCTCGTACTGCACATATGTTTTTCATGGTTAAGTCTTTTTCAGGTACCACTCATGGCATGTGATGAACTTCCCTTGAAAGAGCAGATAGCCAGCAGTGAAGGTCCAAAGCCATTTCCATCAGCCTGAAACTGAGCAGCAGAACTGTCCAAAAAATGTTAGACACTATTCCTCAGCTGCACAAAAACCCCTTAGGCCCATCTGTCCTCCACAGAATCAAGGGCAATGAATAAGCACTTGTCACCCCTACAAAGGCAGGGAGAAAACAGTAACCTGGGCAAATCAAACTTAGCAGAACTCTCCTTTTCTCCCTTTGTACCAATGCAAACTGAACTCAAGTAACAGCCCTCAATATAAACAGACTAAAAGGAAGGCTGCCAAAACAGAGTGACAAAAACATGTAGGCTTATAGCAGAAGGAGTATCTAAGAGGAATTAGGAAAGAAATGGGCACATTGACAGGTAATAAAAAGGAAAGTGAAAAACAACAGTTTCAACAAGGAGGACTAAGACAGGGCATAAAAACCTCTGGACTCATCCAATAAGCACGAAACCATCCTTCCAATACAGTAAAACTCAAGCTTTTAAGATTTGAGCTTATTTTGAACATATCACTTTTACCATATTAAATCAAAATAGGAACATAAAGAGCAGCTGTAAACTACTAACCCAGCTGTCCTAAGAGCATTTTTTTAACCTTTATTTACAAATTTTCAGCAATTAGGTGCTGTATCCATTCAGACAGCACATAGTATCTTCTACCGAAACACAAAAGACATTCATAACTAGATTTCATCAGCCATGTCTCTCACATTTCAGGTATTCTGAATTTTTCTTACTATGTTTGTACTCAGGATTGGTCCCATTATGTGAAGGAAAGATTCCGCTCATGCTTGTGGCAGGTTTAATGAAATAATTACAGAGACATGAGCCAGGCATCTCTGAAATTTCTTTACATTGCTATGTGTGCTCATGTAAAACAACTACTACACTTCCAAGTCAGAATGATTTCAGCAATAAGAATTACTCCACTTCCCATTTCAAAATATTCTCAGCAGGACAACAACATTTGAAAACTTACACTTGTAGAAAGAATGATACCTTTAAAGCACTCACATTCTATTTTCATTTCTTCTTTCATTTCAGCATTAGATCTGGTGTTTTGCATGCATGTAGGAACAAAGGGAAGAAGTAAAATGTCTAGCATTATGAAAACATGCATTATCTTCCACAATGAAATGATACTTCACAAAAAAAAATATCTACAGTTATCAAAACTTTTTCTGTTTTGCTGGGTATTGGTTTGAGGTTTTTTTGATGGCTTTGTTTCAGTTTGTTGAGTGGTTTGTGGATTTTGGGTTTGTTTTTATATTTCACTGTAGACACTGCAGAAAGAAAATACTTCCAAAGTTTTACTGTAACAATTTTTTTTTCATTGCATAACCGAATAATGTGTCACAGTTCAAGAAAACCTGATAGTATATATAGAATATCAATCATTCCAAACATTGCATCAAGTCATTAACAGATACTTCCTCAAACTCTGACCAAAAAGCAGAGTGACACCATTACACCATCACTATTTTGTCCGTCAGTGTCAATGAAGAACATTGCCCACAGTGAACCATAACACCATTAGAGACTTCAGCGCTTACATCTGAATTATTTGCAGTGACCTAATCACTGCCATGATGTGACATTTGCTGGTTTATTTAAAATTGAGAAAATTTGCTTGGCAGTATGTAGGAGCTGAAAGGTCTAAATTACTAAGGCAATGAAATCTCACCCAAGGCTTGTTTCACTTGTGCAAGAGCCTAGACACATTCACTTCTGCAGTTTTAGAAACTGCTGATTGGAACTGCCCACTCCCCTTGCTGGAGATGACCACCTGAAAGCAGAACCTTCTTATTGATCAGGTGCTTATTTTAAACAGATACTACCACAAATTAATGATGAAGGCAACTTTACAGCAATACAGGCTTCATATAGCAAAAGAGCAAGGAGAAACTTCAGGGAAAAAGGCAGGTGTAAGAAGAGGTACATCCACCAACCTGCCTGACATGAACTCTCAAGTGCTGTTTTAACAGCATACATTATTAAGATCTGCCAAAATGATAGTCTGTACTTCCTTCCCCTAGTTCATTAAGAGTTGTAGTTTAATCAGGAAAGAGTAGCCAAGGAAACACTTGCTAAACTGCCAAATACCAGCTGGTTAACTGAATCCCAGAGAAGGTAAGCAGTTAGTTACCAGTTTCTCTTAAAAGCACCTCAGCACCTGCTGCAACATTAACAAAAGATCCACATAATCCAGGTAGTACAAGTTTCCCTTTCCAGTCTTGTCTTTTGTCATTTAGCCAGACAGAAGGCTGTCTCTCTGGAGTCAGAAATATAAAAAACAATACTTGAGCAGTGCAAAAGTTAGGTTGTTCTTCCTTATCCAGTCCTGGTAATGGTACTCTACGGTTTCTGGAATAGTTTAGTTTTAATCCAAAAAAGAGTTGAAGACATGTTCTGCATTTAGATCTTTGCACAAAACTCTCAGAATCCCTTATAACAAGACATTGATGTCAACTTTTATAGGTAATGGGAAATTGTTAGTGAAAATAAAGATGTCCAAAAAGAAACCGAATAACCAGTTACCTCTTGCCAATTTCAAGTAAAAAAGACAGCACTAACAGACATGTGAAATGAAGTAAAAACACCTATGTGGAAAACTAGTATGAAAGCAGACAAATAATGACTAAAATAATTACTAAAATGGAAATGGTTTTTTTGCTGTGAAGAGTCATGACAGCATTTCAGATGGTCATAATGATTTTCTGATATATGAAAACTTTTATAATCCACAGTTTAATATCAGAAAGCAGCAAAATACAAAGAAAGCACTGGCAAGTCATTGATGAGCTACAGCTTTTTATAATTATCTTTTGCTTAGTCTGTATAAAAAAGGTATCCATTATTAGAAACATCACTGAACTTACAGAATTGACAATTACCATCCAAACAGACAGTCATTACCACCCAAAACTTTTCAGCTGCCCATTGATACAAACTGTTGAAAAACTATAGAAATAAACTATTCTCTGAAAAGGCTCAGCGTAAACAGACCCTGACAGTCCATGCAAGGAATAAGTAAATAAATAAACATCATCTCTGCTACTTATCTTAATAATTGCATTCTAGATATACTTTTGAACTACCCTCAGGAATTTCTTAAAGCCAAATCTCTTTCATACACCCCTAAATTTCAAATACTAGATGGATGTATGACATGCAGTAAAAAGAAAATAAGATCTTCCACTGCAAGTTATTAACTACTGCAGCCCACTAGTAGTATCTGTAGGCTTGAATTTAGTCCTCTGCAATTCACGAAGACCTGCTTTTGGTGACTGAACTATGCCATAAGAGACAACCAAAATAACTTACTAATTTTATTAAAAATGTAATAGTTTTTTATCAGATGACACCCACACTGACACTTGTCTCCCTCCATTCTTCAGAACACAACATTCATCACAACAAGCATGCACCAGTAAAAGTTTGGCTGACAGGCTCAGAAAGGACCGTGTCTCCAGCGATCTTCACAAAGCAAATGCTGGGCATCTCAAAGACTTTCTTTTCTCAGGATTTACCATGTATAGGTCTCTTCATACTAGAAATATGTAATTTCAGAGGAAAAATTTTTAAAAATCATTCCTTTGGTTTTGGATTAAAGTCGGGAGAAGAGAGCTGAATTTGGAGGTTTTCTCCATTTGAATGCTAAAATTGTCAAACTCTGCAGATGGCGATAATGGATGAGTAAGTCGAAAAAAAGGTTACTTATGGGAAACCATAAATGGCTAAGGAATCTGGGGGAGAAGCAAAAGCAGCTCATTTTTCCCTTCACTCTTACAGTGAATATATCTATGGTATCATCAGGCCTATATAACAGAAGAGGACTCGAGAAACTTTTTGCATTTACTTATACCCTGGATTTCCCATACTAAAGATTAAGGGGAAAAAAAAAAACAAAAAACCCTTAAGACACTTTCCAAACATCTCCAGAAATTCAATTCATTGGCAACTGATGCTTGTGACTCGAGAACAAATTCTCTGACAGAGCACTGGCTGTGGAAATGTACATCAAGTTCCACTATGAAAGTAATTTGACCCACTTGGTGGAGTGATGGAGAATGCAACTGAAGAATGGGGACAGGATGTACTTTCTCTTCCCTAAGGGAAGCAGCAAAAGAAGACCATAATCGATTTATATATTTGATCACAGAATAGCTTATATAAATAATTACTCCTACAATTATTTTCAACCCATAGCATTGATAAATTCAGCAAATTAGAAAAAAGGCCAGGGTAAAATACATCTTTGTCAAAAAAAAAAAAAAGAAAAAACCAAAATCAATGGGAAACAAAACAAAATATTATCCTCCCTGTATCTGCAAAACTTTGTCCAAATTCAAGCCATTTTTAGCAATAAAATCTTAACCACACAACTCAAGAGCTATTGTTGTCTGGATAAAATAACTTTACATAATTTGAATAACTGCTACAGATTAGAGAAAACATATTTAGATAAACAATTTCCAGTGGCACTATCTATGGTTATCCCTAAAATGTTACATTAAAAGTTACTGCAACTGAAACAGTACTTTTCACACCTATATATTTCTAAGACAGTAAAATGAAACCTTGAAGTGCCAAGATTCACTTAATACCACACAGAGCAGTTCTGGTGACTTTTTAAAAAACTTGAAAGAATCTCACAAGCAAGAAAGTGAAGAGAAGAAAACTGCTCCACCTGGAGTGGTGTGGTGCCATTTACAATACTAGGCTACTTTTCCTATGGCCAATGGTCAAAAAATGACAAATGAAGTATTTTACCAATATAAATACAAGTCTTCTGAAATTGTTGCAGAATAGCTTGATCTTGGGAGGGATTTCTACTTCATTCTAGCCAATCTAGACAGAGAAGTACAAGACTAGAAACAGAAAATTAATAACTGATATGAAAATAAATTACTTACTCTGGTACTACCAAGTCTAACACTACTATTAACAAGAATACATGATATGAAAAAGCAGTAATTTCAGTCACAGAAAAGGCCTATGTGGATTTTTCAAAGGAAAATAGAAAAATAGTGTCCATCTGAAATTTATCTGAGAACAAGCATAAATCAGAGAACTTTATTTTACCAATATTCAAACTAAATATCTGTGAAGTAATCATCATCTTATGGCACCTCAAGAAAAAAAGCATGATCTTAAAGCATAAATTGATTTAAGATGGAAATCTACTTTGCAATTAGTTTAAGGCAAGTGCTACAGGAAAACATAGTTTAATTACTTACTTCATTCAACAAATTAAATAAATCCATGCAAATGTTACTAAAAAAGGTAAACATTTTTCTCTAAGGCCACGGATTTCACACAAGAGTGTAATTTTTACTACACTTTCCGCACCATGGAACTTTTCCACAAGTGTAGTCTTTTGCACGTGGTAAGAACAATTTGCACATAGGGGTAAGACATTTTAAGTGAGCATTTAACAAGTTATGCTTGCTTTTTCCTAAAAAAGGTTTGGTAAAGCTTCAAAAACAGACAGTAAACAGCCCCTGTACTTAGGGGCTCCCCTGAGTACAGACAGAAACAATCAGGCAAACACTGTACACTGGTGTGAGGTTCAGACCTCAGAGGAAAGGACTAACTCCAAGATGGAAAGAAAATCTTTCCAAGCATTAGGAAGATGGGTTTGAATACAATGTCTTAGCACTTTCTTAAAGTGATGAAATACCATTAGAAGTATCTTTAATAGATATAGATTTAACAGAAGTTACATTCTAAAATGTAAATACTTGGATGTAGGAACAGGGGCGTATATACACTTTTAGCAGCACGCATGATTAGGTACTTACAAAGCACATAAAAAATTTCCTTACCTCTTCCTATTTTGAATCCTGATATCAATATCTGAGTCCTTGTGTCCAGAAATTAATTTATATATTAGGGGGAAAAAAGTAAATAAAAGAAAATCCAGTTATTATCACAACAAAAAGGTAGGAAATACAATAATTTGAAATGCAGGAGTTAGGATCCCAGACCACCTTGATGTTAGTGCCAAGACAAAGCTTAAGCTTCTAAATGTCTCCATGTTCCAACAAATTCTGGGAAAAGTCACTCTGAAGGAACAAAAGATGGTACTTTGTATGGATAAGATGTTGAAAAAAAAAAAAACAAAACAAAACAAACAAACAAAAAAATCCTGTTCCTCAGATCTCTTCTACTGATTGCCATTGCACAGCAAAACAAATATTTTTTTATTGTAAAAACATTTGTCTAGGCAGTTAAAATAAATTTGGCAATGTCCTTTAATTAAGTAATCAACTGATCCATGGCCTTTATTATGCCAGTCTCTATACTCAATAGTCCAAATACAACAGTAAGTGTCACATACAATTATTCATAAATAAAAAATTTCTAACTTAGCCAGCTATACTGTATCTTTCAGCTTCTTCTTTCAAGTGACAAACCAGAAAAAATTATACAGCATAACACATTCCCTGAAAATTCATCAAACACTGCACTGACACATTTGCATGAAAAAATGACATTCATGATTACAAAAACTGTAATGTTTACATGCATATTGTAAAAGAATAACAAAGATTACCTGTACTGGTATAATATAATCATAATTCAAACAAAAATTGCATTATATATAATAATTGTGATGTTACTGGATAATAATCAGCTAGAGAAGGCATTGTATGCTGTCTCATTATGCAGAGAGAAAAAAAAGTTCTTAAGGGAAAATCTTGACAAAACAGTGATTTGCAAGTTGGCAAATAACAAACTCATTCCATGAACCTAAAAAATTAACTTTTCCTCTCCTAATTACTGCACAGCATTTTCTCATTGACACCAAACATACACAGAATGCTTTCTGTCTTAAATCAAAATTAACTTAATGCTATTCATAAATCAACAGTTTCCAGCAATAAGGACAGTCTCAGTATCAAACAAGGAGGATCCTTACTGCTGCCCGAACACAAACCTTTTTAATGTAGACCAAGTTCTAAGTTACTGTCAGTTAAAAATTCAGAATACAAAATAGTTATCTCTTAAGATTCTCCGATATAGACATCTGCAGGGAGAGTAAGTCTTCTCCATACCACTTTGCAAAGATGAAAAATAGTGTCAGAGCTAGTTTAAGTTCTTCTATTGGCAACAAAACTACAAAAAAACCTGATTATCACTCTTGCATATTTTTCCTTACAATCCCTGCACTATCATAATGCTACCATACATAACTTGATTTACTCCAGTTCTCACCCCCACCTCCTCAACAATTTCCCCACTGGCTCCATCAACTTAAAATTGTGATTTGAAAGAGGCAGTCATAACTGTGAGAACACTCATTTTCTGGCACAAAGAACAAGTAACTTGAGCCCACCAGAGTTTGTCATTCCCCCTACTTTTAATGATCTGTACCATCCCCTATTTTTGGAAAGTACATGTTGTGTTTGTCAAAGGAATAAAGAGACCCTTAAGTTCCTACACATAGTGTGAAGTTCCAAGTCTAAAGTATTGTTTCTGATTAAAGAGATAAAAGGCAGACGTGGAAAGAAAATAATGTCATTGAAGAACTCACTGCGGGTTTATTTGTTCCTACAATGCTGGCTCTTCGGTATGATTGCAAAACTTCAGGTCTCTACAAACTTCAGTCAAACTACCAGTAGCACATAAGGTTTTCAGTCCAATTAGTTCTCACCACGCTGAGCATTTCAATTTAATATTCTGTTGATTTAAGTACAGATGCACTTCTTCAGTAAAATTGACTTGAGAAAAGCTAATTTTCAGTCAGACAATGAGGCAGCATCACCAGCAGTGACTGAGGTAAGTGCGAGGGTGAGCACTAGATCAAGATGTACAGGGGGGTTCCCAAGGTCAGGGACTCCTGAGCAAGAGCTCAGAGCTGCATCCAGACCTGGAAGCCTTGGTGAGGCAATCAAGCTGGCAGATAAATAGAGCCACCCTGGGGAGAAGGACTTGGGCTTCTGGTGGTGGCCAGCAGGGCCAGGGAGCGGATTCTGCTGCTCTGCTCTGGTGAGACCGCACATGGGTCTACCCTAACCCTGCATCCAGCTCTGGGCTCGCAGCACAGGAAGGACATGGACCTGCTGCAGCGAGTCCAGAGAAGGTCATCGAGGCGACCAGAGGGTTAGAGCAGCTCCTACAAGGAAAGGCTGAGCAAACTGGGGTTTCTCAGCCTGGAAAAGAGAAAGCTTTAGGGTGACCTAACAGCAGCCTTCCTGTACTTGAAGGGAGACTACAAGAAAAGACAAGGACTTTTTACAAGAGCATTTACTGACAGGACAAGGTGGAATGGCTTCAAAGTGAAAGACAGGAGGTTTAGACTGCGAGGAAACTCTTTGCTGTAAGGGTGGTGAGGCACTGAAAGAGGTTGCCCAGAGAAGCTGTGGATGCTCCATCCCTAGAGGTCTTCAAGGCAAATTTGGAAGCTGCCCGGAGAACTGGGTCTAGTGGGAGGTGTTCCTGTCCACAGTAGAGAAGTTGGAACAAATTTACGTTTAAGGTCCCTTCCAACCCAAACAGGCTATGACTGTATGAATTTCAATAAAAGCAGCAAGTTTTCTCTAGGCTCCTCAGAGCAATTATAGAACAAACCACTATTTATAGTGTTTCTTCAGTTAGCAATGTAAATGTGTTACATATCACAATAGGTAAGATTGCTTTTAACACAGAATAACCTGATTCTTTTTTCTCTTATACTGCTTGCAAGACTTTCACATACCACCTAAACTTGCAGTCTAATACAGCAAGCTTGTATTTTAAGAAGGATGGTGTAAGTAATGCAAAACTACTTCAAGACAGAGCTTCCAAGTAAGTCTTGTGTAAGCTAGAAGACATGGGCACCTTCTGCCTGGCTTCTAACCTACTGCAGTCAGATTGCCCTGAGAAGGTTTTCCTCCCCATTTCCTTTAAATATAACAGCAAACCTAACCCAGCAAATCAGAGTTTAAAAATCACTGAACATCTTTAGCAGCACTGACAAAAAGAGACCGAGGTTCAGATAAATAGCCTCTCAGGAATGCTGACAGTCTTAAATCAACTGCATCTCTAAATGCTACTATCAAAACAAATTCCCACTTAGTAACTACTGACTTACTACATATATGTACCGCACAACAACAGTTCCAAAGCAAGAAGTAGAGAAAATATTTATTGTATAAAATACAAGATGTCCTTATACTTTCTTGTAAGCCAGCATTGTAATTTAGAACAGTAGTTGTAGAGTGAAAGGCTATCAACATGCATGCTTTTCAAAACATCATGTCCACAGCCACTTTGCAGCTCAGAGCTTAGTAGCTCCACTTAAGAGTTTCAATGGAAACGCTTCAACTTCTTCTCACGGTGTCACCCAAAGAGCTCAGGAATTTTATCCAGAATTATTTCAGTCTTGGGAGTTCATTACATGATAAAAGCTAAAAAGGCCACACTACCTATATTGAATGGCCATATGGGAAAAAAGAAATGAAAGCTATTAAAGTAAGCGTAGAATGGCTCTCGACAAGAAAACTTACCTGTATCTCAAATATAAAGCTTTGAGATGACCTCCTCTAAATCATGTAAGTGAACAGGAGATGTAAGACCAGGACAGCTGCAGCGACTAAAAGCTGTACTTTACAGCCTCTTAGTAGCAGAAATCTTTCATACCATGGCAATTAATTTCTGCCATTCTTGGCATTACTATTAGGCTAGGATAATTACAAACTCTAAGTCTATTTTATTGTAACATTTACAAGTGTTCAGTCTTGATTTCCAACAGTGACAGCAGAGTAACAAGATCAAATCAGCCACATCAGCCCACAGAGAGAAATCTAATAAATTTTCCTCCAGAACTGGCTTATGAAATGTTATATTTCCAAGCGTTCTGTAGAAAGTCGCATGACCCTCTTCTAATGCATCCTATGTGCTTCCACCACATATCTTGGGTTCTGCACAGCTTCTGTATTCCCTTAAACATATTATAAGCTGTCTACAAGTACAGCCTCAAAAGAAATAGTAATGCTACTGAAAGTGTACAAAGTTTCTGTTTCTATTCCCCTTGTCACAAAATAATTTAATGAATTTCAGAGCGCCTTTATGAGACACATGATGAGTACCACAGTTGAGATTCTAAACTGATCTGCCACTAGAAGAATGAATAGAAAACTTCACAAGTATCCTACCCCAAAATAACTAATAATAATCTTTTAACAGCACAGTAGCTAGAACTAAAATGACTCCTAACAACACAGCTACCACATGCTTAATTGTTCATTCTGTATAAACAAAAACAATCTATAATGGAGGACAAATACATGGGATGCTCCTTAAACATAAAGGCTCATCTCAATTTTTTTTTTTTTAATTCAAAACTTGTCATCCATGGACTTAATTCTTCTGTGATACTCTGGAAGAAAATACACAGTATTATTTTGAAAAACACCAAAGAAAATATTTTCAGAACATTCCAGAGGATGTAGGGGTAATAAACCAGAATTTCTTGAACTGGTTTCTCAGAGGCGTGCATTTCATACAGAAAGCAGGAAGAGCCTAAACTGATCTGACAGAAAGCCTGCACAGTTTTGTAAGCAAAAAAAAAAAAAAAAAAGAAAGAAAAAAAGGAGAAATTGCAAATATGTGAAGCAGCAAAAGAACATCCAAGCGCTTGCGCTTGGTAACCCTCAATAATCAAACCTCTTCGAACCTTATAAACTTTGGGACATGCAAAACTTTCCACACAGGACATTGAAGTAACACCCAACACTCTGAGGATAGAAGTGACCAACTTAAAAGGCCAAATGTGACACCACAAGTTACTAGAACTCAGTGGTTTAGAAAACGTTCCAAATTTCTTAATACTGAACACATACACATCTATATACGCGTGCGTGTGCTCATACATGTGTATTTGTTTCTAGACTGTAAAAGAGACTACAGACTATAGACTGCAAAACAGACTACAGACTATAGACTGCAAAACAAGCCCCTGTACTTTACCTACGAGTACCAATTCATTTCCTATTTCTCACAACTTCATATCATAGATACACAGCACTGGAGCCACATACCTGGACGGCTGAAGTCGCACACCCAAGGGACGTGTCCCCTCTATCTCCACCTTACTGGAAACGCCATCTTCACCCCTCCACTCAAAGAGACCCCTTCTCCCCAAGCCGTGGGATTCTGTTCCCTGCCCAGGCCCCTCCACACAACCGCAACTCCTCCCGCGGGCAGGAACGGGTGGGGCGGGGGGTGTGCGGGTTGCCTTTCCCCCAGCACCGAGAGCCTCCTTCCCCCGCGGTGGGCACACGCGGCAGGACAGGGACAGTCGCTCCCCTGGCCCACGGAGACTCCCTGACAGTTTCGGGAGAGGAACCCCACAAAACCCCCCACCCCGCCTGCGACCACCCCACGCCCGCCCCGAAAGTTCCAGCGCGGCCCCCCCAGCCCCAGCCCGCTCCTCCGCAGCCCCCTAAGCCGTCGGGGCGGAGAAGACGCTCGGCCCGCACCCCCTCCTCACCCCGCAGCCCACACCGCAAATACCCCGCAGGCGGGCGGGGGGGCGCCGGGCCCGCCCCCGAGCCCCTCGGCTGCCCCTCAGCCCCTCGGCGGGGCAAGGCCGGAACCCCCACGCCCGCCCCGGCCCCGCACTGACCTGACGGGGGGCGCGGCCGCCGCTCGGGGCTACAGCGGGAGCTCCCCCCGCCGCCGCCGACCCTCCGCTCGCCGGCCCGTCCTTCTCCGAGAGCCACCGCAGGGCAGAGAGCACAGGAGTCGGAAACGCGAGGCGGAGGGAACCACCGGCCCCTCTTCCCTTTCCCAAGAAAATTTTAAAAAGAAAAACGGGGGATTTAAAGGGCTCGGCCCGGAGTTTAAAACAAAGAGGCGGAAATAGCCGAGTGCGGCCCGAGCAGAGCCGAGCGGGGGCGCCGCGCTCGCGGCGCATGCGCGCGGGGCGCTCACCCGGGCACGGCGCCGGCCGCCCCCTCCTTCCCTCCCCCGGGCAGCGGGGCCGGCGAAAGGGGGTCCGGAGCCCCCGACAGGGCTGGGCCCGAGCCATGTCCCGGTCACAGAACCGCACAGTACGCTGGGTTGGAAAGGTGCCATCAGGATCATCGAGTCCAACTCTCTCATCCTTGCACAGGACACCTCTGAGAATCACAGAATCACAACCATGTGCCTGAGAGCATTGTCCAAAGGCTTCTTGAGCTCTGTCAGGGTTGGTGGTGTGACCACTTCCCTGGGGGACCTGTTCCAGTGCCCAACCACCCTCTGGGGGAAGAACCTTTTCCTGATACTTAGCCTAAAGCACTGCTGACGCAACTTCAGTCCATTCCCTCCGGTTCTGTCGCTGGTCACCACAGAGGCGAGAGCAGTGCCTGCCCGTGTGTCTCCCCTGGTGAGGATGTTGGAAACTCCAATGCCCCCTCAGTCTCCTCCAGGCTGAACAGACCAACTGACCTCAGCCACTGCTGGAATGGCTTCCCATCAAAGCTGTCTTCACTGCCCTCCTTTGGATATTAATGGCTTGATACTTTTCTTACATTGAGGTGCCTGGAACTGAACATAACACTCAAGGTGAGGCCACACCAGCAGAGAGCAGGGGTAGGAGTAGAGGCTGTGTGCCCAGCCTTGAAAAATCCATGCAACTTGTGAGCAGGAAGGTGACATCAGCAAAGGTGGTTGGCTTTTAGGCAGGATGTGCCTGTGCGTTGCTCCAAGCCGCCTCTTCTCGCTGAAAGGTTTTCCTCAAAAGCGCACAGGTGTCTTTCCAACTGATGAGAGTGGAAACTTCAGTAGGAGCTTGGTGGAAGGAGAAATTTTAATAAGAGTAGTGGTCACAAGACACACTGTATCAAAGTGTAGGTGGCTCAAAACACTCCTGACTGATAAAATAACAAGATCCTGTCTTCCTGAAGCTGTGAATTCATAGGTCAAAGAGCATGCACAAAGCTTGGGAAGCCCATGCCAAGTTCAAGTTTGTACCAAACAGCTGTATGTTTAACTTCCAAAGGCAAGTACTTAAAAATTCACCTGTCCAAAGACTAAAGACAGCAAACCAATCTTCACCAATCTTCTCAAATATGCACATATTTTGAATGTGATCCTTTAAAATACCTGCATATTTCCCTCTTTCCTTTCTTCCTTTCCAACAAAGAATGAGCCATGAGACAATCTTCCACCTTGTCTAAAAATGCCATTGGAAATGGGCTATCTGATATGGCACAAGCCCTCCATGTTCTACAAACTACTGAGCTTTTATTGTGTGCCAAGACAGGGGCTGTGCTTGGCTCTGGGAGCTATATTTTCCAGATACTAAGCCTGAGTTAATGGAAAATATGTCAGCATTTTAGATTTGCTTTGTTTCAGTTCAAGGGTTATGTAGTTACATGAGTGCATCTTGTCTATCTGAAATATAAATTCTGTTTCCAGTTTAACCACAAATTACTTTGTTGTGTGTTGTAGAAAATAATGGGGCTTCCTATCTGAGCCCTGGAACTGGGGTTCAAGTATCCAGAAGAAAAAGTAACAAACTATAAGCATGTGCAGGAAATTATAAATTGTATGCCTGCTTTTCTTGTTTGGTTGTCTTGTTTTTTCCTAGTGTTTCCAGACCAAACACTACAAATTGGGAAAACCATTAAGGCCACGGTGTATAGGTGTTGACTTTCTCTTGCTATAGAATTTTTTTAGAAGATGGCACCTTAATCAAGATGATACGACCATGTCTACTACAACAATTTATGGTAATATACCCATTGTGACAAGATTTGTGACCCTCAGAGCACAGGCAGTGGTTTGCTCTCTTCACAACCTCATCACCCAAAATCAGTGCTAATGCCTTCGGCAGTACCATTAAAGTGTGTGTTAGACATAAGTGGTGTCTCTGCAATATAAGCTTTGCCAGTGACTAAGGCATCTAATATCACAATTAGAGTGCCTTTTCTGAACTACAACACTGGATATTAGAAGAGAAGTGAAAGTTTTTGTTTGCATTGCAGTCAGTGAGCTGTGGTCAAACTACTGAATTTCTGAGTGACTTGAGGAGAACTAGAAACTGCACTTAAAAGAATCTTGAAGTTCACTTTACATGCATTAGTCTTCACAATTTTCACCCAAATAAGAGCATGATGTGAACATGGGTAAATTGAATCTCTACCTTCCAGAAACATGTATTTCCTCACTAAAACAATTCATGGAACAGAATCTGAGAACTTGTTGACAAAAAAGCACCCCAGACATCTCAGGTAAAAGAAGGTTTTTTTACTTTCTTTAGGTCTTCTAACAGTGAAAAGGAACTGGTCAGCATGAGAATGTTAATGGTATAAACAAAGAAATTACTAGAAACCCAACAAAGCAACACATTTTCATAAGCAAAGCAGAAAAGTAGCAAATAAAATTAATAAAGCACAAAGTAGGAGAATAAAGGACTGAATTACTCTAATTTAAGACTTACTATGATAAAGTGTTTAGGAAGAGAAATATTGAGAACTAATATCCAGTAGTTTCTCAGAGCACAAGAGCTACATCAGTTCTGTAGGTCTGTGAATGAGACTGCGAGTGCTGAGAGAGTGTGTTGATGCCATTGCAAGGCTACTCCCCAGCTATCACCTTTTTGAGATCATGGTGACCAGGCAAGTCCCCCAGTACTGGAGAAGAGTAATTATTTCACCTGTCTTTGAAAACAGTAAGAAAGATAATTTAGAGAACTACAGCCTCACTTTGGTCCCTGAGAATCATGGAGAAATTAAAGATCTCAGGGCTGGACTCAAACACCTTGCAGCCTAAAACCAAAGAGCTCAGGCATTGACCAGCTTATTTCTTATACACATATGCACCAGGCACAAAATTTAAGCACCATATTCTAATGGGCCAGTCTGTAAGATATAGGCATTATCAGAACACACACACAGAATGCGTGAGGTTGGAAGGGGCATTTGGATATCACTCAAGATCCCTGCACAAAGGAGGATAAGGTAGAGCAGCTGTGTCGCTTCTTTAGTTATCCCCAGACCAAGCACTGCCATTCTTACATTATAGATCCTGCATGGTCATCCTAAGGACCGAATGATAACTTCACTCTTGCCCAGGAACCACTGGAAGACAGTCATTTGAATGTCAATTTCACTACAGCGATATTCTGGCTTCAGGGATGTGGTCTATTAATCCTCTGATCTAAAAATAAAGACCTGGAGGTCCTTCACAGGAGCAGCTGTGAGCTACCACCCCCTACAGACACAGCTGCATAGGTGACAGGCCAATCAACCAGCTAACTGTCTTGGCAAGAGACTATTTGGAGGTTCACTGCTTCCCAAATTCTGACATTCTGAAATATTGTTCAGCATTTTGTTATAGATGTTACCTGAGCATAAGCATAATAACCATATGTTTTTAACACCATAACTGTTGTGCAAACTCCTGCATCTATAGAATAGTAGGAAATTCCTGTTTCTTTCAATAACTTTAATATTTTGGATTTGGTGAGTTGATATCTTTCTCCCTGTTGTCCTTGCTAAAGAATTGATAAAGCATTTTCTGAGTCTCTAGCTAAACAGTTTTATTCCTAAACTGATCTGCATAGTTGTTTTTTATGAATTAAGGATACTATAAAATTCAGAGAGGTTTAAACCCAAGTGATAAATATTTAACTATACCCTCAATCATTCCAACCCATTTGAGCTGTTCAGTCGTCACTGTTACTTGGCTTTCAAGGTCCTCCATTTCCCATGGAAAAAAAATCCTTCATTTTCTCTCTGGTCTCAATGTCAAATAAATCAAGTTCATTCCCTAGTCAAATCCACTGAAGTGTATGAGACAAACTGATTCAGCAATCATTTGTAAAAGAGGAAAAAGCAAATACCAGACGTTTAAGTATCTCTAGTCTTACAAATATTTTCTCTGGTAAGTGAAAGATTAATGCTCTTGCCGGAGCATGTAACTGTTAGCTAGCAATTAGAAACTTCTTGTTATTAAGTCCTCCTCACCAGAAAACTTCTTAATGTTTCAAAGATGAGCATTAGATAGAAAAGTAGAAATAGTGAGGGATTTAGTGACTCAAGAAATAAGAATCTGTTGCAACTAGTCCTTACATAAACACAGCTTAGATCCCTTCAATGATCTGGGTTTTAAACACAAAAGCTTTACCAATATACATACTTTTAAATTATGAAATTTATACTGAGGGCAGGGGGCAGCAGGGAGAAGTAAAACAGAAATTCTTTCTCAGGTCCCAGGAGTTCTTCATCTTGGATATTCTGTTCTCAGAACCTGGAGCTTGCTCCAGTAAGAGGAAAGTTATCAGCAGTCTACTGCATTGTGCACGGCAATGTGTGGTCCCTGTGACTGTCACTTATAGATATTGCATTGAAACTGAGGAGGAAGTTCTCCTCCTGACTGGTGCTTACCTTCCTGACTTCTTCATGACCATCAATTTTAGTTTGGCTCTAGTTTGCCACATTGAACACTGTCAAGAACACTGGTCAGTCTTTTGATCGACTACACAAGTACAAACCACAAAGATCAATACTTAAATTCCAGCAATTTAATTGCAGACACACTTCCATGCAACCTGTACAAAATTAAAAGCAGAGCTAGTAAGCCAGAAGTAAAGTCTATAAAGAGGAGCAGGCTTCAGGAGAAAGGAACATTTAGAAAAAGGGACAAAAATAATTTCTTCCTGAGAATCCAGCATGTGCTGATTTACCACTTAGACAAGCACAAGTCCATGGGACCAGATGGTACCACCCAAGGGTACTGAGGGAGCTGGTGGAGTCACTAAGTAATTTTCAATTATTTGCCAGCAGGTGTGGCTAAAGAGGAAGGTCCCAGGTGACCAGAAGTTAGTCTAGACACCCACTGCCAGGAAGGGCTGGAGAGACAATCCAGGGAACTGCAGGCCTGTCAGTCTGACACTGGTGCCAGGGGAACAAATGGAACAAATCACATTGAGGGCCATTATGCAGCACATACAGGACAACCAGGGGATCAGGCCCAGCCAGCAGAGGTTTAGGGAAGGCAGGCCCTGGCTGACCAACCTGATGTCCTTCTATAACAGGATGACCCACTTAGTGGATGAGGGAGGTGGTGGATGTTGTCTCTGTGAACTTTGGCAAAGCCTTTGACACCATTTTCCACAGCTTTCTTCTGGAGAAACTGGCTGTTCATGGCTTGGATTGGTGCACTCTTGCCTGGGTAAATATCTAGCTGAAGAGCTGGACTAAGAGAGTGGTGGCAAATGGAGTTACATCCAGCTGGCAGCTGGTTGAAAGCACTTTTCCCCAGGGCTCACTGTTGGGGTGACTCTTGTTTAACATCTTTATCAATGATTTGGACAAGGGAGCAAGTGTCCCTTCAGTCAGCCTGCAGATGTCTCCTTGGGCAGAAGTGTTGATCTGCTGCAAGGCAGGAAGGCTCTGCAGAAGGATCTGGGCAGGCTGGATTGATAGGCTGAGGCCAGCTGTATAAGGCTTGACAAAATGAAGTGCTGGGTCCTGTCCTTGGGTTACAACAACCCCACGCAGTGCCACAGGCTTAAGGAAGAATGGCTCTAAAACTGCCTGTTGAAAAAGGACCTAGAGGTGCTGGTTGATAGCTGGCTGAACATGAGCCAGGACTGGCCAAGAAAACCACTGGCATCCTGGCTGATCCTGACCCTTATCACCTATTGTCTTTTGTGCTGAAGTGCAAACACTTTCTTCCGTGGGAAGACACATTAGCACATGTTGTGATCTTCAGCAAGGCATAGGGATTTTTGAGGCTTTTAACAATCTCCTTTTAAAACCTGTCCTGAGCATCCTTGGACTTTCCCTCCTAAGCTTTCCAATTCTTTGCAAGGCTTCTCTATAGCATTTTTCACAATGGTATTACAACAGATTAATTAATTATCTTGGAAGTAGATGGACGTGTTCAGTACGCTGTTGGAAAGCATTTTTCCTTATAAATGTGGTCACCTGGTAATTCATCCATATGGAATTGGACAAGTAGTTAGGAAAGTCTACCATAGGATTTCTAAATTTATGGTCAGGTTTCTTGTGGCAGGAAAAATAGGGGAACATCCTAATGATAAGCTAAAGTTTGTCAGATCAGTGACAATATTAGATGTACTGGAGTGCAAATGTTTCCAGATGCTGCTGCGGCTTTTGAGGTAAAGTATGCTGTTGATCTAGGAATCAGGAAAATGGCATAGGAAGTTAAAAAGGCTCAATAATAATTATAATAATAATTTATTGCCATCAAGACCTCAGGAATTCATATGTTCACCTTCTGATCATATCCATTTGGGGGACTAGCATATTCATACTGTGCCAACCACAGCCACAAACAGCCACCCCACTCTGAAGAAATAGTTATAGTCCATGATGAAAAAGTTATCTTATGATAAGCTGCATCATATGGCTGGACTTAAGTACAGCAAGAACAGGCTGCACCTGCAGGCACAGGGAGAAACCACGTCCTGAGCAGCTTTAGAAGGCACTTTATGGGATTTTCTGTTGTGACTGAAAGAGCTACAGGGATTCTGCATGAAACCCTCTGTGCTAAGAGACACGAACCACCCAGTGAAATACCTGGATCTGCATCATGTGGGTGATTCTCACAGCCTTTCTTGAAGCAGGAACTACTAACACCACCGTGTTACCATGAAGTTCCACAGAAGCATGTGAGCTACCTAACTTTAGGCAGAGACTCCCAGATTTGAAAAGGATTCAAATGTATGTATATATGAAGGGCAAACAGGATGTCTAAAGCTGTTTGATTAAACCAGTTTGCTAGTGACCTGGACCTTTCAAGAGGTGTGCCCACACCTCGGAACTACCTTTTTTAATTTAACATTCAGATAGATAATGTGACTCAGTGAAAAATAGCCACCTTCGCAAGGCACTTGGCAAGGCAAGGCCCTTTACTGTAAATCACTTTTTTTCTGGTTGATCTTTGTGACCCTGTCTCACAAGGGAACAAGTTTCCTCCTTCTGTGACATATACCTGGAAGAGTATACCAGGAAGAAGGAACAGACAGAACCTTCGACATAGAGAAATGTTTAATGGTGAGTGAAAGTCACCAAAGTAGCTATTTATTTTGGATGAGATACTGATGTAATTTTGCGGGATAATTGTCGAAAGACAGTCTTAGACATCTCAAATTGAAGGCAAATCTCTTGTAGATGTTGACAGTGAAGGTGTTTGGACTGTATTCCTCCTTATAATCACTGAACCTACCTATAAATCTTTACCTTTTTCCTCCACTGCTCCATCATCTGATACTGCATAGTATTTTTCTTTTTTATCTAAGAGAATGGACAAGGAGCAAAGAAATGGGCTGTGCAAGAGGAATGAAGGGAGGCTGGGAGATAGGCACCCTGAGATCTGCTAGGCAAACTAAACAGGGGGAAAATTAAGCACAAATTAGT
Organism: Ammospiza caudacuta; assembly: GCF_027887145.1. NCBI lineage: Eukaryota > Metazoa > Chordata > Aves > Passeriformes > Passerellidae > Ammospiza > Ammospiza caudacuta. Next base: position 22,951,426 of record NC_080632.1, read on the forward strand.
CGTAAGAGAGAGAAGAATACTGCAAAGAAGGAGGAAAAAAATTAAAGCAAACTTTGAAAGTCTGTAGGAGGGGAGAAAGAGGGCAAAGAAAGAAAGTGGAGGAAAGAGCATATGAAGTTTGGATTTGTTTTTTCTTAAGTTTTACAGAAAATGTATTAAGTGTATGTAAAAGTCAATTCCCCATTTATCACTTTCAGATATTCTGCAAACACACTTCTCTTTTGCAGGAAACTTGAAAGCATTGGTAGGGGAAATGAAATGGGTGTCCCCCCTTCTGTTTGTGTCCCCCCCTTTGGGTGTCCTCCCTTTTGTTATTGAACCAAAGAGGTTATGTGGCAGTCTCAAGGTTACGTGCCATGACCTAAAGCCACCTGGCTTGTTAGATTTATTGCATTTTCAAACTGACACTAGTGCATTCCTCTTACTTTCAAAACAAGGTATGCTGAACTACGATATAGTTGAAGCTGTGAATTTATGACAGGTTTTGAAAAGACATTTAGAATGAAGGCTTTTTTCTAAAATGTAGCCACTATAAAGCTCAGAAAGTTCTGGGTTGTGTTTTTTTTCATATCTCTTTTTAATAGCTTTAGTAAAGGAATTGCTGATTTGAGGTGGTTAGCCCTTGTCCAACAACATGTACCAAAGCCTGCAACACTTTCAGGCTTATGACTGACCTTTTTACAGTAGCTTATACTGGAGAATACTAAGATTTGAATACTAACTACCTCCTCTAAGTCTTCTTCACTTCTACAGTGTCTGTACCATTCTGTAACTGCACACATGGATAGTTTTTCTACACAACTGTAGAAGAACTAGTTCACTCAAAACCAAAGAAATAAATCAGCTCTCTGAGTGGGAAAAGGGCAAACATTTCAGCAGGAGGTCTGTAATTGCCTATCTAAAACTCCTTCTGCATTGGCCACAAAGGAATTTCCTGCAATGACACACTCACTCAGCCTAACAAAGGAAGTGAAAGCCTGACTCCTGTACCCCTTCTTCCTTCCCAGGTTTAGTAAGGACTGCAGCTCTTTCCATCAAGAGGGCTACAGTGATGTAGTGTCTCTTGACCCAGCCACCTGCTATCATAAACCTCGTGACAGCTAGAGACTGAGGTTGCCACTTTATTGCTGAATGTCTTGGAGATTGGCAAAGAAAAGCAAAGATTTGGAGGAGGCAGACATGAGCCATTTTTCTTAGGAAAACAAAGATCAAAATAAGAAGGCTACAGCTTAATGTAAGACATACTATTATTTCAATCAGGCATTTCCATAAAGGAGCAAATCTGAATCATGGTTTTGTGGCACGCATAGCAGTCATCCACTGATTAACAATCTCTGTCTGGATTAATGAGTCAGCCAAATCACCCACACGTATGAAAACTACAGATAAAATTTATAAGAGCTGTCATTTTCCTTGAGGAAAAGACAGCTCTGATTAATGAATCTTAGTCTGCTAAGGTTCCCAGCCATGGACAGCAACACATTTATTCCTTCTATGAACTTTGAAGATGATGTTAGTCACTGGTGATTAACGACTTGGGGTATTTCAAATTGATGCAGTATAAGAAGCATTGCATAATCACTCTAGAAGTCTGGCATCTCATTTTGGTTTCTTAAATCAATACCTTTAGTCCCTTTTGAAATATATTGGCCTTTAATTTTTTTTTTTTTTTAATAAGAAGCAAAATTGAGTTAGAACCTCGCTTCCATTCTTAAATCCCTCTTAGGTTCCCTCAGATTTTTGGCTTGAATGAAAGTGTGCCGTGTTTCTATGAGAACAAAAAATAAAACTACAAGAACTGGTGAAGTACCAACCATGGTACTAGCCTGCTTTGAAATTTGGATTTTTTTCTTAACCTTTTTCTTCTTTATTTGTACCTCAAATGCTACCTAATTAGCACTGTTTTGGTAGTTTTGGAGAGCTAGTCCTCACTGTTAACCTGGGAGAAAACTAGGCCGACAGTAAAGGACTTTGGAGAAGGTGAGCAGTTTACATGGCAAAACCAATTATATCTAGTTTAGCCAGCACTCTCTGAAATCAGATCAAGCCCCTAATGTAAATTAACCAAGTTTGTGGATACAAAGTTTTGCATTTAAATTTATGCCTAAGACATTTAAATTAAATTTTCATTATATGTAAAGACAGAGTCAGATCTTCACATTTATCTCTAGTCTAATGAAATGGTCAATGTGCTCAATAGGCTCTGGCTGGACTGAGAACAATGTTGGGGCCATCTTAGCTGGGGTTGCAGCTGTTCGGTGCTCCTCATTTGGAGATGAGCAAATCCCTCAGCAGATTCCTACAGGATGACCTTTCTCTTTGGGATGGGAAGGGTTAGAGTGGGAAGGGGTTCTCCTGGGGAGTCCAAATTTCTGTCAAAGAGAATTCTGTTGAGTGCCACGGGGTAGAATTTAATCAATTACTGAAGATAATAATCTAATGGTTAATCTACACCCATTTATTTAAAAATCCAGCTTGGCTCATTTAACACTGGGCAGTTCAAAGATTTGTTGCATGCTACAGCAAACAGTTCCCATATGGGTGCTTTTCGCTTTCCGGAGTTCAGTGTCATTATGACATTTGCATACTGAGCAGCCATCCACGACTTCATTACAACAGCCTCTTCAGTCAACAGTACCAGCTCAATTACCATGTTATCTAAAATACATGTAATGCTCAACTATCATTAAAAAACCACAGCAATCAAAAAATCTGTGAGAGCTCAGAGACCTACACTTGAGTAAGTGATCTCAGAAGTAATTCCTCCTCATTTGCCCTATGTCTAGTGTCAGATGGACACTGAACGACCTGAAACTCTCCTGAATACAAAACAGTACATGATTCTCCTTTGAGAAGGAGAAATTATTTCAACAATGATTTTTGGCACTTTCTGATTTGGTAATATGCATAGCCTTTGAATGGTGCAACGTGGAAGAGTTGTAATAGGAGCTGAGGAGAGGCAGACCTGAAGAGAACAGTAGCAAGAGACAGACATTACTTCCATTTGATGTGGTCTGATCCTTTTAGGTCCCTGGATTGTAACTCACATTCTGTACGAATAGAAAACATACAGAGTTTGGGGTTTTTCCTGTCTTTTGCCCATTAGAAATCTATTTTCATCCCCACTTATGGCCTTCCTAGAGGTGCTAGGAAATCCATTTCCACTGTGATTCTCCAGAAGTTCTTCTGTCTCTGGTCAGAAGAAAACCTCTCAATCTGTGCTTGCCTGCCCAGGACAGGCCCTAGCCCAAGACTGGGATATCATAACTCTTCTCTGTGTTCTTTTTTACCCACTCGCCCCATGAGCCTCCAGTGAGTGGGTTTAAATACTGACAGGGTTCTTGTGCACTGCCACTCTCCTCAGTATGTAATCCCCACAGACAGTACAGCTCCATCTGTGCCGCATTTCCAACACGTGGGGGAGGATCTGCAGGCTGCAGGCTTATTTCAGTGGCATAGAACTTCCATAAGCTTTTGCAGCCTTGAGTGGGCAAAGAGTTGGAGGGCAGTAAAGCTGCCATCCCACCTTTCTTCCCTTCTCACAAGTCAGCTTTAATATCAAAGAGCAAACTGCAAACACAGGATGAAACAAGATGCCAGGCTTCTAAAAAGCAATGTCAGTGATTAATAGTGTGATCATGCCAAGACATTTGTGGGTTAGATTACTGCAGTTCAGTTTTAAAAAAGAAAATTGAGAAATGTATTTGCATGATGAGAAATGCATGAAAGACTCACAGTGACAGGGTATTACTATGGTGACCAGTGCAGCATCACGTTTAGAGTACAGTGATAAGAGATGTTGATGGCAGAATCCGGGCTCCTGAAGCAGCCAGACCTTTAGGGGAGCTGAGTACACTTTAAAAGGAGAATGAAGGTGTTTCCCAGAGATAACAAAGGAAAAACACAAACAGAAACATTGTCCTAGCCATGCAGAAGTTTGAAGCTGAGATATGAGGGGGGCTCTTGGAATACCCAAGTACAGCTCTGAGAGTACAGCACTACTTTTTCAGTATTTCTAGTGCAACACGCAGAAAACAAGCAGAAACAATGGGTACATTTGTGAAGCTGGATACCAGAGGAATACAAAGACTGTATTTTTAGCTTCTTATAAGGAGAACAGCACAGCTCAGTTGTTTTCAGCTTGCACATTGATGTTTTGTTACTAAGGAAGCCAGGGCAAATCATGGGATACAAGGCTCAGACCCAGGAAATGGAAAATAATCCCAAAGTCCATATCTTGCTGTAAATCACACATTATTTTTTTATATGAGCTATCTACAAAGGGAAACACATTGTCCCGTAGCTTTGTGATAATTTTCATGTGAAAAACTTTCATATTTTCAGCATGCCAAACAGATAGTATTCCATCTTTGTGGAATAAACAAAAAGCATATCCTTGTGTTAGACTTCAGGTCTACCCTGTTCCTTGCTAAGCTGGTTTTTGTTTTGTTTTGTTTTCTCCAGTAATATGTTCTTAAATTTCTTCAGTCTTCTGCTACTTTCATCCTGGATTAGGCTATTAGTCTTTTCTTGTACCTACTTGCACCTGGTGCTGCTACTACAGATTCTACCACCAACTTTCCTTAGCCCTCTACAGTAGCCATCACCTAGCTTGACTTGCAGAAGCCTCTGCCTCCCTTTATTCCCGTAAAGCTTTCTTAAAGCTTTACTTGTAATAATCCCAGTTTATTTGCCTGGCTGTAACATGACACATTAAAAGTCTTTTTTCTTAAAACACTAGTAACTTTTGAAATCAGGATAGATCAAGGCATCATAGTTTCATGAGGAACAGGCAGTAGAAATGCACTTGATGGCTTGCCACCAGGGCAACTGTCACCAATACTACAGCTTCAGGTCAAAGAAGCGTCACAACAAATTATCTCCTATTGTCTGCATTTGTCCTCCAAGTCAAGGAGTCACCCAACACACCGAGTACTACTCCTGTTAGTTCTGGAATGCTAACAGATTGCAGAGAATATTTCAGGAAAATGAGCTGAAATAGTGCCCAAGAAACTGTGATATAGTATTGTAGAATATTTTTTTCCCAAGAGAGCTCTGGAGGTCTGATCCACCACTTGCCCCATCACACTTTTAAGCTCCATGTTTAAAGGAGTATCAGCTGAACCAGAGTGCCTCAGAACTTGTTCAGTAGAGCAGGGAAGATCTACAGGAGTGGAGATCCCATGGCTTTTCTGTATGTCTCTTCTTCAGTCAAGCATCTTGCTGGGGAATAAAGGGGCCCCTTTGGTCTCTGGCAAATGTCTTTGGTGCTGTCCCTCTATACCTCAGAGAAGAGGTCTGTCTCTTTCCTTTCTGTTTCCCCACCACAAAGAAGTTGAAGACATCCAAAAGAGTCCTTCTCTCCCTTCTTGTCTCCAGATTGTACCAAAGTCTTTTCTCCATCCCTTTCCAGATGTACTACGCTCCAGCACCTTCTCTATCTCTGTGGCATCTGCTGGGCTTTTTCCATGGAGTTAGTGGCTGCCCATTCCAGGGAGGCAAAACTCAGCACAGATCTCCAGATGCTGCCAGGCTCACTGGTGCTGATACAAGGAGAAAAACACCTGAATTTGAAATTAAGTGGCACAGAAGCAAATTCAGGCAGGTGAGTCTATCTATTAGAGTCATCTGAAGCACTGGTCTTGATGCTCTCCTGAACTTAACAGGGGAATTCTTGGGTGAGAAGTTTTTGTGTACCAGATACTGATTTTTCCAGGAGGAGATATCTAAGTGTGCATGGCACAGAAACAGGTGTATAGAACAGTTCCTTAACACTGTGCCAGCCCTGCAGGGGAACACTGTTTAAAACTGTCCTCAAGGGATGGACTAGATGTGTTTCTTTCCACTGTCTTGTGCCCTAACTCCTTGTACCTGATTTTCTTTGGCCTCATAAGAGGTAAAAAAGTGACAGGTTTTAGATTGTAATCTATTTTATGCCATGAGACCCCTTAAATAATAATTAATTTTTAATTACTATTAGTACTATAGGTACTATTAAGTACTTATTAATTTTGGTTTTCATTTCTGGCAGATGCTGATGTGTGAAACAGTGATCCAGAGTCTAGCACAATAAAATGAATACTGTCCCACTGCCTGTCTGCCCAGGGCAGAGGGATTTCTTGTCCATGAGAAAACCACTGAAAGGCTCCCTAACCTTTATGTGGAATATCTACATACTCCATACTAATACTTAAACATTGATAAAAGTATTTTAATTAAAATTTTTGTAAGCACCTTTCAGAAACTCCTCAAACACTTGTCTTTGTACAATCATCTAAATGCTATTCACTTCCATTGAAACAAATTATTTTCAGGACTAAAGAATTAATCTAAAATTGTCTCTGAAACTTCTTTTCTCAAAAAGACAGAATTAATTTCAGAGACAAAAATCCATAGAAATAATTTTATATTCTTTAAATAAACTGTTGAATTTGGAGCTGGACTTCAGAAATGATCAGTTATTTTTATATTCTAAGTAGCTTGACTAAGATGTAAATTTGAGAAACTAAAATCCATCACTTAAGCAGAGTAAATCCCATGGTTCAAACTCAGATCTTCTGTAATCATTTTTGATAAAAAATACTTACAACAACCCTAGGAGTGGAGAAAACAAGATCAGCTCTTTCCTTGGAGTGGCAAGAGCTTATTGTTGCAAACCCACAGCGTCTGTTCTCATATGATGGGGAAGTGAGAAACCACATATAATTACTGTCTGCAGTCTTGGAGCCACTGGCTGCCTTTAATTGCAGAGAGTTTGCAGACTCTGTCTAATGTAAACTCTCTCTGCAATTAAATCCAGCCCACTCACATCTCATCTGGGCAACTGACCCCCAGTGACCCTGCTGGAGCAGGGGGGTTGGACTGGACCAGGACCTCCTGAGACCCCTGCCGCCCTCAGCTGTTTTTCAGCCCTTTGAGGCTGCGATCCCCGCCAGAGCAATGAGGAGGTGTGGTCAGCAGCCACCCTAAGCAGCCCTCCTCCCCGTGCAGAGCAGTGCCCCAGTCAAAGCCCAGGTCAGGAGGTCTCAGCTCCTTATTCCTGCCCTATGCCAGAGCCCAGCAAGACCCCTGCCAGCTGCAATGGCAGAGCGAGGGCAAGATGAAGCATTTCCTGACAGGCTGGAGTCACTTGGTAGGAGCTCACACTCAGAAGAAAGATGAAGGGGGATGATAATGGTGAGGTGCTTACCTCAGCATGGAATGCCCAGCTGCAGAGCAGAGCTGCTCCACCAGAGATGAAGCCCCATGCATTTCCTGGCCTGACCTGAGGCATCAAGGACAGCCCAAAGCTTAGAAGCCCAAAAAGCATAGACTCACAGCTGAAATGTACAAAGGTTTCTTTCAAGTGACACAGGCTGCTTCTCTGGAGGCTGGTGCTGGTGCTGAGGGTAGCTTTACATTGCTATGGAAGAACAGAAACTGCTGGGTGATGATGGGGCAAATCTTGAGGAATTCCTTGTTTGCTGTCCTTGCCTGTAGGAGGAACCCCTTTGCAGAAACTGAGCCACCATCTGTCCTCAATGAAAAAGCTATGATCAGTCCCTGGGACATAGTGGTGAGACAGTGAAAACAGAAGTCCATAGGCTCACAGGCAGCATGATTCAAGGGTCAGAGCAGCACTGTGCTGGCAGGGTCATGAACAGGAGACCCAAGTGCAGCCAGAGTGATAAACATGAGAAACATTCACAAACATCATAGATTTTAGGAGCCCTGGCTTCTTTAGTCCTGATTTGCCTTTGTAATAACTTTTCCGTGCTCCAAACATCCTCCCATACCCACCCACAGCAAACTACCAGCAGGAAAAACAGGCTGCACATCAGAGGTAGAACATCTGTTGGGATAGGAGGAGCTGACATGAGTTCATTTCCCATACCCTTTAAGACATTGTTAACCTGAACAAATACATTCCTGCCCTGAAATTAATTTAAAGAGCAATTTTACAGATTATATCCAGAAATTACCTGGGTGTGGCTGATCTAATTTATTATGTTCTTTAATGTTCTTTTAACAAAAACAATCTTGTCATTCTCCTCTGTACATTGAACCCTGTTGAAAAGGATGCTAAAAAATAGCCTAACAAGTCATTCTTGCTGGACATAAATTGAAAAAAATATAATTCAACTGCTGACTCATTAAATAGAAAGAAGAGAAAAAATTCCTGAACTTGGAATGATTTAGAGATGTCGGTATGGCAACAATACATTGCCAAATTTTATGCCAAGCACGAGTCCAAGTAATAATACCCACAAGGGAAAACACACTGGACAATGCAGATATTGCTGTGAATGGGCATTGGGGTTTCCTCACCCGTCCAGATCTCTCTGCAGTGAGAACTAGTTCTCATGGTATGTATGACTGCATGTGAATGTAAAATTTTGACCAGAAAGACATCTTGAATGCATAAGTAAAATTCTAGACTACTGGAAATATTGTCAAAATCAAATGAGACGTCCTAAAAGCTTGATGACCAGGATACAATGATAAAGTTCACATTTTATTTATCTTAAATGAGTGATTTACCATCTGAGTAGCATTAGGGAAAATGGAAACCATAGGGATTATCTTATCTTTGTTACTGAATGTTTAGGTCAGGCAGATGTGCAGCTAACCACTAGACATGTTCATGTTTTGCTATTAAGGCGTTATCTGAAGAAGGAAATTATAAACCACATTGCAATACCAGATATGCTATTGCCCAAAAGTTGCTCTTTTCCCAATTTACTCAGAACAGAGCAGACTTTTATAATAGGCATTTTCCCACTTAGGCCAGGCCTGTAAATTATCTTGTTAGAAGCCTTTTTTAGGAGGATTTAGTGGAGATAGGTACTTTGCTGTACAAAAGGATTCATTACTATGACATGCCTTTGCTGCTTGTTTTAAATGCAAGCCAGGCTTTCTGCATGCTCTTCAGAGGGGATGCAGCAGCAGATTTTGAAAGCTTTTCTTCATTTTCTCAAGCAGTAATGCTTCAGCAGCCTAGAGACCTTAGTTTGTTTCTATTTCTTAGAAGTCTGCCTGTGCAGACTTCTAAGAAATAGATCTGAATTACTTTCTTCCAGCAGAAATCTCACTGAGATTTTACTTTGATTGTGGCCTTCACACATGCTCAAGAGACATTATATCTGTGTAGACAGATAGTTGGAAACTAATCCTGCAAAGAGGGAGGCAACTTCACATCAGGACCCTCTATGGCTTAATTACAACCAACACACCTGTGTCAGATGTTTTCATTTTGAAAATTGGGCACATTACACCAAATACTTTTTCAGATATTTGAAAACAGCAACATATGGCAAACATGCTAAAATAATACTTCTTTCTCCACTCGGACTTTTGAAAACTCCTGCAATTTCATGCAAATTAGTTTTAACTTCACAGTTGCCTTCTAATGTGTGTGGTATGGGTTTCATCATGTTATTAATGAGATTAGTTAAATTGCATTTCTGATGTGCCTTTGAGCTACAGGTCAAAGGGGCATTGACAGCCAGTACATGACTGGCTCTTATTCCACAGCTCTTCAACCATGTTTCCAAGGCAGACAATTTGACCCTGTGATCCAGAACAATCCACAGCGGGAGAAGGCCTTCAAAAAAGAAAGGCAAACAGTTCGCCACTGTCATAGAGCGCAAGAAGCTTTGGTTTGAGTGGTGTTTGTTCCACATGCACATTCTCAGCAAGAGGATGTCCATGCTGTTATGATTTCTCTTCCTTCCCCTACCAATTATAATAGGTGTCTCCAATCACAGTTTCTCCACAATTGACTTGCAAATACTTACCTAGTTTAAAAACTGGACATTATCTAGCATAGTTACTGTTCAGTGATATAATTCGACTTAGTTTGTTATTTCCTTAATTAGTTAATATGCTGTTACTTGAAATGGTGCCACTTCACCCAGTTAAAACCAGATTAAAGAACAGAACATTAACTATTAATACAGGACCTAAATCCATGCTTGAAAAGCTCCCTGAGATCTTCAGTGATTATTTTATTTTTTAACGTCTTTTATTGCAATGAACCTACATGTCGGACCTAAATAAAGGAAACTATATATACTTTTTACAATATAATTAGCATAGTAGGTCAACCTTTGAGTCTGCCAAGACTTCAATAAAGTAGTTAGAGGTCAAAAAATAAAATTAGTTAAGTTTGAATGTATGAATGGCTTTTTTTTTAAGAATGTTATGAATAAGTCTTATGCAAAATACTTCTCCTTAAGAAAATGAAAATGTGGGAGAAAGGTTGTATGGCTAAATTGCAGAGATGATTTTTTGCTTTCTCAAAAGTGTTTGAAATACTTATTCCAATATAGAAGGAAGCCTTATCTTTTAAATAAAATGCAGACTGCTAAAGGTTTAGATGGGTTAGAGGAGAAAACCTGGCCTATATGTTTTTAAGAATGGCTATCAGAGCTACAGTCTTATCCCCAACCCAAGGGGAATTCAGGAATATAAATAAATTGCGCCACTGTCAGAAGTGATGAGTGTATAGCAGCTGACTGCAAGGAAAGTTTGTGAGCATACTGTGGTGAAGCACAGCAGCCAGGTAGTCTCTGAGTCTCTTGTAGTTCACAGCCCATTTCAGACAGCTTCTCTGCCAAAGAAGTCATGTAAGAGAGATTTCATTTTAAGACACAGCTTTCTCCACTCAACTTTTTTTGTTGGTCCTCTTTCTAGATTTCAGTGCCAAATCAGAAGCTTACCTCGACAAATAAAATTTCCTTGTACCATGTTGACTGTTAACTAGGCAGACTAAACAGCTGAACTCATGCCGACTGACAAAGCAGAGGAGAGCAGCTTGATTTATTGTCAGCAGGAGGTTGCTTTCTCCAGTGAGGGAATGTGGTGTCTGAGGAGACCATGTAGCTCCTGATGCAATTCACAGTACTTCTGATGTGAGAAAGGTAAGGGCATGCTTTTTTCAGATCTGTGTTATTTTCCAAGTGCATAGGTGAAAAGTAAGCAACCTCAGCTTTTTGAAATGAGTGCGCACACTTCCCCTCTTACATTAAAGCTTTCAGTCTACAAGGAAGCTCATGCAGCTGATGTGTTCAATGTGGAAATGAACAGCTGGATTTTAGAGCATTAATATAGTAAAATAAGTTGGTTTTGTGTAGTTTTTTTCCTTTACATTAGTGATGAGCCAGCATAGTATACTGCAGCACCAGCCTGAATGGCTGACTGCATTGGCTCTGCTATCACAGTTGACCTTTGTTTTACAAGCAACCAGTTCTACACAGGTCACCTTCACTGGCCTCTGTAGTATCTAATTTATCCCATGCTCTTTTTATGAACAGCTCCTCTGGGTAACACATTACAGTGTCTCTCTTCCGCATGTGCAAAGGCCACAATGACAATCAAATATCAATCTCATTATTTCTGCTGGAATAAAAACTGTTCAGGTCTGTCACGTGGAAGCTTTACCATCCATGCAGTCTATGAGTTTTTCAAAATCAAATGATAATTCCAGCTTCATAGTCTTAAGCCACAGGATGTAAACACCCCATCTCTTACACAGAGGCTAATTATTCCCTAAAAGTATTTAAAATTTTCTGTAACAATTTTGATTTTAAAAATTTGTGCTGCTGAGAATATTTAAATTGTGTAATTGCATTTTCAGATATATTAGCACATGTGACAGCACAAGAGAGAACAAATCAGCCTCTGGTGGATAAAGTTCTAACAGGAGTTGAGCTTTAAAGCATTTCAGTAATTCTGCAGGACCATAAAGAGAATTTAAAATCATAACAATTGGGATCTGTGTTAAATACTTCTGTCTTCATATCTGTTAGTTATACATGGAAACAAGAACTGGGTATTTGCTCAAGGTGGGAAGCAACTGTGAAATTCAGCACAAGAACACAGAAGAAGTTCTTTGTGAAACACTATCCTATTCTTACAAATTTGAAGACAGACCTGAACTATACCCTATGTATTTTCCTAACAACTCCGTGATACTGTAAAAAAAAATCATTAAAACTGAAAAAAGCATCAAGAAAATAGGCATGATTTTTAACTGGCTAGTTTTTACTTTCTGGCCTGGTGTAATAAAAAACTAAACAAATTGGTCTTTCTGCAGAAAACGTGTAGTTTTCATGCATTTCTTCCCCATATCCACTCTACCACATGAATCTTTTCTTCTGGTCTTCAAGACATAGAGTGTCTCTTTTTGGTTGAGTGGACAGCAGGCAAAGGGCAAGTGTGCCTTGGCTGGCTTGGAACAGGCGACAGGATGCCAACTGCCCAGCTTAACTCTACTTCTGAGCTTTTGGGGAGCTCACCAGAAGACAGAATACCTGACCCTTCTCTGCCTTTCCTTATGCACAGTGCTGTGTCTTCCTTCTTGTCTTCCTAGAAACCAATTTTTACAAAATTTATATGACAACAAAGCCATTGGGATTTCCAGCATGACTGAAACAGGTCAACACACACAAAAAGTTACTTATACAGATCACAGACTTTTCCCTTGGCAAAAGGAGGGGTCTTCTAGTGTGGCACTAAGCAAATTGTACTTCTTTCACAAATACTTGCTAGCTCTCATTTTCAGTAACACTGACTACATGCATGACAAACATAATTACTTTTCCATTTCTCATCCTTCTGGGCTGGTTTAGGTCCAGTTGGTTTGTTTTGTATTTGCTGGTCAGCAGCTATATCAGAAACAAAAGAAGGACTGAGATTAACTGGTTAAGTCTGGACTTCAATGAAGCTTTCACATGCCACTTTCTGCCACCACTGTGTAATAGAAATATTGAATTGCTCTTTTCCAATTACACAAACTGACAGCAGAAGACCAGGAGCAAAGCAAGCATGCATGCCTCCATGTGCTGTGGGTGTGAGAACACACTGCGCGTCCTCCTGCAGAGAGATTAAGAAGTCCCCTGCTGGGGATTTCTGGCATGCACAGATAAAGGCAAAACAGAAGAGGAGGGAAGTAACCTTGTACACCTTTGGACTTTGTTGTCCAAAATCCTCTGCCAGCCTATATACACCTTGGCCAGCCTGTATAATTGAGCTGCGCTCTACATCTGAAAATGTGTTTAAAGCAGAAGGAATGCATTAGTGCATTTGACTACTGAAAGGTAAAACTACAAAAGGTTTTTAAGAACTCTGTAGTTATTAGCAGTCAAAAATGACAACATCCTCTTTGTTGTTTTGAATTAGGTTTAGGAAGGAATTCCATTCCAGAAAAATGTCCAGCTGAAGGGGCATATAACAGAATGTGCATCCAATGACATGGTAAAGTCCTCTGAAGAGAAAATAAAAATACCACAAAATAGGTCTTCCAAACACTAGAAATTGAACTGAGATGACCGATATGCAGAAAAGGCCTAGATAAATTACCCAACTTTTTTTGTTTTTCAGCGAGAAGGAAAAGGAAAGAGGAGGAGGAGAGAGAGAAAAGAAGATAGAAAGGCAGAACACAGAGCTACTGTCTACTGCTTTCTGGGAAGATGAGCAATAATGTCTTGAGGTATTTAAAAACGATAATGGTATGGCCTTTGCACAGTATCCTTAAAGCAGATTTAACTAAGTCCCTTGTGTGCTCTACCTGGATAGCACCAACCATCTCTTCTCATCTTCACCTTTGTTGCAGTGGACCTGGAATTGTAGCTGTTGCCTTCTGGGATCATCAGGCATCTAATTGTGTTGGCAATATGTGGATCTTTCTGCAGATCTTTACTTCATTCATTAGCTCCCATTTAACATATTTCTTTGTGCAGAGAGCAAAGGACAAATCTGGGAATGTTTCTGAGAAAAAGGCTGTCTTGTCTTGCACATACCTGGGGTACAAGACCCAGACACTGCTGACCCAGTAAGACACCTTTGTGCTGACAAAGAAATAAGAAAGAAAAAAAGAAAAAAGAAGAGCAGAGACAATGCTGCCTCAAGAAAGTTAATTGTTAAAATTTCCTTTTACTTCAAATTGTAAATTGGACCTATTTTGTTTGGATTCTGCATTCGCTTATTTTAAATGGAGCATGAAATATGGTCTGATATAATGACTCTGAAACACTTTCAGCTATGCATGTTTGCAAAGCCCTTAAAATTAAAATTAAAATTATTACGTCTTTTTACACATAAAATACAATAAAATAGTAAACTAAAGTATTATTTCCATTTCTGTTCTTGAAAAATTTATTCTACAAGGTGCTAAGGAAGCTGTGAGTTCACAAAGGACAGATTTTTAGATAAACTATAATTCTACTTGCTTGTCTTGTATAAGTGGGAAAAATTGGTACAAGTATAAATGGAAACAAAATAACTCAAGGAGAACTAAATACAAAATAAGAAAATACTTTGAAATAGATAGGAAATTTTTACATCTTTCATTGAGTAGTCTTAGGCTTCACAAAAGACTGGCAGCAGAAATACAGCAGTCAGGAGTGTGTTTTACTTCACATTCATAGGATCCCTTTTCTAAGGCATGTGTAATTTTTTTTTGCCAAAAAAAACTGTTGTGAGACTGGATCTCCCCATTTGAAGTAATAGTTGTAGCTACGAAGACAAACTAGTACTCAGCCTTGGGAGAAGGAACATCTCCACAAGGAGGAGCGAGACAAAGTGTAGACAAGTCTTTAAGCTTACCCTGCAGAAAATTATTCCGAGATGAGACTGCATAATGTACTTGTCTTTCACTGGCACTTAGAGCAGCAGAGGTGACACAGCTTCCCATGCTTTTGGCAGCTGCTCGCAGTTCCCTTACAGCTGGTTTTCCAGGCTCACAACTGCCAGTGATGGCAACACAAGGAATCATTCCCAGGACCTGCCTCACTGTGGAGAGATTCAGACACTGGACGACTGGTTTGCTACTCAGAGTATGGGACATGCGTTTTGCTGTCTCCTATATTTTTTGTGATTTGACTGGCTTGTTTTGTTCTGTTTGTCGAAGCAAGCAGCTAATCTATGTCTGGAGGAAAGTGTCTGGTTCAGCAGTCTGCAAACATGCCAGTGCAGTGACTTCTGCATTCCTGTTTCCTCTCCATACCTGCCAGTAATGCGGAACTTGCATATGCAATACTCTCTTGCAGTCTGGGAGATACTTTGCTGCTGTTTTGCTCTGTGCACTCAATAATTGCTCTCTCTTCTGAAATCTTTCGCTGTTTCTGTTGTTTTTAATTTATGATCTGCTCCATGAAGGGTCTTAGACTTGTATCGTGGCAGTCTTTGACATAAAGATTTAAATAGTTTCTTTCAATTCACCTTCCACACTGTGCACTGTGGAAACACACCGTATGACTGCTGGCCTCCAGGTCTGCAGAATGAGTCTTCATAGCCCTCTCTGCTAAAAACCAAACAAATACATACTTTATTAGCATTAAAGCATCCAGATTTTAAAAAATTCATGATTCCCTGGGGAAACCTCCTTTTGCTTCTGACATCTAGAAAGAAAAAAGCAATGGAAAGTGGATCCATTTTTTTAACAACAGCACTTTTCACCATATTTTTGTGTAATGAAAATTAATTAAGTCTTGCTAATTTAAACATTAAAACATTAGGAAATGCCAGAATAAAAACTGCTTGAGCAATCCTAATTCCACCTCCACCCCCATACACACATTCTGTATTTCATGAGCTTGCGTGGCCTTTAATTACACTTTCAGATACCATGCGGGCTCCTTAGATAGTACAGAATGCACAAAACTAGTAAGTTTGCCTATCTCCTTCTCCTTTCTCTCTTTATTTTTTTTAATCTTACCAAGTTTTAATGATACATAGCAGAGAGGCAGCATTCCTAAGGTAACAAAAGTCCCTACAGTTTCCTGTGGCTGAGGAAAGAACCTATTAGCACGGCAGCACAGAAACCTGCAGTGTCAGCAGCAAGCAGATGATCCATGCAGGAGGATATTACCAATGCCCCAACCATGATGAAAGGGTTGCAACTTTCTCAGTGCTAGTCAACCCAAAGGTGCAGCCCCAAGATATCTGACTCCTTAGTTCTGCAACTCAGGACATCTTGTTCCTCACCTCTTGCACAACTCCTTTTCACTCTGTCACTCTTTCCAGCAGTGAGGAGATCTCTGAAGCTTCCACCAAGTGTAAGAACAGGCCATCTCAGTGTTCAAGAACAAAGGAGATAAATAAGGAGACCGGCTTGGGTAAATACGGAATTGTGGCAGAACTCCAGTGCAAAAAAAGAATATACAGAAGATGGAAGCAGGGATGGGCTATGCAGGAGGAATTTACAAACATTGCCTGGGCATGTAGGAATGGTGTCAGGAAAGTAAAAGCTCAGCTGGAATTTTAACTTTCATGTCAATAGTAACAAAAAGAGCTTCAGCTGCTAAATGGTAAGCAGCTGAACAAGGAAAATTGCATGTGGTCACTGAGCAGGGTATTTTACTCTTAAGTGGACACAATCAAACCTGAGGAACTCAATGCCTTCTTTACACAGCAAGGTCTCCTAGGGCTTCAGGCCAGGTATTCATGGAGGGGAGAGATCACGATGAGTGGGTGAATTAGGAGTTGCTGGAGAAAACTTGGCTTATACAAGTCCATGGAAATACAAGGGCCGTCTCCAAGGATGCTGAGAGACATCTGATTCCAGCACAAGGTTTCAATCATCTTTGAGGAGCCATGGATATCCCTGCCAACAGTAGAAATGTTGTATTTATACTTAAAAAGAACTTAAAGAACAGCCCAAGCAACTGCAGACTGTCCAATCAAGCTTCAATCCCTGGCAAAAAAGACCATACAAAAAGTTCTCGCATTATATTTCTGAACACATGAAGGAGAAATAGGCAATTGTGAATAACCAGCACAGGCTCACCAAGGATAAGTCATGACAGTGAACATGCCTGATTGCCCTTTTTTCATAAAAAAATGGGATTTGTGGATGGGTGAGAGCAATGCATGATATTTACCTTGAATGTAGTAACATTTTCAACTCTGTCTACCGGCGTTCTTGTATTTAAGCTAAGATATTACAGTCTGGATGTTTAGCCAACTGATCCAACTTTGAATGAGGTCAGAGGGTTGTGCTTAATGAGTTGTACTCTATCTGAGGGCTGCATTGTGGCATCTATCCTAGGACTGATCCAGCAGGAGAATCAGTTGCCCAAAGAGGTTGTGCAGTTTCCATTGCTGAGGGTTTTCAAGACCAGACTGAGTCCTAAGCAAACTGGTCTGACTTCATTTCTGCAGAATCTTAGGAGACAAGAGGGCCAATGTATATGTCTCAAACACCCATATCCAGATAGCTGTGGAGCCAGCCATGGATTGTTGGTGATAACAGCCAGGAATTATTGGTAATAATACACTGACAAAGAACAGGATGTGGCTGGAGAAGAGGCCATAAGGAGGTAGGGCAGCACATTTCTGGGACAAACATCCTAGTTCTGGCTCCTGGAGATGAGCACAACACAGCACAAGTGCAGGGATGAGGCTGAGAAGTGGGCATGGACTGTAAGAGGGGATTGAGGCCACCAAAGATCCCCAAAGCCATCCCCAACCCATTTCCAGAAAAGTCTAGAGGAGTGGATTGCACAGGGTTGCTAATTTGCATAGAAAGTGAGAAACTTATCTCCAGTATGAGGAGGTTTATCTGTAGAAGGTACCACCATAAATCCTGGGTGCACAGCTGCTCCCAGAACCCTGAACATACCATCAGCTGGATCAGTGCTGGAGCCAGGACTTTTTTTCCTTTCACTCTGTCTCCTCCTCTCCAATTCATGCCTCTGTTCTCATTCAACTAACCCCATTACCCAATCCCAGTGCCATGTGCTTACACCAATTTACACACAAAGAGTGTCATTTACTAATAAAACTTGGTAAGATTTTGCAGCCCCTCTGATTTGTAATTTCTTTCAACCATGTGCATCTACAAATCTTGGGTACTCCCCTCCCCCTTAAGCCACAATTTCTGACCTTGCTTGGAACCTGGATGATCCTGTAATTACCATCATGAGGGCTTAATACTTGAAAAGTGCTATGGGTGCAGAATTCTTTTCTGACACAAAGTTATTTCACATTCATTTTTCAACCAAGGTACAGAGATTTCAACTACTCCACTGCTGAAAACTTTCTTTCCCTTACTTACTGTATCAATTGCATAGTTGGATCTGTTCAGTATATCTTAGATATACTCACACATCGCAGACTACAGGTATCCCAGTACAAGTACCTATGAAACAAGAAACTGCTTAACTAAGAAGGAGAAATCTGGCTTATCCTTCCAGATCATAGAAACAAGAACAAGGATGAAAATAGGGACAGGATGGGAAAGAGAGGGTGACACTGGGGAGAAAGAGACTGATAGAAATACATTAGAAACAAACAAAGGACTAGGAAAGAATGAGAAGATGCAGGGCAGATGAAGCCATTCTCCTTCAACACTAATCCTATCGCTGTCCTGGTTGTGCTGCCAATAGAAATGGTGCCTCTGTTCATGAGGGATGTGGTGTAGAGTAGAGGAATGAGATCACAAAGAGCTGCTCGAAATACCCCTATGTTTCTGCAGCTCCAGACCGGTCCTTACAGGGTGCATACAACAAGGCAATACATCTAGAAGGACAAGTGGAGAAAAGGATTAATTTTATTCCCAGGTGTGGGAGTAAATTGTTCTGTTCCAAACATCAAAGCAGCTCTCTTCTGCTGCATTGTCCTTTTCCCTTTCTGTAGCCCAGTTTGACACTGGATTTCTGATGTCTGCACTCAAATGGCAGAGCTGTCACAGAAAGAACCTCCCTCACCATCCTGCTCCAATTTTTTCTGGGACCCTATTTCAAGTAAACAGCACAGGTTATCTTGACATAAATAATATCAAAAGAGGCTAAACAGGGCAGACTTGATTCTGATCTGTCCTACAAATATTTGAGCTTTTGACATATTTTACTCACAAAATAAATCAGTAAGGGAATTTCACATGGGATCTTGGTTTCTGACAGCATTGCTCAGACATCTTTAATGATAATAGAGATTTTAAGCAGAAGAGGGTGTGAGCATGGTGATGCTCATCTACACAGAGTCTTAGTGAAGCTGATTTTCCCACAGGGGTTTTTCTGCCAGGAAAGACAAGGGAGAGGAGGGAATGATGGTTCTTGTGGTGAGCACTGGCCACTGTGCCTTTCTGCTGTCCCACACATCTGGGCTCTTCCTAGCATGTTGGTGGATAAGTTTCTCTGCATATGACAGATCTGCTGAGTCAGGAGGGCAGTTCACTCATGCACACAACTCAGATCACTGCATCATCTGTCTTTCCAGAGCAGGGCAGAAGCTGCTGTGCATCAGCCTACAACATACAAACAACAGTGCACATTTGTCAGCATCTCACACACCTGGCAAACCAGGTCAGGCATTTGTAGATAGATGAACATGTCAATCAATGATATTACCTTAATATTCCCACTTGCTATTACAAAATGTCAACTGGTATTACTAAATGTCAACCCCTCATTCCAGCTAAGAGAGACTAGAAGGCACAATCTATCAGTCAGTAAAGCTGACTAGCTTGCTCACTAGCACAAATAACCCATGCTTCCTTCTACCTTGAAACAACAGGCTTGACATGGGCTAGAAATGGTTTCTTCTTCTTCATTTTCCTCTTTCTATTGCCTACTCCTCTCTGACCCCAGAAAATTTCAGCTAAAATTGTTCATGAGAGAATACTGGCATGCAGGATAATCTTCCTTGCCCACTCTTCCAAATATGCTCAATGCATTTAGCATAAAGTCGTTCTAACAGTAAGTGACCTCAGCCTCTTACTGAGAGGGTGATATGGTTTTAGCAGGTTGTGGTGAGGAATGGCACAAGGATTTCAAAGGCCTGAGCAAGAGGTGACATGGTGGATGTTAGTATTTTAGGGCCATTTCTGGAATCCATCAGCCTGATTTCTCAGTACTGCTGAGGCTGAGTGTTGGTGTGCAGTGGGTGTGTGAGGGTGATTACATCTCAGATTGACATAAAGATGCTGAGGCACTACCAGTGTTCATCTGATCTGGTTACAGGTCTTGTTTGAAATCAGTGGAGACTTTTCTTTTGCATTCCTTTGCATTTTTTTCCCTTGGTGAGTTTTTGGGTAGGAGATAACATCTAGTAGCGTGTCTCTACATCGAGGAAAGACAGCAGCAAAAGCAGTCATAAAAATCCATAACCGAACTAGATATACTTCGGCTGATAGAACCCTGTGGGTCTTACTTCTCCCCTTATTCTCCTCTAGTCCTTTTTCGACTGCAGTAAGCGATCACCCCTCAGACAGGGCTGCTCCCGCAAGGCTTCTCGCGGCTCATGCCACCACCAGCACCCCCAGCTGCGGCAGATGCCGCTCGGCTGCTGCCCGAGGCGACGGCTAACGGGGACTCCCACGGGAACGCGGAGCCGTCAGCGGGCATTAGTGATGGAGGCGACGCTGATGTTGTTTTTTTTGGCGACACACGAGCAGGAGAGGCAGGGCAGACCCCTTCCGCGCACCTCAGCAGCCCCGATGCGGGGCGCCGGGCTTTCCCCCGCCGAGGAGCGCAGCAGGCCACACCGCGCTCCGCGGGGAAGGTCTGGCGCCCGGCCCGGGGCGGCTCCGCAGAGAGGGCACGCCCGCAGCGCAGCCCAGCGCGCCGAGCCGGGCGGCGGCGCGGCCGGGGCCGCCCCGGGAGGCCGGGAAGGGCGGCGGGGCGGGGCCGGACGGGGCAGTGCCGAGCCGAGCCGAGCCGAGCGGAGCGAAGCGCGCCGAGCTGCGATGGAGGGCGCCGAGACGGCCAGCCTGCTGGGGGAGCGCAGCCTGGGGCCGCCGGCCCGCTTCAGGACGTACCGGCGGCGGTGGTTCCTGTTGGCCGTGGTGTGCCTGCTGAACTGCTCCAACGCCATGGTGAGTTGCGGCCGCCTCTCCCGGCGCGGGCAGCCGCTCCCCGCAGCCGGCCTGGGCTGGGACGCTCCTCCGGAGTGCTGGGGAAGGGGGCGGCCGCCGGCAGCCCCGGGTGCCCGAGCAGCGGGCGGAGGCGCGGAGCAGGCAGGGCACACAGCCCTTCCCTGCCGCCTCGCTGTGCAGCAGATCTGGAGAGCAGGTCTGGCCGCTGCTGCTGCTGCGGCTGCTGGTGCGGTGGGAAGACGGGCTGACATGGCTCGCCAGAGCAAAAAACACCTCCTGTTTCTTCCTAGAAGCAGCCAGGCAATCCTCAGGGCTCTGCCCCAGTGCCCTGTCTCAGATCCACCCCCTCATCCTTGGAGCACCGGAATCGGTTGTACGCGCACAGTTCGGAGAAGCGTCAGTCTGGCCGTGCCTGACGGACGGAATAACCGGGTTTTACTTTTGAACTTTGTCGTTCTGGTTATGACTTAGGCCTTCACGCTTTCCTTTCTGACGGGTGGGATCCGGGACACCGAGGGGTGTGACGGGGGAAGGGCAGGATGGGGCGGGAGGGTGTGTGGGATCTCCAAGAGCACAGCAGGAAGTACCGCAGCGTCAAGTCAGCCTGGGATGAAGCAAAATGTGTCCTGCAGCACAGCAAAAATTGCTGCCGAGTACACTTCGTGTGCCATGAGGAGACAGAGAAAGTGTTCATCGTCTCTGAGGGTCACATGTTTCTAGCCTAAGAATAGCAGAGCAGTGTTGAAACGCCATGGGAGAGGAACAGGAGTTAACTGCTGCATTGCTTTCCTGTGACAGCAGATTTATCTGGTCAGGAAAAGAAGCAAGCTTCCTTTCAGGGTCTGTTGCAGATGCAGAACACTATAGGAGTGATTATGCACTAAACGGATGGTTGTATGAACTTCTTTTGGCCTACTCTGCCTTGTTCTGAGAGACTTGAAACATTTGGATGCCAGGTCATATCCCACCTGTTGAACTGATTTAAATTCAGTAGTTATAGAGATAAACCCATACAGCTTCCTCTTATCAAGGCTTAGTGTATGAAAAAGAAGCCCAGATCTTTGCTCATCAAGTCTTTGAGGACATTGTTGATAATTATCAGACTGATGTAGAATTATTCATGTTCTTGAGGATTACCATGCTGTGAATGCAGGCTGTCTGGCAGACAAGATCAGGCACTGCAACCTGCAAACATGTAAATGCTTTGAAGGATGATTAGGTATTCCGTGATGCAAGAGTGCTGGAGTAGAGAAATGGAAAAAACATAGTGAGAATTTGGCTGTATATGGGGAAAAAAATTAATGCACCTTCTCAGTGGAAAATCAGTATATCCTTTAAGAGTGTAAAAAAGTGTTCTGCAGAAAAGCCCCGCTGCTTGCTTGCAGTTAAATTGGCACAGCAGATGAACATTATGTGACACGAAATAAACCCTGGAAGTGGACGGTGACAGCATGGGTGAAGGAAATTGTACCAAGCCTTTTTCAGGATGTCTTGTCAGATTTTGACTTTGCTGAAATCTTAAAGGTGAAACTTTAAGAAACAGATCTTTTCAGTATATCTGCAAGTATTACTGTGTCCTGTGTTTTGCTGAAAACTTTGTAGCTGTGGAAGATTGACCTGTTCTGTCCCCTTTGTATCTTGACAATTTCCTGACTGCCCATAATACTATTTTTCCACGGTATGAAATTAGGCCAGAACTTTACAACTTCAAAGCTGGGTGCCTAGTAAGTATCCTAGAGTGGAATTACTGTTTCTAAGCCATTGCAATGATCTGGAATGGCAACTATGCTAACATATAAAGTTGTAAGCAAACATTTCCTGATGCTAACGTTTCTTCTAAATGTTCCTGATAAAAATCACATTAAAATTGACGTAGTAGTTGAAAGTCCATGAAATCAAAGTGGTTGGTTGCTATTTAAATGTTACAGACGAAAAGATTAATTAACCAGTTCTGTAATGTGAAAAATTGCCCTGCAAGTTGTGTCATCAACTCCTGTGCAGATGTTGCGTGCAGCACTTTGTTTTATGTACATCTGTGTCATTATCTGCAAATGCATGTAGTGAGGACAGGACTTTTGAATTGTCTGGCTTGAACCACATTTGCTGGATCAAGCTTCCAGAATGATGCCTTGTATTCCTCATTCTTGTCCATTGACATGCAGTTTTCTATTAAGTACTGAGTGGGGGAGACTTTCAGTGTCAAGGAGACAAGGTAGAAGCAACTTAACTGCAGGTCAGCACATTTCGTCATGCAGCAAGTACAGGCTGAGAAAGGAGTATTTCTTAGTCTGGTTTAGAGTGTGATTGAGCAAAGCCAGAGCAGACCATGTGGTGATGAAAGAGGTACTCTTCCCTATATCCTCCTGTTGTTTCGTCGTGTGAAATCCTTGCATTAACTGGAGCAGAGTGGAGTTAATATGATATAGAGGCTTTTACACCAACGATAAATATAGCACCTTACTTGTGCTTCTGTTACTGACTTGAGTTTAAAAGCCTCTGTCTCTCCCTGCTGTACAAAGTGGGTACTACCTTATCAGGAATTTCTTGTCATTTCCTAAATAGAGCTGTTCGGGGAATTCCTAGCTGACAATATAGTGTGAAAAACTGCTGCCTTATCTTAGGAATGCCATAAGCAGACATCAGCATAATATACTTGCTGCCTGAAGTCGTGTACAGAGAGGATGTTGTGACCACAGCTAAACTTAGATGATTTATCCCCAGCTGTCTCTTGCAGCACTGCTGATGGGGGGGTTGACATAACTCTGTCTGTGGTTTCTCCCCAGATTTGTTTTGCCAAACTTACGCTGTGGTTTTGAGTATGATTTTCTTCATCTGAAGGCTTAATGTTTAAGAGTGTTCATGCTGTGCTTGCAGCTGCTGTAGCACATAGCTCCTCCCTTTTTTCCTCCTTCCTGCGAAGCTGAACAGGTGGGAACTTTGTGTTTCACAGGAGGGACTTTCTCTTGCTTTAGCACTGGAGACACAGAAAAAGACAGGAGAATGAAACCAAGAGAGCCCAGTGCTGTGCTCACCAGCATGAGCAAGCTGGGAAGGAGCAGGGGAGCAGAGGGTTGGCGCTAGCTCACACTTGGCCAAGTGGCTCCTGACTCACCAAGTGGAGGACTTACACTACCACTCAGTGTACTTGGGAGAGGAAGAAGAGCTGCACAAGTGGAGCCTGGCATGCTCCAGGGCAGGGTGCACACGCTCCTCACCCACACCTGTCTGCTCCAGCAGTGCCCCTGTAGATACGCGTGCGCACACTGCTGCTGCTCTTTTTCCTGCTACTTCTCTTGAGAGCTGTAGAGACTAAAAGAGACATCTTGGCAAGGATCTGGCCTTTTCTGAAGATCACACCTCTGTCCTAATGTCCTAAACTCCTGTGTCAGCATGGGTTCTTTCAGCTGAGCACAGGAGCTGTTTGCTTCCAAGCGGTGTGTCCCTTTTAACCTTAAAGATGAGGACTCTGGTGTAAGGACTTCATCATCCAGTTTCAGGGGAGAAGGAGGCAGCATCCATGTCACATAAAGACCTCTTACATCACCTTGTAAGCTGTCTTCAAGCACATGAAAGAATGCATGCTAGAGTTGGCAGAATTGCTGTAGGTCAAGCCTGTGTGGGGACTGGCGAGCTGTGCTGGTGCCTGTTACGAAGCAGAAATTCCCATTTCATTCCCATTTCACAACCCCCTTGGCTCCGTCTTTTAAAACTGTACATAAAAGTTACTGCAGGCATTTCTACAGTTTCATTCTATAGTCAGCTATACAGTATGTTGGGACAATGAAAAGTACTCCTTATAGCAACCCTCGCTAGCTGATACTGCCACTGACATGGCAAAGTGGCCTGATTCCCACCCTGCCTGATTGCATATGCTTGCTTTCTGCAAATACTTTCCACTTTTAGAATCTTGATTTGTTCATGAGGAAAGCAGGCATTGATTACCAGCTTGCCTTTTGTGAAGAACATGTCTGGCACTGCTTTTGTCAGGGTTGTACCTGGTTATATGTGTGGTGCATCAATATTGCTGCACTTAGAGACCCAAAAATCTTGCATCTGTCATGTATGCTGTTTTCAGCATACGTGACAGCTCACAGCTGTTGGTTACCAAAGTGTAGAGCCTGTGTGCAGTCCCACCTTCAGGCACCACCTTGGTACCACTGCAGACAGAGAGCTGGTGTCTCCCAGCCTACCTCCTGCAGAAATGGGAGGAAGGACAAACACTGGGCTCCCTTCAAATGGGTGGAGGGAAACCAGATCCTGCAGGTGAAATTGGTCCTGGAGAGTCTGTGTGGGAGTGGGAACAGTGAAGGCAGTAGGGTGGAAGAACTGAACCAGGAGTTCTGTTGGAGTTGTAAGGGGAATGAGTGCAGATCTTGGTCAAATTCTGGGAGGAAGAGAGTGGGACACCTGTAAACCCTTACCTGTCAGCTAAGAGTCTACAAGGATATCAGAAAGGACAACATAAAAACTTAAAAATGCAATCAGGATGAGAACAGCTGTAACCTGTTTTGATTACAGGAGTGCCCATGCAGGCCTGCAGTTGTCATAAGATCATGATCATAGAATCATAGAATGGTGTAAAAAAAGACTGGATGTGGCACTTGCTGCCATGATCTAGTTGAACAGTTAGAACATCGGCTGGACTTGATGATCTTATAGATCTCTTCCAGCCTTGAACTTCTGTGATTCTGTGATTCTGTGATTCTGTGTAGGTTAGAAGGGACATTAAAAATCACCTAGTTCCATCCCTCTGCCGTGAGCAGAGACACCTTCCATTAGACCAAGTTGTTCATCCAGCCTGACCTTGGCCACCTGTAGACATGGAGAGTCCATAACCTCTCTGTGTAACCTGTTCCTGTGCCTCGCCAACTTTAAAGTAAATTTCCTAATATCTAATCTAAATCTACCCTCCCTTAATTTAAGGCCATTCCTGGTGGTTCTACCACTGTATGCCTCGTGAAAAGTCCCTCTCCATCCTTCCTTTTAGCCACCTTTAATAAAGATTAAATCTCAGTTAATGGAGAAGGGACCAAGCAGTCTCTGGCTGGTGCAGGAGAATTAAAATGTCAGCTAGAAGAAGATTAAAGCAGAGGGCAAGAGAGCTGAAAGTGGAGCCAGAACCATTCCCAACGTCAATATTAGTCAGAAAGTTTGAATGTCAGTGCCCTGGCCCTGGTGCAAGCCTCATTGTTAAAGAAGATGTGGAAGGGCCCTCCTGTAGCTGAGGATATGAGTTGACTGTGGGTAGAAAACATTTCTGTCCTTTTCTTCTAGTGTTGGGGCATGGCTCCCCAGCCAGACAGCTGTGTGCAGGGGGAGTTACAGCTGTACTCCAGTGTCAGCTGGGACAGGCTCGGGGATCATCAGGGGCCCTTGTGTTCTCTTCCTCAGCTGCTAAGCACAAGTTTTTATAATGAAGAGTGTATGCTGAGGTATGTCTTCCAGACCAGACTAGCAAGCACTGGAGCTTTTGCTATCTTTAAACCTAAAACCACAGTGAGATGAAGGTGTTTCTAAGGCCTGAGCTCAGAAGAGGAGTGTAGGAGCTAAAATTCCTGCCTTCTTCCTGGAGAAGAAACGTCCAATTATTGGAGAATAAACTCCAATAAGCGTCCATTATTACACTCTCTAGATGCATATGTGAGGAGAGAAAGGAGAGAAAAGTCCATAACTAAATGCTGAAGGAGCAAATACCATGATCTAAAACATCAGTGAAATAACGATTGATATTGGATTATACTACAGGAGGAGCTGCAATTTGAAAACAACTAATGCCAAATCTATGAGAGATTGCTGGGGAAGTGAGTTTTGACAGGTGTCAGGGGATTGAGCTCACAAACTCATTGTGGCTTTTTGGCAAGCAAAGGTAAGAGTCCCTGTGATTTAGTGGCTCTGCATGGGTGTGGGAACCCAGGACATCCCTCTGGCTGTCCAGAATGGCCAAGACCCCTGCCAGGGGGCCCAGAAGCCCTGGCACAGAGCCCAAAACACCTGTGGTTTTGATTGTGACCCGTGGAGCAAATTACCAACCTTATATGAAGATCAGCAAGCCACAACAGTTTAAATAGAATAATAGTGAAATTATCACAGGGTGGAAAAGTAGATTTTGAGGTTTCTGGAATGAGGGTTCAGGGGGCAAGATGGAGGGATCTGGGCGTGTCCAGCCTTTCTCCTTCTTCTTCTTGGCCTCCATCTTCTGCTGTGATGTTGGCACTTTTAGACTGGTTTAGAGTAGAAGCTCACTGTCTAACATAGGTGATAAGTATTGGAAAGTTATTATAAACATTGTGTACGTAGTTTTTAGTAAAAAGATATAACACCACCCTGGGGGGAGGCAGAGTGCCCGGACTGTCTTGCTAAGCGGATCTTGGCAGGACAGGAGAAAGAATTTTATAGATAAGATGCAATAAAAAACCTTGAGACTGAGGAAATTAAGAGCCCTGACTCTTTCTTCAAGCACTGGTCTGGGAGAAGAGACTTTCAAACTCTTCTCGGGGTCACTCTGACAAGCTAAAGATCCTGACACATGGGCTTCCATGTAAATCTTTTGATTAACTTGCCGTGGTCCAGAAAGTGAACTGCTGCTGCCTTTCATCATTATCTATTCTAACTTGTGCCAAATTGAGAATTTTGTCAAAGTTTGCCAAAAGGTTTCAATAATTGTAGTACTAGCAGGGCTTTGAAGGAATATAAGCTGTAGTAGGTGAGTGAAAATTGCTTGCCAGCATCGCAGTCAGGAGTTTACCTTGTGGCATCTATTGAGCTGCATTTGGAGAAGCTCATGTGAGCACAGATGAAGCAGTGCCGTGCATAGCAAGAATGCATCTTGATGCCTTCTACAACTTGCACTGAGGCTCTGGTTTTGTGTGGCCTCTCGGGCAATGGAACTGCATGCAGCTTGACCAGACCACAAGGGTGTATTTCCACATAGTGAAGCTTGTGCAGGGACTGAAAATTGCAATGACTGAACAACCCTGCAAGAGGTATCTCTCTGTTTCTACTTTCTTTATCTGTTCCAGAAGACAACAAGCTTCTGGGGTCTGACATCCTATAACCCCACACATTGTCTCTCCCCTTGTATCTGTCACTGTGATCTGCAGTGATAAGCTTTGATACAGGCCATTAAATTAAGACTTGGACTTGATGGTCCTTGTGGCAACTTTCCAGCTCAGAATATTCCATCATTCTGTGATTCTGAGGTTTTGGTGTGCCAAAGATGAGTGAAGAAAATGGCCCTTGGAGAGTGCTGGAGGCCAGAATCTCTCTCTGTCTCTGTTCTCCATTCTTGGAGCTTACAGGACTTTGATCTCACCAAGAGAGAGCTGTATCTTCTTTAAGTGCTCTGAGGGGGCTTACCTCAGGGTGGCCCCTATGTAGGTGCCAGCCTTGGCAATGCAAAGTTTCAGAAAAGCATGTTGGATAAGGGCTCTAGTTTCCAGCAGAAGAGCTTATTAACTGCTGTGGGTGAAGTTACCATAACTGGGAAAACCAAAAGCAGAAGGTGTCATACTGACTGTGTATTTCCCTGAGTAGGCAAAACCCCACAATGCCACCTCTTTGTTGTAGGGGCATTTGGTAGCCTCTTTGACTACAGTTACATCTTGAGCTCCATTGCCCAGTTCTGAATTTCTGTGTTAGAGCAACACATGGTAAACAATGAAACATACTTTTTCTGCCCAGACCCATAAATAGACACACTTCCTATTTTGAGGGACAAGCTGCAACTTTCCACCCTCCATGCTCTCACATGGTTATGCTAGGACTGGAGCTCTTGCTCAGGATAGGAATATGGGGCAGCCCCTATGCTTGGTTTTCTGCATGAAATGGTTTTACTAGATCTAATGGAATTGTGCCAGTGCTTGGTCCCAGATCACCTAGATGCATACAGTCACTGAACAGAAAATGCTGTGCTTTGGCTTGTGGCATCACTTTCCTAATGATGTAATGCATGGTTGATCATGTTGTGTAGAGGAGCAAGGGGGTGAAAATGTAGCTGGCTTACAAAATGTATCATCTCTTTAATTGTTTCCTGGTAGAGTGTTTCATCACCACCACCCCTGCGTAGAAGGCGTTGAGGAACGCAGAAGTGCTGTTGTTGGAAATACACAGCTGGGATTTGTTTAGCAGCAGTTTAGCATCCTGTAAGCAAACTAATGCTCATGTCTCAGTCATGCTTGTAACATCTAAACAGTTACATTAGCATTAAACAATTAAACTCTCATCCCTGTCTGATGGAAATCTGGAAAGTGACCTGGATTAATCTCCTTGTTGTCTAAGAGTACAGTTTGCTTCTGCACCTAGCGTCTTCCTTCACCAGGTTGTAGAAGCTGAGTAAACACCAAATCCATCCCCTACCAGACCTTTAAAGGATATCACATAGGTGTGTCTGAGCCCAGCATGCTGATAGGAGCTCTGAATTGAATACAGGAGGTACAGCATGGCAGCTTCTTTCGGAAAAGAAGAAAGGGCTGATGCTAGGAGTCCTTGCAAGGCTGCTGAGAATATATTCAGAGCTTCTCTGTTACTACCATTTACTCATTGCCTCCCTGCCAGGGGAAAAGCCTAGCTAAAAAATCATTTGTGTGTGGCTGTTGTCACACGGTGACTCTAGGGAGAAGAAAAGCCCATCTCCCCTCTGCTCCTATATAATGTCACAGTTTTTATGGTCCCTGTCATGTAAGAAAAAAAAACCCAGGAACCCTGGAAATAACAAGAAACAGTTTGTAGGAGCACACCTTTCTCTGAGATTTTCCAAGTCTTTTTCAGTTAAGCATAAATGCCACATCTGATGCTGGGTGCAGGATGCAGGCTGTGAGGAGGAAGCTTGTGATGACAAAAGGGAGTACCTGGAAAGCAACTGTGGCTGTAGTTCTTTTGTGGAAAGCTATAACTGAAGTTTTTGCTCACATTTCTGCAGACTTTATAACCTTGAGTATTCAGCAGCAGCAAGATCATCCTGTAACAGTGAGGCAGCCTGTAATCGGCATCATTGAATGGTTAGGCCATTTGATAGGTTAAACCAGTCTTTTTGAAAAGCACTAGGATGCATCTTGGCAAAGAATCTACAGGAACATCCTCTAACTTGCAGTACCTCATTTTCTTTCTCATGGATGTGATCTCAGAACCTGATTTTAGGATCAAGCAGTTCTTGTCATTCTCATAAGAAACCAGAAGCAGACAGGAACAATGAAATCAGTGTCTACAATGAAGTTTAGGGAGCTGTGTTCAGATATGGCGCTGGAAGAAATATGTGGATAGTTGTTGAAGTACCTCTTTTGTGTGTACCTCCCTGTTAGGTGTTCTAATACATTAAATAATGCAATCTCTAGGTAATTTTATATCTGTTGAGCGTGTCTAGGAAGGCAGGGAATAATGTATCTCTTGGCTGACACATAGTAAAGTTCTTCTTACAAGGCCACATCCAGGTGTTAAAATGGAACTGAAAATACCAGTCCAAGTTTAAGGGATCTTAGCTGTAGAGAGGAGGTGGCAGATTCTATTTGTTTATGCTAACACAGAATGAGTCCATGTGGTTTCCATCAGGTAAGTAAATGCATCAGAGCCAACCTGTTCAACATGGGGACAGGAAAGGTACTGATTTCTACTTTTGCCAGCCTCCAGCATCAGGACTAGGGGACTGGGGATGAAGCAGTGAAATGTAAGGGGTGCTCTGGGCCAAGTAACTGCGGACACTGAAGGTTTGAAATTTTATTACCAGCCTTAACATCACAGTTTCAAGGAGAGACTAAGACAGCAAGCCTCCTCAAAACTCAGTTTGAGGGCATGCTGAATTATTATTCTGTTGGGAGTGTTCATGTTTACTGATTTTCAGTCTTTGTTTGGCAGCTCTGGCTGACATTTGCTCCTGTGGCTGATAAGACAGCTGCTTACTTCCACATTTCCCTGGAGACAGTCAACTGGCTCTCAATGGTGTACCTCCTCATCTCAATCCCATTTGGTCTGGTGGCAACATGGGTCCTTGACAGCGTGGGGCTCCGCTGTGCTGTGAGTTGAAGTGTTCTGCTTCCCTGAGGAAGTTTCACCTAGAGGTAGCAGTAGAAGCACAAATCAGTAACGTACACGCTTTGAATAGGAGTCTTCCCAAATGCTGCAGAGAATTAGCAGGTTGGAAAGGTTGGAAGCTCTATCCTAGTTCAGTAACATCACCTCTGTGGCGATGGTGGAGAGAGCAGTGGGAAAAGTCAGAATAAAGTTGTATGCTTGCCTTTTCCAGCTTTAGTTTTCATTGTCTTAGCCAACTGACAGGGACAGATATTGTGAGCTGACTCTGTGAAGTGCTTTCTGTAATTGGGTCAGATTTGCTATGGAAAAGTCTTAGCACCACAATTTTGTTGTCTGGGCCAGTTTAAGGAATAGCAGGACAGAGTGCAAGCAAGAGACCCCTATCAGGTTAGAGCTTGGCCTCTGCTAAGCCAGCTTGCGATCTGTGCACAATCCCAGAATTGTGTTGTGGAATGCAGCAGTGAAA
Organism: Ammospiza caudacuta; assembly: GCF_027887145.1. Classification (NCBI taxonomy): domain Eukaryota; kingdom Metazoa; phylum Chordata; class Aves; order Passeriformes; family Passerellidae; genus Ammospiza; species Ammospiza caudacuta. Next base: position 22,982,712 of record NC_080632.1, read on the forward strand.
CACTAACATGCTAATAGAATAGAAGAACATTTGCAGGATCCATAAGCTGGATGATTCATTGCCATTATCTTTGGTTTGTCACAGCAAAATATGGGTGATGGCACAAACTTGATAGCAAGGTGTAATTAGCGAACTTCAGATTTCTCATCAATGTGGTTCTTATATGGGGCTGAGACAGCCACCTTGCTCCCTGTCACCCCAAGACATTCCCTAAGGAGGCGGGTAGGATCAGGAGCATCTCACAGTGGCCCAGAGAGGTGGGCAGGGTCTGCGGGCAGTGATTACTGACACCCAGTGTCTCCTGTAATGCGTTTGAGACCTTGCTCATGCTAATCCATTGTATTAAGTTCTTCCCGTCAGGCTTCAGCACGCAAACCCTGTTTGTTTCTGCTCACTGCAGGTGGTCCTGAGTGCATGGCTGAACATGGTTGGTAGCATCACCCGGATGTTCAGCGTTCTGAAGTTCCTGAGCTTGGGTTCCCAGAGTTACTGGTACCTGTTTGTTGGACAGTGCTTCTCTGCATTAGCACAGCCTCTTATCATCTTTTCACCAACAAAGCTGGCAGCGCTATGGTTCCCAGACCACCAGAGAGCAACAGCAAATATGATTGCATCAATGTGTAAGTGATAGCTGCAAAGTAACATTGCTGCCTCACAGAACTTGCTAGCAATTTGTTTGCCTTTCAGAGGCAGCAGGCAGAGGAAGTCCTTTGTACTTCAGCCATTTGCCCTTGCAGATACAGCTTCACCCAAAAGTCTTCTAGTAATGTGCAACAACACAGATGAACACGAAGTGGATATAAGCCACATCCAGGTGCAGTGCTCACCACCCAGACTCCTAACCTTCTTTCTCTCTTCCAGGACCAGGTTGTCATCTTTGCCTAAATATCACATAGGATGACGACAGCCCTTAATGTTACTAAGTCTTTAGTGGCCTTAATTTTGCAGTTTCTTAGGAAGGTGTCTTAAATTGCATTGTAGTGCCAGTGGTCACAGTTGCCAAGTTCTGTAACTGGATGGAGGGGAGGTGAGGCTGCTGTGGCAATTTTGCCCACCAGTTTCATCCAGTAGGAACGCTGAGCACATATTCCTAATTGGTATGTACGCACACACAAACAAAATATACTTGTCTGTCTGCACAAACATGTTGGGGATGCTAAATGGCAGGACTATCCATGCAGAAAGCACACTTGCCGTGCTAAGTGCCTGGAATCTGGGAAACTGGATAAGCAGATAAGCTTGCTCTAATCACATTCCTCTCTTGGCTCCTTTGGGCACAGAGACAGGATACCACACTTGATGGACCTGTTTCCTCTCTTCATGTGACACTTTACCCAGCAGCCAAAGAAATCTCTTCCTCTTTTCTCCAAGGACTTGAGAGGTGCTCCAGAAACCGGGCTGGTTCACTGGCTCCAGCTGTGAAGTCTCACAGTACCTCTATGTGTGTGGCAGCCCCATCTGTCCTTCCCTCAAAACAGCAGCAGCTGCCTTCCCTCCCCATTGCCTTGAAGCTGTAAGGAAGGGTTAGGCATGGAGAATGAAGAGCAACCCTATGCAGCTTTTCTAATGCTGCTACTGGACTAGAGCATGGGCACTGTTGTTTAGCAAGAATGGATCTATGGTGTTAGAACAAATGAATTATTTTTGCACTGCTTTTCCTAGTGCTGAGACAGACCTTCACCTTCGCTGCTGGAGAAGGAGCTCTGTTGTCAGGCTCCTGACAACAGGCATTACCAAGGACCACTGGGCACTCAGTGCTTCACTGCCCTGAAGGACTGCAGCCTGCAAACAAAGGGCTCTTTTAAGTGAGAGAGCAGCCAGAGAAGCTAAAGAGCATTTTATTCACACAGCATCCTCACAAATGAATCTAACTATGACAAAGAACAAACCTGAAGAGCAAGGAACAGTGGAATCCCAAGACCTGAAGCTGTTCAGTATCTGGCATTTGGGATGTCAGAGTGCAGGCTGAGTGGTGATTATTGTCTGCTGCAGCACCTGCATGTTGCTCTATGGAAGGCTTCTATTAATAATGCCTGGTTACATCCATAATGTCTGCTGTACAGTATCAGGATTTAATTTCAAGAAAATTTAAATGCTGTCTGGAAGGAGGATCTGCCGCAGCCCCAGTCTTTTAATCCAGTTTTTAATTAACTCGTGGGAAATGTCATTATCTCAATGCTCTTTATGCCCTGTGTATTCAGACTTGTTGCACCTGTCTGTCAGGTAGTTATCAGCTCTTCTCTACTTTGTCTTGAAAGACTTGAATGTCTCTTCTCTACTTTGTCCTTAAAGACTGAATGGCTCCCACCCAGGCACTTTAAAACCAAATTTCCCTTTGCTTCTTTGCACTTGTCTCCATTCTTCCTGTTGCTGATGTGAGCTTTTTGTGTCATCTTGCTCCAATTTATCAGTGCCCACTTCCTGTGTAATTAATGCTGAGCAGCACTCAGAATTCCAGTTCCGTCAGTATCAGTGCTGCATGCAGAAACTGGCTCTACAGCCTTCTGCTGTTAATGCCTATGGATAGGCTTCCATGGGCTTTTGTGATAAATATGAACCTTGCACCCAGGATCCTGCTGAGCAGCTGAAATTACTATGACTCAGCTGTCATAATGATTAATAACTCAGCTCAAGTGTTTGTTCTGCCCATCACTTATAGAGACTTACTCAGAGAGAAGCAGTGCAGGGCCAAGAACTCATCTCCTGTAAAGATCACAAGAAATTCTCCTGTGTCAGAAAGAGCAGGAATTGTCTGAGTGCACTAAAGTGACCTCTGCTTCATTCATAGGAGTCTTCATTTACTGAAGTTTGTTGGTATATCACTTTCTTCACCCTGAAGAGTTCCAGTGCATCAGGATCACTGACCACAAAACACCAAGCCCCACTGCAGAGTACTGCAAGCTAGTCCACCAGGATCTCTCGATCATAATGTATAGTTGATTAACTCAGTGGCCTCCTTTCCATTCATAATCTAGGCCATGCAATAGCTCTTCCCAGCTCTTCCCAGCGACTGAAATCATGTAATTACTCAAGTGGTCTCAGTCTTTTCAAATTTAGCCCAATGCTCACCTATACCTTTCCAATGCTCATCTACACTTTCTGGAACTTCTTCAACATGTTGATAGCTCATGGAAACAGCTGACTAGTTTACAGGCAGTCCCCTACAATGTCCAGTTGCATTTTACCCCAACAGAGAAGATGTAATCCATCTCCTTGGAAACTCTCTTTAATTGTTTCCATGTACTTAGAAGCAGGTAATATTTCACCGGCATCATAAGCTTGTCCTTTCCCAAGCACAGAGTAGAAATGCTACAGTTGTGTGCTACAGGATTATTAATGATGCCTCAGCATCATTATAGAACAGACAGGGGTGGAAGTCACCTCTTGGGATCATCTTGTTCACCCCCCTGCTCAACCACAGTTGTCAAGACCAGGTTGCCCAGGTTTATGTTGAGTCAGGTTTTAATTATCTTCATGAATGGAGGCATAGGAGCTTATCTGTGCATCTTGTTTCAGTGCTGAACAGCTATCACAGGAAAGAAGTTTATATTCAGGTAGAGTTTCCTGTGTTACACTTTGTACACCACTGAGAAAAGTCTGGTTCCATCTTTATAATTGCTGATCAATGTTCTTTTCTCCAAGCTAACTAGTCCCAGCTGTCCCAGTGTCCTTAGGGATGAGAGATGTTCCAGACCTTTAATCATGTCTTTGGCCTTTGACTGAACTTGCTCCACCAACTTGGAACCTTGTATCAAGGAACCCAGCATTGGACTTGGCACTCTGTATGTTTGTCACCGGGACTTAGCAGAGGAGGAGGAAAATGATCTTCCACCTGCTCTTCCTGATGCAGCCCAGCGTGCTGTTGGACACCTTTCTGCAAGGATTCATTGCTAGCTTATAGTCACCTTGCAATCCACCAAGACCCCACGTCCGTCTCTGCAAAACTGCTTTCCAGCAGCTTCTCCAGGCTGATTGGTCCCACCTCTTTAGTGGCTTCTCACATGACAGAATCTCCAGTCCTCTAATCATCTTTTCTCTTTTTTGGACCAGTAAATTCATGTCTCTCCCACACTGGGAACCTGAGAACTGCTCACAGTTCTCCAGATGTGGACTTGCTAGTGCAGAGTAGAGGGTAAAGACCAGCTCCCGCTGACAACACTGCCTAATGCTGAGCCCAGGATTGTGGTGACTTTCTTTATCAGAAGGCCATGTTGCTAGTTTCTGATCAAGTTAGTGTGTACCAGGACTCCCTGCCCACTTCTCCTCTGGTCCTTCTTTGCACAGGTGCTTTCCAGGTGGTGAGTCTGAAGGGGTACTGGTGAATGAGTTATTTTTCTTCCCGAGATGCAGCATATTGTATTTCCTTTAGTCAAACTTCACAAGGTTCCCTTCTGCCTATTTCCCCAGTCTATTGCAGTGCCTCTGAGTGGCAGTACAGCCATCTCTTCTGCAAGTCACTCCTCCCATTGTCACATCATCTGCAAACCAGCTGTGGGTGCATTCTGTCCTATCATCAAGGTAATCTGTATGGCCCCAGTATCAACCCCTGTGGTGCATCACTGATGACAGGGCTCCAGCTGGTCTTTGTGTCAGTGATCACAATCCTTTGGGCCTGGCCATTCGGCAGGATTTCAGTTCATCTCACTGCTTCCTTGTGTAGACAGTACTTCCTCAGCTTGTCTGCGAGGTTGTTATGGAGATAGTGTCAATTGCTCTTTTCTCATCCATCCAGCAGTCATTTCACTGTATTAAAGCTATCAGGTTAGTTAAGCATTTTTCCTTTTCACAGTTTCATCCCTCATGTGCCTGGAAATGGTGGCAAGGATTGATTATTCCATGACCTTCCCAGGGAACAAAGTAAAACTGAAAAGCCTGAAATTCCCTGGATTCTTTTTCTTGTTCTCCTTGAAGACAGGAGTGACATTTGCTCTCTTCCAGTCCTCAGGAGCCTCTTGGAATTGCTTTTAAAGGTAACCAAAAATGGCCTTGCAATGGAAACAATCTGTTACTTCAGCACTGATGCGTCCTATCAGTCCCATAGATTTGTGTGTCTGGCTTACTTAATGTTCTCCAACCTACTGTTTCTCCATTAAGAGTAAATCTTTATTGCTTCAAACTTTACCTCTGATCCCAGGGCTGAAGAGGTGAAGAAGGCATTGAATACATTTATGTTTTCTGTGTCCTTTATCACTGAGTCTTCTGCTCATCCAGCAAAAGGCCCACATTTCTCTTTCCTTCTGCTGCAAAATGCTTAAGGGTACCTTTCTAATTGCCCTTCACCAGGCTCACTAGGCTGGCTTTGGCTTTCTTAACCCCAACCCTGCATGCTAGTAGAAAAGCAGATTTTCTTGTTTGACTGTTTCCAGAATGTTGCCTTAACATTAAAAAATTGTTGCCTGTAATTTTGAATGTTCCCAACCTGAGTCCCAGGAGTGCTGCTTCACACACTGCTCGGCTCCAGCCCCATAATAATGCAACTGCCTCCTCCTGTACAAAATCTGCAAGATTCTCTGCTGCCATGTAATTTTTGTACTGGATAAGTAGCAGAGATCATGTTGTATACCTGCCTGGCATTTGCAAAGGAAATGTAAAGGCTTGAAAGGTCTCAGGAATCAACCTAGTGTGACTTTTTTGTTCATGGCCTTTTGACAAAGAAAAGTAATGGCATCCTGGTGACCCTCCTGAAGAGCATTGCCAGCAGCTTGAGGGAGGTTGCCCATCCACATCTGAAGAACTGTGTCTGGTTGTACATTTCTATATATAAGAAGGATATGGACGTATTAGTGTAAGTGCAGTTAAGAAGCCACTAAGACAATTAAGGGAAAGGAGCATCTGTCATGGCAGCAGAGGCTAAGAGAGCTGTGGCTGTTCACCCTGGAGCAGAGGAATCCTCTACGCAATGTATACATGCCTAATGGTATAGGGGAATACAGAAAGAAAAACACCTTTGTAACTCTTGCTATGTAACACCAGGACACATGATATGGATTCGCCCATTTTAATTTTGTCCCTTTAGCTTGACATTTACTGAGGCAGCCTTGTGAGAGTGAGGACATCCTAGTCCATAGTTGAAAAACAGGTTATACAGGAGTTAGGAAGGGAGTTGAAGGGAGATGGTTTTATAGAATGGATTTCATGCGAGTGAGACAACAGATGTGGCAAGAGTAAGACCACACAGTCAACTTCTCCAAATGTTCCCCTCCTGGTTCTCCCTATATATGCCTTGTTTTGTCCTTGTTCATTACAGTGCTGCACACTGCAGCTGTGATGCTGGCAGGCAGTAGGGGTGGATACATGATTCTGACTGCTTGCATGAAAAAAATATTTCTCTTCTATTTCCTTCCAGCCAATCCCTTGGGCATTCTTATAGCAAACTTGTTGTCCCCTGCACTAGTTCCTGAAGGAAAGCACATTCCATTGATGGTAAATGAGAACTGCTTTAATCAGTCAGCTGGGCTGATTTGGGTTCAGCTGATTTATTTGTTTGGACGTGGTGGAGCTGGAAAGACTGGTAACTTGTCTTGTCTTTTTGTTGCATAGCTGGGTATTTATGCTGTCCCAGCAGTAACAGCCTGTGCTCTAGCAACTCTGGGGATTCATGAGAAGGTCCCGCCAACACCTCCATCAGCTAGTGCCACCAACTCCAACTCACAGCCATTCTTCACAGGGCTCAAAATGGTAAGTGTTGCAACCTAGGGACTGCCATGCTGGAGTGAGGGATGCAGCCCTGCAAGGTGGGGATATGCTGAACAATCTGCCTACGAAACAGACTCTGAATGCCCCTCCTCCAAACCTGCCATGGAAGCCCCTTAAAGGAGATTCCTCGGTATTCCTTCCTTCCTCAGGGAGTGGAAGCTGCTCACAGCAAAGCTGCAAGAGACGCTGTCTGATCATTCAGCTGTGAGCTGGCAGGCGTTCAGATAGCTCAAACAAGCGGACTTGGGCTTATCCAAGAGGAGCATACAACCTGAATCTTCTAAACAGATGTGGTAACAGTTAGGATAGCACATGGCAAAGCAAAGAAGAATTTGAGTACTGAAGATTTCCTCCCTCCCTAACATGGTCCCCATTGTAACATGTCCTCTGGCTGAATTGCCAGGACAAAGCCACACCTTTGTCAATGGTCATAGGGTTACCTTGTCAGCAATTTCAACTGAGGAGTCAGAGTCACTGACCCTCAAGTCTGCTGTCACAGACAGGCCTTTTTCCTCCTCCACTTATTTACATTAATTTCTTTTTTTAGCTCCTGAGAAACAAGCCATACATCATCCTGGCAGTGTGTTTTGGAGGAGGAATTGGGATGTTCACCTGTTTTTCAGCTCTGCTGGAACAGATCCTTTGTGAAAAGGGGTATTCAAATGTGAGTCTTCCTCCTTTTCTCACCACTGTCCACATTGTCTATGGTACAATCAGATTGATATTCCCTCATAAAGGACTCAGAGCAAAATGAAGACAATTGAATATGCTGCAGTCTCATATCTTATTTGCTCATGTTATCTAATATAGATCAAGCAGCAGATTAATCCAGAACACAGTCAGACTCAGTATAATAGATGAACTGCATTTTCATTACTGCCCATGGCCAGGCTCCCATTTGCAAACAAAAATGTTTTCAGGAAAAAAGAATATTGTGATTTTTCTAAGCCACTCCAGAGCACTGCTTATGCAGCCTTCTGTCACCTAGTCCAGAGTAGAATGGGGCCCAGGCAGGCCCTAGAGTGAAGCTGAAGACCAGCTGGTGCAAGCACCTTTTCCTCTTTGGACAGATTTACATGAAGCCAGGGCAGTAGAAGAGGTCAGTAGTACTGTAACAACTGTTTTTTCATCCTTCTCATTACATCAGCAGGTGCTGCTTTTACAGTTCAGCACAGTATGTGCACAGCTGGTTCCTGCTGCTCTCCTCCTCCTGCTTATTGGGAGCCCCCCCCAGTTCAGGCATTTTCTCTCAGCAGGCTGCACTTCAGTCCTGGTATATGTATTGCCATGGGGGTCCTCTTAAAACACCTCTCCAGCTGTTACATATGCACATTAACATGTCTGGCTTCTGTTCACCCCCTCTTCAGCTCCCAGATCTGATATCTGGCTCAGGGGTCTATGGCCAGGTCGCATTTTGCACACTCCATTGGCTTTTAACTGGAAACCTTAAACTTTGCAGCCTTGCTTTATATGCATCCTGATTTGTCTCTGTGTGACTGGATTGTCCTGGCCCTTTAGCCCAGAGAAGCTATTCCATATACCCTTTCCTTCCAGTGCCACTCAAGGTCCCAAAAATGTTTTTCCAAGTTTGTTAAAAGCTTCTCTGCTTTCAGGATTGCTGTCTGTGTTTGAGTTCTTATGGAGCTCAAGAAGTGCCGCAAGCAAAGGGCAATCAGTGCAGGCAACAGAGCTTGTACCCTATCCCAGCCACTGCTCACTGCCTCTCTAGTTAGACTTTGACTCAGCTGATGTCTCCTCTAACATGCTTTGGGTGTGCCAGTGCAGGTCCCTGGTTAGAAAAGGGCCAGGAGGGTAATTATAGACATCAGCAGGCAGTTGGGCCTGTTGTCACCAGTATGGACAAATCACCTGACTGCCCCTGGAAGAGCCCTGTGGCTCCAGGCTGGAATATTTAATGCCAGAGACCTGCTATGGCTCTGCATCCAGCCTCCCTTGACAGGTGTACAGAGACTTGTCATCCTTTGGGAGTGCTGTCACTGTGCTGACCCCACACACTTGTAAAAGTACCTGGACTCTGTCACTTGCTACTCATAGCCCCCTGATGGCCTCAGCTACTGCAATGGGCAGGGAAGCTTTTCCTGCCTCAGTACATGAACCACTGGTAGCTGGCAGATGGGTCAGTGACATTAAAATGTCTTTCCTAACTGCTCTAGTTTCTCATTACTTGTTCTTCTGTCCTCCAGGATTTTGCTGGCCTGAATGGTGCACTGTTCACTGTCTGTGGTTTGTTGGGTGCTTTCCTGCTGGGCTTGTATGTTGACCGGACAAGGAAGTTCATAGAGTCCACCAAGATCAGTTTCTGTCTGAGTGCGCTTGCCAGCATCATGTTTGCCGTGGTGAGTTCTCCCTTGCGTTGTGCCATCCTCGTGGGCTTATTTCTGTTGCTATCTGATTAATCATCAACTTAAATCAAGGTCATTTGATGTCACAGTGTTTCTTAAGCCCTGTGTTATGCTTTGGGATTATCTCTTTGGGCTAGGAATTTCTTGTTTTAAAGAAAAACGTTTTACTGAGGATTTGACTGTGGAGCCTGAGACAGACTGAATTGGGATAAAGATAAATAGACATAATTTTACTTCTCCATACTGGATCACCATATTTGCTTACTGACTCCTGAGACCATTCTTTTAAACAAAAAAAGAAAGGGAATGGCTAAGTATTTATATCACAAAAATGAACAAGAATGTCATGTTTTTCCAACTCCTGCCTTTAACAGTGGTGAGTATTAGGGTTGTAACATTAGTGGGAAGGACGTAGTTATATTCTACTTCTGAAGTAGTTCTTTGAGAGAGACAAGAGAGGCAGAAGAGGAAAACACTTGAATTCAGCCAGGAGAGGAATGCACAACCTGGAGACTTTACACTGACAAGGCCAAGTTACAAGTACTGTACTCAGGCACAGCCATTGCCAATGGGAGCCATCACACAGCACGAATCTGATTACAGCACACAGCACCACAGAGGACCCAGAATGGTGCAGGTTTCTGCTTTCCCAGCAGTCTTATCCTGTGCATTTCTCTTGTGTGATAAAAAGTCCAGACTTTCACTAGAGGGTGATCACACCTTCCCTGGGACCAAGGCCCCAGAGATTGTAGTTCCATTTGGAAGAGACAGACAAATACAATGCTTTTGTCAATGTAGGACAAGGTGCCTAAAGCACACCTTGCATTTTCCCTTTTCATTTTCTGACATTTGTTTTGAGGATGATCTGAATATAATCCAGCTTGCGGGGACTCAGGTGAAGCGCTGAATAGGTAAGAGGCTATGTTAGGAGCAACAAGCAAACCTATTCCACCTGCCCTTCCCTCTTCACCTTCATCCCATCCAGAAGAACTGTTAATTCAAAGTGGTAGAACAAAAATCACCCATTGAAATCTGTTTGATCCCTTTGTGCTTTGAACTCTGATTCCAGACACATAGAGTTTTCCTTTACTTAACCAGTTTAGCTGGGCCAGGTTTGCTGCCATCCCAGGACAGACACCTTGTGTTCCTCTGTGGGAATTTATTACATGGTGAAGGAAGGAGGTACCGGCAGCATGGCTGCAAAGTTCTTTGTCTTTAGTAGCATTGGCTGAACAAGGTCATGCTCTTCCCTCTAGAGTTAGGGACAGGCTGTTCTAGGCACTAAACTAATCTCCACGTTTTGTAAATATTTTAGGTGTTTTTTTTGTTTGCATTTTTGTTTGGATCTTTTGATATTAAAATCCTAGTGTTACAAATGTGTGTCTGATTTTCCCTATCATTTAGCTGCAGCAACCCAGAATTCTCACAAGTAATCTAATGCAAACATAATTTCCAAAATGTTATGTTGCTTTGGGACATAGGTGTGTGTTTCACTTGGCCCTAGAGAGATGTTGAACAAACTACTGGTAAGTTACTGACCTGACCAGTGAAGTTACTATAGTACAGCCATACCAGTGCTTTTCAGATAATTCTGCTGATCCTCTCCTTACTTCAGTTCAACAGACACCTCTCCGTTTTGTAGCCTTCTGTTGACTTTAGAGGGCTGAAAGTAAAAAATTGATTTCAGGAAAAGGTAGGGAATATACTGGTGAGCCACCCCCTGAGACTTTCTCTGCAAAACAGTGCTGACATTGAGACTTTGGTATTGTTTTGTTTTGCCTGCAGACTTCTCGGTTCAGACATCAGGCCGTCACGTTGGCCATCACCAGTTCAATCTTTGGTTTCTTTGGTTTTGCTATCTACCCCATTGCCATGGAGCTGGCTGTGGAGTGCTCCTACCCCGTAGGAGAGGGCACATCTACAGGTCTGATTTTTGTTGCAAGGTAAGCAGGTAGATTAAATCCAACTGAAACATGAGCTTGGGTTCCAGCATTCACACACATACACAGCTAAATGTTTTAAAAAAGGGAGGACTTTGTGGAAGAGGCACAAGAAAAGCAGTAGGGAAGATGAAGGTCTCCATTGGTTGGCACAAAGTATGATTTATGCCCAGCACCACCTGCCTCTGAAGTAGATGGGGGCTGCATGGCTAATAGAGGCACCATTCCCACTACAGTACAGAGTTGAGTCAGTTCCCAGTACTCTGTTGAGGGACAGTGACTGTCCTTCCAGTTACCAATTTACCTGTCTAGGGCTGCCTCTGGATTTCAGCAGGAATGACTTGCTGGAGCTCTAAGCAGTGACACCAGTGATATGATGCTATGTGTTTGTGTCAGGAGGAGGCACAGCAGCAAGAAACTCAGTGAGGGGAGTCAGACACTGCCTTTGAAGGCTGTTGTCTCTTACTGGTTGTGGACTTAGTGACTGCTGCCAGCCAGCTGTGAATGAGGAGTAGGCTGAAGCCACAGCCTTTTTTATATCCTCAGTCCTGCAGTGAGAAGTGTTTCCAAGTCTCTGCCCAGTGAACATGCCTCAGGTTTTTGACAGGTGTAGATCAACACCTGCTCGCCTTCAGAGGGAGCGTACAGTGATCCTGCCACCCTAGCCCTGTGTCTGAAGTTGACCTGGACACCCTGTGGGACAGAACCAGTTAACCAAATGCCTGGGCCAGAGGAATCCAGCAGTAGCTTTCTCTGCTAGAAGGACCATGCTGCAGAAAGAGACATCATTCTCTTCCAGCTGGGGAAGGTGGCACTGTCTGCAGCACTGGTACCTCAGGCAGGTAACATAACTGCATGTTGTCTTCTCCCCACAGCCAGATTGAGGGTGTGATTTTAATGATTCTTCTACAAGCTCTCACTGTCCGTGTTTCTGAGGATCCATTTTCCACCTGTGCCCTGGACCAGGATGGAGCCCTGGACTGGACAAGTAAGTATGTCCTTGGGAAATGATGCTGGACACTTGGTTGCACCCCATGTACTCCCCACTCTTCTCCAGGTCTCAGTGTGAGGAACCCTGCAAGTCTGATTCCTATTGTAGAATATCTTCTAACCCCTTTTCTGAGTCTGATGGTGCACTCCTTGCCGCTCCTGCTAAACCAATCCTGCAAGATTGAAATAGAAAGAACTCTAAGGTGCCATGAATGCCACTGCTGGCTCTGGGTTAAAATTTCTCTTGCAGTCACCCTGCAGAGGCTTGAGTTTCATAAAACTAGAAAGCAGCTGTTCTAAGGGGAAGCCGCTGTCCATGTAGCATAACCAGGGCAGGTTTTCATATCGGAGGCCAAGGTTACAAATGTTTTGACTGAAAGCTACATCCCTTTATTCTGCACACACAGCTGCCTGTATTTGAGCTTTGTTCTCACTTACTCCAGATTTCCCTTCCTTTCCTAGCTGGTCAGAAGAGATAGCAACTGAGATCAACAGGAGCACATAAGTGTTTTCAGTGCGGGCTAAACCCTAGTCTTGATCTCTCATCTGGTTCATGCCACCTGGGGACACCGTAGGCAAAGGCTGACCATCACCTATTAAATATATCCTGCTTGGCTGAGCAGAAACTCCCCAGAATAAGGTCTGCTAGCTGTAAGGGATCAAGGCTTCATAATAACTGTCCCTGAAAAGCAATTTGACTGTTTCACCTATGAAAGTCTGCAATTTGCCATTTAATCAGATCAGAGCTGGATTTTGGGGTTAGGAACCCATTCATATTCCTTTCGTGGTCTGATAGATACAGGAAAAAAAACCTGTGGAGAAGGAGATGAAGATGTTCATTTGGGACACTGGTGAAATTAGAACTACTTCCAGGCTTTGTTGCATAGTCTTTTAGATATACTTTTTCTTTCTTTCAGAAAAGATTCTTTAAACACAAATTTGTCATTAATAAAAGTTCACGTTAAGTGTACTTTTCTACACGTTGCTCTCAGATGATATTACAAGAAGCACTATCTGTGGAGCTGTTCCCTTGTGGACCTCAAGTGATTTGATTCAATCTTTTTTGTAATGTTTTTCACTAACCCCCAGGACACAAACGTGTCCCTTACAGAGGGACACACACTCCTACAAGTACAGTGTCTGCTCTGATTTAAGACCTCCAACCTGGGGGGTCATGCAGAACAGTGTTCTGGAAGCCTTCCACATTTTAAGTAAATACTCTTTCTATGCCAGTGGTAGGTAAAGCAAGACTTGTCTGTTACCAAACTGGTCATGTCCCACTGTGGTCTGCACCCTGTCCTCAGGGGTATCCTTTGGCAGGAGGTCAGACAGAATGTGTTGTTTTGGGGAGCTGGCCTGTCTGTTTCTGCACCCATGGGGAGTTTTGGCTTCACTGCCTAAAAGCGTATCTCTCTCACAGCTCCGGTACTGGTGCTGGCTGGCCTCTGCAGTGCTATGGCTTGTTTCTACGTCATCTTCTTCCACACTGACTACAAGCGGCTCCATGCTGAGACAATCAGTGCTGATTTGGTCAAGGCAGAAGATGCAGCGACAGCACATGTTCCTGAATCCTAAACAGGCCAAAAGGGGATGCCAAGGGCCAGGACTCAGACTAGTGGGCATGGACCAATCCTGAGCTGGTACAGCTGGGATATCTGTGTCATGTTGCACAATAAGCAAGGACTAGAGCAAATAGCACCTTTGCTGTACATCTCTCAGCCTTGTGTTTATTTGGGGATCTGGGCTGTTAAGGGCTGTCCTGCCAGAAAGGTCAAAGTGGCAATGGACAACTATGCTCGCAACTAAAATTTTTAGCTGACTTGATTCAACCTAAAGAAATGCCACAGTGGAGGGTAGCATCATATTTCAGACGTTTTTAAATTTTCATGTATATGGATCAAGGGTGAAGGTTTCAGAAAGATGGAAGCTGTGCCTACCACAAACCCAGTGGAAAACTTCTATTTAAGGACTGTGGTACAGCATAACAACTCTTCCACTCATGTTGGAACTAATTGTGCCTTTTAGCTAAAGGGCAGTAGAAGCTAGAGCATCCTTCCATTCCAGTGGGGATATGTAAGTATGTGATCTGTAATGGAAGTCTGTTACAATAAGTCACTTTGTCTTCTACAAGAAAAGAAAAGCCTTGCTTGTACTGCTGCCTATAAAAGAAAATATCAGTAAGCAGCAGAAGTTAAATACAGCAGCATTTCTCACCCCTCTGCTTCCCTGAAAAATGCTGAGACATTCAGGATTAGCTTGTTTCACTTGGGATTCTGTTTCTTCACCTCTCTTGCAATTTCAGTGGTTTAAGTTTTCACAAGAAGATGAAATTACTGGTTTAGTATTAGACTAATGTGATGGTCTCCTATAAAGCATCACTCCTTGGGGAATGACACTGTAGTGCCTGGCATGATGGAAGCTGGCAGAAGAACTGGCAATGGTGACACTAGTGCAGGGACTTGCCATAAGTTTCTGCAGGTGACAGGGGCTTTGGGGCAGAGACCAAGTAAGAAACAACATCAAAAAACACCTGTTCTCTCTGCAACTGACATCTGTTTTTTAGTGTTAGATGAGATGGGAAGTGACACAAAAGATCCCATTTGGAGTTCAGTTACACTGACAATTACAATGGGCACAACTGGATTTTTCATTTTACAGTACTTCCATGGCAGTGAAATGTCCTGCTTTGAGTTCAGGTCTAGGTGTACTACCTAAGAAATTCTTACTTTATAACACTTAAGTGGTAAAAAAAAAAAAAAAAGTTGGGATTTTGTGATGCTTCATGCTCAGATTCAAGGGAATCTGAGTACTTGCTGATTAAGGGACCTTGATGCAAATTGAACCTGTGACTAAGTTCATCCAGTCCAGGTAGAGGACAGTCCCAATGCCAAGGACACACTGTGCCAGAGGAATACTGTACAAAGCAGCTCTATCAGTGCCTGAATTCTCTCTCCCATTAGCACCTGGATGGTTCTCCCTTTGTAAAACGCGTTTGCATCCTTCTAAGGAGCCTGCTTGTTCCTACAGCTACAGCTATGCTCTCACTAATAAGCACTGATGTTTGTCAAAAGGAGCAGGAAAGAGGTCTGAAACCCAAGTGAAACAAGATTGTTTAAGCCTGTCAGAGGAATGAGATAGCCGTCTTTTGCAAAACTAGCCGGTCAGTTCTGCAGCCCTGGAACTAACACACCAAACAGATTAACACCAAATTTACCTGCCACTTCTGAATTCCACTGTACTGGGAAGCAAGAAGCACTTAATACTTTATAATTTTATATATTTACAAATGTTTATGTTTTTTTAATAAAGGGTGGTTTAAGAAAGCATTAACCTCTTCTCACTGTATTATCTTTTAAAAAGTATTTTATAAATGCAAGTGTTTGATCTGCAGCACAAAGCACAGACCCCTGTATTTGCTAGATGTGCTTACACTGACAATCTGTGAAGTATAATCTCAGATTAATCTCAGATTCTTAAAATGACCATGTGAAATTAACTGCAGGATAAACTATGGTTAGCTCTGTTTTGAAGGATAGTTTAAAGGAGTAAGGAGATACTGCTAGCAACTGTCTCCAAAACCTGTTGTTGCCCTGGTGAGAGAGTCTGCCTTGCACCAGCTGAGACACTATTATCTCTATCCAAGCACATAAAAGAGATGATAAAAAGGGGACATTTTTCTGTATACTAATGCATGAGACATAGAGGTGTGTAAGGCTCTTATTGGATTCCTGATGAGTAGTTGCTCCCTCACTCTATGGTTTGTCATACCCTGACAGTGTGCCATAAAGGTGTGATGGCACTGCCAAGCAGTGAGGCCAGACAGCTCACACAGGTACCTGCTTTGCAGCATTAGCTGTTCCTGCTGGCTCAGCTAACTTCACATTTTGTGTTTAGAACAAAAGAGGCTCGAGTGTCCATGCTAGTCTGTAATTACCACCACAGCTGAAGGAGACTTTCTGCTGTGTACTCTTCTCTTCAAGACTGTGTAACTGATCTATCTCACAGCTCACTTATAGACGTGCCTTTCCTTGGAAAACCTATGGAAAATGTGAAGTTGAAATCTTAGCAGAACAGAGGGATTTTGATGTTAAGGCATGGGCCAGGTATGCTGGGGACCCGTGTCCTTTCCCTGCCAAAGAAGTGGCCTTCCATGACCCCAGCAGAGACCTCTACAAATAGGTCTGTAGGTGTCACTGCAAATCTGCAGAAAGCGTCCTGCAAAGGAGGTGCTGGCTGTAGTTGGGTCTCACTAGAGCCCTTCTGTTTTTGTGAAGTCAAAGCAGAGGAGATGGGACAGTCATGTCACTGCTCCCATTACAGCAGTGGATCAGAGAGAAGCCCTCTGAAACAGGCAAGGTTACACAATCTTGCTGTGGCTGCAGTCTGAGGTCTGCAGTTCTGGCTCTCCCCACAGCAGTTCTGTCTGGGTGGGGACAGCAGACACCACCAGGATAGATAGGACAAATCTCAGATTGCAGGAATAGACATGTTTCTCCTGGGGAAGGGACAGGCAGCAAACCAGTATGCAGAACACACGCTCAGGTGGTGCACCTCCTGCAGCAGGTGGCTGAGCTGCAGAAGGTAGCAAGAAGGGTGCATAACATCAGGGAGACTGAGAAGGTGCTGGATAGCTGGTCCCAAGCTCAGCCTGCAGTGGCCCCCCAAGGCAACGACCTAACAGCCAGAAAAACTCTCTCACTAGCACATATGGAAGGGAGGGGCTAATAATGCAGAAGAATGGAAGCTTGCAAGGACCACAGGGGGAAGAGACTTCCCTGAAGCCTGAAGTGCCCTTGCCTTGCATAACCACTTTTTTCCCCTGTGGACTGAAGAGGAAAGATTTGTCACATCATGAGAGGCACTAGAGCTGAGTAAGGCAGCCCCATCTGCTCCCTGCATAACAACCAGTAAGGCAGCCCCATCTGGTCCCACATCACAGCCAGCACAACTAAGAAAAGGCAAGGGGTGGTAGCAGTAGGTGACTTCTGAGAGGTTCAGAGGTACTGAGAGACCTGACACAGTCTCTGGAGAGGTGCTGCTTACTGGGGAGTCATAGCAGGGATGTCACTGATAGGCTGCTGAGCCTTGAACAGTCCACTGACTATTACACACTGCTGTTTCATTAATTACCCTCTCAAAGGGAAGATGTTTGAAAGGGCCAGTCAGGCAGGTAAATCAACAAATGGTTACAGGCTGGTACCTCAGTCCAGGTTTCAGTTTCTTGGACCACATAACTCACCTTGGGAAACTGGGTGTACTGAGGGCTCATGGGGTCTGTCTGCCAGGGAAGGGGAAGAGCATCTTCAGCCATAGGCTTGCCAGGCTGGTGAAGAGGGCTTTGAATTCAAGGTGTCAGGGGATTGGAACCTCAGTCCCTCTTAGTCCTTCCAGTCTGATGGGAAGTCAGCGAGAGATGGCCAGAGCATGGGGCGGGTCAGGAGGAGAATACATGAAAAGTTATGAAGGAATTCCTGACACTCCAGCCAGTAGGTCTGCTTCATCAGGGACTGAATTTATGCCACAGACATCACAGGGAATGAACAAGAGGAGTTAGAGATGGGCTAAGAGGAACCACAAAGGTATGGTAGGGTGGCTCCTACAAGCCAACAGTCCTATGAAGGGTTGGAATGAGAGGTTACAGATCCTTTTGAAAACAGGCAGGAGAGACAAGGAAAGAGTGTTGCTGTCTGTGCCAAGAACATGCTGAAGTGGATGGATTTCTGCCCTGGGATGGATGAGGAGCCAGCTGAGAGCTCATGGATCTGGATTAAAGGCAGGGCAGAGACAGGTGACATTATAGCAGGGGCTCACTACAGGCTGCCTGACCAGGAACATTGAGCAGATGAGTCCCTCTGTAGACACACAGGAGCAGCCTCACATTCACAAGCCAGGTCCACAGAGGGGACTTGAATCACCCTGAGAGCAGTTCAAGGAGAATATAGCAGGACATAAGCAATCTGGGAGATTCCTGGAACACAATGACAATTTCCTTCTTCAAGTGATAGAGAAGGAGACGTGTTAGGCAGGACCTTGTTCTCACCAAGAAGGAGAGGCTGGTGGGGAATGTAAAGCCCAGGAGCAGCCTTGGCTGCAGTGGAGTTTGAGATCTTCAGGGCAGTGACAAAGATGCACAGCAAGCTTACTACCCTGGACTTCAGGACAACAGATCTTGGCTTCTTCAGGGGTGTTTAGGGATAAAGTCCCAGAGGGAAAAGCAGCCCAGGAAAGCTGGTTGAAATTAGGGATCACCTTCTTCAAGCTCGGCAGTACACCCCAGCAAGGAGGAACTCAGGCAAAAAATGCCAGGAGGCCTATATAGATGTCAGGAACCCCTGGACAAACTCAAACACAACAAGCAAACACTCAGAGGATGGAAGCAAGCACAAATAGTCTGGGAGAAGTGCAGAGAGATTGTCTGAGCCACCAGGGAACAAGTAAGGAAAGCTGGTTTTTGGCCTGGTTTTTGGTAGTGGGGGAGACCACAGAGGTGGCTTCTGTGAGAAACTGCTGGAACTTCCACCGTGTCCAGCAGAGCCAATCCCTTATGGCTCTGAAGATGAGCATGTCGCTGGCCAAGGATAGAGATGACGGTAATGCCTCTGTGATAACATCTTTAAGAAGAAACCAAAACAAAGGTGGGAGCACAGTTTTAATTCCAGCCTGAGAAGAGGATGAAGTGAGAACATGTGAGGCACCAAAGTCAGTGGAGAAGGAGGGGCAGGAGCTGCTCCAGGCACTGGAGCTGAGATTCCCCTGCAGGCCGTGGGGAGATCACAGTGAAGCAGCTGTGCCCCTGCAGCCCATGAGGATCCACGGGGGATGCACAGATCCACCCACAGCCCACTGGAGGAGGCCGAGGGAGACCCAGTGGAGAGAGGGGTCCCTGATTCCAGGCTGGAGCAGCCTGTCCTTGGAGAACTGCACCCCCTGGAAGAGTGACCCATGCACAGCAGTTCTGGGAGGGAGTCACGTTGCAGTTTTGGGAGGACTGCTGCTCTTGAGATTCAGAGCCATGCTGGAGAAGTTCACGGAGAACTGTCTCCCGTGGGAAGGGACCCCATGGTCTCACAGGGGAAGGATTCCTCTCCCTGTGCAACAGAAGAAAACCTCGGGTGATGAACTGACCAAAGCCCCTGTGCCCTGTCTCCCTATGCTCTCCATGGGAAGGAGGGAGCGGTTGGGAGAAGAAAATAAGTTTTTAAGGGCTTATATTACTTATTATCTTCCTCTGATTTTGTAAGTAATAAACTCACTTTGTATCTCTAAGCTGAGCTTATTTTGCCCTTGGAGTATTTTCTCCTGGTTCTTAGCTCATGAGCCCTACGTTAAGTTTTTCTCTCCTCTGCCCAGCTGTAGCAGAAGAGGGTGAGTGAGTGGCTTTCATGGGTGCCTGGCACTTGGCACCCACAGTGTCAAACCACGACAAGTCCTCATAGACATAAATCTGGCCAGGGACAACAAGGGCAACAAGAAATTATTCTATAGGTATACTGTATAGGCACTGTAGCCAGGCTGTCTCAGTCACTGTCAAGTAACACCTGTTTTGGCATTGGCAAAGGCATGGTGACAGACATATTGCTGGGGATGGTCCTGATGTGAGAAGGAGGCTGGACTGAAAATGTCCTGCCAGCAGCACAGCTCTAAGTCCCCACTGAGATGAAGAAAGCAAGTGGGTAGTACCTCATGTACCTCAAATCCCCTCTAGTAATTCAAGCACCATGGGACCCAGACTTTCAGGATCACTATTTACAGTTTCCAAATTATGTCAAGCAGTTCAAATATGCCACATGTTCTGTGGAGGATATCTAGTTGCATATTCCCTGCCATCAGGTATGAAACTTCACAGAATATCTTTAGGTAGGTCGGGGTTGGGCACTTTTGGGTCCAGTTTCATTCTGCAAGAGTCCTCCTGTCTCACACTCTCCATAACATCTTGACTTTGAGAAATCTGTAACACAGTTCAGGAGTTGTGTGACCAAAGCAAAAGCTTTAGTTACCCGTGAATTATAAATACACTGATCAAGACATAAGAAATATCAAATTATTTTAAATACATGTGTAACTATACTCAACTACTGTTCTGCAAGCAGTGTTCAAGAACTTTTTAATACTTTGATGGCACAGCCAGAGACAATTTGTGGTTAAGTATGTGAACCAGTGAAGGGGCAAAGTAGGATTCAGGTTCAGAATAAAGGTCTTCGAGTAGCTAAATGTTGCTAGAAAGTGAGCACAAGACACTGGAAATAAGAAACATTCTAAATACACAGTAGCAAAAGCAAACCAATATAAACAGTGTGAGGAACAGGGGAGACCTCCACCTCATTTTGGGAGAGAGCATAAAAGAAGCTAGGCACAATGGAGGAAAATCAGAAGTCGTAAGACAAGCTTACTTTAGCCTCTGTCCTCAAAGTGCTTTTGTGACTCAGCGCCATTCCCTCCATGACTAGAAGCCACTCAGGACCATAGGCAGCAATGCTGAGAGGTGGTATCTGCTACATGGTACTCATAGCTTACTGAGCACTGAGCTACATACTCACAGGGTGGGAAATGAAGATATGATGAACAGCATGCAAGAACGAATCTTTAGCAAGAACTGTGTTGTTACAGAATAGATCTGCAATTCCCCAGCTGATAGATAAATACACATATATTTAGATATCAGTCATGGTTTGGGTTGCTTTGTTGACTCCAAGCCTTCCATCACAGGTCTCCGTGCCATTTCCCTTTGCAGGCTCCTACAGGACAGATTCTCAGAAAAGTCTGAGAAACCTGACAGCCTTCATTGAGCCTTGTCTGGCACTGAGGAAACACAGAGGAAAAGCTATAAGAGATGCTGCTGTACCTATCATGCAACCTCATCTTAACCCCCTTTTTCCTTGTCAAGCAAGTTGTGAATGGATAAGGGGAGGTCCGAGTCAGGGGCTGCTGTTTCTGGAAGCATGCAGTATGCAAAGGGGAGGCATGGCAGGGCTGAGGAAGCACTCATGGGCAGTGCTTGGAGTCAGCACGGACAAGACAAAAGCACTCAGGCTGCTTAGGTCAGCTAGGGTACTGACAGAGGCAGGCTTCATTCTCCCAGTGTCACCTGGGATGAGTGGGCTGTGCACCCTGCAACAGGGAAGAGTCTTCAACTGGGTAGAGGGGCTCTGCTTCCCAAAGACATCTTCATCTCTGAGGTCCTAACTGCATATGGATTCAGGAGCTTACAGATGTCCTGAAGGTGTCCTCAACGTCCTGACTAGTCCCACCAGCAAGCCTGTAATGGAGCTGGGGAGTCAGTCTGAAGTTGTTCCTCTACTGACAGTCACCAATACTTCCCTGGGTTCCCCCATGCTGTCACAATGGTCAAACTCCTGTGGCTAAAGCAGCAGCCCCTCCATATGGACGGATAGCCCTTGTATGCACACTGCTTTGTCTCTTCCCTCCCTTCCTTGTCCAGCAGTCTTCACTCTCATGGAGCCTTCTTGCCCACAGTGAGGGAAGACAGCACTTCCTACCTGTTCTGACTTGGTGCTTACTGTTTGTACCAGGAACACAGATTGTGCATGCACAGCACAATCCTGTTGATCCTCCAGATGTGGAAGGAATGGGGGATGATAATGCAACTCAAGGAATTCATGGCCTGGCCTCCCCCCAAATAAGTGCTCCTCCTCTACTTGGAGGAGAAAGAAAAGAACATAGAACTGAGAAAGTTACACATTCAAAAATCAAATAGTTGAAGCATAAGCATCCCTTGCCTAAGTGTATCACTTTGACGTTCCACAGTAATTTCAAGATCTTTTTGTAGTTGCCTGTGGGCAAGAGAGAGTGTCCCAAATGCTTTTATTAAGCCAACAGCATTGCTGCCACAGCCAGAAAGGAATGGCATGCAAAGCTGTTGCTGGTTAGTGGTATTGCTCTCAGCACTTGGCCCCAACTGCCTGGACAGCTGGGAGCAGGCCAGCTACGCACTGCCTGGCTGCTCTGCTAAGAGTGCCGTCTGCAGTGGGCTGGGAGCAAGCCTGAGTGCCCCCTCTGCCAGAGGAGAGTGACCTCCATGCTGTACTCGGTGTGGAGGGATGACAGCTTTGAGGAGCATGTCATTCCAGCCCACAAAGCACCACAGGACATGTTCCAGAGGAGGAGGTCCCAGCTGCTCCCCCATCTGCACAGCCCTGCAACGCTCTGGCCATCAGTGGGAAGAGAGCTACCTCCAGTGGCTGAAGGTGAGTACAGCAAATGAACTACAATATGTGTGAAGTTGTACTCATTGGCAAGTGCCTTCATTTAAAGAGAAATTTGGAAAGGAAAACTAACCAACCCACCAGACAATCAGAAAACAACAACAACAACAACAACAACAACAACAACAAAACCTCAGCAAAACAAACAAACAAAACCCACAAAAATCCCAAACAAATCTAACACAAAAATAATGGACTGCTCCAGGTTTGCATTTCTGCAGTTGATCCCAGGGCAGATGTTTCCAGCCAGGGTGACTCTAAGGTCAGCCCGTGCCCCACCACTCAACCTCGCAAGTTCTCCTCCTCACCCTGCGCCCCACATCCCGGGCTCTGCTCTCCTGCCGGCTTGCACTGCCTGCTGCAGCCTCACTACGGCAGTGCCCAAATCCCTCCTCCTGCCCGGAGTCACGACTTGCTGCTGCCCTCTGAGTCAATCCAGGCTTGTACCCTGTCAAGACAAGAGCCCCAAGAAATTCAACAAGGGGGAGTACAAAGTGCTGTCCCTGCTTGCAGTGAAAGAGAAGTGGGTGAGTGTTCAGAACAGGCAAATGAGAAAAGAAAGGCTGAAATGATGAATTTAATTAATTCAAGCCTTTGTTAACTTTTCCTTTTCTTGGCTGGTGAATAAAACTGTAGTGGGTGGGGAGGCAGAGGAGCTGTCCTGGAGGAACCAGGCATTGTGCAAAATCCTTTGGTGTGAAGCTAGCACCTTACTTACAGAAAAGTTGCAAAGAACCTGCCAGGTAGTTGTAAAACTTTATGGCCATTGTGAGTCTATTTTGCAGGAAAGCAGCACACCTCCGTGTTTAAAGCAGTCCTTTCAGACAATCCCCCTTGTAGAAAAGAACTCAAATTTTGGGTGCTTTGAGTAGAATTGGGCAGGGTAGGGAATCTTGTAGAGGCAGCAGGAGCTATGGCACATCACAGTATATCTGGGGTTTGGTGAGACATATGTGGAACCTTTGGCATGGCCCTGGAGAAGTCTGAGAAAGTCTTCAGAGGGTTTAGGGTTTAGGTTGTTACTGGACATTTTAGATGAGTCTTTGGGGGCAGCTGGATGTGATTTCAGATGTATTTCTGGCTCAAAAAAAAGGTTTCAGGGTGTTTAGTGGTTGCAGCCCTGGACACAGGATATAGGAACTTTTGGGAGTCATAGACAAGCTTGTGGTTTGTTTGGCTGCTCCTGGAAGGGACTTGCGGATGTTTTGTGGACTACAAAAAAGGTTTATGGGGTGTTTATAAGAAATTATGGTTTATGGCTCTTTGAAGAAGGACTTTCAGTGGTTCAGAAGCAGGGGCTGGGAAATTGGGGGCTCTGAGGCAGGTTTGGGAGGTTTTGAGGGTACTTGGGTAGGGTTTGCAGGTATTCATGACACCTAGATGGCATTCTCCAGGTCCCATTCAGAGGACCATTCAGACGTATTTGGACGCCTTGAAAGCAGTTTTGGGAGTGTACTCTGACAGAATTGGAGAATACCAGAGATACTCAGGTAGGCTGTGGGGATAAGTGGAGGCACCCTGGAACCGGACTTAAGAGGGTTTTGAGCTGCTGGCATGGGGATGGGGGTGTTTGGAAACATTTAGGTAGGGTGGGGGGAAACTGCTGAGCAAGGTTCAGAGGGAGGAGACTAGAGCAGGGCTTGGGATGTTTGGGGGCTCTAGGACAACTCAGGCATCCTTGGGTTTAGTCAGGCAGGGAGTTGGGGTCCTGAAGCTATTGCCTCCAAAGGAAGGCTACAAAGATGATTGAAGAGCCTTGAAGAGAGGCC
Source organism: Ammospiza caudacuta (assembly GCF_027887145.1). NCBI lineage: Eukaryota > Metazoa > Chordata > Aves > Passeriformes > Passerellidae > Ammospiza > Ammospiza caudacuta. Next base: position 23,006,693 of record NC_080632.1, read on the forward strand.
ATATGAGTACCTGAGGCACTTGATCTATTCAGCTTGGAGGAGACTGAGGGAAAACCGCATCACATTGTTCAGCTTCCTCGTGAGAGGAGGTGGAGGGCAGGCATTCATCTCCCTGGTGATCAGTGACAGGACCTGAGGGAACAGGGTGAACTTGTGTCAGGAGATGTTTAGGACATCAGGAAATGGTTCTTCACCCAGAGGGTGGTTGGGCACTGGAACAGGCTCCTCAGGGAAGCAGTCACAGCAACAAGCCTGACAGAGTTCAAGAATTTGGACACCACTCTCAGGCCCATGGTGTGATTCTCTGGGATAGTGCTGCGCAGGGCCAGGAGCTCGGCTGGATGATCCTTGTGGGTCCCTTCCAACTCAGAACATTTGTGTTTCTGTGATTATGAGAGGCTGGGTCTTAGAGGCCTCGAGCAGAGCTCTTGTTGTTCGAGGCTGTGGGGCTGGTTCGGGCTTTCCTGGGGGCACTAGAGTGGGTTTGCGTGTGCCCAGCGACAACCAAGAGCCCCGAGTTAGTGTGGGGGGCCTTTTTAAAGTGAGCGCAGGTGTGGCCACGGGCTGGCTCAACGCAGCAGGGACACGCTCCGGGCCCGTCTTTGCCGCTGTCCGGCTCCCGCCAGCAGAGGACATCCCGCCGCCGTCCCTCAGCCCTCAGCGCGCTCCCTCCGCAGCAGCGCCGCCTCCTCACGCTGCCTCAGGCCGTGCCCACCCTCAGGGGGCGCCGGCGGCCGCCGCGGTGGAGCAGCGGAGCGGCGCGGCCGTGCCGGGAACAGCGCGGGGTTGCGGAGGCCCCGCCGCAGCGGGCAGCGCGCAGGGCCGCACTCATGGCCCCGCCGTGCCCGCGGCTCCGCGGGTTCCGAGGGGACAGCGCCCGTCTGCCGGGCACGGACAGAGGCAGCGACGGTGGAGGGACACTGCCCCGCGGCGAGAGGGGGAGAAGGAGAAGGGCAGGGGCCGAGGAGTGGGGATGTGTTCGAGAGTGGAAGGGAGAGGAAAAGGGATGGTGAGTCAAGAAGTGGGGGTAGGGAGAATGAAATAGGGACAAGGAATGGAGGAGGAGGAGGAGAAGAAGCAGGAGAGAGCAAAAGGAGACAGGGATAAAGAAAGAAGTCTGGAGATAGGGAAATGAAGGGCTAAGAAAATACACAAAAAGGTTACAGAAACAAGACAGGGCCTGGCAGTAGGAGGAAGAGAAATTGGGAAAGAGGGGCAGAGTGGAAAAAACGGGAAGTGGGGCAGAAACAAAGAGGAGGCATGGGAAGCAGGAAGGAAGCACAGCAGGAAGGAGGAAGGTGGACACTGATTTGGGGAAGGAAATGTAGAAGTGGGAAATAGGACAGTTAAGAAGCTCTGCAGGCCTTAAGGATGCAGGCTGACTCCAGGAGCACAGCTCCCCTCTTGGCTGTGTCCCTTTCAGCAGGACCAGAGGCTGGCATTGCTCCCTCACCAGCTGAGCATCCACCATGTCCGGTGATGCAGACTCCAGCAGCTGAGGAGGCGGAATCGCCCTCTGGCTGAGCTCTGGTGCAGTGCCCTTCACCTCTATGCTTCTCTTTCTCTTCTCTCTGCTTCTCTTGTGTGGGGAAAGGACAGAGCAGGGCCTGAAGAATCAGAGCCTGAGCCTTTGGGGTTAAGGGGCTACTTGTAGGCTTGCCTGACAAGGCTGGAGCTCCTTGCACCTTGCTTTTGTTGTGCAGCTCTTTCCATGTGCCATTGGAGCATGCAGAGTTCAGGTGGCAGCTCCCTTGTCACCTCAGCTCACCCACTAGGCATCAGCTGCCTACAAGAGTGGGAAGCCATGAGATCCCTAGTTCATGCAGACCCTCCTAAAACCATCTGTCTCCCTTTGCACCAGCAAAAGAAGTGGACCCCTCCATAGCTCATTTCCTTGGCTTCCTCATCCTAGCACCCAGCAGAATTTGGATTACCCCAGCCCAGCTCCCTGCTTAACCAGCCAGGTATATTCACAAGCTGCAGTACTTTCCTGTCCTCCAGCACCCCCAGCCTCACCAGCAAGGTCACTTGGCCTGTGTATGTGTGGCCTGGTGTCATCTGCCTTCCTTGGAGAGGAGCTGAACCCACTGAGTGGTCTCTGCAGCTTGACATGCATGGTGAAACCCTGGTGATGTGACTTCTGAACAATGCTCTGTGTCTTTCAGCACTTGACACCTTTGTCAGAATTCCCCAAATCACTCATAACTCATCCAAACCACTCCTGGGATAAAGCACTTTCCAGTACTTCCTGCACTATGAGGGCTTTCTTCATCCTCCTTTCTTCCTGCGCAGCTGTTAAGGTGTCATTGTGGCCAGTTGTCCTTTATCTCTGTTCGCTCACAGCATGAGGTGCTGAGTTTGGCTTGGAAGTCAAGTCAGTGCTAGAAGGGCTGACTTGTTAGTGAGCCCCAGTGCTAGAAGGACTGAGTTGCTAGCAGCAAGCAACTCATGGTTAAAGGTGGTAGAAGAAGAGCTGTCTCACCTGCAGACAAACCCATCCACAGAGGAAGGATGCCCAGCTCCAAACTTGCAGAGTTGTACCAATGTGACCCAGAGGAGACAAAACCTCAAGAAGAGGAGCAAGTCACATAACTTCCCAAGGTCAGAACACAGTCTGAACCCCTAAGTAGAGCTTTGACATGGACCTTGTCTATAAGCCCCAGTTTGCAGCAGTCCATCCCAGGCTTCACAGGGAAATGGCAGTGAGAGAAAATGTCCGCCTCTAAGGTCTTTGGTGAAAAATCCTGGTTTCTGTATTTATGCCATCTGCTTCTGTAGGAAATGAGCAATGAAAATGTCCAGAGCTGAGGGGCTGGTGTACATCCTTACTATAGGATCTCAGCCAGAAGGGCTGGTTTTATCTTCTCTGGGAAAGCCTTTTCCAGTGGCAGCGCACTTCAGGTGGACATGAGAGAGGAGGAGCACGACTTGAACAATAATTTTGTCCTCACTGTATCCTTCCTTAACTACAGCCTGTGAGAGAAGCACACCTTCAGGCCCCTGCACCGATGATGAAACCTATGTAAGCAGCAATCCCAACAAAGAACCTGGTTGCAGCTCAGTAGTGCAATAAGTTGTGTTTTGTAGACTCCACAGTGTATATTTGGTTGTAAGACATGGTCACTTCTGCCAGATGACATGGTTAAATGGCTGTCTGTGGAACAAAGCAACCCAGGCATTTCGAAGAATTCACCTGTAGCCTAATTTTGAAATGTGATTAAGAGCTGAGAATCGCAGAAAAGGACCTAGACTGCAAAGCCCCTGGATTCTGCCTGTCTGCATTTGCATGCTCAAAGTGGGATATTGCAGCACCAAGTCTCCTACTTGCAGAGTGCCATAGGTGGATTTTCCATCCTCGTGAGATCAGTGGCTTTCAGCCTGTGCCCCTGTGAGTAATTTGCAAAATGGAGCTCTCAGTTGAGGCAGCCGGGGCACTCAGGAGTCACTCTTGCAGGAACAGAAATTATCTTGGAGGGGAAAGCTCCATCTGGGGAGCAGGGAAGGTTTCTTCTTGAGGGACATGGGTATTACGTCCATCCATCCTTGGGCCAGACAGCAATTGTGGCCTCACTTTTCTAGCACTACAATTGCTGCTGCAGTGTCACTGACAGGCAGTGAAGTGGTTTGTCATCCCCAGCTGTCTTCAGATGCCACTGCACATGGCAAGCATGGCCATGGAGCTGGACAACTGCTGTCCCATCTGCCTGGACAGCTGGGATGACACTGCCTCTCTGCTTCTGCTAAGATTGCCTTCTGCAGAGGGCTGGGAGCAAGCCTGAGGACCCTCTCTGGAAGAGGAGAGTGACCTCCATGCTGTACTTGGTGTGGGGGATGACAGCTTTGAGGAGCATATCATTCCAGCCCACAGAGCACCATGGACCTGTTCCACCTCAGAGGAGGAGGTCCCAGGTACCCAGCTGCTCCCAGTCCCCAAACTCTGGCCATCAATGGGAACACAGCCATCTCCAGTGGCTGAAGATACAGCAAATGAACTACAATATGTGTGAAGTTGTACTCATTGATGAAAGCTTTCATTTTTACAGGAATTTAAGAAAAACCCAATCTAAACCACAAATCATGGACAAAACTATGCCCCACGTTGTTGTACTGTGGGGATGTGAAGGGAGTAGAAAAGGAGAAAAGGAGAAGTTTAGGTGCAGCTGCCCTGCAGTCAGCACAAATGTCTGGAAGAACAGGCATCTCTGCTGTTGGACCTTTTTCCTAACCCAGAGATGCGACAACTGAGAGGTGTTTTAAAAGCTTTAATTCCATTTTTAGTCTCATGAACAGGGTGTGACAATACACATGTTATAATCCACGCCATCACAATCAGAAGATGACAATTTCCTAATTACATTACACTATATGCATTTCTTGGCCTGTCAACTTTTTGCCACACCATGCTGTAGATGCCTTAAAGCCAATCATCTAGAACTACCCCTCATGTGTCCTATTACAATGTAGCTTTCATAGTTCTATTTCTTCAAAGCATCTAGTCTTATTTGTAAGGCCATCCTGTGAAACTTTTTTCTAGCTCCATTTCTCTCTCACCAATATCTGTTCTATTCCATGACATTTTTAAGTCAGCATTTCTTGTCTCAAAGCTTGCATGTGGATGCATGCTATGTGGGCTTTCTGTCAGGCCTTGAGAACTCTACAAATCCATTTCCCACACTCTGCAGTAGGCTCTGCTCAAGTGATCTCCCCTGCAGGAAGCTGTGATCATGTATCAAACTCACGGATCTCCTAAGCACTTAGCTGCTCCCAATCCCCATTGCTCAGCAGCAGTATCAGACCTGAGACTAGGATTCCTGCTGCCCCTAGTTCCCACAGCACTGCAATAGTCCTGCCATCAGCTGTGTGGCCACTGCCCTGGGCTCAGTGAGCATCTCCTGCACTACGTCTCAGCATCCCTCCTCTACCTTGCTGTTCTCCACTACCTGCTGTCACAGTTGCATTGGGAGCAGAGGCAGCTGTTTGAGGATGGTAGGAAGCAGCAACAGTGCAGTGCCTTGTCCCATCCAGCCTGCACTACTTTGGCTCAAATGAGGCTTTGTTCCAGCTTCTATGGGCTTCCCTGCACAGGCACACAAGGAGCTTTGCCCACCAGTTTATTGACACCATCACAGGCCCAGTGTGGAGGCCCAACATCAAATGGGCCCGGAGGTCAGCAGTGCAGCTGGAGAGTGGGAGAATAGCCCCTCTACAGTCCCTGATGCCACTCCAGGGGGTCTCCCAGGCCAGCCTTCATGGGGTCCCAGCAGCAGTTCCCATTCTGTCCCCCTTCCTACTCATGGGGAGCAAGAAGGAGCCTGGGAGAATCCAGAGGAGGCTGTGCCTGGTTGTTCCACGTGCAGCTGGTCAATGAAAGCTCACCTGGGGCATCCAAGCAAGCCTCCAAAGGGAGGGCCAGCAGCTCTGAGGACCCTTCCCAGACCCCCAGGAAGACAGCCCACCATCCAGTGACAGGATTGAGAGGGCCTGAGGATTCAGCTAAATCATTCCAGGCTGCAGCTGGGGTATATGCCAGCCCCTTGTGGTCTTAGCCTTCCAAATCTATTTAGCGTTTATTAAAAGAAAATGAAAGCATGAAAACTGCAGAACATGTTTGTGTGTTATTAACTAACGCTGGTGGTGTTGCTCTCCCCACTTGTAAAGTTTTCCTCCCCTTTCCTGGTTCTTTGACCTCTGATTTTTCATGTGTTTCCTGAGCATTATAAGTTTGCGTTTCTGCAGTTGATCCCAGGGCAGATGTTTCCAGCCCGTGCCCCACCACTCAACCTCGCAAGTTCTCCTCCTCACCCTGCGCCCCACATCCCGGGCTCTGCTCTCCTGCCGGCTTGCACTGCCTGCTGCAGCCTCACTACGGCAGTGCCCAAATCCCTCCTCCTGCCCGGAGTCACGACTTGCTGCTGCCCTCTGAGTCAATCCAGGCTTGTACCCTGTCAAGGCAGGAGCCCCAAGAAATTCAACAAGGGGGAGTACAAAGTGCTGTCCCTGCTTGCAGTGAAAGAGAAGTGGGTGAGTGTTCAGAACAGGCAAATGAGAAAAGAAAGGCCCAAATGATGAATATAATTCATTCAGGACTTTGCCTCACCTTGCCTTTCTTTTGCTAGTGGATAAAATTGTGGAGAGGAAGGGGAGCCAAGGTGAATGCGAAATCCCACTGTAGACAGCTGGGGAAGAGGGCACTCAGAGCAGCTCCCTGCATCTGGTAGAAGCGATTACAGGAAGGGGTGCACCAAAAATGGACAGGAGATTGGCTATTTTCATATTTTCAAACTTTTGCACTATTGAATCCCCCTGCCACCTCTGCTGGGAGAAAAGGCAGGTGTGTACCACAGGTGCTTGCTGCAAGTTGCCCTGGCAGCTGGGAGGGAGCAGAGGGGGACACACACTAATTCATTTCACTGGGAAACAACTCTAGAGGCACTCGAGTGCAAGCACTGGAAACACTGCAGCCGTGCTGTCTCGAGTTAGGTACAATATGTGGAGATGTGGAAAGCGTCTCCGAGGCAGCACACTCCCCCTTCTTGCAGTACACAGACAGCTGTGTGCGAGGATCACTTGCATTTGCTCCTGACCAGGGAAAGGCTCAGTGTGTTGAGCAATGTGAGTCCAAAGGAATGTAACCTGTTCCTTTGTGTTTGGATTTACTGACCAAGCACTGAGCTGTCTTGGCTCCTGGGGACTGGAGAAGCACATGAGCAAATGCACTTTTCTCCCCTGGTGGGAAGCTGGTTTGATGCCTTATTACCGTAATTGCCAAATCCATCAGTCATTGCAGGCTGTTTTCAAGACTTCATTCTCTTTCACCCTCTGCTCAGGAAGGAGAGCCAGCTTATTTTGACAATGCTCACAGAAAGGTGCTTGGCGTTTGTTTATTCTGCACTGTACCTCTGGTCATCCTTGTTCTTCTCACTCTTTAAAGGTAAGCTAATCTCTGTTTGTCCAGGGCTTTCATTTTTTTGGTAGTGGTTTGGGTTTATTGTTGCTGTTGTTTTGATTTTTTGTTTGGTTTTTGTTTTTTTTAATCTTCTAAATGCTAGTTACATCCAACCCCAAATATTTTTCTCAGTAAGTCTTGTATCTGCTTATATTTTGGACTTCATTAGAGTCACATGCTGGTTTAACTGACTTTTGTAATCAGTTTGGGTAAGTTTGTGGATCTTACAGTGCTGGGATCTTACATTTTTTTAGAGAAGGAAGAAGCGTGTGTGTTTGGTTTTGTGCATTTTTTTTTAATTAAAAGTGAGTAATTTTAACTTCCGTAAATTAATTGAAATGGTTGTGTTTCAAAAGAAATATTTTCTTGCTTTCCTGAAAAATGTAACCTTACCATGGTTTTTTGACAACAGGAAATTATAACTTCAGGCTGAGCAGAATGATTTGGGAATGCTGTAGGTGTGTGAGTGCAATGGTGTTCTACAGAGAAATACAAGCAGAAGAAAATTCATAACTGTTTATTCTCTGTGCATCATGTAGAAATATTAAATCTGTATAAATATATAAATGTATTAACTCTGGTTTGTTTTTATTAAACATACTCTTAGTATGCTTAATAAAAAACATTAAGACAGAGATGGATATATAGCTGAAAATATCTAATGAAAATAATGGGATTCTGTAGTCTAAGGTGTCAGCTCTGACTAAGCTGTCTTCAGAAGTTTCAGCATGGTGCTAAAAAAATAGGAGCTGTGTGATTATTTCAAAACATTCAGGATAGCAAGGCTGACAATAAAGTATTTTTAAGTGAGAATGTTGAAATAGCCCCAGTCATGAAAGATATTTGGTATTCTACACAAAATGTGCTTTTATGGGTCCCTTTCAGCTGCAACATAAATACCTGCAGCAACCAAAAATTCTAAAACTAAGTATTCTAGGTGTGAAGGACCATATTTTGTTTCTCACAATTTATGTATAAAGAAGGATTGTCTTTTTAAAGCAGAGAAAGTTGTCCATCTATTTCAGAAGTGCAAGGGCACTAGAAACTTGCATATATGGGATGTTGCCTAATTTAATCTGCCTAATGTAGTAATGGTACTGCAGAAAAATATTTCCCCACCTTGCTGAATTAAGAACCTTGCTATCTTCAAGATATTTCTGTGCTGCTGTAGGAGCTGAACTAACAGGCGGGTTATAGCATCTAGTTATGAGATAAGTAATTTTGTGGACATTCCCATTTTGAGTAGTTGTGGGTCATGTAAATCCTGCCTTTTAAATAACGAGTAATCACTAATTAATCAGGGGGTGCCTAGTTTATCTAAACAGCACATGAAGACAAACTGCTTTTATAAATAATTCAGAGAATTTTTTGTTAGGTGCTCTTACCAACAGCTTACAAGTGTGCACTTTTACAGAAAAATGTGAAAGCAGAATAAAATTAATCTCTGATAATGTTGGTCTGTAACTGACTTCTGCTTTACAGATTTTTTTAAGTAAAAAAAAAAAAAAAGAAAAAAAGAAAAAAAAGGGAAAAAATACCCAGAAAGACCTGGGAATTGAGCAGTGGGGGCAGAAGAGAAAAAAATCAAGATGATATTAGCATGTTATCAGTAGCAGAGTTTTTTGTTTTTTAACCGTAAATGCAGATGAACTTCCCCCTGGGTTCCTTAGTTCACCCACAAGGAAGTCACACCAAATTCAAATCATAGCTAAAATCACTCTCTCATAGCACTGAGTTTTTTCAACATTGTTCATAGCAATTTATCAAGTACTGAAAACTCCTGTAGGGCTGTTTGACAGGAAAGTTGTCACAAGAACTAGATAAAAACCAAACACAACACATGAAGAAGTCAGTTTTTTTCCCAGTTCTTTCCTCAACTGTCTGCCTCATCCTGACTCTTCTTGCAATAATGCTGGAAGCCCCAGTAGTCATGTCATTTAAGTTGGGTCATTGCAGCCCTCCTTCTCAAAGGGCTGATGATGCTTTTTTTGAGACATGGGTCTAAGGAAAAATCAGGAAACTGGTTTTCAACCTTCCTGTATCCCAGGTGAATACTGTCAGGGTCAGACATCCCTTCCAGGCCAGGGGCAATCCTTGAAGAAGCACCCAGAATGTAGAAGGACCCAGTGAGTCTCAGCAGCTACCTAACAACTTTGGGTGGAGAAACTTGAAAAACCTAGTCTAGGGATTGATTGCAAAGGAGGGATCATTCCTGCTCCTTTTTTTTTGGGTGTGATGCAATCTGAGGGATAGGGTGCAGACAACCCTGCAAGTACATTCTGAGAAACATGTCACAGTGACCACAAAGATGCATAGCCTCTCTGAGGTGTTACCTTCAGATCAGGGCATGGTCACCTAGAGGGTTTGAACAGCCAGGGAGGTTAAACACACACTTGGCTAGTCTCCAGTCAAACCATGTATTCTAATTACTGTGTCTTTATATCCTTTTTTTATTTCTCAAGTGAGACCATTACAGTGCCCACGTGCTGCACAGAGCAGAGTCAGAGCTCTCAGGTTCTTTGTTCTGTACACACTGCCATCAGGGTCGTATCTGGGCAAGTGGCCTTGAAAAGCCCAGCAAAGGCAAAGGCAAGCTGAGGACAACAACCTTTCTCTGCAGTCTGGTGGGAATATAAGTGCTCAGCTGTATGGGACAAATCCTGTGGCAGGGGATGCTGCAAGTGAGCTAACCAGCTCAAATATGTAAATGATGAAGTAATTCAGCCTGACTTGGTGTACCCAGCTGGTGCAAGCAGCTTTTCTTTGGCTCACTCATAAGACAGATTTGAATTGCAATGCTACACCCAATTTCGTGCTTTTTCACACCTTTGCTTATTTCAATGGGGTCTAGTGATCACATCAGAAGAGAACTGATGATCTCTTGGAGCAAATCCTCACAAATTTCTTGGTTCACTTCCATGCAAGCAGGTGCTGTTTCTGCAACAGCAGAAGCATTGGCAAGATAGCCTCAGAAGGCCAGATTCCCCTGCTGGGTGACAATTTCTCTAATGTGAGCTAATTAGACTGAGGTGACACGAGTTGAGAGATCTGTGTAGTAGGAAGAACAAATAATGTTACGTAAATATCTGTATATAGTTAGGAGTCCAAACTTCAGGCCTCAGCTGTTTAAGCCTGATAGAACTACAATGATTTAATCAAACTTAGTTACTCCAAAGAGACACAGTTGAACAGATAAAAGGATTTCTGTGCCTTATGGGAGAACAGCGTAATATCATTGGTAATTTAGGTGGTTGGTGAAGTAGCTGTATTTTTACATCTCATAACTGTTATCAGAGTAGAACCATATGTGAAAGTTAAATCATTTAAAATCTTTCATACCTTAATTAGAGGTCTGAAGGTTGTATTCACCTCAACTCTCCATATTGTCTGTGTTGATGCACTGAATGATACAGTTCCAAAGATAACAATGCAGCTGATGCACATTTAAAATAGAAAATACATGAGCTAGGTCTTACCTTGTACTGGTAGCTCTTTTCTTCCATACTGATGGCATAAGAAGATGCCACACATGCAACTTGCGGACGTGGCAAATTGCTGTCAGATTCCTGCCACTACTTTAATATCTAATAGCACAGACAGCAGAGCTGCTCACTCTGAATGCTGAGAACGTGCTAAGGCATCACATGTGCATGGAGCCAAGGGAATAAATGTACTTGTCCATGGCACGTGCACATATACTCTGTATCAGGAGCTCTGGTGCTATTGATATCTCTCAATACATTTAAGACAGGGTCCTCAGCAAACCCCTATTTCCTCTGCGTTACTGTCTGCTACAGTAACTTGCTGTTCATGCTTGCTTCTTGAGGTTCACTTTATAGTTCAATGAACCAGACCTTGTGCTCAGTCAGTAATCTTCTATGCGCATTCACTGGCACAGCTCTAAGGCTGATCTGTATTATCATGGGCACAGCTGTGACAGTGGAGCTGGCCCAAGCTTCTGAGAAGTTGCCAGGCTCCAGGAGAGTTGGAGGTATTTCCATGTGCATTTGCTGATAGGGATCTGAGCTAAATCTTGTATTAATTCTTTTCAAATGTAACTGGAAAAAGTGGGCAGGTCCAGAAAAAGCAACTGAGTCATGACATCACCAGTGCCTATTGTTGCATGCAGCTATTGGTATAGCAGTCTTGCATGTAGGGAAGGGTCCAGAAGCGGATGAGAAAGTAGCATCCATCTGGTCTTTGGGATGATGCCAGATGGCACCTTGGGTACCTTCAGCCTTACTTCAGCTTGTAGAGTTTTCTGATGGCCTCAGAGCAGAAGTTCTTGTTCCAGGTAGAGGTTTTATCTCTTAAAGGCAGCTTCAGAACTTTTCTTTCTCTCTGGTTTATTTTTCTAAGGCCTGTGGAAAAGAAGATGAGTTAGTTATGGTGGTAGCACATACAATTTCATTTGCATGTGACAAGCAAGGAGGGAGGTATAGTCTCTTCAGCTCTGAAGTGTGATTAAAGTAGATGAAAACCCTTTGCATCAGTCCTGACATGGTTGTTTGAAGATGTCTACTGACTAGAGATCCTACATAAACTAATTAAGAAAGAGATCAAATCTGACTGAGACAGGTAGGACTAGCACTGGCAATCAGTATCAACCCAGGAAATGAGAAAGGCAGACAGGAGTTTATTGCTGTTTTAGAACGCAGTCCTGAGAAAATATGGCTTAAAGAATGAGTTTTGCAAATCAAATACTTTCTGCATTGAGCAAAACAGCTGATGAGAAGGCTGAGACCAGAACCAGATGGAGTGTTTGGAAGTAAGACTCTCCCCACCCAGGGCTTACAATTAAGTCAGTAAATTGCAATGGAAAGGAACCTGTAGTCAGCATGAGTACTTATGTATGTAAACAGTGAAGTGCATGCGTCTCCATCTTGCGTTGCTGTCAATTGGCTTTGCTCAATTAGAAAATCTGTGCTTAATGGGGTGCTGAAACAGATGCCTGCAAACCTTATCACCATTCAGAAATGTGTATTTTCAACACTTTTGCATCCCACAAGGTTGAAGAGAAAACCACAGTCCTCATTTCTATTCTTAATGCAACATAGATTTGATCAGAAAAATTACTTAGAAGAAACAGGCAGGCTTGAGAAGGTCTCATTTCTCACTGAAAGCTCCAAGAGGCTGAAGTCAGTTTGCAGACTGGACTAAGACAGTACGTGGTGTTCACTGAAGCTCAGCTTTGATTACATGGAAAAACATCACTGGTCACTTAGATCTTCGCCATACAAAAGGAGAAAATTAAGTTGTAAATGGGAAAAGATGTGTCTGTGGCAGCTGAGGTGAGGGAGGGTCTGATCTATACAGGTTCATATAATGGTAGAATAATTTGGCTGGAAGGGATCTCCAGAGGTTGTTTAGTCCCACCCTTCTTCTCTGTTGGGTTGTTATCTGAGGAGTCAGCCAGCAAACATCTCCAAGGACAGTGGTGTTCCTTATGCAGAGTACACTTGATTAAAAAAATCTGGGAATGCCCCATCATGCACCTTTATCTTACCGGTCTTGTCCCTGTGCACCTCCCAGGAGAGCCTGGCTTCTTCATGATGGAGCCCTTCCTCATGGAAGCTGAAGGCAGCCAAAATAACTCCCCCTTGTTTTCTCATCTCCAAGCGGATCAAAAGCATATCTCTTTAACTGTAATCCATCTGCTGGGTTACAGCCTGTTGTTTGTGGCCTCCATTTCACTCACTCCAAGGGATCAGTGCTGCCCTGTGGAGGCTTCATGACGCAGAACTAACTGTGTGTCATGTTGTGGGTCTCATTGAGTGCAGGCTGGCTGTAAAGAATGATGCCTCTTCATGTTCTCACCACATCTGAGTCGGTGCATTTGGGAAAAACCAAAAGTAGAAAGTCATATAATCATGCAGATAATACTTTACATAATTCTTAGCCATCTTGTGGGGTTTTTTTGAAGATCCTGCAGGAGTGATAAAGTGATTTGATGGAGTGCTTTCCCTTTAATATTGTGTCATTTTAGAAAGGTAGTCAGCAAACTGAAATCCAGCTTTTATAACAAATATAACAATGGGAAGAAGAGATCAAAACTTAAATAAAAAGTTGCCAGGTAGTTTGCAGTTCCCACTGTTTCAAGTGGCAAATGGGCAGCAACTTTGAATTAAACCTGTTCATGTTCAGGCTTCACACACAATCCGTAAATGGCAACTGGGTAGCTGCAGGAGCTCCAAGCAAAAGCTTTGCCTTTCTTTTATAACCAAACAGCTATCCTGTAGCATACTGTCTGCAGTAGCATTTTGTTCAAGGTCTGAGACTTCTAATGTAATTTCCAAAGATGTTAGGGTCACCAATTATAATTTAAATTTATTGGATTGGTATCTCAGCTCCAGCACTTCAGCACTCCTGACACCATCTGATCTACTTATGTGTTGCCAGATCATATGAAAGAGAAAGTAGATCTAAGGAAACCGGTCTGTGGGTAAGGAGAAGAGACATCCTTCTCCAGAGGAGGTCTCTGTCAAGTGGACAAATTACTTCACCTTTGGGTCAAAATGCTCTAGCAGTCTCAGGAATTCTTTGCTGGGGAATACAAGAGGGCAGTCCAGACAGTACAGAATCACTTTCTAATTTTCAGGCTCATTCTGGTCTCGCTCAGAGACCAAGCATCCCGCATCTGTGACATTGCAGCTGTATTACAGGATGACAATCATGCTCCCTCTGGATGCACAGGGCACCAGTTTTGTTTTAATATTGTTTTGTCTGCACCAACATAATTCGGGAGCAGTAGACTGAAGTTACCAAAGCTTAAAAGCAACAAAGACAGGACAAAATCACGCTCATTCTCTAGAAGTACCTCAATTTCACTGTGATTCATTTTTGCTCTTAGCTAGGATGAGTGACTCAGCCAATGCAGGTATGGCTGGCAGGGTGCAGCAGGGAGAGACCAATATTTCATATAATCACTAACAAAACCAGGACCTGAGCCATGTACCCAAGGAAAAGACAATAGCATCTAGGGTTCTGAAAACAGATCAAGGCTAACCAACACTCAGCTGTCACTGAGACCTTGATACCTTTAAAGTCTGGGGGAAAAAATCAAACAACAAAATTGATGTAAGCTTTTAAGCCATTTTGTATGGATATAAGTAAATCTGGACTGAGTCAGCCAAAGCATAGTACATACAGTTTCAAGTGTCTTAGGTCAGATCTCCACAAACCTTGTTTGATTGGTCACAAGTCCAATTTCCTCAGAGCCAGTAATTTACTTCATCAAGAGGTATTAGAAGCAGCTTTTCTCTTCAATGTGAAATAAATTCAGACTTCTTGCTAAGAATTTTCACACCTTTATTTACAATTCCCTTTGTCTTTGAAGACCTCAACCACCAAAGCCTCAGACTTGTTTCCCTTAGAAAAAATCCCTTGATAACAGCCACTTCTGCTGCCAAGACCTCTGAACTGTCACCAGCTGATTGGCAGCGCAATATCTCACATAGACAGGCAGCATGTTTGACCTGACTTAGTGACAGCTCATGGCTGCTGCCTGAAACAAGGCTGAGTCTTATCTATAGGTGTGCTATGAAAGTTCTGCTCCCCAAGTGTGAAACGGTTTCAGATTTAGGAAACATTTAGAAAATGTCTCTCCATATTTCCCAGTTCACATACTAAGCACTGAACAAATTAGGAGTCATTCAAGGTGCAGTCAAAATTTTCATCTGACTAACCCCCATCCCTTTCAGAGGGCTCTTACATTGTGTTTTTCATTATCCATCATTTAACTTCTGGTGTTGTAAAGACAAACCTGGAACTTTGCATTTTCAGATTCATGTTCACTAAGGATGTTTGTGTCTTGACTGTGCCTTGCAGCCAGTGGAGCTCTTACTTTGTTCATGGACAACAGCTGCAACTTGAGTGATGAGGGAAAAAGGCAGGAGAAGCCATCTCTAGCCTTGCCTATTGCATCCTCAATGACTTTGCTGCTTAGCTTTGCTATGCAAGTACAGGTGGCAGGCTGGCAAGGCAGCAGTTCATAGTTTGGGAAACTAGCTGTCTCTGGGATCATAACCAGCTGATGAGCACTGCAGAAGGAAAAATGGAAAGAAGCACTGCAACATCTCTCAGCACACTGGGCAGTTCCTTTTCATAGTGTTATTGTCTGTATCATTTCCACTCCAGCCTATCCTCTACATTGCCCAGAGTAGTTTAATCATATTACCATTGCTTCACCAATAACATGTTAAGGCAATGGTTTAGAGCAAGATCTCTCCCTCATCTTTGAACCATAAAAAAAGGCAACAAGCTTTTTTTCCTGTTAAGGACATCCCTGTGACTAAGGCATAGCTCTTGGAATCTTTGCTCTCTTCACATCTTGGGACAAAATGATCATGTTTCTCTTTGTGGAAAGTTAGTATATCTCAGTATATAAACTGAGGAAAACTGACTAGAAAAGGCTGATTGCTGCTCAGGCAGGGGTGGGGTGGGCATAGATCAGTGGGTGGCAAGCAATTGTGTTGTGCATTATTTTTCTGCTTTGAGTTTTATTTCTGTCTCTCTTTTTGTGGTCTCCCTTTTCTTCATCATCATCATCATCATCATCATCATCATCATCATCATCATCATCATCATCATCATTATTATTATATTTCATTATGGTTTATTATTAATATGTTTCATTAATATTATTGTAATTTTTTTCTAATTCTTCATCCCCTGGAGGGAGGGGAGATTGTGAGTGACTGCATGGCACTCAGTTGCAGTGTGGGGTTAAACCACAACATCATTGCAGGCTCCCTCACTGCTATTATCTGCACTGGGTTTAGGAAAAAGAACTCCTCCTACCTATTGTTTTTGTCAGCTTAATCAGACTTGCCTAACTGTTTCCACAGAAATCATTATTACACCTGTCAGTTAACTTATGCCTTTCTCAGATCTGAGCTCTCCACATGTGTAGAGTGGACTTTTGATGGGGAGGTGCAGACTGACTTGACCCTTTTCAGAGCCATCTGATAATGCTGTCTATAATGCCATGGCTTCCACATTGATGCCACTTAAAGGGTGAAGCTCATAGTGCTTTCCTAAGAAGAGCTTTCCCTGGGTTGACTGGTTTGGATGCTGAAACCCATAGAGATGAAGGGATGTGACAAGATGCTCTGAAAGCCAGTGGGATCAGGGAGTGCAGAAGGCCAGTCCAGTATACTGATGGCCATATCACTGGTGTCTTGCTTTTATCTTACGGTTTTGTTTCTTCCCTTTGTCTTCCATTACTACTCCTCTCCACAAATCCCAGGATAGTTGGCAAGAGTTGCTTCCAGACAGCCACAGCACTCTGTAATATGTAACAAGAGGTGTCCTTCTCTTCATGACTGCTCCAGATTCCTCCTCCTGTGCTCCCTATGCATCTAGTATTGTAGCAATGACTCTTGTATTGCACAGAGCTAATTCAAACTAGCATTACACTAAAAGTGCATTTTTTGCCTTTACTGGCTGTAGCTGCTTAGGTTTCTGACCTGGAGTAATGAGACAGTTTAAATAATGTTGATAACTGATTGATTGAGAGGCATCCCACTGTTAATACCTCAAAGTGTGTCTCTCTACCTTACACACATCACTCAGCCTTTAAAATACCCACAACCAAGCCAATAGGACCAAAAATATAAGTTCATCCTTTCATTATATCATTTTAGCATGTTGTCATGGGCCTAGAGTCTTTAAGAAAAAACCTTTCCTTGCATACCTTTTTGATACCCATTGCTGCTGGGAACTCTTTATCTGCTATGAAAGAACAAAAATGACCCTTATCAGGAATATTAGGCACTTCTTGCTTAGGAAGTCAAGTAATTTCTCACATTCCTCTGGATAGCTGATTTTTGTGTGTATGCAGAAACAATCTGCATAGCGAGAGACAAAGATTAGAGTCAAAGATTACCCAGAAGGGAAGTAGATTAAAAAGAGGTTTTAAATGAGAGAAATATTCAAATACACAACACATAAACACACACACGCAGACGCACAGGGGGTAGAGGTAGCTGATGTGATTCCATTGTTTCTTATGTGAATCCGCTTCCCTGAAGGCACGATGGCGTGCATTTTAAATCAAAGGGCATTGAAAGAAATAGTGCATTTGCAGCCACAGATAAAAGTAACAATGCTGCACATAAGAACAAAAGCAGATGGGACATATCTGTGTCTCTGGAGATTAAGTGACATATGGCAATGACATGCTTTACATTCTCAAAAATCTGCAAAATATTCAAAAATAAGTTGTTTTTTATAGCTACCAAATCATTAGAACATGCTTCATTTTGTAAATGCTCTTGCCATTGCAGTTCTTTATGCGAATGACATGGTCTGTGAAACAAACTGCTTTTTTCCTGATACTTTTCATGTTGCTTCCCCCATAATTCATTATTGCTTGTAGTGTGTGTGTGTGTGTATGTTTCCTGTGATCATTCTGTTTGGATTCTGAAAGTAATAGCTAAAAATCCCTGCAAAAGTACAGTGATAAACTGAAATGAAAATAAATAATAGAAGGAGCTGTGGCAGGAAGGTTTTAGGAAAACAGTTTTAAGTTCTAGGATTTACCTCTGATAACCATAGTATTTAATGGATTTTTCCTCTGTAAATATTCCAGCTATAAGAAAATGAACTACAATCATTACCCAACTAACAACACTTCACAGTACAATGGCACTGATGTGTTTGTTTTTTATAAATGCCAGAACTTTACTCATTTTCTTTTATGAAACAAGTAACAAACAAAACAAATAACAAACAAATAAACCAAAACAAAAGAAACATGTCAAAGTAGCAGTACAGAGAGAGAAAAGTGACATAGATGTGGTGAAATACTTGCGGAAGGTACAAGGGGAGTGAATAAATGTCACAGCTACGGTATCACTCAATTTTGAGACCTTTCATGAAGTATTGGGGAGCAAAATATATTAAAGCAACAATGTGATGGATCAGAAACATACTGTTGATTGTAACTTACCATGTTCTTCAAAAGGATTATATAAATGAAAGTGATTTTAGGAACTGTCTTTGAAAACAGAAAAGAAAACAAAGAGACATTTTATAATTCAGAGGCATGTTAGCATGCATATATGTTAATATAAAGTAATATGGAAAGACTATGATATTTTGTCTGAAAGCCATCATGTTAGGTACCAATAATCTTGTATGAATAAAGTAATAACTTGTATATTTGGACTCAAGTATCTGCCTAAAGAAATGAGCAACAGCTAGAAAACAGAAGCTCCCCCTCCCCAAAAGTTGAGAGATTATGAAAACAAAACCAGGGAACACTATGAAACAGATGTAGAATGGTTGATAATACAGGTGTCATCGTTGAAAAACTAGTGGAAATCCATGTTCTACTACCTATCACCTTGTCAATATTTCATTATTTATTCTTTGCTGTGCGCAACCAGCCAGAATGTGTCTCAGACCTGCATCCTCAGTTAAGAAGCTGACTACTTTGTGAAAAAACCTGGGGAACTGGAAGGGCTGGACTCTTGCCTTATAGCTTGGGGACCTTGGCATGCAAAGCAGAGCAGGAAAATCAACCAGCCAAGACCAGGCATGACAGCACAGCTCCTGGAAAGGAGAGAGCATCTGTCCTTCCTGGGGGCGCCATATGAATAGTCTGGCCGGACCTAACTGCAGGTTCCCTTGCTGTGCAATTCTCAGCAATTACATCCTGGAAAGAAACATTAAATACGACTATAGGATCTATGCTCAAAAGATTGGTAGCAGTTTATAGTCTATATGAATCATTCAATCAGTGGGCTTCTTGCAGACTTCTTTGCATATGCAGAAGCACAGAAGGAATTTCCAGAGAGGTGTTTAGAAGTTTAATGTAGTGCACAAAAAACTGCTTTCCATAGAGCTCTTAACTGCCAATCCAAGGGTTGGTTGCCTTGTGCTTTCCAGTTGTCTGAAAACTCCAGGAGCAGTTTAGGGAACATTTTCAGAGTATTAAACAATAAATCTTGAGGAACAATCCAGCCCTTGATCTGGTAATTCCATGTTTCCTTTCTGCTGATAAGCCCCAGCACTGGATCCAGCATTCCAGGTCTGTATCACCAGTGCTGAGTAGAGAGAAAGAATCACTTCTATTGATCTACTTGTGTGGTTCTTCCAGTTGCAGCTCAGGATGCTGGTGACCTTTGCTACAAGGGTGCATGGCTGGCTTATAGTCAGCTTGGCACCTATAAGGTTCCTTGGGGCTTTTGTGCTATCCGTCTCATCAGACAGCAAGCCCCCAGCCTTTTCTGGCACCTGGGATTACTCCTCAGGTGCCGGACAACTTTATACTTTTCTTCATTGAACTTCATGGGCTTCCTGTCAGTCGTTTCTCCAGTTCTTTAAGGTCCTTCTGAGTGGCAGAAAACCTTGTGCTGTATCAGTCACTCCTCCCAGTTTTGCACCATCTGAAAAAAAACCCAGCTTGCTAAGGGTGCACTCTGTCCCATCATTCATAACAGTGTTAAATATCATTGTTCCCAGTATCCATCCCTGGAGCACTCCACCACTGGCTGGCCTTCAGCTGAACTTTTTGCTGCTGACTGCAATCCTCCGAGCCTGACAGTTCAGCCACTTTTCTGCCCAGTGTTCACTTATCTAGCCTGCAAGGCATAGACAAATGTGCGTGAGAATTTTTCAGAGATGGTGTCAAAACTCTTGCTAAGCTTGAGGTAAACATCCTACACTGCTCTTCTCTCAAATTTTAATGAGTCTGTATGTTTTCCTACTGCTTCAAAGATACTTCATAGACAAGGGAGACACAATCATGGGCAGTGGGTCATAAAAACTCTCAGATCCTTTCCTTAGAAAACATGCCCTTTGCAGTTACTTTTACTTACCAGTAACATAGGCAAGCAAGTGTGGCACTGGTTTTGGGAGACTGACTTTGCAATGAATGTTGACATCCGTCATCTAGCCTAGTTTAAAAGATGAAACAGTGCCACTGCTTTTGGTTAAACTTGCTGTGACTGAGGGGTAGTCAGTGGTAAAGCTTATTCTACCACTAGTCCTGGGAGATTCAGGCTTCCCCATCACCAGCAAGCACTCCATTTAGCACACAGAGTTGTAGTGTCAAAATGCATTAGCACAAGCATAGGAGAAAAAAAGCAGAAATCTGTCTCGAGTATGAAACATTAAATATTTGAAAATTACAATTTAAAGAAAAAGGCTGTGAACATGTAAGTCAGACTAGACTTCCACCTCAGTTCCCTTCTCCAAAGCAGCTGTAGCAGAGAGATGGCAGCGTGATTAGGCTAGCCAGCTCTTTGTGGTACCAACAGCTGCTGTGGCACTTTGCCAGGACACCCCAGGGCTCCATTGCTTCTGAATATATGTCATTTTGTAAGCAAAACCATGCAGCACAAAAATATATGGTCACCAATGCCAACTCGGCAGACTAAGAATAGATCATCTATGACTGTGTTAACAGCTTTGAATTCAAGAGATTGCAAAGTACCAGGATTACATTACAGAGAGGAAAGTTGAAGAAAGGGTGAAAAACTAAGTGCAGTTCTTGGTTACTTCACCTCACAAAGTTTAACAGGGAAAGAGGCTTGACTTCAGCACGGATGAAGCTCATAGTGCAAAGATAGCTTTCCAAAGCAAAGGGTTATGCTTAGATTTCTGCAAGCCCCCCGTCCCTTGGGGGGCTCTTCAACTCACCCTGACAATGGTAGTACCAGGGCAGTCTAGCAGCCTGGTTGGGTCCAGAAACTGGTGAAGGGTGCTTTTCCCCTTTTAAAAGCTGGGGGAGCCAGTTTAAAAGAAAGGTTGAAGGCAAGTATTATGTAAGTACTCAAGATGAGAGCAATAGTTCGGAAATTAATTTGTTCCCTAAAGCACAGGAGCATGGGTGGGTAGGTGAGTGAAAGGACAGCAAATCTGCTCCAAACTCAGAGCATCTTTCCATAGGACAACATGCGGGATTTTCACGGGTTTCCTTCACACACAAGACATTTATGATGGAGTCTGGTCCTGCTGAGGTACTGGAAAATACTAAGGCTATAACAGAGGACTTAAATCTCTGCTTAAGTAAGCAGGGAAGATTACTTAAGATGCTGAAGAAGGGACATTGTGGTCAGAAAGCACATTGGTGAAAGCACAGCTACCAATACTGAGGTGTCAACAAGGGCTATTGAAGGCTTGCTTACAGCATTTGCTCCTCTGGGTGCCTGTGATAATGTAGAATGTTACGCAAGAGGAAAAAGGACTCATGAAATTGATGTGATGGTGTAATTTACCAAACTGAACCAAAATACTCTTCTTTCTTGTTTACTAGGCACTGCCGTGCTAGAAAGTCACAATCTCCCTTGAGTATCAGCAAAAATGAAAAGAACACAAGTTAAACAGACCTATGGAGTGTTTGTAAACTAAATTTATTATTAGTTTTAAAAGGCATGGCTGCTTTGTTGTAGGGCAGCTTGTCTCAGGCTTGAAGGGTTTGCTAAGCATAGTAAGAGGCTGGGAAGGCAGAATGGGTTGTTATAGTTTGTTTGCACTGTCAAGAAAATATTCATCAACCTCTCTGAGAGAAGTTTTGATCTCAACGTGCAGAGCTCTGATCAAGAAGTAAAAACCGTCATATACAGAGAGTGGCAACTGCAGTGGATAAAAACTACTTCAGTCCAAAATAATAATGATTTAGAGTGTAGATTCTCTCCCAGGGATTGAATTTATACAGTTCAGAGAATACACACTCATGTTGACAGGACTGATTGACCTCAGGGAATCTGCAGCCCATGACCTTCCCTCTCTTAGGTGCAGCTCTTAAGTAGAACTCAGGCTGCCACTAGCCACAGCACCGAGATCAACAGAGTTTTGAGGAAACTAGGGTTCTGAGCAGTGTATCCCAGAAACCTCCTTGCTTTACTGGGAGTCACCAAACCTTTACCATCCATAGTTGTCATCAACCGTGACATCCATGAACCTGGAAGAGTAGGTTAGGTGGATGCTCTCCACATCCACCCCAAAGGTGGGAACTAGGGCATCTTGGAACTTAAGCATAGACTGAAATTCTGCTAATCTTCAACATGTTCAGCTGCTTGCATGACAGCTTTGTGTGGAGTCAGTTCTCAGTGCAAGCTGAGTTAAGCGTGTAATACCAGAAATTCAATGTCTCTGTAATAGCTGTTAAATACTCTAGACTTCATACCACCACCTCAGTAGGTGTTAACAAAGTGTGCTGCCATGGAAAAGAGTCAAGGAAAGTAACCCAAAACCTAGAAAAACTGAAGAGGGTAGGAAGAACAGTTGTTACTCTTTCTTGAGCATAGAAAAAAGCCTGATACATCAGCTCCAAGAAATAAGGGTACCTGTTACCCATATAAACACAATATGGCTAAGTAAATGCTGGCTCACAATAGCCAGCGTCTAGGAAATAAGAACAAGCAAATCAATGAATTCATTTGCTTGCCTTCCAGGAAGCTGCCTGGTAGTTTTGGAGCCTCAACCCTACATCAGCAGGAGGGACTCCAAGGAATGGGGATATTCAGTCAGAGCCCCAGTTATGTTCAGTAACTTCTGAATGTTACTAATGAGTTAGAGTGTTAGTAGTTAATTTTTTTGAGAGTTCATCATTCACATATGCAGAAAAGCTGTGTCACATCCATATGCAGAATTTGGGTGATATCTTTAGGAACTGCTTTCTAATTACAAACCTAATAAGAGGGAGTTTTCAACAAAACAGACAAACACTGCTGGCTGTGTGACAGTGTGAATGACAGACACCTTCTTTCTTTTCCTCTAGTCTCTCAGCAGGGGGAAAGCCAGAGACGCTTGTACAGAGAACTGCTGCGGAACTACAATCGTCTGGAACGACCCGTAGTGAATGACTCCCAACCGCTCGTAGTCGAGCTCCAGCTTTCTTTGTTGCAGATAATTGATGTGGTAAGTTACTTGCTGTTTTCTTCTCTATGGCACCCATTCAGCATAACAAATATGATCTCTCATCTAGAAGACATATTTTTCCTCTTTATCAGGCTATCAGAGATGAAAGCAGTCTGTCTTTTGCTAAGCATCCTCCCAAAATGCTGGAGTACATGCTTTGACACTTTAAAAGAGTGAATATCATCCTAAAAGCACAGCTAGTTCTGACAAAGCATGAGCTTTAAGGAAATGAATTATGTATTTTTTTTCCATTTGTTTTAAACAGAAAAAATAATTCAATCAATTAGAAGCCATGTGTTACTACAAATTATTAATGATACATTCTTCTCAGAGCTGTGTGGGATGCAATAACTGAAGACCATGCATGCATTCAAAGCTACCATCACTGCACTTACACTTTTTCATTAGATATTATAATGGCATTGGCCTCTTCTCCCATCATATTTTTACTGTGCACTGCGCTGAATGAGCGTGCCCTGAGATGAGTTTAGAAATACATAAAAGTAAAACCTGGAGGCACAGCCCTCTAATTGTCTTGACTGGAACATGCTTTTACAGAATTGGAGATTTGACCCACGGAAAATTTTAACATAATAATCCAAATCCTTTTTTTCATCATGAAGAGGATTCTGTATGATAAACCATGATATATATAGACAGGATTTGTTTCGTCTACATGAGAAAAACAAGCAATTTTGACCATCTTCACCCTGTCAGCAGAGCAAACAGGTGAACACACTGGTGCTCTTACCTTCATCCTGCCTTTTCCATAAGCAGTATTTGGAGCTGGTTTCTGATACACTGTCACTGTTACAGAGGGAATAAGGAATAGAGAGAGAGATGTGGAAATATATGTGCAGTCACAAAGCAATTTAACAGAAGCCTCAAATATTTAAGCTTTTTAAAACTCTCACAATCTTTCTGAAAATGTGTAGTATGCCAGTTGCTCTCCCTGGAGAGGCAAGCAGGACTCTGAAGGTGTAGCCCCCCAGCATCACAGCATGCAAGTGGCAAGTCCAGTCAACTGTGGTATTCCTGGAGGCAGGCAGGAGCCACTCAGATAGTGTATGCATCTTTCTGTTTCGAAATGTTACCAACTGCACTGAACTGGAAGAGAGAGGAAATCTGTACTGTCAACCAAAGGCCTCTACATGAATGAAAGAGCAAAGATTTCCTGCAGCTAATTTCAAGTAAATTTCAGCAAGCAATTCTAGGTTTAGCAGAGGTGTCTCAGCTCCAAAGATCTTCCTTCAGTCCTTCTTTATTTCATTTTGGCATTTTCTTTCAACCTTATTTGAAGGTTGTGGGTACTAAAGGGCCATAGAGCTGTAACTGTACATTTTCAAAGTCAGGAGGAGTTACATAAAACAATTTTCAACTGTGTTTCACATTCATATATAAAACCCAACCTTTCAGGAAATTGGTATTTTTTAAAAGTGCTTCATCCACATTAAGTCAATGTCTATTATAAGAAATGTAGTTCCAGTGTTTCCTTTTGGTTGTCCACAATAGGAAATAGGTATGCTAGATGTTCATACCTTTCAGAAATGAAGCTTTTTTCCGCTACATCTTTGTACTCAGTACAGACGCTAGATGTTAATCTGTTTTAATCAGAACCTGTTCCAGGCTTGTGGTCTTGCAAACTGTACCCAAAGTGTTTTAAAAAACACCCAGACTTACCTGAAATTTTTACCTCAGATGATGTGAAAAGGTGCCTGTCTCCTCAGTGCAGGACAAAAAAATTACATGGAGGTTGAATCCCTGTACTGAAAATGTCATTGTGGCATTAACAATGTGGCTAAACCAACCAGCCTGAAAGTGCACAAAACACTGGTCCCCTGGGTCCTTAAATCAGGAATCAATGCAGAAATATGCCAGCAACAAGCACTGTACTTGTAAGCCCCTCATCCTCCACTGCTGGCTGGACAGATGGCAGTGTCTGTCTCCTCCAGCTGCTGAAGTAAATGTCTGTTTAAAAGGAGGCTCGTTATAGCCACAGCGATGTAAAGAAAAGCAGTCAAGCTACAAGGAAGAGGTAACCTCTGTCAGCTAAGACACCATGAGGCAAACTAAGTGGCCATCTCTGCTCAGTCAAATGGGAGTCTGGGGTGAGTAGACTCTGCCTTCTCAGCTGCTCTGCCTGGTGGAAGACAAAGCAGATGGTGCATAGCTCTTCACTTGGGGAAGAGGAAAGACAGCATCACAGTTTTGTCAATGGTGTATGCATTAACAAAGGGAAAAACCGCTCTTTTTGAGGACCTATGTGTCTGGTGTAACATGGCTGGTCTGTCATTGCTGTAACAGAGCAGGATGATAGGCAGGGCCCCAGCATGAAGGCATTTTTTACATCATACTCCCTGGGAAAAAAGCACTCCATGCTCAGGAAAGTGTCACGTGCCAAGACATACTACAGCATTGCTGGACTCACTGAGATACTTTGCAAGCAGTCACTGCAATGGGCATGAGACAGTGGACCCTGTTCTGGTTTCCCTGCAGGAGAAAACAATGTTAAGAAGATGAAAACAAATCTGTTTCATTGTTGCATGGAAATGAGAAGGGGTCTGCCGCTGACAGTCAAAGAACCTTGTGCCTTACCCATGCCAAGACCTGTCATCACATCTAAAGCACTTCTATCTGGGACGGGTTCCATCACATGCCTCCATAAGTCTGTTTCCTACACATACTATATTAAAATCTAATGAATCCTAAATTCAACTTCTGCTGACAGACTGCTGAGAACAGCATTGGTGACAATCTAGTTGCACACTGCTACACAGAAAAGACTGCTCTGAGATCTCTGTGGTTTTCCAAGCAGTAGTACAAGTAACTGCTTAAAATCTCACCTCCTCTTCTAAAAACCCATCAAAGAAAATGTCAAAGCATGACTGCTTTGGATTATGTTTTCTGCTTATTTGTGCATGTATTTGCCTACACAGGATATGTATGTTTTTTAGGATTCAAAGCTAGCCATTGTACTCAAAGCTGAGAAGAACATGTTATCTACTTGTCACAGTTGGGGTAGGCAAATGCAAATGAAGACTTTGGGGTTCGGACTTCTTCCCAAAATTACATTAATTCGTAACTACGGCCATGACAGGCCCATTACATTCAGGAAACAAGTGAGCAGAAAGAGGGACAGTTACCTCCCCTGTTTAACAGCAGGGTTCAGTTCAGTTTGCCTTGTCCTCTGTGTGAAAGGACAGCTTCATGCTGAGCTGTCTCATGTATGCCATTTCTGAGGGTCACTTTGTTTGGAGCCTGACGTCCAGGCACTCCCTGTGCATCAGGAGGGCATTGGCTGGTGATCTCTCTCACAGAGCACTGTCAGAGACTGCCAAGCTCTGCAAACCCAAGCACGGGTAGACATCAAAGAGTACTTGGACCAAAAATTCTCATCTTATTTTGTTTGAGAGCCCAGACAGTTGATGAGGGTAGAGTAATAAAGAAATGAGGCATGGCATTTTCTGCAGCAGAGGAAATGCAAGCGTTTTCTTTTGGCACAATGTGAAAGGAAGCTGATAGGTGAAAACTATTTGTCATCATGAATGATTGTTTTAATTTCTCATGTTGGCATCTGCAGGAGACCTTATCTGAAGAGTCTTATATGTGGTTGCACTGTTAAATAATTAAAAAAAACCAAACATCTGTTGATGTCCCTGCATATGGTGGAGTTCTGTAGTACTTTTCTCCTCCATGTTCAGCCTTCCAGCTGCCACTGTCAGAGGTCACAATGATAAAAAAAGGAATTGCAAGTAACCAGTGGTAAGCTACAAAAGTGCTGAAAAAATTCTCGAGCAATCCATGAGTCATTATGCACTTCCAGAAGCCAAAACATACATAATCTTCATGTATTTTAGGCTGTAAGGTCAAAACAAATACTGTGTCTGGAAAAATTTATTATGGACTGTTCTGATCCAGTTGCAAAATGACTTTTCAGTGTGTAAAATGATTGTGCATCCTAGGGACTGCAGGGTTATCTCAAACCTCATGGTTACGATATCACAAGGTTGCAAACAATCTCACTTATAAACTACAGAGGTTGTTGCCATGGTGTATCAAAGCTCTCCGCATTTTTGGAAAGCAGCAAGACAAGGTAATGTAGGAGTTTAGCAGAACAATAAAAACAAAGATTCACTTTGGATTTTTTTCCTGTAAACTGGGTCTGTGCCTTGCTGTTCAGAGAAGACAAAAGATCTTCACATACTTCACCAAGTGCTCAGGTGCAGTCACTATCACTATAAGCAGCATATTGGCTTAGCAGCATAGATATTTTTGCCTTCTGTACCCAGACCTTATCAAAATGTTGGATTCAAACTTAAGCTTCCACTGGTTTCCTCTAAATCAAAGAATACAACCCTGAAGGAGTTGGAGTTTTTTGTTATTTTGGGTTGGTTTGTTGGGTGTTTTTAGAAACAGTTTGGTAAGAGACCAACTTTTAAATGCAGGCATCTGTTGACATTGAAGCTCCCTTCACCAGCCTGCTCATTTCTCAGGTGATCTGCTCATCAAATAACAGGACTGTTGAACTCTGTCCTCAGGAACTCAGACCTTTTTGCTGAGGAGTTCTCTATGTGAGTGAGAGTTGCCAGAACCAGAGGCTGCCTGTCAGTATACTGTGCCAGAAGTTAAAAGTGAGAAGGCAGGAGGGGATGCTATGACTGGCCCTGGGATGCATCCTGTCTGACACAGCTCTCCTAATGTTAGGTTTTTTACAACATTTTACAACATTCAGATCTGAATGCCTTTAGCAGCTGATATCCTTGTTTTTAAATTATTTTATTTCATAAGCTTTCTAGGGCTGGTTCTGCAGGTGTATTGAAAGGCCAGAAAGTTTCAGGTTTATTTTCTAGCTCTAATTCACCTCTTCCTTGTTAAACTTACCTTACAGCATCTAGGTCATTCCCTCCCACCTTTCATTCTACATTCTCACACATACAAAGATCTATGCTGGGTGTTATGTTGTAAACCCAGATCAACATACAAGCAATTCAAGGAAACAAATAAAAATATGCAGTGCACATAAGCACCTATTCATTTGTTATTCCCAATATAGTATCAGTATTTACAAGATTAAACTATAATCCCTATAGTACATCCCGTAAGAATCTTTTACAGATAGATATCTTCAGCTATGTAAGCTTGACCGTTCAACTGACTCTTTCAGCCCTTCTAGATTAAAGTATCTTTTTTTTTTTTTTTCCTAATAATGCCTTTGTATTTATTTTGGGCTTCCTGCATAGCTTTTGTGAGCAATGTTTACTCTGTATCTCCTTGAAAGACCTACTCTACCAAACCACATATCTTTCTGGAAAGTTTTTGTCACTCTTACCTTGCAAGAGACAATTCAATGAGACCAGAACAGCAAGGCTGATGCAAAATGGTGCAGCTGAGAAGAAAAACAGACTAAACACCATCATAAAAGCTGAAAATCAATTTGTGACCAAGAGCATTAAAATTCCAGACAGAAAAATTACAGAAAGGATTTTAGACCAACAGATTCATTGGAGTTAAATCCCAAAATCTCTCTCTTGGTCACAGAACTCACTTAGCGTGACCAATTTTCAGCTCCAGGAAGAAAAAATAAAATTCCTCTCCATTAGCATTGGAGGATATTGAAAATTGGGAAATTCAAAGCTAATTGAGCAATGAATTATTATTTTGGCTGTCCCCTATGTGCCAGACATTATCAAAATGCCAGTCTCACTAAACCATTAAACATACGTCTGAATTTGCTAGTACAATGAAATTAAGCACCATGGGTAATATGGCTTCCTGACTATTACTACTTGCACATGCCTGCATGAAACATTATGATGGAGTTTTAATTACCTGAACTTTACAGGCATCTTTTTATTTTGTATGACTTCTGCCTCACTCAGCTCAGAGTGGAGGCAGCTCACTTAGTGGGAAGAAATGCCATGGTTTGTTTTCTTTCAGCATGGTTCCCCAAGCTGCACATAGTGGCAGTGGCTCTAACAAAAGAAAGGCTGGTTTGCTTCTGAGAATTTTGGTTGTGGTCATCCAGCTTGGGCATTTCATGATAATTAAACAATTTTCTGTCTGACTGGTGAAAAGACTATTCTCTGTTGTTTGTAGATGTAGGAATTTAGATCTTGAGCTCATGTATATTCCTTAATTTTGGGTAACTAATCTGAGGCATCAAAGATTTGCAGTAAAACAGTTAAGCCAAAGCTGTTGGGGTTGCCTTGAACCTAGTATTTCTTAGTTTCTCTGAGTTCTCTGAGGGTAACTCCTGAGAGACAATGAGTTCAGCTCTTGAGTAAAAAACTTTCCTCCTATTTTCTATCCCTAATCACAGGCTTTAAGAGCTCACTTGAGTTTTGGAACATACCTACATTCCCTTATTTTTTGCTGTGCTGTCACACCA
The DNA here is from genome assembly GCF_027887145.1 of Ammospiza caudacuta. Classification (NCBI taxonomy): domain Eukaryota; kingdom Metazoa; phylum Chordata; class Aves; order Passeriformes; family Passerellidae; genus Ammospiza; species Ammospiza caudacuta. The sequence continues at coordinate 23,035,897 of NC_080632.1, forward strand.
GCATGGTAATATAAAAAAAAAACAACACAGGGAACCTTGCAGATAGGTTGAATGTGGGTCTCTGATAAGTACTCAGGGTTGGTTTTCTCACCAATTCTTCCGCTGTTTTCCTTGTGATTTCAAATGCTGAAAAGGGCAATTAATAATTAATATCCTAGAATAAAGATTTGTGTCTAATCTTGTTTGTTTGAAGCACCTGCCAACTGTGCACAAAATACATGGAGGCTATTTCAGGAGGAGGTATCCACCCTGGAGAATTTAAAAACCACCTACATGCTACGTGTGGATATTTTGGGATTTTAATGGCGGACTGAACAGCTTTTGTATGGTGACATAACACCCTTTCCCTCAGGAACTAAGCACGTATGTCAGTTTATCCAAGCAGTAAGAGAGCAGCACTGTGCTGCAAGGCCATGTGAGGCCCTCTGACCCAGCTTCTGGGGCTTCCATGAGAATTATCTTTGAAATAGAGGGACAAAGCTGGTGGCTTCACTTTTCCCAGGATGTCAGAGAGCTCTGGAGCAGGGAGTCCTGCAATTTGTAGGTCTTTGTGGAGGAACTTGGAAGTCAAACAGTCTCAAGCCCAGTGAAGCTACATTGTGTCACAATTCACACCAATGAATGAGATCAGTTCCCTCATCTTCAGGGTAAATTAGTTCCTAAGTCAAGTACCCACAGTCCCAGGCAGTGGTTGGAAGTAATTTTGCATGCGCAGAGCAAGAACAAGACTGCCTTTTTTCACCACAATGGAAATTGGAATGTTGGGAGATGCTGAGGGGTAAGGAAAGTAGGACGCAAATCAAGTAGGCTTGGGAGACTCTCACCAGTTGTGCCAGTGAATGAGAGGGCTGCCTACTCTGAGGCCCTGACTGGCAACAGAAACTGGCATTTCTTCCCTTATTTCTTACTTCTGCTCTTAGCTTTGGGGAATGTGTGGGTTTACTTGCTGCAGTGGCTTTTGTATCCAGGCCTTTGCATTTAACATCCATGTCTGGTTGGTCTCTGACATTGTGAAAGCCTTGTGGGACTCCTTGACAGGGAGTCAAGGCTTTCACAAGGAGTACCTCTTGAGGACTTTTGATAACCATTACACAGCCTAAGGAGTATGGCTGGCATCCATGTGTTTGCAGGCTTCTCTGGCACAGTCCCTCTTTCAATGCTGTGCTTCTCCGAGTACCGGGTTCTCTTAAACTCTCCACTGTCACCACAAGCGATTGCTCCTGGCTCAGGGGCTTGTAAGGGTAGGAGTATAATCTGACAGGGGCCAAAACCTCCAATATGTAAAGTTCCTGTCTCAAAAGCAAGTGGATAGATTCTGCTGAAAGCAGCAGATAGAGATGCAATGGTAGTCCCCCAAACTGGGGGGGAGAAGAATGCGGCTGGTTAAAGATAGTGGGACAACACAGCCTACACGGCCTACTAACTGCCTTTGTAGTAGCTGCTACACAGTGGGAAGACCGAAGGCAGATTGCACTTCTTGTTGACAGTGAAAGAACACATTCCTCTACAAGACAGGAGGGAACCAATAAAGGCATGACCTCAAGGAGAAGCCAGTGGCATCAAATGAGAGTGTGATTCAAGATGAAAAAACACTTATTTGAAATCACTTCCAGCCATTCATAGGAGGAAATCCTGAGCAACAAAGATATCCAGCTATGAGCACTTGCCCAGATGTATCTTCATCTTGATGGGCAACAAAATACTCAGCAGATGTTTGTTCTTTTGTTATTGCTTTGTATTTTTGTATTTCTCCCTAGTCTTTCGCCTTAGCTCTGGACCCTCCTGTTGGATTTCCATCTTCCTCCTGAGGGTGCTTTTTTTTTGAAGAGATTGAGATGAAGTACTTAAACTTAAGTTATCCCTACCTGGTTGATGTTACCATGACAAGGTTTATTTCAGCTTCTTAATGAGAGCCCTGAAATAAAAAGGCTGTCCAGCAATACTTACTTAAATGTTGCCAGGGCAACCTAGGCACTCCTCAAAATTACTGGCTCTGTGAGCCTTCAACCATTCAATGCATTTGAGTTTTAGATAATCAGCTGAAAATTGCGGGTAGATTGGTGGTTCAGCAATGGAAAGGAGTGCCTGTACAGTTGTAGATTGAGTATACAAGCATTTGAAAGCTTGATCAATTCCTTTGGATATTTTGAACAAGATCCCACTCAAAGATCAGTGTCTCTGCTAACAAAACTTTACAAGTCTCCATGTCAATGTTTTCATGTTACTTGACTGCTTCACTTCTCATCTTCAGATATTCAGGTATAAAAACAGTGGGAAAAAAATTTCAATTACCTGAAGTGTCACACATGACCATTGAGAGTTACTTGTTCAATTAGGGACTTTTCTGATCATTGTCTTGAAATAGTTCAGTGGCTGATTCAACTCCGACTTCTGTGGCTCTGTGAGAGGGCAAGAATTAATGACTCCTGCTGATCATGTGGTAACAAATGTCTTGCTGCATAGATGACATGTAATCATATGATGTGACTACTGAACCAGGAAGGGCTTTGGGTTTTTTTGTCCAGGTGATGTGACCCAAGTAGTTATGGGTAGTTAAGGGTGTTGACCTGGCAAGGGAGCATCTGACAGGCAGTGGTGCACAATGTAGGCAGATGTATATACATTGTAAGCTTTAAATTTAGGGCAGGGAAAAGAAAACCAAACTAAAACATTCACACGTCACAGCATGTGCACCAGAACAAACCAAACTGTCACTTTACATGGGTCAAAGGTGGTAGGAATAAGCAGATATCCAGGGCAGAGGATTAACTGGAGTAAGGCTAGAGATAGAAAGGGGAGAAAATGACCCAGATAAATACAGGAAGGATTTAGAGAACAAGTGTTGCACTCACTTGTGACCACAGCTTTTCTAGCATTTTTAAATACTAGAAGCAAAATTATTTGTCTGAGCTGAACATTTGCAAACCAGGAGAACTGCCAGAGGAATGATGGAACAGCACCTCTGGGAGCTGATAATTTTCAGCCTCACCCAGAATCTTTGCAGGACTGCTTTCAATGCTTTGCTGCAAAAAAAGATGGGAGCTGACCTCTGGCCCAATGCAGAGGGAAGGTCATTCCCGAGGCTGACAGTGCCAAGACAGGAATCTTGAACAGAAAAAGCAGTGTGAGAGATTATTCAGGTTTTCTCCTGGGAGGAAAGGCATCCTCTCAACTAACCTTTAAACCCCTCTGCATAAACCAGTGACATAGAATGAGGGAACTGCCTCTAGCACTTCCCAAGCTCAATAATTACCTTTTAATTTCTGCAAAGATAAGTAACCAGTGATCTCCTGGGACAGACTTTGTCCAAGTTAATTGTTTGTGTGTGTCTGTGTAACAGAAAGATACAGTCCCTTCTGTGCTAAGCTATTTTAGGGGTGCATACAGCACACAGGTCATGATGAAGATGGCAGGAGCTGTAATTCTTCTGCAGCTCTGGAAAGGCCAGACAATCAGCCTACTGCAAAGGCCAAAGTATTTCCTTACAGAATGCAAAGCTACCACAAAGATAGAAAGCTCCAACGACACCTCAGCTCTAAAATGCCTCTCACTCTAACAGGGTTAGAGCTCAGACTCAAGGTTCCCATGGCCCTCCTCTCCTTGGCAGCCCCAGCAGGCACTTTTTCCTTGGTCCCTCAGGGTCCTCCTCCAGAAAGGACTTAGCAGGAGAGCTACACCTGGAAAAATGCCTGCCCACTATGAAGTCAGCTTTGCTGCTTCTGCAAACCAGGTACTTTTGTAAAACTCAGATCCTTGTTTGAAAAATGTTCTATTCTGTCATGCAACAAGAAGGACCCATCAGGCTGCATCTGTTGACCAGCGCTACATATGTAAGCATTTTCTGTGTTTTGCCAAAATGTCAGATGCCATTTAAGAGCTCAGCAGCCTGAAGACAAGGATGGGAATAGCCTCTGAATGGCCAAGAAAACATCCTGAAGTGACTTTATTGTTTCACCCAAGCTAAGAGAAATGTAAGCAGCCCTAAGCCCTTGTTAGACCTTGTGGTTTTACTGCTATCTAAACACCCGACAAGGAAGACCATCATTGCTCTCTAGATAAGCATTTGAGAACTCAAAACTGTAAGTTTTACGTTGACTACGAAACATATCTAAGCACAGTAGACCTGTGAAAAAGCAGGCAAAGCAGACCCAAGACAGTAAATTTAACGTTACGTGGAATACCTGTCTGAATAATTATTTTGAGTCAAAGCTGATTAGTCAGTTATTAGTATTTGACACACAGTTAAACAGGTAAAGACAACAAACTGTTTTGTGAAATACAGAAGTCAGCCCAAGATATCTTCCTTTGCAAGCTGTCTAGTATAAACTTACTATGCCAGAAAAAAATTAGTTTCCTTGTAAATCAGAGCCACTTATGAAAGGCTCCTGATGGAAGGCATCTGCACATGATGGAAACCCCCAGCCTCACATTGGACTTTAATGCATTCCTGTGAGGTTTACATAGGTAGATGACAAAATGAGGAATGTCCCTTCTTCCCCTTCCCTGCAAGTTTCAGTGTAGATGGGAAAAATCCTTAGTTCTGTACAGCAATGGCATTGGCTGATTGTTGCTGATCAGATTTTTAATCATGTTGTTCAGGCTCTTTTAACAGTACACAGAAGGTCTTTGTTAGGAGGACATGTGCAGCGTACAGGTATAAAGCATTCTTTGGCTAAGTGCACAAAATATTGTTAGTACTTGATGTGCAATTCAGATGACCATCATGCTTGCCCCCAGAAGACCTCAGGAGTCACTGGTGGCCAGGAATGCATCAATCAGATGGGCTGGTGGTTAGCCTCTGAGGATCCCTGAGACACAACCTCTGTGTTTCTGGGTTGCTTTCATTTACCAGGTCAGTGGACACAGATAGCTCTGATGACTCTATCAATTACCAGCTCTGGGGTTATTCTTTACTTTAGAATTTTATTTTTCAAGATGGTGTTTGAATCCTCCAGCATCTAAAAAACTTGTCTCAACAAGCCCAGTCCTTCTCTTATTTTTCTACAGATTTTCTTACAATTGCTTCAACCACAGCAACCAAGGGAACAAAAAAGGGTGCAGAAGGACCAGGCCTCTGGAGGTGGGTTGTAGTTTGCATATAGAGAGGAGTACGTTTGCTGGAACAGCAAAGAGGAGAAAGGGAAATGTATGATCAGTGTAACAATATAAAATCACATCTGATTTTTGTGTGGCATCTCACAGCAGCAGAAGCAGTGCAGTCAGGTCTTAAGGGGACTCAAGAAGAGGTACTGTGATAGACAGTTTTATGGGGATCACTATGGCAAAGACCTGCTTCCTATCTGGAATTTAGCTTTCCTGGTAAAAAGGAGCCTGGCTGCAGAGCCTAACTCTGGCCACAGTGCCAAATCAGGAATCCTCCAGAAGTTGATGTTACAGCTGGACTCCTTGCTGGAGTGTTTCTGTAATAGTCAATGATGTCTCCCTTTTTAGGTTGTTGTATTTCTGGAGCTCCAACAACCCAAATGTAAAAAGAGGAGATGATGCTACAGACGAGGTTCATGCTGAGAATTCAGCAGTACCAGTGGTCCAGTGCCTGCTGTGCTGGGGAATCGGTAATTAGGAAACTTCTCTGGGCAGTTCTCCTTCATGCCTTAGGCTAGGAATCTGCAGCTCCTCCATGGGACACAGAAGAAGTAACTCCAGAGGACACAGATAACCAGACACACCTAGGGTTGCAGTGAGATGTTGCAGTTTGATTTTGAGCAGCCCTTCCCTGACACTTCTGGGAAAGTTTCTTTGCATATGTACTGTGAGGGTGACTCAGGAGGGGAGGAGGGAGGAAAGGCAGAACGAATGTAGCTTGAGGTGGGCAGACTGGTATTCTTCCAAAGTGAATATGGCAGTTTAGGTTTTTCTATGCGTTGGAGAGTAAGAACTGCAATAATGACATGACCAGAGAGGGCATGCATGTCCAAGGAGCTCTCTGTATGGTTTAAATGCGTGCCAAGCAGCTTGCAATTGCAATGTCTCCCACCTGAGACACTGCAGACAACCACATAAGCTTCCTAGGGCATGGACACACACAGGGACAGCTGGGCATACAGTGAGCCAGGCCCGCTGAGCAGCATTGCCTCAGCTCCTGGGAGGTGCAGGGCATGGCTGCTGTGGTGTTTGGGAACCTGTGTATCTGCATCACAGTGACTCTGCAGCCCTGCTTCTCCATCCCCACGGTGCAGGTCCTGGACCTGCCGAGTAACTGCAGAAAGCCAGGAACAGAACTTGGGCACCAACAGGGTGGTGAGAACATCTTTGTTTCTGTTATAATAGATTCTTCCCCATGGTCTCTGCATGCAGGAATGAACCTGCAGACTCCTGCTCTGTGAAGGTGTTGTGTGAGCTCCCTCTCATGCAGCATTTGTGTCCTTTTAGCCAAGTGATAGCTTCAGCCTAAGGCCAGCCCTTACTTTCCTTTAGCCAGAGCTAACTTACATAGCAATGATACTTGAAAAGAACAGCACTTCTGGCATTATTTCACCATTGCATTGTAGTGGCAGCAAACACAACATAAAATCTCTCCAGCTGTGACATGTAGTGTGGTACTGAAAAACATCTTGTTTTGAGCAGGTAGCTAGAAGGTAAAACTTGGTAAGGAATTCATCCCCAGAAAAAGAAGTTAATCATCTATTACTTTCCTTTCTATTGTTGATCAGTTATGACAAACACAGGGAGTCTGTAGGTTTAAAGGATAAGAAAAAGAGCCAATATTGTCTGGGCCAAATAGTGGTGTTTCAGTGAGCTCACAATCTACTCCATGGATTTTGGTTTATGTACCCCAAAACTGTGGATTCTCTAAAAGACACAGAAACTCTTCCATCTCTAATCAAACTCTTTCCTCCCTTTTTTTCTTGTCTTTCCTTCCCTCTTTTGTTCAAAGGATGAGAAGAATCAGGTGTTGATCACCAATGCTTGGCTGCAGATGGTGAGTAACCTTTGTTAGTAAAGAAACTCTAATTGAAAACTACTGAATGTGATTTCTTAGCAGAAAAGCAAGACTGCTATCTTATAGATTATGTATAATGCAATACAGGCATTTTGAGTCCTTTAAAATTTCTCTAGTACTCCTTTTAGAATTGAAAATTAACTTCAGGAGACTACATTAATCCTTTGGAATGACCTGTTGACCTTTTGAGCATGGAAACCAACTGCATTGTTTTGCCAGCGGATGTAGTGATCTAGTAACAAAGAGTCCAGAGTTAGAGTCTCATCATAGCTGAGAATAGTATCTTCAAGGGGCTCAAGGCCCTCTCCATAACCAGTGATGGAGACTTATGAGCAAGCCAAACATCCAGTAAAACAGGCACCTGCACCTACCACTTATTGGAAATTTCCACCTCGGCCTGAGACTGGGAGCCAGGGCATCTGTCCCTGAACACAGAAGTGGTCACATGCAGACTACTCATAGGGGGTGGTGGGTAGTCCAGGGACCACAGATGGCCCAGGGCTGCTTTGCTGCTGGCAGCACCCAGGCAGCTCTCTGGGATATTGCCTTCCCTTATGCTTGACAAACCTCTTACATAAACATTCCTCCTCCCTCTTCTGCAACCTGCTCCAGCTGAGTATTCACCTGCATGCTCACACAGAATAAGCAAAACTGACCTTCACTAAGGAAAGGGACCTCCTTTACAGGACGGAATTTCCCATCAGGTCTGCCTGGCTGCCTATGGTGAGGGATACAGTGTTTTCTTCTGCTGCATAAGCAGATCTCCCTAAGGGCCTGTTGTCAGGAAGGAAGCAGTTCTTAAAGGAAAAACCAGTGGGAGACTTGAATGATTAAACTTATTCCACTTTGATTTTCACAGCCAAACACTATCTCATATTAATATGTTCAGCTGAGCAGGCTGTTTCTTCCTCAGCTACCCGCTGGGATTTGCAGCAGAAATGCGCATTTTCATATTGCAAAAACTAACTGAGACAAACCTGTATGACTACAGGATTGTTAGGTCAGAGCCTGTAGGTGTCCTGTCCTTTGCAGAGTTGTTCCACAGATTCAGATGTTCTGCAGACATGTTTCACTGATTAAGGTTTCCCTTGCAAGCCTCCCACTGAGCTTCATTGTAAGTCAGAAGGTTCTTCCCAAAAGCTGTTCCTGCACCTTTCTTGAATTAACTGTGTTGAGGTGGAGGAGATGGGATCAGAAACAGTCCCTTGGCATGTAAAGTTCACTTGCCTACCTCTCATAGCAAGGTGGTTAGTAAAAGAGCCACCCAACCTTTCTAACAGATTAAATTATTTCCACCCGATGAGGAGACTCAGACCATGGTCCACCTACACTAACCACCTCAAAAACCACTTTACTTCAGAACCAGCAGACCTCATGGAAGTGCCTACTGCCAGCGGATCTGCCAGCCATCCAGCAAAGGTTTGGGATGCCTGGACACAAGATGAAAAGCTAAGGACTGTCTTCAGTAGTCACACTGTTATTTCCTCTATATATGCTAGCCTTTCTTAATAATTAAAACCGAGCATTAAACTATTATCATACTGAGGCTATTGCTATTGGCAAAATCTATTCCATTCCCATAATATTACAAAGACCTTAGAAGACTTTTAAAAGCTCATATAATCTGATGTATGTGTTTGTCAACAGTCCTGGGTTGATGTTTACTTGTCTTGGGATCAGTATGAATACCCAGGAGTGCAGAACTTGCGATTTCCTGCCGACCAGATTTGGGTACCAGACATTCTTCTGTATAACAGGTAAGCAAGATGTGAAATGGCTGGTAGGAGACTAGAAGTGCAGAAAATCAGCTATGCTTCACTGATACTAGGGGCCTTTTGCCCTCTATGGCTTTCCCCTTATCCTTAAAGAGTAACAAAAACAAGCAAGCATCAGTGAACACATTTTTCTAGTAGCCCATCTGATCTTCCTTGCTGTAGTTCCGCAGATGTCTTCTTTAACTTTTTCTCAGTTAACACAGAGAGGAAACTATTACAGTCTCTTCAAAATTACTGTATCTGCAGGAGAGCTACTGTCCTATATGTGTCATAGTGTTTCTGATTGAAGTAAACAAATGGATTTTCATCTCACTTCCATTATCACATATTTTATAAACCTCTCCATCGTTCTTCTACTATGAACATTCGCTAATCTGTTTTTCCTTCTATAGAGATGAATCTAGCTCTCTAGACAGCATTGCTGCAGTGTTGAATGAAGTGGAAACTCTCTCGACAGCTGTTTCCTTAATGCTTTCCAGGAGAAGGGGATTTGGGGTTTCTCTAATAATATCTTAATTCTGGACTGATTTTTTTATCTATTGCAAACCCCAGCTGTTGTTGTTCAGCTCTGCTGTCTTACTAGATTTTCCCTCTTATGTCTTTCTCTGACAGTTTTCAAGGTAATACTTTCTAATTACACAGATTAAATTTCATTTTGTTAGTTTCCAGAGTTCACCATGATCTATATTCCATTCCAAATCCTTACTACAAGATATCCAAAGGAGGCCTGGAGATGCCTAGATTGTTTAAGTGCTTTACTTTACCTCAGCTTTGCTTCTTACTGTCTCTTTATTCCTTTTCAGTCTCTAAAAATGAGGTGTACAGCTTGGTCCATATTACTGTAGTTTATAAGAACATGCTGAAATTCAGATAGATACCAGCCTGCTCTTAGGAAGAAAAATAGATTGATTTGATGCAGTTGGCCCTTCACAAATCTGTGCCAGATGTTTCACCCCATTTTCTTTGAAGTTAGGCTGATGTCTATAATTTCACCTTTAAAAGAAGTCAGAATTCTCTTTGATCTCCCCTAATTCACCATGCCCTTCCCTCTTCTCCACAAGCTCTCACAGATAATTGTTAATGCTTCAGAGGGTATTTCGGCCAGTCCTTTCAGTTCTCAAGAGTAAACTTCATCAGCTCTGCTGAGTAAAATCTCTCTTATCTACATTTCCTTAACCTGTTCATCCCCTGTTCTGCCATGGACTCCTGCCACTGTGTGAGAATGGGTTGCAAAGAGTGAGGGACACAGGGTGTAGGAAACTGCAGCTCTCTGCACCCTGTTGTTTTTTCCCTTCCTTTCCTCTCTTCCTTGTCCCCTTGTACTTATAAAACCCCTTTTTGTTGTCTTTTATGTCTTTGATAAATATCACTTGTTCTGGACTTAGGCTTTTCAGTGCCATCCCCTTTGTTTTGTACTGGGGACTGAAGACTCAAGACATGAATAAAAAGCAGACCAGAAGAGTAATGGAGGCTCTGAATTTTTAAAATCTGGTAGAAAGACAGGGTGTGCAGGATGGTGAAGTCATGCAACACAAACCTGCACATAGCCAGTACAGGCAAGGCTCTACAAGCTAGGGGATCCCTCTGTGGCTAATCTCTTTCTAAAAGACCCTCTGGAACAAGCCCCCAGACCTGCTTCTTTGAAGAATCGTGTTCTTGTCTGGCTCATTACCCTTTAATTATTTCAGAATTTTGGAATAGTAAAGAAATTCTTTATTCTTGGTCCCTCCTGCTGTTGGAGTTTCAATGAATCTCCTCCTTCAAGCTCCTAAAATAACTTCTCTCCAGTGGTTTCTTCCAATGCTGGAAGCAAACTCTTGTCCTCTCTGCATCTGAGGAGACTGCAGAGTTGTTATGTCAGGCCACCACTGCTGTTACAATGTATCTGTTACTACAGATATCTGGGTAAGATAACAGATAAGGTGATTTAGGTGGTGAGCTGACTCATTTTGACAAGTGCCCTAGAAGAGCCTCATTGTCCCAACTGTCCAGTTTTGGGATACAGCTAATGTGGCACTTTTGCTTCTTTTCCTTCTGCCTTTTTTCTGAGACATGCAACACTCTGCTTCTCACTTCTTCGAGGACATTGCAGCATGCAAGCAGCCTGCCAAGGTGCAGGCTGAGAGTAACTACGAGGAACTGAGATACTTATCAAGGGACACTTCACCCAGATGTAGGAACTTAATTCAGCCAAAAGATTATTTTTATGTTGACAGTTACATCTTGACTTGCACATCAGCTTGCTTTTTCTTTATTTTGTTCTGTTTTGTTTATACTGTGTTTACAGTGCAGATGAAAGATTTGATGCAACTTTTCATACAAATGTGCTGGTGAACTACTCTGGATCCTGCCAATATATTCCTCCAGGTAGGGCACAGAGAGTATTTATTTACTTTTAATCAAATAATTTCAAGCAGGTTTCCTTCGTGAATGAAACAAATGGTGTTTAAAAGCCCTCTGTGGAAATTTTGCAACCTAATGTTTGCAACCTTGCAAACATTATTAGACTGTCTAATAATGGGACAGACCCACTATGAAAATTTAAGTCCAATATCAGTGGCATTTACACTTTATTAAGCAGTAAAATATTCCTCTTACCAATTTACTCAAAACATCCAGAGGCACCCCTAAGTAAGGCGGTGTGCACTATGTCATCATGTTTTATGTGCACTCCAGCTAGGTCTCTGTTGTGTGGAGAGGTGTGTGAGCAGAGGTGACCCCAAGAGCAGCACTTGCTCAGCATTGAAGCCCCGCTTGCCAGGCTGAGGCTAAAATCCAGGTGACAAGACAATATGGGATTGGTCTCAGCCAGTGGGGCCCAAGTCTCAGTCTCTTTTAATTTCTGTTGATGATTCCCTGCCTGCGTGTTCCAGCATCCAGGACTCACCTGTGAACAGAGAGGCTATTCTGCAGTTGCTCACTGTGGTGGACAAAAAACTTCCTAAATTTTGTGTCATAGCATAGCACTGTCTCCAAGCAGGTCCACAGGGCCCAGTAGGGATCAGCAATCATTCCCTGATGGCTGCTCCCCTGTTGTTCCCTACCCATTAGACCCCTTAAATCATCCCAGAACATGAACTAGACACAACCAGAGTTAAAATCAAGGCTTGGTTACCACACAGATGATAAAGGCCATCACCAAGCAAGGTTTAGGAGACCAATGTATTTTAAAAGGGCTGTGGGCCTGAGGCATGGCCTGTCCAGGAACTCCTTTCAAAGAGCTAGTCACAGAGCAGTAAGCCCCTGGCGTGTACTCTTTGCTCCTGTCAGACCAAGCAACACTGCCTGCAATCTACTAGGGCCAGCTGGCACTGGGAAACAGGCTGGGCTGCTCCTGGTTGGCCACAGTGTCCCAGGCAACCTACCTCAAGGATGCAGTGAGAGAGATCTTCACTGGTGGAGGAAGGAACATTATTCCTCTCATGGCAGCATCTTCCACCTGCAGTACTTGTTTGGTTACCCCATGACTGTATCACACAGAATTTTTGAAGAGGAAACTTGTTCACAATCAGAGACAGATGAGGGTAAGATGAAATGCACCCTGCACATGCTTGATCATGACTGATTTCTGTCCACAGGCATTTTGAAGAGCACATGTTACATTGATGTCCGCTGGTTCCCCTTTGATGTGCAGAAGTGTGATTTGAAGTTTGGCTCCTGGACTCACAGTGGCTGGTTGATTGACCTGCAGATGCTCGAGGCTGATATTTCCAACTACATCTCAAATGGAGAATGGGATTTAGTGGGTAAATTGGCCAATGTATAAATTTTCAATAGTCTAATTTTCAAAGGTAAACCTCAAATATATAGAAATTATCAATCAATTGGACATGGAATGCAGATATTAAAAATATAGATCTAAGAAGAAGTAAAGAAAGAGGAAAAAATCACATATCAGAGACAGCCTTTCAGCAATGTTCATTGAACTGTGTCTGAAAACACTGTGTTCTGAAGCAATTGCCTGCCACTGAGTACATAAATGAAAGCTACTAGTCCTGACGCATCTGAGCAGTTTGTCAGTACTAAACTTGGATGTGTCTCTTGTAGGTGCATGGAACACTACTGTCACATTTACTCAAATACATCAGCAAAAATGATTGGTGTAAAAAGTATTTCAGCAACGCTTTTACATAAAAGGATCTTTCTCACCCAGAAAAGCATCAAAATGTCTCCCAGTTCACAAAATGCACAGATTAGTATGTCTCTCTTCTATGCTTTGGAAAGTACCTGTATTTTCAAAAGAATTTATGTCCAGAACTAGTTATTCAGAGAACTAGTAAGTTATTTTGAGCTCATTTATGTAGCTGTAAGTCACAAGCAATGTTACAGCAATTGATGGAACTTAGACAACTGCAAGGAGAGGTTACGAAAAATATGTTTATCTTCTGGTCCGGATATACAGACAAGGAAATAAGTGCCCTACCCAACTGCATGCAGTATTTTTACCATGCAGGGCAGCTGAGAAATTATATTCAGTTTTATGAGAAGCCAGAAAACTCCATCGTGAAATCCTCCTAAAGTCCAACTATTTTAGAGCAATCCTTCCTTTCAGTCCTCCTTTACAGTGGGTATTTTTGTCCAATAACTTTGCATATGTGATTAAGAGTTTGTGGTTTATCTGCCTTCAACCCTGACTGGGGGAGAACAAAACAGGGACTTATTTAGCTCATACAGCAAAAGCATTAAATAGCACCTCAGGCAAGCCATGGCTATATCCTTTAAAAAAACTTTTCTAAGCCTCTGCCAAAATGCACACATTGTCATATCATCTGTCATGTCCACAGAAACAAAAGAGAAGTGAGCAATTTTGGCATGAAAGATACAAGGTACTGACTTCTTCCATCTCTCCTGATATTTCCAGTGCTCTTGCAGTCCCCATCATGGAGCATGTCAGGCAATCTGCTGCAGCGGGATCACCATGGGCAACCCTGCAGTACAGCTGTATTGGACAGCTATGTCTCTTAACCTTCAGATATATAACAGACTTTGAGCTTAACTTGGCATCCTTTTTGAAAAGTAAGCCTGTCTGTTTTTCCTGACAAAAAAAGGAGCAAAAATGTATAGAGGATCACAGAATAGTAAGAAGCAGTGGCACTTGTCACCCAGAAAATCTGCTGCATGTGCTAGTGAATATCACATCAACAGTGTGTTACCATTCACAGAATGTAGGAAGGCAGAATGCACATTGTTGAGGTTGTGATGCTCAGGACTGTTTTTTTGTGGCTCAGATGAGCTTTATTAGCTAAGCTAGGTTTGAATAACTCAGAAGGCATGAAAGCAAACCCTAGAAAACACAGAAGATGGACCAAGAATAGCTGAGGTGACACACATTGGCTCGTAAACCATCACTTCTTGATCCAGGGAGGTAACTGGGAGTCCTGCCTCTCTCCTCACTGCTCTGATCATCCTGTCTGTAGGTGTCCCAGGGAAGAGGAATGAGATGTACTATGAATGCTGCAAAGAACCATACCCAGATGTGACGTACACCATCACCATGCGTCGACGCACCCTCTACTATGGCTTGAACTTACTCATTCCCTGTGTTCTCATATCTGGCTTAGCACTGCTTGTATTCCTTTTGCCAGCTGATTCTGGGGAGAAGATTTCTTTAGGTAAGTGCTAAAATATTCATTTGTTTTATAACCATCCTATAAAATAGGAAAATAAATACCTCATGGCACTATGTTGCTCAACGAAGAAAGATTTCACTAGAAGAGAGCAATAGAAGTACTTTTTTGGTTACAGGAGCAAGGAAACAGCTTTCTGTATGGCATTCACACATCCTGTGCTACACATAATATCTTGTGGCCTTGGAGGAAGCTGAACTTGTTGCTGGCATAGGAGGCAGTGATAATATTCTGTAATGCCTGTTGTTATGTACTTTAGTACATCTCAATGCATTTCACAGCTCATTGACTCTTGACTCTCTTTTTCAGATGAAACATACTAGGAAGCAAAGAGTGGAAGAGCTGTGAACAGCAGCAGCTGGGCACTGGATTTTCACCTTAAAAATTAGCTCCCAAAACACCTAGTCATGTGTCCCCTGTGAACACAGCCATGGGAAGGGCTAAATGAGATTTACTGTTGTGTGTGTTGATAAAAATGGGAAGGGTCTCCTTCCAAGAGGAGATAGGCAAGACCTGTAAATACACCAGACTGGGCCAGCTGAGATCTTAAGAGTTAATTGTGCATGATTCTGTCTCAGGACAGAGACTTCTAAATCATATGAATTGTCCTCAGTTTTTTGGTTAAAAAAATGTATCTGAGTAGCCTGCCTTACAAAAAATAAAACACAGGCTATCAGGGGTACAATTGCTGTCTATGAAATAAAGGATGGGGATAAGGAAAAGAGCTATTTGAGCTGAAGTACAATGTTGACATAAAAATATGAGCTAATGTTAATGCATTGACCTTTTGATTTCTCAGTATCAGGATGGTTAAGTTTAGCAACAGCCTTTCCACATAGAATAAAGAGCTTCTTTTATAACAGGCTGCATGTCTTTGAGGGATGTTATATAATATGTGATAGCAAAACCTAGGCTGCTGTCTGTGCAAGTCTCTCCTAGCCCTTAACAATCATTTGGGTTTTGTGCAATGTTTCGGAAAAGCACTGTAGTTCACCAGTTTTGCAAGCTTCGTTTCACTCAGCAAAAAAGATTTCTCCATTACTTTGAGAGAAGCAAGGGTTTGTGTGTATTAGAGAAAAGGGAAAAGAGAGCAGATAGAGTTGCATCTAAAAACACTCACACTTTGTGGAAGTTCTAATCGTCATGGGTTTGCCTTAGCTGTATATCAGGACAATGCTTTATTTAACAGCAAAGACATCAGAGGAGCAGCTGCAGAGTTCATTTACCTTATTCTTCCCAAATATGTTCACTCCCTCCAGGTATCACCGTCCTTCTTTCCCTGACTGTATTCATGCTGCTCGTGGCTGAGATCATGCCTGCAACTTCTGACTCTGTCCCACTAATAGGTAAGTTGATTTTCACTGCTTTGTGCACTGTGTATGATAACTCTCAAGAGCTGTTCAAAGCCAATTTGAGGACTGACTGTTACTACAGTTTTGCATTCAGCAATGTCAGGAATGTCAACCTGGATTTCACCATGTGCATGTATGAAAAGGACCTACATGAGGTTACAGAAAGGCACTGGAAATCATAGATAAGCAGGTAACTGCAATCAGGGATTGAGAGGACATAGACTCTACATGGCAGAAAATTAATTTTTCTTCTTCTGCATCACACCACCTCCCTGCAATTACACAAATCCTTCCTGCCTTCCCTCTTCCCTCAATCTGAAGAGCAATTCGGGATACAACAGTCATAAATCAAGTATATCATTGAAGCATTTTTAATGTATACTGAAAACTACGGGGCAGATCATCATCTTGGGATTGTGAGCGAGACAGACATTGTTACAGCCTCTGTTTTTATAGGACTGCTCCTTTACCTTGATCTCATGGGGTCTTATTGCAGGGTAGACAAAATAAACCTGTCCTATTTTACAAAGTAACAAATGAACACTACCTAAAAGACCTGTGATACAAACCAAGACTAAAGTATACATTCTGGACAGCAGAAATGAACAAAATAGTCAACAATATATCTGGACGCTGATGTAAGATGCATGTCACATTTGTATAATGAAAGCCTCAAAAAACTTATATAATGACTAGGACAAAAAAAAAAAACATTTACTCAGACAGCTTCATGGTCTCTCTTCAAGGCTTTAAGACTAGGCCTGACTCTGAGGAAGGAGATAAGCATGCAACAGTAGGTACAATGGCACCCATAGGCAAGAGTTTCTGAAAGCCTCCAAAAAACTTACTCATCTCAGTGAAAGTCAGCAGGACTCTTAGCTTTGAGTCATACATGAGCTTCCAAAAATCTAATAAAAGCTCTTTCTGAGCATGTACCTCGGACACAATGGAGACAGACACAGTTCTAAGAGAAACTTGTGTGCAGGAAGGGGAAACAAGCCATCTTGAACCACTGTTGACATAATTTTGCTGCTTATAATACAAAACAAATCCCATTTAGAATTTGTAAAGAGGTACACTTGCCTATGGCCAGTCCACTAGCTTTAACCTGAACAGTTTCTACTAATACAGTCTTCTATCACAGAAGGTAGGATTTGTACCGAGAAAAACTATGAATAATTATGTATTTTTACGGACTTTGATGTTGCAATGACAGGCAATTTCTGCTTATCAGAGAATTCCTAAAGTTGCTGTAAATGCTATCTACTACTCTCTCATTCTCTGCAAATATTTTAATTTGTTATTGCAGATAATCATGGTGGTCAGGCATGATTTATTCTTATTAAATTTTGGATGTCTGTTCCCATCCCCATCCCCTTCCTCAACTGTCCAGAAATGTTCCCTGAGGACTTGCTGCCTGATGTACCCAGGGAGAGAGTCAGAATGACAAAGCTCTTGTTCTCTGGATTGTCCTTTTGAGAGGTGGATGCAAAGCTGTCTTTCTCCATCTCCTTGGTCTTGCAATCATCCCATTACGATTCTTGATGATCGCATGGATTTGGGCAGGTTCAGATCTCACAATCAATCCATGAGTCCTTCCTTACTATTGCTGGTTGTGTTCCTCATCCTTGAACCATCTCTAAACACAGACACATCAGAGACCTTGATGGTGCAAACTAAGGCAAAGTACACACTGCCTTGATCTTATCACTGTTCACTGTCACTGAATCATCCCCTTCTTTCAGCAGCAAGTCCATGTTTGCCTTGTTTAGCTGTTTGTGTAGTCTTTGTGTAGTGATGGAAACTCTTCCTGTTGCCTTTGATACCCACACCAGCTTCAATTAATGAGTTTTAACATTTCTGACACCAACCATAATGACCAGAAAATGCTCCCAAATTTTCATTTTGTAGCCTGTCTCTGCTTCCCCCATCTCTTCTGCACTGAAGCCCTACCATGAGTTCATAGTTTGGCTGCACTCATCTACTGGTGTGCTTACTTATTTCTTACATTTGCAGGCACTGTGCTTAAACTCTTGCACTTTTCCTGTGCTGCTTTATCTTTCAGAGCATTCCCTGGTAGGATCCCAGCTACTAGTTCCCCAAAATAACAAGTCTGTTCACCTGAAGTCCAAGGTCTATGCTTTGCTGTTCTTAGTCCTCACTCAATTAATGGTCCTGAGCTTCACTATTTCACAATAGCTCCAGCCTAGGTTGCCACTGATTATTATGTTCCCCAACAGTTCTTCATTGCTAGTGAAGCACAATGTGCACCACTCCTGGTTGTACATTATATATGTGCTGCCTTTTGAGCAGTCATCAGGGTAGATCAAGCCCCTGGTGGCAATGAGAGTTTGTGAGACAGAGGTTTCCATGAGTTGTTTTAAGAAATCCCCATGTCCACTGTCTTGGGATGGTCTATTATGCACTCCCATGACAGAATCACTCCTTTTGGCCTCTTCACTGAAGCGGATCCACAAGTTCTCCAGCAGCTCTCATCCATCCAGACAGAAGCCCTTCACACCCAAGTGGCTCCTTCATATAACTTCTTTTCCTGATGAGCTTCTGGTAGTGAGAAATGTCCCTCAACATCTCAGTTTTCCAGTAACATTATTTCTTCACAACTATGTGCAGAGTTTCAGTTGAGCCTGCATATTCCCCAGACTTAATGCATTTTTTCACTCTGATGGTGAGATCTTCTACCTTGTTTCACAATTCTTGAGGTCTTTCTTGCTCTGACTACCCAATACTATTTTTTCCACCCTTTTCTGCTACTTCTGCATTTACATATGGGTTGTTACCTCCCTTCCACAGTATTTCTAGTTTTAAATCCTGCCTTTATCTTCTTGCTCCACACCAAATTTGCAGGGAGACTGCTTATCCATTTGGCTTCTGTGCCCAAACAGCTCTTTTTCAGTAAGTGCTCAAAGCTGGACTGTGCACTTTTACATTATCTTGAGTTCTGAAAACCTTATCCTTACTCTAACAGAGTGACATAGCATGCTTTCCTCACAGTGGTCCTACAAGGTGATCTCACAGAGAATATTTTAGCTGCTAAATAGAATATGCCAGGTCATGCTCATAGTTTTTCAGTTTCTCAGTGTGATCTCTAGTTCAGTTAAAATACTCAGAATTAATACAAGGAAGAGGAGTATATTTGGAAAGCTCATTCCAGTTTTGAATAATCAGCATGGTTAGCAGCAGGTTTCAGGAATGAACAAGTCTTCTAAAGCATGTGGTTTGTGAAGAATGCAGATAATTTGATCTTGAAGTAGAAAGATCCCATGCTGATCTGCTGAAGAGTCACTGTTATTGGTCTTCATGCATTGGGGTGCAGAGATACTTTGAAAACGTGACTCCACATGCTTTAAAAATCTGCATTATATTTTTAGGACCTGAGTTTTTAGAAACAAACATGCATCCATACCTCTCTGGATCTGTCTGCACCCTCACAGCCTTTGCCATTTCAAAGCCACTAATGCCTAACATGCACATGCTGTGCTTTCTTCTTCTGACCTCGGCTTTAACTACTGATCTCTAAAAATATGGAAAAATATCACAGCTGCTGTTGGAGTGTCTTTATTGAGGTAGCAAAGGAGAACTGGTCTAATATGACACCAAGAAAAGTACTAACTTTTGTGATCTGGAACATATTTACAGAGTAATGTGGAAATCATAAGTTAGTTCCTCTCAGTTGAGGGGAACTTCAAATTAAACAAAGAAACCACCTATCAGATTAAATAATCAGGAGGATTCAGGTGGGACAAGACAGCTTTTTTGTACCTTTGCAAAATTGGTCACCCCTTCCTTGGTATGTGTTCTGCATTTTCTGTCTGTTTATAAAGCTACCCAAAGCAGAGACTCTCTTGGTCCACATATCCAATTTCCCCAGACGAGAGATTCCCATTTCTCAGCAGCCTACCAACTATCATGTTAATATATATTAAAAGAGGTCAACTTCTTTTTCTGTAAGGAGCAAGTGACAAGACTTGACCTAGGAATCAGTAGCTGGCAGCTCAGCGCCTTAGAGCACCAGAACCCTACTGCTCCTGCTGCAGGGTAGAGCTTTCATATGTTCCAGTTGGACAGGTTGTCCCCTGCTCTCACTCTGCTTTCTTGGGGCATTCACATCAGTACCTCCTTGCCCAGCAGCATTCTCACTCCCATCCTTCTCTAGCACACCCTCCCTTTTGGGGAAAATATTTATTTTCAAAGCCCAGTTTTCAACAGCACACATCTATGCAAAGAAGGGCACCAAAATATTTCAAAACTTGAATCCTGCCCTTCCACAGAGATTCCAATGGAAGGAGAAGGCCGAACCAGGGAATGATGTCTCTGATTCTGTTTAAAACATTAGTCACCCATAGCTCAGCAATTAGCTCAACCTTTTAAATAAAAAGAGTCGAAGGCCCATGACATCTACAAACACAACAGTTTGGCTAGAATCCAGCACATGTCAACTTTATGAACAAAGATTCTTTCTCTACAGTGTACTGGAAGTCCCTCCTGGCACTTAAAACCTCTAGAGTATAGCTCCTGAAAGCCTTTCAGACCATGGCTATACAGCAGCAACTGTGTCCTAAACTTACCCTTTCTACTGTAGCTTAATCATGCCTTGCGGGAAGTGTGTCTTGCTGCAGCCATGATTTTACTTACTTTTAATTTTCTTTTTAAAGTTACTTTTGCCAAGAGTCCATATAAGTAGAAAACTGGAGTTCATTACTTGAGGAAAGTTTGTACAGAAATGCAGAGAACTCCAGATGTGATACACAACTAAATTACTGGTCTGACTGTGCTAATAACTAGGTAAAATCATAAAGCCTGTATGATACAGCTCAGGTATAAGACAATTGGTTTTTTTCTCTTTTTAAAAACCTGTGTAATTATGCAGATTTGTTCTGAACTATAAATGCCAGTAATTTTGTGAGGATTTCATGCACCTTCCAGTCCCTATTATTGCACTTATCCAGTGCATTACATAGGAAGATGTAACCATGTCTGACTGTGTTGATTTCCTGCTTCAGCAACTAAATCAAAATTGAACAAATACTGCTATTAAAAAGTACTGTTATTTTAATTAGAGCCTTTGTACAAGATCAGGCTCTGCCTCTTGAAGTCAAAGGACTAGGTAATTAATCTGAAAACTACATTGGAGGTATTTAGCTCTACACTGTAAGGACCATTTTTTAAAATAAAGATATTGTGATCCATGTTAAGTGAATGGTTGAAACAAATTATTTTAGAGGTATTTTCAAACCTATATAATTCTATTATTCTAGGTAAATAATAGTGGACAAGGATCTGGTTTTGGTAATGGTTATATGGCCACTTCTCTGGAAAGGATGAGTTCTTTCCTTAGGCAATAGATATACGCCTGAATTCCTTTAAAGTCTTCATATCCCTGATCTGTTTCATAAAACAGTGTTTTCTATCCAAAAGCAACCTTATAATTAAGATTAGGAAATCATGCATTAAGAAGTCACTAAGGAACAAATTCCTCGAAGTCAATGCAGATTCTGAACTGCAACTCTTACATTTCATTGCTATCGTTTGGCTGGAGTCTCCTTAAGATTACACAGTTGGTAGTAATGTGGTCCCACATCCAGTGGTACCAAAAAAAGCAGTGACCAGAATCAAATTTATCATGCACTGTTGTAGGAAACTCTTCAATAATGCTTCAGGATAAGTTGCTAGTTTGGGCTCATGGACTTAAAAAAATTAATCTCCTAATGTAACACTTAATTTCTACCAAAATCAGCCAGTTTTTCAGAAAGACTGATCAATCCACAGCCCATGTTGTCAGACACGGCCAAAAGCCATTGCTCGGAAAATTTGGGCCAAGGCTGTGAGGAGCCTAACCAGTACACCTTCCTCAGTATTCTTTTCTCCTGCCTGCAATATCACCTCCAGAGGGGCAAAACTTTTGGGGCTGCATGGCACTGTCTGCACTTCCCCCCCTTCCTGCAATTCACCTCTGTTTTCCTGTGCTGCAGTCCCACCACTGTGAGGACAGGGTGGCACCGTACACAAACCTTAAATGCCTGCTTTGAAAACTCCACCCAGCTCTTTGCACTTGTATGGAGTTGAAGCTCTGCAGGCTTTGAGTTCAGGCCCCAGGTAGCACAGAAGGTACAGTCACACAAAAAGCAGCCAGCAGCACCCACGGCTGGACTCTTCCAGCTTCTGACTAAAGCTGCAATAAGCTCTGACTTAGCAGCTCTCTGTCCATCCTAGCCCATGCTCTGAGGAAGTATCATTTTCAAAGTACTTTGTCAAAGCAGATAAAGCATGCTTCTGCCCAACAGCCAAATCTTGAAATGAGATATTCAGATGTATCAGGCTGGTCAGATGATTTGTTTCTTCGGTAAACACTTTTTAGACCTTGTAATTTGAGGCTTCCCCTTGCACAGGAGAAGTAGTTAATAATATCTGATTGTCTTCCATGCAAAAAAAATTTCAAAGTGCTGCAAATCCTTATTTTCTACCAGCTCTCTCCAAAATAACACCACTGTATTTTTCTTTAAAATGAGTTTATAGCAGAAAGTGGGGAACACCAGGAAGCTGGTATGTGCACAGTGTTTGAAAGGTTCATAAGTACAAGGAACTGGCACTTCCTATGATTAATATTCATGTGATGCTTGACATTTTGGCTTGATGTATCAAATAAAGCGCAATAAAAATAAAGTTATCTCCATCTTCAGTTAGCAAAATCAAATTTCTCTGTCTTATTTTGCTAAGCTCCTCTGCTTTTTTAAAAATCACAATTTACTTGCTGCTTAGGGCTCCATTATAATGATATTTTCCAGTTGTGTCCCATCCTTGCTGCTCCTTATCATGCCTACGCCATTTCAGTAAGCATGAACACTTTGCACTGTAGTTAAGTACCTTTGCAGCAGATGCTTGGGGTGATTTCTTGCATTTAGTTATAGAGCAAATGAGACTGGAAATTACTAGGACAGGGAAGCAATGTGGTGCTTTGTTACCTTCAGGAGTTACAGATTGTTTTAAGTTAGGAACATAAGGCATTAGTTGCTCTCCCTAGAGAGAAAATTAGATTAATCCGTATTATATTTTTTGTCATCTTACAGTATGTTCTCAGCTGATGCCATCTCACTTTATTCTGTCCCTATGTGAGTTTTAGAGTGCTTTCCCCCCCATCCTTTCATGGTCCTGCCTGGTACCTTGTCAGAATCAGGCCCCTACTCAATCTCTTTCATGAAACAGAAATTCTCATTCATGGCAGCTCTTAGAGTTTAATCTCCATGATCAGTGATGCTTTTCCAAAGCCAAGAGTCTTGGATGTTTTTTCTTTACAGAAGAATACAGTCAAATGAAATTAGGGAACAGTTTTACTTTTCAAACTCCCATGTCTATTCTTCAAAAGCATGTGGAAGGAGAAGAGTTTCAGAACACAATTTCCCTAATCGTATGTCCACTTATGTATTTCTTTGCTGTCTGTGTACAACAGTAAGTCATAAAGAGGCTTTCTCCTCTATCTTTGATTTCTCGGTCTCTCAGTAACTCTGCCATTACCATTTTTAGACTGTCACAGTATCTGCCGAGCACCAGGCCTCATCCCTACCATAGGAGAAAAGAAGAAGGATAGTTGGAAGCCCCTCTGCCAGTATCTGAGGTTTTCATTAACCTACACAGGCTTTAGTTCTCTCACCTGGGCCATTCCAGAAGTAGGAGCAGTTAATATCTCATTCTGAGCTCACAAGAAAAACAAAGCATTCAGCCTGAATGACTGAAATTACCAGACTTAGAGTGGCTCCAACCCAGTTATTTATTTCACATGCAAAAGCTGATGTTTTCTGAAAAAATAGAATAGAAACAGGAGTACCAGTGGGAGACATCCAACATACAACTTGATCAATGTGAATATTTGAGCACAACACTTTCCTCCTTCCCCTAGTATTTCACAGGAACAAGACTGTGATGGGTCACAGTGCAGATACACTCTCTTGCTTGTGATTGACTATGTTAACAAATCTGGGTCTGATGATAACTGCTGGCATGATATGATATAATTGATATGATATGACATGATATATGATACTATACCACTTCTCCATGACAAAATCAAGACAAAACATTCATCTTAGGCATTCTGTTTTGTTTACCCTTAGCAGTCCTTGAAGTTAATCAAGTTCCACTTTAGTAGTACGTCTTCCAAAACATCTCTAAAATAATGCTAAAGTGCTTCTCTAACATCAGATAATGACAAAAAACATCCAAAAATGCTCTTCAAATTATGAATTGCAAATGATTGCTATATTTTTGATGTAGGTGACATCAAAGAACAAATAGCTGCCTGCAAAGAACAAATAGCTGTTCTCACTGACTTTTTAGAAGATCTTCTGACTATCTGTGGTTTTATTAGATCCATATTTGTTATTATAACAGCACCTGATCATCTTCTGATTGTCCTGGGACAGATGATGACAACTCCTAGATGTTAAAACTGCTGTCCAAATTGTTACATAATTCCTCTGGCAAAGAAAAGGAAGAATATCAATTGTACAAGAGCAAATATTTCATACTTCTTGAGATCAACCAAGCATCCAAACCAGCTGTTCTGTTCACTCACCTCTGCTGAAGAAAGCATCCTACTGGTTTTAAAACCTATGAAGAGCATTTAGAAGTGACTGGTACAGACCTCAGTTTCCCTGAGGCATGTTGAGGGGCTCCTAACACAGGGTGGAATTCAAACGAAACCGTCTGTACTAATATGGTCATGCAGATCGTGTACACTGCGGTGAACGATGTGGCTAGAAGGGTTAGAAGTAGGGCTCAGGTGTTTAGGTAGGATGTGTTTAGGCTTTCAATGATTTGGTCTTTTGAGTAGAACCCTGCTAGGAATGGTGTTTCGATTATGGCGAGGTTGCCGATGGTGAGGCGTGCAGTGGTTGTGGGTAGCATCTTTTGGAGCCCTCCTATTTTTCAGATGTCTTGTTCACCATTTAGCCTGTGAATGATGGAGCCTGAGCATAGGAAGAACATGGCTTTGAAGAATGCATTGTCTAACAAGTGTCTGGTGCATTTTTCTGGCTTGTGGCTGTTACCCAGAGCAGTCACTTCCAAGCTCTGCCTCAGATCAGGTGAATTATCATCAACCAGATCCTTGGTCTTTCACATGCACCCTGATCTGGGGTTGCTGTTCCTGACACTTCCCACAGTGAAGGGAATTGTTAAAGATTCTAAGCTAATCTAATAACTAGGAGTTACAAGTTGGACACAGAGGGATGTTTAGTGGGAGTTGTTAAGCATTTTCCTCTTGCGGTTTAAGTAAAAGGGACTGAGCTTCTTTGTAAAACCAGATTTGCTTTTGCCTCCACCAACAGACACATGGGCACAGGACTTTGTGGGGGCAACAGCTTGAAAGGCCTAAATGAATAAAAAGGATTTAGGATGTTTCCTAAAATACTGCTAGAAAGGTCTGGTGGCTAGGCCAAGGCTGTTGCTTGGGAGACGAAATCTCATTGGTCTCTTGTACCCCACCATGCTCCACCTCACCGGAACACATCCTATTTCTGTGCTCAGCCACATCAGTGGAGACCCAGAAAGAGAGTTTGCTAATTCAGGGCAGTGTGGGGCTAGGGTAGAATGAGTGAAGACTGAAGCCTTGTGGCTCTAAGGGAAGTGTTATCCATGAGCATTGTAGCTTGATCCTTTAAGCAGAAAGGCTTCTCTTCTCACAGGCTTGCTGGAGAAGGCTGAGTCATAGTCATAATCAGAGAGGGTGTCAGAGGTTATGTTGAGTTCCACTGTGGGGAACTGCAAGGAGTTTTTTTAATAATGGATGGTCTGGAACGAAATTAAGCCAAACAAGGCAAATGTTATATCTGAGAACCATTTATTGGTAATGAAAAGACAAAATAAAAAGGATTTACTCTACTAAAGAGAGCTAGAGAAGATGGAGCAAGAGGAAGAAAAATGGGAGCGAGGGAGAGAGAGAGAGGAGAGAGAGGGAAAAAGACGACGCTACCTCCAGAAGTTGGGGAGCGCCCTCGCTGTCCCGAGGCTGTGCACACTGCCTGCCTGTGGGCGGATCTTGCAGTGGCTGGACACGAGGGGAGAGGGATCGGGCCGGAGGGCAGGACCCTGGACAGGGTCGCGGCAAGGATCACGGTGGTGGGCAGGCTCGGAGGCGAGCAGGGTTGGACGCAGGTGGCTCAGGCAGGGATGCAGAGACGAAGCAGGCAGGGCACTGCTCAGAGACGCAGGAAGGCAGGGCAGACGCACGGGTGAGCAAGAGCCAGTGAGGGCAGGAGAGCCCAAAGGTCAGCTGGGGCCAGGGCAAAAGCTTAAGACTCAAGAAGCTCCCAAAAGGACAAAAGGCAAAGGATAGAACAGGCCCTAAAGAGACCCCAAGGCTTATAATGCTGATACCTTTTATGCCCCCAGCACCTCCCAAAGTCTGCCTGCTGACAGGAGACCATTGGTCCAGTCTGATGTCCCAGAGCAGTCCATCGGCAGAGACCTTTTGCCATCTGACTGGAGAGTGTCTCTGGGGTACAATGTCTTCAGTGTTCCCCTGCTCATGGGACTGCCTGTCCCATATGGGACATGAACTGGTGGCCAGGCAAAGTCTGCCCAGAGACAAGGCTTTCCTCCATCTTCTCCTAGCTGCCTTCTGGATGTGGCACATGTGCAACCCTTGCCCTGCGTGCCTCTGACAACCATTGTTGAGGCATAATAAAACTGAATTGGCTCCTCACAGGTGAACAGGGACAGCAGCCCTTGTAGCTGTCACCAAGTGATGGGTTTTACCTTGCTGGTGCAAGGGCAAAAGACTGTCAGGAACAGAAATGAGCAGACTGGAAGATTAGGCCATGCTTTTAAGGAGGTGCATGGAGGACAGCACAGGAGTCTTCCTCATCAGTTCTCCTGCTGCAGTAAGACTATGTTTTCTGCTGCCAGGAAAGAGAGGATGTAGGATTAAACCCTGGAAGAAAAGTCAGAAAATGCTGAGTAAGAAAGGATATAATTTCAGAGCCATACCTTTTTTTTTTTTTTTTTTTTTTTTTTGCCTTGTGGGCATACCCACGGAGTTCTGAGGGCTTTCCTTCCCTTCCCTTACAGGGGAGTGGTCAATGAGTCTGGACCCAGGGTCTTGGCCATCCCTGCCTGGTTCTAGATTGTAAGGACAGTCAGGGTTTTCAGTCCAGGGGATGCATGGGCATATGATCTAGCAATTTCTTTGTGATCAATGGCTATTCGTTCTACCTTCTCCTGTCACACAAAAAGAGGCACAGCCTCCTTTTGTGTGATAGGAGAAGGCAGAACTAATCATATCTCCAGCTAGAGATGTGAAAGACCAGCAGCTGTGCCAGTTATTGCTATATTTTTCCTCCACTTTCACTGTTGTCTCTTTAGGACTGCCAAAATCCATCCTTAGAGCTGTGCTGGGCATTTCCAGGACTTTGTGACTTCCTCTCTGAATACAGCACCTGCACCTACTTGATGGGCATAGATCTACCTGCCAGATTTCAGAGATGTCTTGTACACATTTGACTGCCTCACACTAACACATAGGGCTCAAGTACCGTGCACTGTGTCCTCCATCCTTACTTTCCAACTGAAGACTTCAGTGTACCTTGAATGGGAGCACCCCACTCCTCCCCTCAAAATGCAGATGACACATCTCCAGCTTCTTCCTTGCCTACCACCAGGCAAAACTATAAAATATCTTTCTTTATGGGTCCCTGGATCCCTTCTGATTCCCAGGCTGTTCTGGAGAGAACTGTTTTCTATTTAACAGCTGTTCTATACAGCAGTTTCCTGACATCTGTTCCTGGCTTTACAGCACAAAATACTTGGGAGCATCAATGCCTTTGCTAGTCATTGGCTAGGATCTTGAATCAGATATTATCAGGTTGTTTCCAAGTTTAACCAGGTGACTAATTTTCCAAGGATATGTGAAAAATCTTAGCTAAAGCCATTTTAAATGGACTATTTCAGGCCTTTGAAGTCTTGTGGCATCAAAATACGTAGAGTTTAAGGAAGTTATTTACTCACTCATGGTAGTAATTAAACAAACAATATCAACACTGCTGTGTTTCTGTAACATGGGACATGTAACAACTTCCATGAAACCTGGTTTGCTCTGCTTCTGCCTGCTTGTTGACTCTCCTCTCTATGAATAAGTGCAATAGAGACCTTTAAATTCAATTCACCCTTGGGACTATTCTTCTAATCTAGATACGTAATTCATTTTGTCATGAAAAGCCATACCTCTTGAAGCAATTCCAGCATTGTTTTCAGGATGGCCTTAGAACCTCATTATTGTAGACAAGCTTTTTGCTTCCAAAGCAGTAGGATTTGATATTAAGAAACACAGGCAGAAGGAAACTTGCTTTGGAGCTTTGATTGATTTCTTTACTTTTCCTTCAGGCTGCAGGAGGAAGGAGGGCTGGGGGTGCAAGAGGCTGCAGTCTGGGGCAGTGTGATGTGCTCTCCCACATTGCACCACTATGTCAGCCAACAGTAATGCTCCCTGGTATTTTGCCACTGAAGCCTTCAAATGTCATTACCCCTTGGGCAATTCTGCTTTACACTCCAGCACATCAACCTCACTTCTGGCATGAGGAAGCTGTACTGCCACTTGGGACATGTGGCTTCAAGCCTCAGTTCTGGCTTTCAAGATCTTGGTTTCTTTCCTGCACGGCAGATTAAAATTTAGCATTCAAAGAGGCTTTAGTGTACTTTATAGGAACTGGAAGAAGTGGTCTTGAGTGCTAAGAAGAGTAATGAGAAATATGCCTAGCCACCTGGGAGTAGTAGTGGTGCAAAGGTGGGGAACTGGTGGCACTTTTTGGAGGGATGCAGAGGCACCAAGAGGACAGCATCTCCCTCCAGCACCTCTGCTGGTACCATGGAAGGCCTAGGACTGGGAATGCTGGTGTTCAGTGGTGTTCAACTTCTCACTGTCCTGGCAGCAGGCACAAAGGTCTTCTTACTGTGAGGCCCTAGACTCCTTTTCAGGGACAAAACACAAACAGTTTTCACCTTCCGTGTGTTCAGGGCCTTCCCTCACAGGAGAGAAGGGAGTTGAGCAGATACACAGCTCAAATGCTCCAGTGCAGCAAACCAGAGAAGAGGGTGTTCAGATGTGATGCAGTGCTTCTCAAATGTAGATCTTGAGGCATAGCCAAGGAATATTATGTGCTCCTTGTACTTCCCCCCCCTGTAACCAAGTCCTCCTTTTGCTTGCAGCTCAGTATTTCGCTAGCATCATGGTCATCGTTGGTCTGTCTGTGGTGGTAACAGTGCTGGTTCTGCAGTTTCACCATCATGACCCCCAAGCAGGAAAGATGCCCAAATGGGTAAGC
This sequence comes from Ammospiza caudacuta, assembly GCF_027887145.1. NCBI lineage: Eukaryota > Metazoa > Chordata > Aves > Passeriformes > Passerellidae > Ammospiza > Ammospiza caudacuta. Next base: position 23,064,943 of record NC_080632.1, read on the forward strand.
AGCTTTGGTGAGAAACATTCAGGAGGTTACTACTGAAAGAAAAGAAAATTGTCTAAAAGCTACAGTAAACTTGTTAATTGTTATAGGTGAGAGCCAGAAGTAGTTTTCCATTAATTTGAAGAGTCAGTTACAAGCAGCATAGTTGATGCTTTTGTTTGCAATTGAAGGGAAAGAGCAAGCATACTAAACATGCTTTTCCACTGAAAACAGTTTCTCCTATTCTCCATAAAAAATAGTTCCTCCTATTTGGCCTTTGTTTTCAATATTGTGATGGAGTGGTTGGGTCATTACAAAGTTATCTCATTCACCACCCAAGTGACAGAATGTGCTAAACAAGCACTAGTCTCTACTGGGCAGTTTGTCTGCTGCCATCTGATTTATTCCCAGTGCATTAGCATGTGAACCCTCTTTTCTCTGCAGCCAGCAGACTTTGTCAGCCCAGAGAGGTCTGGCACCAATGCCAGCTGGCTTTCAAATGGAATGTTTCCTTTAGATTTTCAAGTTAAAAGAAAATTATGTTCTATCTATTTAAAAGATTTTAAAATAGGCAAGATATGCTTGTGTTCAGAGAATGAAAAAGGACAAAAGCAGAAGCAGATAGTCACAGTCAACTATCTACCACCCTGTTTGTAGGAGACTGGTTATACAACATCCTCTGATATCTTGTTCACCACATTTTTCATGCTACACAATTATCCTGACATTTCCCAATTATTTCCCAAAGTGCTGTATGAGTAAAGAACCTCTTACTTTCAAGGTAGCAGGGAATGTGCATTCTGGATGAACCAGCTTGTAGGCAAAACCTGAGGGCACAAATATGGGAGACATTTTTTAGATATCATCATGGACAGATTCTGCAGCAGTGTAACAGAACCCATTTTATTGCTTTTTGACTAGCCCAGACACAATGCCTCATGTTAGTCCACCTCACAGGCCCTGCAAGTCAGCTCTTGCTCTCTACCAGTCTCATGTTTTCTTGTCTGGAAACACAAATTCTCCTTCAGGAGAAACCTTGTTCAGTGGCCTGACAGCTGAACTGACATACATTACACAACATACCATCAGGAAGCAAAAACTGAGGAAGGCATAACTGGGAAGTGCAGATGATAGACTGTAAAAGGTGTAGACCAGACAAGTTTACAGAGCTGAGGGATCTCAGGAGGAAAAATGTGAATGCCAAGTGTGTAGGGAAGAGGCTGACCCCATAAAAGTAAGCACTTATGCTCTACAAGCCATAGCCAAGGCTCAGTTGTTAGAATTTGTGTTAGTCTCTATTCTTTTTGTTGCTGTTTTGGGGTTTTTCTTTTTTTTTTTTTTTTTTTCAGTTTTGCCTGTCCACCTATGTCAGGTGTTTCTTGAATGACTTTTGCTCAGTAAAAAAAACCAAAAAACTGAAGTGAAGAAGTAGCTTAAGAAAGAAGAAAAATTTTTGCATTACATTTTTCTGCATTTCCAGTACCAGCTGCTGCCCTTACCATTTACTTATTCCCACAATGTTCTCTTCGTGTCAAAGGCAGGCATCAGCTTATTGCAAGCTCTAGCCCTGATTAATTGGATATTGTTACAGGATTGTTCTCACCTCCTGCTTAAATGGATTTGTCTGCTGGAGTCAGTTGCAGGGAGAGGCATTGGACAATTTGGCATGTGTGGGAGCTTCTGCAGACCCAGAAGATTTGAATGGATGCATTTCCTAAACACAGCTGCTTTCTAAACCATTTACAGTCGAGCAGTTTTTTTCCCTGCCTGTCTCTCAAGGGGTCTGTGCTTGCACTTTGCAATAGAAGAGGGAGGAGAGTGCCTGTTAGTGTCTATCTTCTCTGTAGGTGTTCACTTTCCTTATACCATTGCTTAGAATTGTGTCTTCCTTTCTATTAATCTTTGATGACTTGCAAACCAGCTTTTTCCAAGAGAGGAATTTAAATCCAAGGTGTTCAGTCAGGGCATTTGTTGGCTACTCAGTTGAGAAATGAGAGCTGCTGGCTGATGGACACTTTTGATAATGTCTGCTGAGACAGCATGGAGAAAAAACACTGAAGAAGGCCCAGCTAAGGAGCTGTTTGGGAGTGGATAACATCAGGTATGGACTACAGCTCAACTGACCTTTCTCTACTGATAGCCAAGACTGTTTCATGGTAAAGAGATATAGAGAGACCAAGCACTGAGGGAAGAAGGGTTTTTGTTGGAAAAGGCAGGAGAACTCTGGGTCTTTGCTGTGCTTAAAGCAGGTTTGTTGTGTTTCAGGCTTCTCTGTTGATATGGTTGAAACTTGGACATGCACAGTTCTCCTAGGTGCAGATGTCCCTTATCAAGAGAGCTTTAACTGGAGACTGTCTGCTCTGGGCTAGGCCAGGCTGGTGGCTGTGATGGAAGCTAGCAGTATAGCTGTATTATAGATAGGAGAGGCTCACAGAGGGGTTGTTGACCTCTAAAGACAGCTGTTCCTGTGTACTTCCTTCATAGAATTCCATATATGACAATGCAGGTGAAAGTGTAGATTCATATTTTCATACAGCTGTAATCCAAAAACCTGTATGCTGCAGCTGTCTCTTGAATTAATTGTTATGACAAGAAGAGATTGATGCCTGAGTGTCTGTGTTTTCAAGGAAATAGGGCATTTGAAATCCAAGCTAATTAAAAGCTGTGTTACTGTCTTCTGGGTATTTATTTTTCTATGGGAAATGGGTTTGACTGTAGTTTTATTCCCTAAGGAATAAAAACCCTGTCTTGAAGGAAAAAGCAGCATTCCGATATAAAAGTGCTTTTTCACCTCATGTATCCTTTCAGAGTTAAGGCAGATGTAATAACATTTTCTAATAAAAAAGTTTGTCTGACTAAGTGTTTTGGAATTTCACATTCCTATAGAATTAACTTCTCTCTCCCCTTTGCAACCAACACTGTTGACACATTGCTAGAAATTAAGACCTTCGTTTTGTTTCATGTTGTCCCATTTTGTGTCCATGAGCAGTCTGAGCACATTATAATTAAGTTCAATTAAAGGCAGAATCTGTTTTTCAGGCTGCAACACTATGGGTAACTATTTGTTTGTGGTGACTATGGAGAAAATAATGAAATATTTAAAGCAAAAAATTATGAATAATGGAAAACAGTCTTTCAGGACTTTCATAGTTTAAACCTAGCTGGCATTTAAGTACCAGACAGCCAGTTGCTCACATCCCAGCTCCCTTCCCTTGTAATGGTGAGAATAAAACTCCAACACTTTGTGGGTTGACAGAAGAACAGTTTAATAATTGAAACAGAATACAATATCATAATATGAATAATATTAATTATAATAATGAGTAACAATAATAAAAAAGAATAACTGCAATGATGAGAGAGAGTAATAAAATGCAATAGAAACAAGTGACGCACTATACAATTGCTCACCACCTGCTGACTGATGCACAGCCTGTTTTTGAGAAGCAATTGACGGCCTCCAACCAACTCCCCACACTTTATATCCTTTTGGAAGATCCCTCTGGCTAGTTCAGGTGAGCTGTCCTGGCTATGCTTCCTCATGGCATTGTGTGCACGTGCTCACTGGTAGAGCACAGGAAATTGAAAAGTCCTAGATTCAGGGTAAGCACTACTTTCCAACAACCAAAACATCAGTATTTTATCAACATTATTCTCATACTGAATATAAAACACCATGCTGTACCAGCTACTGGGTAAAAAAATAACTCTATTCCAGCCAAAACCATGACAATGATGAAGAACAAAACATTGACTAGAGGGAGAGAAGCAAAGTGGCTCACAGAAAATGGTACAGGACTGTGACATAGAAGAGCTCACATTGCAGAATTAAAAAATTCTGTAACTGCCTTTCACTGCTCATTGGTTTTGGCTATTATTATTATTATTCCTATCTGTGATTACTTAGGCTTCCTCCTTTATGAAATTATGCTTGTCATTACAGCAGTAGCTCCAAGTGCTTGTTGTAATTTTCCCATTCCTGTATCTGTACTGTGCAAACGCAGGAGTCAATTTTTCCTGCATCTGAAACATTTTTGCAGTCAAAGTGTCATCCCAAGTCACACATGACCAAAGTAAGCAGGATTATGCAGGGAGTCCTTGGGAGTCAAGGCTCAAAGGGAAAACCAGAGGCCACATCTGTTTCCTTCTTGATGTCAGATTGTTTGGCTTGCAACCAGGATAATAAAGTCATCAAAGAGGCCTATATGCATGGAGGGTCCCTCTCAAGTGCATTGTAAATGCCCTTTTTGAGCACATAACACCTGGAGGATCTTATAATTACAAGATTTTCCTAATTTAGTTTGCTGCTCTTCACACAAGACATTACTGAATCCACAGCCTTTTTCCTGCCTTATATGTTACCAGTAGGAATTCTAGCAGGCACAGGCTCAGACCGAACATCTGAAGGTCAGTTCACTGGAAAAAATTTCTGGAAGCACTCTCTGGAGTTAGCTCACTTAATGACCTTGACAAGGAGCATATGAGGCACAATCTGCCATGTGCACGTTAGAGCATCTTGTGTTGCACCAGCACACAGGAAAATGACAGCAGTTAATAGCGGCACTTAGATTTTGAACTGCTAAATGTAATAGATTTACTCTTTTGAAAAAAAAAGCCTGCTGTAGTTGAACTCCTCAAAGAAATATAAAATAGCTTTCAAAAAATCCATGAAAACCCAACCAAGGTCTTTTAGTTAGATATAAATAATAGCAATGGGGATGGGAAATGTTCTAGAATCTGTCATATTGTGATTTTTTTCAGCAAAATCTAAACATTGACACCCAAAAATATTTAACTGTATCTCTTTCCTTACAATCTGAGAAAGGTTTGAAAACCATGCAGCTAATTTTGGGCTGTCTGCTCAATTGCAGACATCTCAAAGTGTTTAATAAAGGTGAGTCTCCAAGGACCATTTTGTAAAGTAAGATTTTTACATCTCTTTTGCTTTATAAGCTAAGTGGGCATTGAAAATCCCTATGTTCAAGACAGATCCAAAAAAGGGCTATCCTTAGTAGAAGGCTAGACCCTCAAATAACCATTTTGAAAGCAGATAGCTGGAGAATACAGAAATCCATCAGTATTTCTAAGAAACTGTGCAGACTAACTGTAATAGTCACAAAACCTTTTAAAACGATGAAGAGTCTCCTGTATTTCTGCCACGGTAACTCTCTTTCAGGTCCGTGTCGTCCTGCTGAATTGGTGTGCATGGTTTTTACGAATGAAAAAACCTGGGGAAAACATAAAGCCCCTCTCTTGCAAGTACAGCTATTCCAAGCAGCAGCTGAGCGTGAACAGCATGGAAGTGAGCGTCCTTCCCGGGCACCAGTCCAGCAACGGCAACACCATCTACAGCTACCACGCCATGGAGAGCCCGTGCTGCCCGCAGCAGAACGACCTGGGCAGCAGAGGTGGGAAGATGACCTGCCCCTTAGCAGAAGATATTGAGCTTGTGCAAAAGAAAGCTTTAATGGACACTCTTCCAGTGATGGTGAAGATCCTGGAGGAAGTCCAGTTCATAGCGATGCGGTTCAGGAAACAAGATGAGGGTGAAGAGATCTGCAGTGAATGGAAGTTTGCAGCTGCTGTCATAGACAGATTATGTCTGGTTGCATTTACCCTTTTTGCCATCATTTGCACATTTACAATACTCATGTCTGCTCCAAATTTTATAGAAGCTGTTTCAAAGGATTTTGCATAAGGTTTTCAAAGATGAGCATGATAATCAAAAAGTGAATATTGCCAGTAATTTTACTAGATAATTTAACTCAAATAGAGAAGTGTACTTATATGTGCTAACATACACAGAAGGGGATTAAAATAATTTCAGGACATAATTATTCCTGATGTTAGTGATTGTAGTTACTGAATAGTAAATGTATTGAACTCCGTTACTTATTTCATAGGCTAGTGCCACATGTAATTTTGTCATGATCTGTGGTAAGTGATAGACAAGAATTCAATACATTACAATACTATAATATATTTATTACAAGTTAACATTAGTATCAATGTGTTACTTTGAATTTGTGAACTTTTGGATATCGTTAATTTAAATGACCATTGAAATTTTTTGCACAATTTTATTGTTTTCGGTATATCTGTGTTTTATAATTATTGTTTGGTGTGGCTGTGACATGCACTTCTCAGATTTGAAAGACGTATCTCCACAGTCTCATGATGCTGTATATTGTATTTATGAGAATAAACCATCATCATATTAGCTCAAGCTAGCACAATGACTGCAATGCTTTCTTGGTAAATTTGTTAAGACTGTATCTTTCCCAGAAAATCACTTTGGGTTATTTTTTTAAATTTAAATTAGGAAATATTGGTTTTGACATTGGAAAGAAATTTCTTTCTCCTTGTTGACAATCATCTATGTAATTTACAATGCTTGCTTAACTGTTTCTGTCATCTTGAAAGTCTACTTAGTTTAAAATATCACTGCTTTCTTGGAACACAGTTGCCAACCTAACACTAACAAACTCTGTGCAATTAAGGCAGAATCTTGTGGCTCCATAATTTCTAGGAAATGGTCAACAGATTTAATTTGGCTCAGATTTCCTATCCAGTCTATACCACTGAAGTAGTATTTTTTTGAAAATTCTATTAGTACAGTTTCCTTTCTATGTGGTCACTAGGCTTTGTTAAAAGGAGTGCATAAAAGACTAATTTTATTTTGCTCAATTTTAATGTATCAATGCTTATTATGAAATTTCTGTCCTTAAATATTCTCTAATATAATGTCTCTATGTTAATAAAACATAATTGAATTATGCCACTTCCTGGAATATAGGGGGAAAAAAGCTCTATTCTTAATACCAGCTTTTTTCTACCCAGTACTGTGGATGGGAGTGACACCTTTTTTGCATGATTTTATTTTCCCTGCTGATCACAGCAGAGCTACAAAAGAACATGATCTGTTGTAGACACCTTTCCCCTTTGGAGTAACACAACACTTTTCTGAATGTTTACTAGAAGAAAATAGCAATCTATTTTGTTCTCTGGCTGACTTTCAACTTACTGTTCTTCCAGGCTTAGTAAAAAATTAGGATTTCCCCTATCTGCATGATGGGATCCTTCACACCATCATCATTAGAGAAAGAATATGATCATGATTTTACTCAACAGGAAGTACTTCCATCTAAAATGGATGGTGAAGCTGGTAGTTCTATGGATTGAATAAGCTACTGTTTCTTAAAGGAAAAGGTCCCTCAGCTTTTCCACTATGGCCTTTATTAGGTGGTGATACCTGGCTTTAAATGGACACTTCACTGTTTTGAATGTTAAACCTCTGCAGCAGTAAGATTAGATCACAACCATGGATTTATCATACTTCTTGGAGTTGTGTTCAAAAAAGCACCTAAGGAGGTCAGCCTAAGAAGGTCCTGACTACAGTGACCTGTTTTATATTTCACACAGTTTTCCTGGTTACTTCAGCTCCAGGTGCAGCTCCAAGTGGTAGCAATGGTAAAATCCCCTGCTAATTCCATCCATATTTCAGAGAGAGCTCTTCTTCTTGATAGGAGCACTGTGCTCTAAGTAACTCCTTCCAAGCCTGCAGAGAAAACTGTCAGTACCTGGTGATTTCTCCTGTGCATTTTGCTGCTTCTGCTTACAAAATTGTCCTTGCTGAGGTATAGAATGTAATTCAGGAAGGTTTTTCCTAATAGAAAAACCTCAGTGAAGACCAGAATCATTCTGAGGGTTTGGGTTAGTTATAGCAGGCTCTTCTCTTGGACAGCAGCTGAAATACTACTTTCATTTTTCTGTTAGTTAAAAGTTTAAATATCCCATTATTTCTGCAACTTGTGATAAAGGATGCAAATTGAACTTTAGAGCACTTGTTCAAGGACCACTAATATTTTTGCTTGAAAAGCATTTTTGTAAGTAATTTTCAGTGACAGGATAAAAAAGGCAAAAGCTGATGTTAAAGCACGTAGTCAGAATAACTTAGCATCCTCGTGCAAAGCATTTCTCCCTTACATTAAATGAGTTGTTGTATAAGAGTATTTTTAACTAGATGCATAGACCTTAAGATCAGAATGAGGATGGAAACTATCTGAAAACAACAGTGAAAAATTAGTTTAAATAACTTTTTTTTCATATGTAAAAGTTGATAGAAATAAAAAAATTCCATTTATAGGCCATGACTTTGTACTGTTAGATTGTCCCTTATAGACATGCCCTAAAACTCTAATTGCAATTTACAACTCTTCACAGTGGACTTAAACGACTTGCTGATTACTTTATCAGATTGTATATGAGGCAGATCCTTTTGCTATCCACTTATCACTTGGCTTTCTGAAAGGCAATAGCATTGCTACACAAAGTTTGTAGAAAAAACAGTGTAAAATAGCACAGAAAAATGGTTACTGTACATTGAGAACATTGCAGAATAAAGTGAGAACCAATCTAAGATTTTCCTGAGAATTATAGCACACTCGAAAGATTGGGACATACCAGTTAGTGTTGTGGTGTATTTATTTCCAGGAGAAGGAAAAAAATCCCAAATTGATTGCACAAGTTAAATGGCAACAAGAAACTAACCCACAAAATCCAAGCACTTGTAGAAATTTTACACAAGGAATGATGACCTTACTGTCCCCTGATAACACAGAACATGATAGTAAAGGTCATTGTGCACTTTACCTTTCTGAGGAGCACCCTATTTCCCAAAATGCACAATAGGTTTCTGCAAAAAAGCTATTCAGCATAATAAAATGAGAATCTGCCTTGGTTTATTTATCAAACATAAAGAACAATTCATAAAATCAAACATAATCTTTACTTTTGACTCAGGAGTTAGCATATCTAGACACACACATGAAAGTCTGTGGTTTCTTTGGTTTTGGAAGTCAATTTTTGTCTTGCAAGTTTTCTAATTTATCTACCACCATGAGAAATACAGCTGTGTAGCTTCCAACAGCGAATGTCAAGTATTTCTATATTACAGTAAGGTTGCATACGTCTTTCATTTGAAATTAACTTTTCAGTATTGATGACAATAAAGAAATAGGGGATCATGATCTAAATCCATTATTCTGAATTACCAAGTGCCTAGGAAAAGAGGATGCTATAAATCAGAAGAAAGTTAATGAAGAACAGGACTAATCTGGGATTTTAGACAATAAGAATGTTTAATATTGAGAAACCCCCAAATACTGAGAAATCCCTACAGAAGTAAATAAAGGCAAAACATTTAGGGTTTGAAGGCTGAAATGCCTTCCCTTTTGTGAGGCTCCTCTTGGCAGAATTTGGGACAAAAATTTAGAACTCTGTTAAACTCTTGGTGAGGTTACATCTGGGTTAAGGGATTGGGCTGAGCAGTGATCCTCTGGCTGAAAGGCTTTCCAGAATTACATACCCAGTTTGGAATTAGATGCTAAATAAGGGTTTCTAGGTTTGTTTTTGTTTTTTTTCTTTTCTTGATGACAAAGAGACTAAGGGAGAAAGGACATGCAACATATGAAAACCCAAGTTTCAACGTAGGTAAGAAAGCACATGCTCAGAATGCTGCTCCTTTTCTCTCTTGTTGAATGACCTAGAGAATACAAAGGGCTCTGCACTGGCCACAGTAGAAGAGTATCCTGAGTTTGTTTGATGCTGCAGCTGCTAAAGCTAAACTCCATCACAACTACTTCCTGACACCATTTCAGATGGTCTTCAGATCTCTGACTCTGGCTCCTTGTCAAGTCTGTTAATCACACAAATATTTGCACCATTTTTCTCCTGTCCAAGTATGGGACTAAGAGTGGCTGTGTCTCAAGTGCTCTCAAAAGGTGCTTAATCTTAACTTCCAATAACAGAGAATTCAGTTTCCCTAAGAAATTATTTGCATATTTATTACTCCTTGTTAATATCTAACATATAAATGAATCTAGTCATCTCAATCACTTGAAAACCCCACCTTTCATGTGACAAAGCAAAATGTCAGGATTGTTAGCTGATTAAGTATGAATAAAAAGAATCTTTATGGTGATAATCATGATCATTATTAGCAATCAAAGTCCTAATCATGGCACAGTTATTTTAATATTGTGAATACCTTGACCATGTACCAGACACAATTTTGGATAAGAAAGTTTACGAGTTCTTCAACACATAGAGAATTTATTTTGTGAATGAAAGCCTCTGAGTTGTTACACAGGCTGTCAACACACTACCTCTGTAAATTTTCATTTAATGGAAGGAACTGATGAAGACCTTACCAAGTAAAACATAGGTTTGACACAGACCAGATGGACTTGTCCGACTGAAGGAAAAAATGTGTTGAACCAAAAAAACCCAACAAAACAAAACAAAACAAAACAAAACAAACAAACAAACAAAACCCCCCAAAAAACAAAAAACAAAAAAAAAGCCCCAAAATCCAAATACAATTAGAATGCAGGAAAAAAATAACTGAATGCAGGAAAAAAACATTCATTCATTATGATGGAAAACTCTAGAAAGAGATATTATTGAAAAAAAGAGAAAATTCAACAATTTGATTTTCAGAACACATACTTAACTCTTACAGACACTATATCTTCTTGGATTTTTACATCCATTTATGAGAGAAAACAGGGTTTAAATTCCAGACCAATGACAGGAATAGGGTACTGTGCCTTTAGGAGTATCCGTTTCCTCTATAGAAAATTATTTTTGGTGAAATAATTTGCATGGTTATACAACATATACAACATCCAGAAAGGGGAAGTACACATGACACGGTACAGTGAGTACTAATAAAAATAAATTTAAAGATCATATCTGTGGTACTCTCAGCTTTCAGGCACATGATGTTGCATTCCAAAAATTTTCATTATTAACATTCAATGATAGAACATAAAAATGGGAAGGCATCCTTAGAAATCTCAATATCCTCTAATTGTCTGCCTCCCTCTAGGTTAAAGCTGTACATTCAGCTATTTTTGCAAATAAAGAGGACTGGGAGGTTTTTTACACAGAAATTTCATGTCATAAAGGAATGGAAAAACCTTCCTCATTGAGAAAAAAAGCATAAAAAGCAAAAGAAAATGCAAAAAGGCTTGCTTATAATGTTTTTCAAATTGTGGAGGAGAAAAAATAGTCTTGATGGTGTTTCAGGTAGAGATTTCTGAAATCTATGAAATACACCATTTTAGTGGGGCAGATTGTGGTAGAAAAAGGGGGAAGGGTTTTAAACTACAAGAAGAGATTAAATTAGATGTTAGAAAGAAATTCTTTGCTGTAAGGGTGGTGAGACACTGGAACAGGTTTCCCAGAGAACTTGTGGATGTCCTATCCCTGAAAGTGTTCAAGGCCAGTTCAGATGGTGCTCTGAGCAACCTGGTCTCTTGCAGGGAGGTTGGAACTAGATGACCTTTAAGGTCCCTTCCAACCCCAAACATTCTATAATTCTATAATTCTGTGGTTTGATGATTCTATGTCAGTACACACTTATGAAACCTTTCACTCAGCAAAGTTTAGATTTCATCTTTCATGCATTCAAATGTTCACTTTCCAGCTCAAACAAATTAAGGTTTTGATAAGAAAAATGGAATTTCAAGGAAATCCTTATCTGTCATTGGCAGGTACCTGCTCTGGTTATGAAGTGCTGAATGTTACACTTGCAGATCAGCTTCACATTTCCTCTGCAGTTCCAAGTAAGTCTCTGGGACCAATAGATTCATTTGTGTAGATGAGGGATCCTCTGTGGCTGTGAGCTGTGGTTTAACCCCAGCCAGCAACCCAGCACCACACACAGCCATTCTCGCCTAATGTCCCACCAGCAGGATGGACTGGGCAGAGAACTGGAAGGGTAAAAGCTGGAAAACTCACAGGTGGAGAATAATTCAGTTGCATAGGGAATGCAGAAACCACACACACAAGCAAAAAACCCCAAAGAGCTCATTCGCCATTTCCCATTGGCAGGCAGGTGTTTTGCATCTCCAGGGCAGCAGGGCCCCTTCAGGCCTCACAGCGACTTGGGAGGACAAATGCCATCACCCCAAATGTCCCCTCCTTCCTCCTTCTTGCACGCAGCTTGAAATACTGAGCAGGATGTCAGAGGGTCTGGAATGTCCCTTTGGTCAGCTTGGGTCTCTCCCCAGCCTCCCATGTACTCCTAGGTTCCTCACCAGCTTGGCAGTGGGATAAAGCAGAAAAGGTCTTCGCTCTGTGTAAGCCCTGCTCAGAAATAACAAAAACATTTCTATGTTATCAACCCTGTATTCAGCACAAATCCAAAAACACAGCACCTTACCTGACGGATTGAAAAAAACTAACCCTACCCCATCCAAAACCAGTACATGGTGCTGTCATTATCCCAAGGACTTGCAGTCAAAAGCATCCCATAAACCAATAGAATATCCTCAGGACACAGACACTAAAAAGAACATCAAAAAGTGAAAACAATCATTAAAATGTCACAGACAAGGAAAGCCAACCAGAAACCCAGAATCCACTCAGCATAAAATATTGAAGTTCATGAAGGAAGAGATAAGGTCAAAGCCACAGAGAACTCCAAAAATAGATGTACCAATATTATCCTGAATTCCATTTTAGTTAGAAATAATTCTGATGAAAAACTTTCACTATTTTTTATGATCTTATGAGAAGGCATATGATTAGTAGTTACGAGTGCATTTTTATTTGGGTAGCAGTGTCAGTTTGATTGTATAAAGAAAAATTACTGCAAAGAAAAAGTCAAGATTTTTCACTTTATGGTTAGTAGTAGAGTGTTGCATAAGTAACCTTTGCATATCCGTAGAGTCTTTCAGGCTATGAGGACTATCCAAAATTGCAGGTGATAGCTCCCTTTTTCCTTTTATCTAGGGGAAACAAAAGGGAGATATCCTGACATGAACAACTAGCATCCATGTTCTGGAACTCTGTAGCAAACAAATGGATTTCCATTTAGAGCATTGTTTTTTGTTTACTTCGCTTGGAGGTTTTGTTGTTGCTGTTGTTGTGGGGGTTTTGTTTGGCTGTTTTATTGTTTTTTTATTGTTGTTTTGATTTGGTTTTACTTTTGGATTGTTGGTGAGGTTTCTATACCCTGTAAAAATCCCAGTGGAAAAGCAAAAGTGTGGAACAGAAAGACTCTTGGTGACTTTTTGACCATGACACTACAAAGTCAGAGTATTTTACTGAATGTAATTTGCTAGTTTTAACACTGCATACTTAAACTGTACTTGGAATTCATAGCTAAGTTCAGCCCATCTGAAGCACAATTAAATTATGCATAGTGTGGTGATGACATGTCCTTCTAGTCCAGTGTCAAACTAAGAAGACCAGCAATTTCCATGACATGATTGTGCCTTCCTAAATGGAAATTAGTTTCTACAGCTTTGCAGATAACAAGGAAATAAAAGACCACATATTATATGTTGAGAAGAACTGACAATACAAAACATGTTTATGGTTAATGTGAACATCTCCACATATGACCTGAGTGTTTAAATAATGCATTTTTTCAGCACTCTGAATGCTGAGATACCTTGACTTCATAAGGAAGTCAGAGCTGAAGCAGTTTTTTGCTAGTTCAGAAAGTTTCCAATTATATAATTCTGTGCAATCAAATGTCAAAATCCCTTGCTAAATTTATGTGATTCTTACATAGCATAGGCATACAATAATGAGTAGAAGGAAATGGAAGTGACAAAAAAATAATCATCTGCATTAGTTATTGGGTGCATAACATTCTGAACAGGAGAAATTGAAGGTTTAGGACAGTGCAAAATACATAATCTCAAGCACTAGTTCAACTCCAAACATAAAATTTGCCATGCCCTGTTTGTTAAAGTCCCTTGGGTGTTCTTTGAAGATGTGTCCACTGAATACTACCACTCTAGCAAACCTCTCCACGAAATTCCTGCTGCTGCTGAATTTAAAATGAACATGCCCTGGGATTAAGTGTCCCAGCATACTCTCCACAAACAGATCTAAGGTCAGCAGAAAAGACTGCCAGAGATTCAGGTTCTCAGCAGGAGTTTTTTAAAGGCAAGTAGTGCTTGTGGTAATGAGGAGGACACCTAGAGACTTAGCTCTCTCTAATTATGTTAAGATGTCCTTAGCCTTAATTGGAATACTGCTGCCAGAAACATTCTAGACCACACACCTGGGAAAATGGCATTAAGCACACAATATTCAAAGTGGAACGGGAAACAATAGCTCCAGAGAGATCAGACAGATGAAGGGAATGACCCTATCTCAGAGGCTGATCCAGTGCAATCACCTGGAAGGCTCAAGCTGTGGAGGTGCTGACTATCACATATTCCACAAGCACTGTGTTTCAGCATTTTCTCTCAACTGCCCAGAAGTCTCTGTCTTGAAGAATAACAGCAGATTGCAACCAGATGTCCAGGAAGAGACTTGACTTACAGACTTTTCAGTCAGCTGTGTGAATTTTAGATTTTAATTCCAAGTTACCTTCAGAGAAAGGAATGCAAAGCAAATTTGGGCCAGCTTTTTCTTTAATATCTCTGGACAGGTCTCCAAGTTAAAGCTGAGAAAGGTCAGGTTCAGTATGTGCCATCTAGAATGGCTATCCTGAGGTGAATCTTGTACAAAGATTCCTGAGGCTTCAGAGGATATGTTGCATTGGCCGACAGCGCAGAAACCTCATTATTTAGAAAACTACTACAGATGTTCTCCATTTCTTCTGACATACTCAAAAAACCCCAGCATTACCTTTTTTGAGAGTTCCCTCTGAATTCTAAAAACAAGACTTAACAGCATTGTCACAAAATCAGAATTGGATCTCTTGTCTCTTATTCCTAGTTGTTTTTTTTTTTTTTTAATGATTGCTTCCACAGGATAATACTACGCTTTGTATTCAACAATATAACAATCTCAGCTTTTGATGTTTTGGTATTTGTTGGAGTTTTTCAATAGCAAAAAGCAGCCAGATTTATACCATGGGTAAGATGGCCAAGTGAATATGTGGGCTTTTGGAAGTGTCCATGACAAGCATCTGCAAAACACTAAAGATTCCTATGAAATTGTCAGAATTCAGTGGTGAGAGAGAGAAAGAGACGTGTTCATAAGGAGAAGTGTCTTTTCCACAGTTCCTGGGGATGCATGAAAACCGTCTGACATAAAGACCAGCTGATCTTCCAAATCTGGATAAGGCAAAAAATAAGCCACACATGTATCCATGCTCTTCTTCCATGGCTGTTAATAGATGAAAACAGAGGCACTGTTTGTGGTTAGACAGCAATAAGAATGTAATTTTAGACAGATTTTGATGTAATAATACTATAGTATAGTAGCTTTTGTCATTCCCATGTACACAACAAAAGAGCTTTCCTTTTATCTCATTGACTAACCATCAAAAAATCGTTCCAGCTTTTTGTAGCTCAGGGATCACATTTTCTACCACATTCTAGTAGTCTCTTCTTAGCAAGATGACAATCAGTTCTACTCTCAGACGGACAGTGGAGTACTTCTCCACTGAGACAGGGTTTTCCAGGTGGCACAACTGAAGTCTGTGTCATGGAGTTCCCTAACAGAAAAATGTGACAAAGGAAACAGGGGGTTTGTGCAGTGGCAGAAACAGCCATTCAGGGTTTAGTCTTTAACACAGGCAGAGTTTTTCCATGGTGTTCACCACTTCTAACAGACAGAAGGGAAATATTTTATTGTCCTTTCACAGAAGTGCAATATATAAACATCCAGTAAGAATCTCTGGTGTGCTCCTAACATTTTCCTTTGCATCAAGACGAAATCCCACTCAGAGCCCTGTGATACCTTGAGGCTGGATATAAAATTGTGGCTGATACCTGGCATAGGAGTATTTATCCATTGCACAGTGAACATTTGAAGTATAGGGCACATCTACTGAATATTTAGCAGTGGTTCACTGTGCTCATAAAACATGGCACCCATCAAAAGAGGGACAAGCACCCTTGTCTAAGTCAGAATTTATTTATAACCAAGCTCAACATCAATACCACTAAGTATCTGTAAAAGTTCCCAGGAATACAGACAGAAGTGTCCTGATATGCAAATCCAGTAAGAAATTTTATATGTTTAAAAAGTGATTATCTGAAGTTAAATCTGTTCTTCCATTCAGTCATCCTTTATAGATGTTCTCTGAGTTTATGAAATAGTCTCAGAAGTAAGGCTAGTAAATACTAGTGGTAGATGTCAGGGAGTTATTCTCTCCACACATAGAGAGAAACAGAACATGTATATTCTTTTCTGACTGCGGTGCAGGAGCTGTGCACTGCTCTGTTTGTACTTAGCACAGAGAAGGGAACTCTGGTAGGGTCTGCTGCAGTGACCCATCGTGAAGCTTTAATGGGATGGATCCCTCCTGGTGGACAGATCCAGAGCTGCCTGATACAGACTGACTGACCAAAAAACCCCCCAAAACTGCGCTGCCTATACTCAAAGCAGAATTAGTTAGATCTGGCTTTAGTAAAATGGCTACAACTGTAAAGTTACTTTTGTTTACTGACTGAAAGAACACTTAAGCTCTCAGTACCAATTAATTTATTCTGAACTGCTCTATTTTAAGAAACATTAGCAGCATATCTTCTCTACACTTCTAACCAATAGAATAGATGTAATGAAATACTGATGGTTTTTTTGCTTGCAAGCAGGTTTGCTAAAGTAGCTTTGAGACTGAGGTCTAGCTACCAGACCATAATCATATTTTTAGTGAAATGTGGATCCCTGCTTTCCTTTATCAAGGGCATCTGGAGAGTGATTGAAAGCTTTGAGTGAGGTGTCTGTATTCACACCTCAGCATCTAAATGCCTATTGTCATTGTTTTGAGTCAGCTTCAGAACCTTTGCTTTTCACAGACATAAACTAATGGCGCAAGTGCTTCGACCTCCATAAAATATGCTGGGACTCATTCATAGTTGTGTATGGAAACACTCATCTTGCATTTTCAGCAACAACTTATGGACTCTATGCAAGCTCACCTTTCTAAAATTAACTTGGAACATTTGGTGATTCACTGCAAAGTACAAGCTAAAGGATTTGGGTAATGTGAAGGCAGTAGATTGAACTCTTCCTGCACTTGTTATGTGGACTGGGTGAAAGAACTCTTGGTGTATGATGGGCATATAAGTTGCTAAGACAATAATTTCAAATTGTAAGCAACAGAAAAATCTGTGCAATAGCAGACTAATACAAAAGTAACTTCCACTTTCTGTTTTGTTTTTCAGCTATTTCATGCCATAATAAGAGATGTCCTAAATATTCAGAGACATCTCTTAAAGAAAAGAAACATAATACACTTCAGGGCAATTAAGATTTTCACTACAATGTCGTAAACATTTCTAACATAAGAATTTAATGAAAATTATTAACCGTGTGATTAAGGGTAGCTGGGAATAATGCAGCCTAATAATTATTAGTCACAATGCTTTTCATCATGTTCTATGCAGAAAACAATGTTTAGATAACATCCTTTCAAACATACTACAAAACAGAAAAAAATTAAATGCCCTCAGAATTATGGTCTAACCAATAATAGTATTCCTATAGGCAAACAGGGGCAAGCATTTTTGAGAAAAACATGACATGAGAGTGAATGTATTGGCCTTGCTTATCTATCAAATGCACAATATTACTGCAATGCCTATTTGGAAACATAAAGCAGTATTTCTAAAAGGATTTGGAAGTCTTAAGTGATTAGAAAAATCATCTCTACTGCTCAAATAAATTTTCCTGATGAGGTATCATAGCAACAATATGCAACTTTTGTTCCACTAGGGAGAAAACCATGTTTCTGGTGAACAGCTTATATTTAACATTCCTTACATCTTATCACATTTTATTTTCTGATAAACAACTTTAACACTCATGTCACCTAAATTGCATAAATCTCACATATGATTACCCATAAGAGGGGCCAGTGAAAATTTGCCTGCCTTGATTTACGCTGATGTATTAAAGAGGGTTGGTGTTTGTCGCCATCCAGTCTCAGTGAAGTTGGTGAGAATAGTTCCACTACAGTCAGAATCCATCCCTGAGATTTTCAGTATTTTTCCACAAAATGTCCAGTGCTTGCTCTGACTCCAGGAGTCGGGTCCCCCTTCCCTGTTCCCATACAGTTGGTGGGCTCATCAAACAGTAGCTTCTAGAAAACAGGAGAAATGAGCAGAGCTCAGCTAGAGGAGGAGCTGAACCCAGGTTGAACTCAATCTTCCTGCACTTCATTTTTCTAAGAAACATTTTCTGAAGTGCAAGAGGTTTTATTTTCTGATTAGGGAAACTGAGGAAATCCTAAAAGTAGGTGTTTCACCAGCTGAAATTACCACAACCTGTGATTCTGTCCTGCTGCTTGTCTGAGCTGTGATCTGTTGGTGACAAAGTGCTCCACGCTGCACCTGCGAGGGCAGCAAGGCAGCAGGAGCCAACACGATTTAATCTACTTGTTTAAATGGTTTATCCCACCCACCTGCTCTGACATCTCTTCAGATGCAGTGGTTTGCAGCACTGGCAGGGTGGGGCACCTGGTGAGAGGCTGCTAACACTGCAGTTTGTCCCTGCAGAATGTTTGTTAGCATCACTCCTAACAATGATTACTGTTTGGGGTCTTGTTTATTTAAGCACTTGAGTTATAACTCCCAATATTTATGCTGCGTAGCACCTGTCTATACTTAGCAAAAGAACAGTTTAGCTTAAAAGAAAAAAGTGTAATAATAACAGATGCTTTATATTCACTAGTCAAAATGTCTTTGTGAAGATGTTCAAAGCACAAATGAGAATTCATGCTCAATGATGCTTTATACAACAACTTCCATTGATTAATCATGATTTATGATTAAAATTTTTTCTCCTTTTAACATTCAAAGTGCAAAAAAAACTTTTGAGTATTACAAGCTTTAACTTTTTATGCTATAATACAGGCACTATTTCATTAAGTAAGATCAGGATCACCCTAAGTGCACTTTTGTTAGGAGTAAGTTTATTGAAGAGAAAACTCATTTTCATTTTTTTCAGTCAAGAATGTTCACAATATAGAACAGCAGCACCCATAAGGATGAAAGTGAAGCTGTCATACCAGGAAATTTGGACAACATATTTCTAGCAAATGCTTGAACAATTTCATCTCTGTTTTTTCCTGATCCCTGTGCTTTTGTTTATGGCTGCAACTCAAGTATTCTTACAATTAGAGTATTTATCTCTTTATGCTGTAGAGGGAAGAGAAAGAAGAAAAAAATGGGCATCCTTCAGAGAACTATTCAGAAGCCTCATCCTGTCTTTTCTTCTTTTTTCTTTGTTCATAGGATACATTTCCATGGAATATTTGGGATTATTATCCTATTTACATGGCTCACTCCAGAATTTAATATTGGTATTCTGCACCAACTTTCTACTTACGCACCAACTTTCTCAGCTATTTAGGAAGAGAATACCTACACAGGAAAAATCCATTTCCTAAATTTCATACCCAGAAATATACTCTATTTTTTAAATTCTGCACCATTCTAGTCCATTGAATTGCAGACTAGGAATACTATTTAAATTTAAAAGATATGCTTGCAATCAGATTAAAATGTTTATTAATACTTCAAGCTGATCATTTTAAAGACAATTTTCACTGATTTCTACATAAAGAAGCTTATTCTTCTCAGTATGTTTCTAATTTGACCATTAAACTCCTTGTATATATTACTAAATGAGACCTCAAACATGAGGAAATGAGTTAAAATTTTAATGATTTTACTTCATTATCTTAGTTCTAGATGTTATTAATTCCTTGTTGCAAGCCCATAGGAACAAAGTTTATTAAATATTGTGTTATTTATCTTTCCTATTTTCTATGGGAAGAGTTCTCCTTTATTTTGCCAGTAATTCACATTATTGCTATAGAAACCTAGCTGGTATAACTAATTTTAGTTTATGGACACACACTGGAGCTTTTTTCCCCCAAGTAGAGAGCTATGGAACCCCTACACTGATTTCGTTCAAAAACTGCTTCTAAAACCTGAAGCTGATACCATCTTCCCAAAAGGACTGGTATGTGTTTTGTTGCCTAATGGATTTAGAATAGGAATTTAAATAATAAGAAATCGTCTAGAAACTGTCAGAGAAATGGCAGAATTATGATTTACAGTTCAGGTCACTCAGAATGATACAAGGTGAATGTGACAGTGTTTCTAAAGTCAAGGGTGGTCATTATTAAATACAACAAGCATAGGAAGAAAGCATATCTTATCAACTCTTTTGATTAGCAGAAACAAAGACAAAAAGAGGTGAAATTACTTACCCAGGGGGTCTGTGGTACAATTAGGAATTATACAAAATGCCTGCAATTCTACCCAAAAACCTTAAGCACAAACTAGAAATTTTTTTCTTCTTGTTTATGCATCCATTAGTTGGTTTTTAAGGTCTCAGAATTCTTATCCCGTGTGTTTCTAAGCATATAATATTACTTTGATTCAGCTGCTATAAATGTCCTGCTTAAGAAGATTTTAGAGGATTACTAGGGTACCCGTAGGAAAAATGAATAGGATTTAAAAAATATAATGTTGAGAACTTGAGTATGAATAGCTTTTTAGTATTCCTTCAAAGTGCTCCTTTGTGAAATCAGAAAGTATAAAACCACTATCCCACAAAAAGTGATTGATTTGCACAAAGCCATGGATAATATATGTGCTAGCATAGAACATAACATGTATAAATATTAAGAAGTTATTTATTAAAACCTGAGTTGATAGGAAATGGGCTGAAGAGAACATCCAAGAATCCTCTGTTATGCAAGAAAAGCCGGATCTAACAAGTAATACATCCATTTCTCATTATTTCTGCTTAACAAACTGTGATCGTTAAATCAAATTCACCCTTTCATCTACAAAGTATAATTCATTTAACAAAACTATTTTAGAAATGTATTTAAGAAAAATATACAAACTTGAAACTTTAGGTTGGCATTTCTGGGCATTTTAAGGAATCCTGCACCTACACTCAAAAGAAAGTTTCAATGTATTCTTTAAAGTCTCAGCAATTGTCAACCACTGAGCAGAGTGCACTCTGGTTGCAGAAACATCCATTTATTTATGACATCCATATAAAGTATTTTCTTGTTAATTAAATAGGTAAAATTAAAAATCAAACTATACATATGTTATCAAAATAAACCAAGGATTTTCCTTGAAGCATCTGAAGATATATGTAATTCGCCATAAGAAAATATCAGTGTGAAGATGAGGATGGCAAACTTTTACATAGGTGTGGCAGATCACTATCAGCTTTTGATATCCTCAAGTTGAACCCTGAAACTGAGGGGTTTGGTCCCATTAAAAAACCCAGATATTATTCTGGAATACTCTGTCTTGACTGTGGAGGACAATCTGAAAGTTGACACTTTTTCACACACACCCCCATCTGTTCTGCAGACAACACACAGATGACAAAAAAAAGATTTAGAAATCCCAAGATCTGTTTCAAGCTTGAGCATTGAAAAATAAAACACACAGCTAAAGTGAGCCAAATGAATCACCTGAAGGTGGTCACTGAAAGGTAGAGTGTTTATTTGTTGCTCTTCTGCTCTCTGACAGAAGAAGGAATCAAATAAAACCATTAGGTCGGTTTATGTATTTACAGATAATACTAATAAAGTAATGCTTAAATAATCTACAAGCAAGATTTATGATAGAATATTGCTAGTGCCAGATCTATTGCTAGATAAAATATTGCTAATGGAAGCCAAGAATGCTTCCCTGCAACTCTGCCTGCTGATCAGAAAGCTTTGCATATTGGAAATGAGGGAAATCAGCAATATTTAACCATAGAAAATAACAGTTTTCTATATCAACACCTGTGAAGACTATGACTGAATTTTGGCATATTGCTTAGATGCATTGAGTGAGCTTGATTTTGGATAAAGATTATTGCTTCTCTGTATCAAATAAAACAGGTAGGAAAACACTCAACTTTTCACATTCGTGGAGTACAAATATAATACCTGAGTCTGAATAAATAATTCCACTCAGATTGTCAGATAACTGAAATATTTTCATCCTTTCCTCGAAATATATGTACCTGATTCTGTATATTTGCTGTATTTTAATGTGCCAGCAAAAAGTATCTTCAAGACTTTATAAGGCTGAGGCAGTTTCAGACGCAGTATTGACAGATTTCTGCTGAACATAAAAATGCACAAAGAAATATTATTTCATATTTCTAAATATTCTGAGTCTTCTGATTGATCTAGGAGGTTTTTTTTAATTGTCATGTACACAAAAGTGGAAGTGCCCTCATATCAGAATCAGTTCTTTTCAGTTGTCAAAGTATAATGCAATACTGGTAGTACTATAAGCATATGTGTCAAGCAGTAAAAATGATGTAAACGTTGACTATTGGACATCATACATAAGCAACTGTATACCTGATTTGAATGTGGTCATGGTTGCAGCTGCATATTTATGCTTTATGGCCTTTATTTGCCTCATTACCCATGCGAACAAACAGCTAATTTGGGTCATCTATTTGTATATGTGCACAATTTCCTATATAAACAGAATGATGCATGTGCAAAACAAGCCCTTGTTTTCAATTTCTTCACTTGCAACTTCAAATTATGATCTTTAGTGGGATCATCTACCTGCATGAACTATTTTTGTCTTAATTTCACATTATGATTGAACGGGTTTCTAATTCTATATGGAAATACTAGTTTCTTGGTAAGAGATAAATGAAACTTCCTAGACATGTAAACCTTCTAAAACTAAATTGGTATCAGTACCAATCAATGTGTTTGATTACACATGGGCACACAAAGAGACTCTCTGAAAAACACAAAATGCATTTTCATTTGGCTTGTCAAATGAAAAGTGGAAACATTTTCAAGGGAACAAGAAAAATTATGTCAGGTATTATTACGTGCTCTGACTTTTATCTCAAAGGGCAAATAATCGTTATACAGTAAACAAGAAGTAAAGGTTAATAAAGTGAATATGAGAAGGCTAAAGAAATGCTGTGCTCTTAAATGTAATAGAATTAATTTTTGTTTCAGGACAACTGCTAGAAGAAGAATAAAAAAAGAAATCCTTATATGGTCTGTGTGGAACATGGAGATGTTTTACAGCGTTTGTCTTCGTAGGCTGATACATCTATATCTGAGAATCTAATTCTGAGTTACCTTGTGGTTTTACGTTTCCACACATTTTTTTCCCTGTCATTGGTAGTTTTTCCATTTTTAAGGGTCTGGCAATTTATGGAAAACCAAATTATAAGAGTTGATATTCTCATGAATGACACATTTCTTTGAAGTCCTTGCTTAAAATCTAGAAAGAAAATATCTTTTCTCTAGAATAGTTTAGGAGTCAGGGCTACATAATACCACAGCAATACAGTTGCATTTTCACATTTCATAAGAGAAAGGAAGAAAATAAAAGGAAACAAAGAAAAAATATTTGAATAGACACAATTAATTCTGCACAAGAATCGTTAGAATAATCAAATATTAATGTATATGTGTCGCAGACATTTCTCCACAGAAATCCTTTATTTCACATTTCTGTCTCTTCGGGAGCCAGAGGCCCCCGAAGAGAAGGTAAACAATTATTATCAGCTGCTGTGGAATGCAATAGGATTCACCTTGATTGGCTCATTTTCTATGTTTATAATTAAGGGCCAATCATCAGTTCAAGCCAGGGGACTGAATCCTTGGCCACAACTTTGTTGTGGGTTCTTTTCTATCTATTCTTAGCTTAGCTAGCAACTCTGCAAGCCTCTCTCTATATTCTTTTTAGTATAATTGTAATGTATTATATCATATATTAATAAATTCAGCCTTCTGATCAAGATACAAGATTCACCGTCTCTCTCTCACCAGCAGCGACCCACTCAGGCCGCTGTAATATATATGCACTCTCTTATATAGTAAATCAGTTTCAAAGGCAATGTGAGGGCTGCTTATGGCAGGGTTACAAAGTTGGTGGATGAAAGTGACTGAGCTTATCTGGACTTGTGCAAGGTGTTTGCCACTGTTCCACACAACATCCTTGTCTCTAAACTGGAGAGATGTGGGTTTGCCAGATGGAGCACTAGGTGGATGAAGAATTGGCTGGATGTCACACTCAAAGGGCTGTGGTCAATGGCTCAGTGTCCAAGCAGTGGCCAGTGGCATCCTCAGGGTTCAGGGCTGGGACTGGCCCTGTTCAACACCTTTTTTGCCCCATGGATGGTGGGATCAAGAGCAAGTCTGCCACTGAAACTAAGCTGTGGGGGGCAGCCAACACACTGGAGAGAAGGGATGTCACACAGAGAGACCTTGACACTCCAGGCTGGTGGGTCTGTGCAATGGTCATAGAGTTTAATGAAGGGCAAGGTCCTACACCTTGTTGGGGAAATCCCAAGTACAAAATCAGTGTCAGTGGGGAATGAATAGAAAGCAATCCTGAGGAGAAGTACTCGGGAATGTTGTTGGACAAGGATCTTGACATGACCTGGCGACGTGCACGTGCAGCACAGAAAGCCAGCCTCATCCTGGGCTGCACGCCAGGAGGGGGCCAGCAGTGGGAGGGAGATTAATCTGTTTGTGTGTGATCCTGCCTGGAGAGAGCTATCCTGAAATCCCCACACAGGAGGTACATGGACCTGTTGGAACGAGTCCATTGGAGATCCACAAAGTAGATCAGAGGTCTGGAGCACCTTTTCTACATAAACAGGCTGAGAGAGTTGGGGTTGTTCAGTTTGGAAAAGAGAAGAATCCAGAGGGCCTCAGGGCTCAGGGCACATTCCAGTACCTGGAGGGGGCTACTAGAGATCTGTACAGGGACTTTTTACAAGGGCACGTAGTGGCAGGACTAGGGGGAATGGCTTTGAACTGAAAGAGGGTCAGTTTTATGGTAGAAAGATGGTAGAAATATTTACTGTGAGGGTGGTGAAGCACTGGGGAAGGTCCAGAGAAGCAGTAGGTGGCCAATTACCGGAAGTGTTTAAGGCCATGTTGGATGAGGTTTTGAGTAACCTGGTCTTGTGAAAGGTGTCCCTTCCCACGGTGGGGAGTTGGAAACAGATGATCTTTAAGGACCATTCAAATCCAAACATTTCTGTGGTTACATTATTGTAGTCCAAACCAATTCTGTAACCTAAACAAGCACTTACTTTCTTATGTCAAAAACCAAGTCTTTTGAAACTCATGGTGGGCTGCGTTCTGCAGATCAAAATGGATTTTGCCTAAGAGGGATGCTTGAAAATTTATTTCAACAAATATATAAGGGTCTTTGACTTAAGCTTTGCAAAAGAGTTCAGGACAGTATGCCCAGTTTTTGGGCATGTTTGTATCTTCTAGTGCATGGGGAAGGTGACTATATAAAATATGTGGTATTGGGCAAAGAAAGCACTTTTATATTTCAACAGATAGGAGATGTTTCTATAGAAGCTCTGCCTCATCTTTGCAGCCATTTTACTCTGTTATACTACACACAGTTACCTAGATTCCCCTACCATTGCTATCATAGGTGGAAGCTATGACTCCAGTAGAAGTTGGGGCAGTAATGATGCAGTCTTAAGCACCCTGAATTTAGTACCAGGTATAAAGACTAATGGGTAATACATCACCAGTTCTAGAGCAGAATGTAAGAGAGGTATTTGTAAGAGTGAAAAACTGTAATAACCTTGCAGAAAACACTGCAGTGTTGTGAACGCCCTGTTCAGTAACCTGTGGTACCAGAAATAAATTGTCTAAATCTGTCCATTGTTTCCCTCAATACATTGAACAGATGCCTGGTCAGCCTTGAAGGGAAAACTTCAGGCAAAAAAGTAAGCAGACAGTATTTCTTTGCAAATGTCATGAAGGTATGAAGTCAAGCAATGGTGGGTTGCTCCTGCTGCAGAGGGTGAGGGCACTGAGCTGCTGCCTGCTCTGCAAAGGCATGAAGGCTCTCTCTGTGGATGCTCTTTCTGTGAAAGGAAAAAAGAGATAATCAGCTGGGTAATGGCTAATGCACTCAGCAGAAAAGATAACGGTAGAGTTCAAAGAGGACAGCAGTAAAGCAGCTGCATAAGCCAAAGACTGTGACTGTGACTGAAAATGGTGAGATGTGAAAGCTCTTTACTGTGAGGAAAAGACATTGCATTTTGTGTTAGAAGATAAAAACTGGAAATTTGCTTTTCATCTTGGAAAAGGTAAATGGTCTCTGTTAATATGGGAAATTTGGGGTTTTTTAATATACTTATATTTGGATAGGAGACTTCAAGAGGTTACCTATGATTTGATAGGCAACATGTAAGAATATTTAACTATTCTGGGTATAAGGACTGTATGTGAAGTCTTTAAGTTAGAAAGTTCTTCTTTCTGAGGAAAAAAAAAGAAAAAGAGGTTTAAAAAATCAAAACCTCTGAGTAATATTAAGAATATTTCAAAGGCACTCAGTTTTGACTCATCAATCTGAGTCTGAGATCAGTAGGGATCACGCATCCTGGACTTCAGTTACAATATCCTTTGTTTCACTGAAAGCTTCAGTTTTAGAGAGTATGTGGAATTCAGCCCACCTAATTTTAGCCTTCAGAAAGAACAGTGCATTTTTGTTAGCCTGCTATCTTGGACCCTCCCCACTCAATGGAACAAAAAGGGCACCTCACTAAGGTCATAATAAATCAGGAAGAATATCTAAACCAGATGGAATAAACATGTTAAACAGATGGAATATGCTGTGTCTACACAGTGCGTGTTTTTCCTCCTTCACCTCCTTCTCCTTGCTTTTGTAAGGGATACTAGAGACAGCTCAGAGAATAGATCTATTAGCTTTATGCCACAATTAAGCAAAATACTTCTGCCTGTCAGCAACCAGCATTCACCCTACCTTTAGTTTGCCATGACAAGCTGTATTAACAAGAAAAACATCTTTGGGTTCTGCAAATGCTTTACAGCTTCCATCTGGCAGCCAGTCGGCGGTGTCAGCTCTGGGCCACGTTACATAAGCTGCCTTCTGCAGAGCTGCTCTTGCCCGGCAAGCGCCAGGAGCAGAGAGCCGCGGTACAACTGCTGCGCTTGGTGTCCCAGGCAGGGCAGCCCACGGCCCGGCCTGCCCGCCAACCGCGGCCTCAGGAAAATATCACCCTCATTAAACTCACCACAGATGCTCCAAACGAGAGACGTGAGTGCTTTCCTCTCCCTCTGTGTTTGAAGCAGAATGCAGCGCGTCCTTGTGTGGAGTGGGTTTTGTGCGGTTCTGGAAACGCGCAATGACCAGAGCACGGATCACGCACTGTCCCCCGGGGCACACAGAGGGGTACCTGACCTCCTCTCTGCCGGCTGTGGCTGAAACACCAGTGCTCAGGAAAACTCCTCTGAATTGCCACTGCAGTAGTTCTTGGAAAAGCTGAAGCTGTCAATTCAGCCTAGAAAAATTGCTTAAACAGCCCTTTGAATTCTAATCTCTACTCGAACGTTGATCTCCTGGTTTAGACTCTGAAACAAGTTTCCATCATTTAAAATATTTTTTCCCCAACATCTAATCACCTTTGTAAAACAAAATATATACATTTTGTATATATATACATATATTTTGTATATGTAGACATATATACAAAAAATATACATACACATACACATGTACATATACATACACATATACATATATCTGTATTAAAAATATACATCTGTAAAGAGATTTTCTTTACAGATGTATATTTTTTTCACACAGATTCTTCCAGATTTTTTTCTGAGTGGAATGAATGAAAATGGTCATGCAAGCGGTTTTTTTAAGTTACAGCAGCAATTTTCTCGAGAAAATATTTTAAAAATATAAACAAAAAACTCATTTTTGCTCTCAGCTTTGGAAATCTTTAGTGCAGAGTGAGAAAAATATTGGGAAATGTTGTGAGAACAGGATTTAAGCTGAAACCAATGGCTCTTTAATATGCATTTGTAGTCTTAGAACATGTAGCTCGGCAAGTTTTCTTTGCATGACTGAAGAAACATGAAGTTGTATCTACAACAATTGATAAAAAAGAAATTCCTGTCACTTTGAGATGAAGCTAAATAAAATGTATAACATTAGTAACAAGTAAACTACTGTTGGCTGTAGTGGAAAATGGGATAAATATTGGCTTACTGCAAAATCAGTAAAGGAACATTAATAGTATTTTTATTTAAAAACACTTCCAAAAATCAGGATGAAAAGACACTAACAATGGAGGCATATATATCCATGCGTCCACTCCCAGTCTATGACCTTATACTTCAGATATATAGTTTATTAACTGAACTGCTTGGAAACACAGGGACTACTTTTTCTTTTTGTGTTTTCCTCCTTTGCCTTCTAATTTTATAAGTTAGCTTTAAGTAGTAAACTTGTGCAGACTTTTCTGCAGAATCACAACTAATATGATTGATGAGATGCTTCATAGTAGATAAATAAACACTGCACTGATTTCTTTTGAGATAGTAACTATATAAAATCTGCAGAAAATACTATTACAATTGTGAAACTCTCCTTAAAGAGAAAATCCTAAATACATACCACAGGCAAAATAATTGTTTTAATAACTATCTCTTCCTGTGTGCTTCAGTACCTTCAGACATACCTGGCAAACAGCATCAGGGAAAAAAAAAAAAAGAAAAGCCCCACAAATGCAAAAAAATATTTTCCTCTGCATTTTTCAGAAGATATATTTTTAAAAAAATGTAGCTGTCATTTGTGTGAATGCTGGCCATCTGTCTGCATGAAGTCCTTTTGCAGATTCATTAGCTATAAGAATTAAAAGAAAAAACAGTAACTATATATTTAAATATTCTTTCCATTGTTTTATGGTGCTGTGAAGTTAACAGATGGGCTCTAGCAACATGGAAACTGGATTTCCATTTTCTGAATGAAATAGATTTATGTGCAATAGGTTTTAGCTTTAGTCAGATGAGCATGCTGATTACATAAAAAGTGGCATTAAAATTTTGCAACATTTGAATGTGGGAAAGAAGAGATTTAGAGCAGAAAAAGATGTAAAATAAATGGCCTTGCAGAGATGGGCATAACCATGCTATAAATTAGCTGAAAGTTGACTGAGTACATCTTTTTACAATTTAATGGCCTTGTTTAGCTATTATAATATCCCATTTTGAAGCAGCAGTTACCTTTCCTAACAGGCAGAAAGGATGGCCAGGCAGCTTGATCAATAAGATGAGGGTTGCAAAGGTAAGCAAGTTCAGGAAGTATGGAGAGAGAGTATAAAATCAGAGATATCATAGAATATTCATTTCTCAGAACCTCTTCTAGGTAACCTTGCTTTGTGGGGGGCTTATGCTTTCCTAATCTAGGAGTGTTTTCTTTCTCTTTAGATTTCATATAGTAGGATCTTTTTTTTTTATTTGCTAACTAATGGCTTAATTTGATGCCCATCCTCCTCTTTTAAAGTATACTGTTATTCCCCTTCTACACTCTTTTGATCTTAACATAAAGGTCTGTTATTTCTTTTTCATTAACTTCTTTTCCAGGATGAAGGTCACTAGTCTATTTAATTGTTCCACATAAAAAAAACCTAAAAAACATATTAAAACCCCCAAAGTTTTACATCTGTGATGATGCTTAATGCTCTTTTCTAACCTTTTTTTAAAATTTTTCTTTAAATTATTATTTATGTAGCTTTTGACAGGGGACCAGAATAGCACACTGGACTCAGTGGAATAAACACGGTTTTTACAGAGGTGTAGTACAGAACTGTGCTCCTCTCCATTACTTTCCTTCCACTTTTTTGCCCTTTCCTGATTGCTGCTCTTAGGTTTTCATGGGACTGTGTGCCAAATCTCCTCAGATTGTGTTGTAGGAAGAATTAGGGTTTTTTCCCACATGCATTATTTAAAGTTTATCTATACATCTGCCACTTTATTATTCATTTTACTGCATGAGATTCTTCAGCAGCTCTTCAGTTTGCTTTTGTTTTTACTTCTGTGTATATCTTCAATAATGCCACTCCACTGATCACCCCCACTTACAGGGCAGTTGCAGTCGTAATGGACACAAGTGATCTTAGCAAGGAAGTCCATGGGTTTTTACTAATTGCTTGCACTATTATGGATGCTATCTCCTCTGGGTTTGGTTTTTGTGTTTAAACAAGTACAGGCACTCCTACTCTTTCATTGGAGACTTTGCTGAGTACTTTGAATGCCAAGAGTGCTACCAGTATGAAAACTGGTTTGCACCTTTAATTCTTTCAAGGACCTGCAACTGATCCATGGGGCCTGACTTCACTTTACAAATGGAGCTCCCTGGCTGTGTGATGCTTCCCAAGAGTACTTCTTCATCCATTCTTAGGAAAAATGGGTGATGACATTCCTGAGAATAAATTGACTCATAGAATGAATCATAGAATGAGTAGTAAATTCTATGATTCTATGATTCATAATTTTTTCAAATTTTCTCAGTCTCAACAAAGAGTCTTGTGTGGCTTCCAAGAATGTTGCTTGAATCCTTTTTAAAAATTGCAGTCACATTTGCCACAAAGTGAACTGCAGATACTGAGGCAATTTGAACTGGTCTATTTACACTTGAGTGAGTAGTACATTTTTTTTATCCTTGCAAGGGTGAGGTCAATGCTACTCTGTTCTTGTTACTTGCAACTCTCAAATATATCAGGTGTTGTATCCACATCACTTCTGCCAATACTAACATTTAAGACAGAACAAAGAGGTTCTGATTGGGAATTACTTAAAGTTCATCCACCAGAATAGAAAATGCAAACTTCAATTTATGCTTTCTGTCATAATCATTCTGTTATTTGATAATTTATTTAACTGGAGATTTCCACTTCTGGTTTCTGCTATCATTGGAAAAGATCTATTTATGATCATTTATTTTGCGACTACCTCTCTGGAATTTTAAAACATCACATGTTTTTAAAAGCAAGGGAAGATTGGAATTTATTCTGTGCTTCCTCAGAACCTACATTTCCATTCCTGAGACTTGATATACATACTTGCTTAGTACTTGTATTTACATGTACCACATTATACATGAGGACTAAAATTGCAATATGTCATGACTTGTTGGAACTTGATATTCTTAAGTACCTCCAGTGATGACAGTTCATCCCATTTCATGTAGTCATAAATAAGGTGTGTCTTGAAACATAAAGGAAGATAACTAAAGACAAATCTATCAGTGTGTAAAACCAACATCCACAAATATATTTTTAAAAAAACAACATAAATATTTTATCTGAAAGATTCTATAAGGAAATGCTTTTTTATTTTGCTTTGTATTTTCATTGGCAATATCTGGCAGCACAGGGACCAAACAGGTTTTACAAAGCAGAGAGCTTAAATGGAAATGGAAGTTCACATGAGCAGAAATACCTGAAAAACAAGCAATTGTTGCAACTTAACCCCAGCTGTTAACTAAGCACCACACACAGCCACTCAGTCACTGTCCCCTTGGTGGGTTTGGGAGAGAGAATCAGAAGGTAAAAGCTGGAAAACTTGTGGGTTAAGATAAAGACAGTCTAATAGGGGAAACAAAAGCTACACACACAAGGAAGAAAAGCATGGAATTCATTCACCACTTCCCATGGGCAGGCCAGTGTCCAGCCACCTCCCGGACAGCAGGGCCCCATCACAAGTGATGGTGACTTGGATCGACCAACACCATCACACCAAATGTCCTCCCTCGCTCTGCCCCAGCTGAGCATGAGGCTGTGGGTTTTGGGACATCCCTTTGGTTAGCTGGGATCAGCTCTCCCGGCTGTGTCCCCTCACGATTCCTTGTGCACCCCAGCTCACATACAGTGGGATGGTGTGAGAGACAAAAAAGGCCTTGGCTCTGTGTAAGGGCTACTCAGCAGCAGTGAAAACATCTCTGTTGTCAGCACTGTTTCCAACACAAACCCAAAACACAGCCCATACTTGCTACTGTGACAAAAATTAACTGTTTCCCAACCAAAACCAGCACATGTGAACAGCCTGTTCTCTTGTTAACTTTGGCTTAACGCACTAATCCAATTTTTAAATAACATGGTGTTGCAAAACTAATTAAAATGAGTAATATTTGCTAATTCCTATATGTGTGATTTGGGGGACAAAAGAAACAATTTTCTAATTGCATTTAGGAAGTCTTCTTGGAATTGGGGAGTTTGGAATTGGTTGGAGGTTCAGAAGAATGAACAAAAGCACAAAACCTACAGAAAACTTACGGGAGATAACAGTTAAGAACTGAAATTAAAGGCAGAAGATAATTATTGAAAATTGGAAAGGCAGTAATTATGTGCTGTTTGTGCAACCATATAATCGTAAAAACAGTCTTTTTTGGCATACAGTTTTATCACCATGGCTTGAATACTGACATCCCTTTCAGAATCACTGCTATCTATTAAAAAAGTAGAAGACCAGTGAAATTATAACAAAGAAATCAGAGACTATGGATATCAAAGCAAAGTGAGAGCTGTAAGAATGAGCACCTGGTGGTGGTTGAAGAGTAGATGCAGCAAAAAATGATGGCTGGCCACATGTTATGTAGACCTTTCTATGATTCAGCTCTCAGGCTTTAAAACTGGCTAAGTGTACAGTTTTCCAGTGGATTGTCATTCATTCTTTCATAAAAGAACCACATCTATGTAATGGGGTACACCTCAAAAAGCCAGAAAATATGGGAGTGTCCTGAAGGCCACTATAATGTATGTTACATTTTACATAACAGTACAGCAAATAGTGACTTTTAAATCATAGAGCATCTTTCCATTTATCCTAAACTGTAAGTGAGAATTACAAGAGCACAGTTCTGATCTGACATTAACTTTGTGAAAACATGCTTCAATGAAAATTGCATACTTGGCTGGGTTAGACATTTTACAAGCTCTTTTAGAGCAAACTCCCATGAAAAGCTGACTTGGCAGTTTACCAGAAATATTCCATTTGTTTTATTGCATCCTACATCATGATTTTCTGCAACAGAGCCTTGGCTTTATCCCAGTGAAATTTACTCCAGCCTGCAATAATGCAAACGTTTTATGAGTGTTCATAGTAAGTACAATTATGTATCACTTTTGAAATAACTGAAGCTTTGGGATTTGCATTTCTAAAACTCTGGAGCTTAACTGTTGAAATCAGGGTTTTCAGTCTAATTTTCAGACCTAAAATGGAAATGACTTAATTTTCTGAAGAGTTAAACACCACCAAATCCGTGAGCACATCATTTTGGCAGTAGCGGCCTAAAAACCAGAAATCAAGGCATCATTAGGCATTTAGTTGTTCTGTATTACTTTAGACAGAAAACACCTGCTGCTGTTCTTATAAAGGTGAAAACTACATAATATACATAAAATATATAGAAAGAGATATCTACACTTACACTATGTGGATGAAATCTCAGCTTCTACTAAGGCAGCAGTAAAATCTTGTCAATTGTTACACAGCTTCATGCATGGCAATGTAGCAACAAGTATTATGACACGATATGGATACGTTTAAAGGAGACTGGCATTTTAAAAGGACCAAGTAGAGTTCTTTTC
This sequence comes from Ammospiza caudacuta, assembly GCF_027887145.1. Lineage (NCBI taxonomy): Eukaryota > Metazoa > Chordata > Aves > Passeriformes > Passerellidae > Ammospiza > Ammospiza caudacuta. The sequence goes on from NC_080632.1 coordinate 23,098,297, forward strand.
CAAATAAGTCTAAAAATATGATTTACTAAATATTACTAAAATATTTTGATATTGACATCTGCAAAAATCTGCCTGACAGCATGTGCAACCAAACAGTGTAATCGATGCATTTCTAAACATGTCTGCTTTTTGTGAAATTGCTCAGAAGCCTCAGTTGGGTCGGGACATGTGCTCAAGACAATCACCAATGCAGCTGAGGAAGATTTGTCTTTATGCAGAGGTCAAAATCCAGCCTGAAGATTCCCTGTGAATTGTTTTCCAAGATGCGCTGTTCCAAACTCGGCAGGTGCAGAGGTGATCAGAAGAAATCATGATACAGCTCTACATGAATGCAGAAAAGATCAGCAAAACAAACTGTACCTTAGCAGTAAATCCATTTCTTCTTCAACAATACCCGACAAAATCATATGTATCCTATTTTTTCATCGTTATACAAAAAAATTCAGAATTAAAAAAAAACTACAATCATCTGGGATACTAATTTAAAAATTTATCATGTCTAGAAACAACTGCTTCAGTATATCCACAAGCAAAAGAAAGAGCTCTCTTCAATCTATTAATTCAAATAATATTACCTGTAACTGTCAATGCTTCAAGAAATTGAGGTCAGCTTCTAGAAGCTGGACCTGGTCCATGTCACAGGGAGGAACTGCAAAAGAGCAGTGTCTCCAAGTAGTCTTACAGAAGCCACTGTTCCCACTACATTCACATGTATAGACTGTAAATGGCACTGTACAGCTGTAAAAAGCCTCTAAAAAGCAGGAAGAACAGACAGAAACTAAGAAACTACCTTTAAGATCTATGTTCCTCCGTAACAGCTACAAATCTACAAGCTAGTCTGGGTCTACCTTAAACCCAGCTTGAACTGGCTCGTAGAGACCCATGCCCTCACTCTCTCAGGACTCGCATTTCATTATTCCTTTCACAGAGAAGTATTGGAGTTTGGAACAAGTAGAATTCAAAAGGAACCATAACTTTTCTGAAATAAAGAACTTTACCACAAATAATTTCTAAAACCTGATCAGTCTTGAGTCTCAGGAAGCTTTTGTCACGTTTTTATTTCTTTCTTCCTCCTGTTGTTCCATAGGAAAAGGCTCCAAATCATCATGTCCCCATTCTGGATGAACATGAACTCCAAAGAACTTTACATATGGAACTACCATTTTCTATGCCATGATTGTCTAGTCCATACCATATCAATAATCTCATATCTAGGTCATAAATATGACACAGATAAAAGAAACAGATTTTTTATGCTTCTAAGATAAAAGCCCTTGGAACTTCAAAGTGAACACATATTTTATTACATTCACTGGGAACACACTACAAGGATTAAAACAGAATCAGAAGGCACAGACTGCATAAAAATCAGTAAATAATTATTTGGGTCTTCTCTGAGCAGGGGGATCGAGCTAGGTAATCTCTTGCATCTCGTCTAACTTCAGTGAATCTACGGCAACAAATAGATCATTTTCAGACTGACAGCCATGCCCATCCTACTGCTAGAGAAAGTTTTTTGTATGTGTGGAGTTTATTACAGCATGTCTCATCAAAACAATCAAACATCTCTCATGTGCCCTCATCAACAAGCGCACAAACACTGACACGGTCTGGGTTCGGGACAAGGAACAGGTAAGTGTGGGAAGAAGGGAGAAGTACTCCACATACTCTTTTGCATTGCTTCTGTGGAGGTGGAAGAGGAGGAGTTTTGAACTGCCCCATCGAGGCATAGGAAACAGAGAAATGGGCTTTAGAAAACTACTTACAGACAGAGCTGAGCTGGTGTCTTTGAAATTGTTCAAAAATACATCCAATAACAGGAGACTGTCACTATGAAAAATTTACTTTTAAAACAATGGGTTGAAAAACACAGAAGTATCTTTCAAATATATCCAGTTTCTTTTGTTACCTAATTTAATGAAGATAGGACTACCATTCCCATCCTTTTGAATTTCTTTCTGTACACTTCATATCAGTCATGCCACATAAATCACTCAGTGTCTCCAAGCCATGGCACATCCAGTTTAACAAGGCATTGCTCTTGGGTAGAGAGAATACTCTGTGAAAATCAAATAAAGAGAATTACAAATAAAAGTTTAGGAATTGCATCACTTTCAGTAGAGAAAACTTAACCCAAGCCTGTGGCAAGGTACCAAACCAAAGTCAGAAGGCCCCTGGAGGCAGAATTCCATTCCATATCTCTAAATCCTCCTCTTCGTTGTAGGGTTTCAAGGCACAGCACAAAGCTAGACAGGACTTGGTCAGAAGCTCAGAGAGACCTCAACAAACATGGGTGCACATTGTGTGGAGAGTCTGACTAAGCTGTCGTAGGAAGAGCCTATCCAGACTATCATTCCCTTCAAAAGTCTTGGCAGTTTAACTGAGTAGTTGAAAGAAGAACAGATTAGCTTTAGATGAGCTCAGTAACTTAATTACAGCCAAATCCTGGAGTAATTCACTAGACTATCTGAAAACATTACTCTTGATTTCATGTGCTAGATCACAGTTTAAACTAAAGATGTCATAGACCCTCAGTTCTCACTAGTGACTCCCTTATTTTTTCTCTAGAAGTGGCAGTGTATTAGATGCCAAACACATAAAAGAGCACTAGGGAGGCAAGATGACAAGAAAATTAGTTTAAAATGGGGACACCTGCAAGGCAGCATAGTCTTATTTTTGTTTTGATAGTGATAAACCAGAGAGGAAAAAAGTTAAATATTAGGGAAAACAAGAGTAGAAGAACCTGGTCCCTTTAAAGAGTTCTTATGTGACCTTGAAGAAAGTTATTTAGTCAAATGCTGCTTGATACTTAGTTTAAATTCATCTACCTCACAGTAAAAACAACCTGATTTCAAAAGATGATGAATAGCAATCAGCCATGGCAAAAGATAGTAAGAGGAACTTGCAGAATTTCTGTCAGTGGTTTGCTATAATCCCTTAAGCAAATGTTTGTAGAGAGAGACCTAGGCATCTCAAACCCAACTTTGGAACAGAAGGGGATGAGCACTCTTGGTCCAGGAGCATTTTGAAAGATTTATTTAAGCATCTTAACCTTAAAAGGAAGCTTACATACATGTATACCTGCACATGTTTATATATGCTTTGAAAGAGAAAGAAATTTTATTTGTCACCTAAACTAAGACTTAATACAGAATATGCACTGGAAGTAAAGCATGAACATTTTTACAACTTCAATGACCTCTTTAGTTTCTCATAATGTAAACACAAATAGAATGAATGCTTACCTGAGGTATGGAATAAAGAAGTCTGGCCTACATTGCAGGGTAAATTCATAAAGTCCACACTAATCCCATCTTCTAGGAAATATTTTCAACTTTTTTTTCTACAAACATTCCAGTTTCAAAGTGTGGAAATTTTAGTGCAATTTAATAAGATGCTGTCTTGGGGCATTTAAAACCTAGGTAATGCAAAATGCTATTTTCTTAAGAGATATTCTAAATAAATCTACTAAAAACACTTCAGAGAAAAACTGATACACAGGGTCTGTCTCTGGTAGAGTTGCCTCCTCAAAATGCATGACAGAGTGGTGACAACTGAGTATTTCTCATAAGTGGCAGTCATTTTCTGTAACATTTCTTCTGCCTCCTTCAGTCTTGTAGTAATGTAAAAGAAATACATTTTCCCACAATATTTTGTATGTTCTCCATAACTAGGAACTGAACACTGGAGGAAACTTTCTTCTCCCAAGGCTGAAGTGGTTACAGGGACAGCTTGTCAGAGCACATTTGGTATGTAAATGTTAAGTCATGCTGAAGGAGACCTGACTCCACTTAAATTTCTCTCTCTCTCTTCTGTTCACCAAAGGCAGGAACTCAGGACAAGGGATTATTTCTATATTGGGAACTGTGCACTTCTAAAATAATGAAGTAAACTTAAAACCCAGAGGACTCTGTAGCATTTGGTGGCTTTAGAACTGCAGAAGTTGATATCAAGGAAAGGTAGTAGCTAATATTTATTCTACAGGCACTGTGCCAGCAGATCATGTAAACTGACTACCTGATCAAAAATTCTGAAGAAGAAAAAATTATGTAACATGTTCTGAAGATTTTAAAAGTAGTCTGCTGATGACCTTTACTTCAACAAAGTAACTTCTCAGCTCTGCTTTCTGGGCAGGGTAGAGGTATCTAAGCTATTTTAAGCTGCAGAGGGACAGCCTACTCAAAATGTCAATTAAATTATGCCACACCATAGAAGCTGAGGAATGTCTTTTAAGCAGAAATCTACATGGAATATGTGCAAATAGAAGTTGCTCTGCGAGAAAGGGAAATGTACCCAATTCCTTAAGGCTCCCTATTTAAAGATTCATAGAATGGCCTAGGTTGGAAGGGACCTTAAGGCCCCCCAGATCCAAGCCCCTGCCACAGCCAGGAATACCTTCTGCTACATCAGCCCATCAAAGCTACATCCAACCCGGCCTTGGGAGGGCAGCTTCCAGGTACCCACGTCTTCTTTGGGCAACCTCTGCCAGTGACTCACCACCCTCACATGAAAGAATTTCTCCCTAGTGTCTAATCTATACTTATTCTGCCTCAGTTTAAAGCCATTTCCCTTCATCCTGATACCCCACTGGAGAAGGACATCCATTTGTCAGGCATTATCCACTTAGTGAAGGCATATTGCTGACTGGTCATCAACAATTACCTAACTATTTTTCTTGTGCACTTCCATATTTTCCAGGAGTATCTGACCAATGATGGGTCCAGAAACATAGGTGAGACTTACTGGCCTGTAGTTCCCCATTCCATCCTTACATACCCTTTTTAAAATGTGGGATATATTTTCCCTTTTCCAGGCAATGGGGACATCACCAAACTGCCACAACTTCTCAAATATCCTGACAGTGACATTGTCTTAGTTACTTCCTTTGTCATTTCTTTCAGGATCCATGGGTGAATCTCATCAAGTGCTATGGATTTGTGCACCTTCAGGTTTCTTAGATGGTCTCAGAACTGATCTTCTCCTATAGCAGGTGTTTCTCCAGTCCCTTTACTTTCTGTGACTTCTGCAATTTGGGCTGTGTGGCTGAAGCACTCACAGAGGAGACTGAGTCAAAAAATTCAAGTGCCTTATTCTTCTCTATATTTCTGGTAACCAGGTCTTCTGCTCCCTTCAAGAGAGGGCCCATATTATCTCTAGTCTTCTTTTAATCACCAGCGTACCTACAGTAAATTTTCCTGTTGCTCTTGATATCCTTGGCGAGTTTTAATTCTATCAGGACTTTAGCTTTCCTAACCTTATCCCTGGTTGCTCAGACAGGATCTTTGTATTTTTCCCAGACTGCTGTCCTTTCTTCCACCTCTGTGCACTTCCTTTTCATGTTTGAATTTGTCCAGGAGCTCTTCATTCATCCACACAGGCCTCTTGATATTTTTGCCTTACTTCCTCCTTACTGGGGTGCGTCGTTCCTGAGCTAGGAGAAGGTGATCCTCGAATATCAACCAGCTTTCTACGGCCTCTCATCCCTTCAGGGAGTTATCACATGGTACTCAACTAAGCAAATCCCTGAGGAGGCCAAAGTGTGCTCCTCTGAAATCCAGAGTAGTGAACTTGCTATGTGCCTTCCTCACTGCCCCGAAGATCTCAAATTCCACCACTTTGTGGTCACTGTAGTCCAGGCTGCCCTTGGGCTTTCCATTCCCCACTGACCTCTACTTCTGGTGAAAACAAGGTCCAGGATAACACCTTTCCCTGTTGGCTTCTCGGTCACTTGGAGAAGGAAATTGTCATTGTGTTCCAGGAATCTCCCAGATTGCTTATGTCCTGCTATATTCTCCCTTGAACTGCTCTCAGGGTGATTCAAGTCCCCTCTGTGGACCTGGCTTGTGAATGTGAGGCTGCTCCTGTGTGTCTACAGAGGGACTCATCTGCTCAATGTTCCTGGTCAGGCAGCCTGTAGTGAGCCCCTGCTACAATGTCACCTGTCTCTGCCCTGCCTTTAATCCAGATCCATGAGCTCAGCTGGTCCTCATCCATCCCAGGCAGAACTCCATCCACTTCAGCAAGTCCTTGACATGGAACAGAGAGCAACACTTCCTCTGTAGAAAATAACCCCATCCTGGAGACACACAAAACCAAAAATCATTGCATCAATAATTTATTCTGATTTCTGCCCAGGAACTGCAAGCATATCTCCTGCATTTGATTGCTGCAGTAGGTCAATGATTTCTTCATTGTCCAGAATGTTTCCATGAGAATCTTTCTGAGAGTTTTGTTCTCAATGGCCCAGATTTTTGTACTTTTTTTGGCAGCATTGGTTCTCACAGTGATTTGAATCCTTTGATCTTCAAGCTCTGATGTCCACAGATGTACATCATCACTAGGGAAGATTTGTATTTCTGTTGGTTGCCCTGACACTTGTGATCCTTGTTTTCCTTTCCTTCAGTTCAAGACTTCAGAAAGTCTCATTTTACCTCAACAAAACTAAAACAGATCCTTCTTTGTTTATTCACCCCTTAAGTGTCATAAAGGGATCACCATAGAGAGTCTCACACTTCTGCTTCATCCTGGTGTTGATGCAGGGCTCAAGTTCAGCCCAATTAGAGGCTTCATTTGACAGAGCTGTCAACTCCTGACAGCCAAAAAAGCACTGCACCCACTCCTTATTAGCAATTCTACAGACAGAGCAGGAGCCGTTCTCCTAATACCTGGACGTACAAACTTCCAACACTTGCCGCAATGGGAGTGTCCGTCTCTCACACCACACTCTACCTGTGCTGCCTTCAGTACACTTCTAAGTTCAAGTTCTTGAAGACAGAACCTTGGAAAAGACATGCTTAATCTTTTCTCCATCATCTCTGCTGCTGCACAGTCTGCGGACCTTTTCCTACAGCTTCTTCAGCTGGCAGCACCATTTCTCAGCACAGGCACACTCCCTGCAGCATAGGGAGCCTCAGCCCACTGCTCCATTCCCAGCCAGAGCCTTAGGCTCTCCTGGAAGGCAGCATGCACCCACCAGAGCTGTGACAGGGTAACAGCTCCAGGGCCACAGGGACAGGAGCCCCACAGCTGTTGAGGGCTGCTCTGTGCTGAGGACACATGTGCCTTCCTCAGCCAAGCTGCTGAGCCCCATTCTGTGCTGCCTGCTCTGCAAACTGCCGCCTTTCTTGGCTGCCTCTGAGCTCTTCCTCTGTTAGCTGGCCCCTCTTACCAAAGGACCTCAACTACAGAACAGCCTGGCAAACAGCATCCTTCACATGTATATAATAAATATGCCCATTGTGCTAAAAATGACACAGCATTAACTATAAAATTAAAAAGCAGTCACAATTCCATTTAAAAAATAAAAATACACAGCATTAACTATAAAATTAAGAAGCAGTCACAATTCCATTTAGAAAAATCAGAAATACACAGCATTGAGAATCAACCATAGCAGTGGCATAGAAACAACTAACAGGCAACAATTTTCAGGGTTAAAAATTAAGAAGTGTCTTATGGACTAGAGTTTGGCATAAATGGGCTATAAAATCTTCACATAGAATGGATTTCAGAGAGTAAACCTCATGATAGAAACTGCTTTCCAGTAGATTTTAATTTTCTGAGTAAAACAGATTTAAAGGAATAAATAGGAGATTATGGCACTCAGGTATTGAAATTACCTCATCAAACATTTTAGCATGGTTGACCTAGAACTCTTTTTTATGTTTCCAGAAGAGCAGAAACTATTCTTCTGAGGACTACTTGGATAGTAAAGACAAACCATCCTGGGTAGCTGTAACAAAGTATTCTTGTAATTATGGTTTTGAAGACTCTGGGCAATACTCTACATTTTTGACCCCAACAACACTTTGGGAGGAAGCACTTTTCTGCTATACTACTACCTGTTGAAATTATTAGATTAGGATTCTCATTTATACAATGTCAGTCTTAGTTCAAAGAGGATTTCTTTCTTTTTCCTGGCTGCTGTGATACAGGGAGAGGTCACACATTAGGCAGTCAAAAGTTCTGGTCACAAAACTGTTTTCATCTCTCCCCAGGGAAGAAGGTGAAGACAAAACATCCAAGAAGAAGTTTCTTAGCTATGGTTTACAGGAAGAAACTAGAATTTTGATGTGATTTGTGTCTTCTGAATGCCACCTGCTGGGTAGGCAGGAAAGTGTGAATTCTCTGTAGCCTGTCCAATAAACAACAACAGGAAAGGGGTGTCACTGTGTACAGTTTCTCTCCAGATATGTCAGTACACTTACTGCTTCCTCCAAAGCTTTTCTTGCTTTGGCTTTCGTAGATCTGCTTTCTGTAGTTTCTCTTCCTCTGCCTCTTTGTCCTTCTTAGAAGGCATCAAGAATCTTTGTCACCTTTTTCTCTCACTGTAGTCTTGTCTGTGGGGGTTTCCATCAATAATTAAAATCAAACAGCGCTGCTATGTTATCTTAAAATTAATGTCCTTCCACCAAGATGGTTTCCAGAATCACAGTCTTAAGTTCTGCTGTTTTCTCATTTTTCCCCATCATATGTATTTTTTTTTAATAATAAAGCATTTTATGTTCAGAAACCAGGAAATATGTCTTAGATTAACAGATTTACCCCTTGAGGTTATTAGGCAGAGATAATTATCATGAGTTTCTTGTTTCACATTACCTCACAAACTGAGAACTGCTCTCTAGGAAAAGCAGTTTTCGGGGGGGTTTTTCTCCTGCTTTTTTAGACAGCATCTCTGGTCTTGTTTGTTACACAAGGAGTGATTACTGTAGTTTGTCCCCCAAAGGGCAAAGCGCTCAAAAAGCCCATGAACTTTTCATTTGGTTAAGCTATTGACAGTAGCCAATAGTTTTGAAGAATTTGGTATGTATTTTTGAAGAATTTGGACTGTTTTAGGTATGAGGCCTGCTCGGTACCCTTGAAATATTAGGCCCTGAAAAAGAATCATTGGAAAAGTAAAACATTGATTATAGTACATCATTAAGGACGAAGATGATGTTGTTATTGCTCACTTAAAGGGTGGCTTATTTTGTCTGCACCTTCTTACAAAGTATTTGACTACATTTATATAGAAAAGCACTCAGAGATATATAAAAATGTATTTGATTTTAAGGACACTCCTTTGTCTTTTTTTTCCTCTTTAATTTTTCTCTTTTTGTATTGCCATGCGAAAAGATGCATATTTGGACCTTCCTATTCCTCTTTCTCCCTCATCTAAGAACACTGTTTCTACAAGGTAAAGCAAGTTAAATTGGCTGCAACATTAAACTTCAGCCTTTCCAACTGATTAGTAATCATTCCTCTGATGATGCTAGAAAATAATTCAGTTTTGACTATGAACTTAGGTCACCTTTCTGAAATACTTATTTACCTACTGACTTTCACTACAAGCAGGCTATCAATATTTTATCCTGACCTGACATATCACTGTATTAATCAGAAATCCTACACAGTGATTTTTTCAGTTATAGAGCAAATGTTATATCCTTCTCTGTTCAAATGAAATAAAAAAAAAGATTAATAAATGGTTCTGAGTAAAATTTCTCTTTTCCTTCTTTCAAAATACGTATCTTGATTTCCATGCAAAATGCTGTCTGTATATTTCAATCTGGTATTTCCACTTCTGTTTAAGTCTGATAGTTGCCTATCTAATCCTTCCTTTTCAAATATATTATAGGATTCCACAAACTACGTCATTCAAGAACTTCTGTATTGCAATCTACAGGTAAGACTGTACATGCATTCAATTACCACTTGCAACACTGAAAATTGACAAAGTGACCACAAAAATTTGAATTAATCGCATAAATACTCACATTATAAATCCTATGGGAGACAGAGAAAAAAATTTGAAAAGCATTGCAAACTATTAAAAAGGACCAAAAAAAAAATCCATGATCTCGCCTTCAAATCCACAAAAATTCCAAACACATTCTTCACAGTTTCCATTTTATGTCTCTAAGTCATAGACTCAGAAAGTCATAGCATCTTTGATACTATGTGGGTATGGTTCATGGATCACCTTCAACATGAAAAAGTCCTGATAGAAGCCAAAGACACAAAGGCATGAGAGCTTTCAAATGTCCATAAAAGGGAATTTAGACTGCAAATAAGGAGAGATTTGGAAACACTTGAATAGAAGGATGATCACTGAAACCCTTTTCATTGTAGAGAAGACCTGAGAAGCTGACAAAAACAACTGCTTTTGATATAAAAAATCACCATGGATAACGACTTCTCGTGAAGGGATTAATATGGACAGGTAGCCTCCTATGCTGGTTTTTGGTTTAGACAAAGCAGAGCTCCTGAGAAGGATGTGCTCTGTATTGTGTATCCAAGCCAGGGACAAAAAGCTATGCAGCATCCCTAGTTAGGCTGCAATCCCAAGGCAAGCCAACCCGTGACTGTCTGTCCAGCTGCTGGAGCTCCTGGTCCCAGCACTCAGTATGGGAGCATTCCCAGTAAATTACAACTGTCTCCTTCTGGTTTAGGTTACTACAGATTATCTTCAGTGTTAGGATTTACACAGTTTGTTTGTTGCCACATCAGCCAGATCTTCATGCAGCCTATCAGTTCCAAACTCAGTGTAAATTATCTGAAGAAAATAAAACTGGAAAAACTGGAAAACTATATAAAATACTATATAAAACTGGAATAAAACTGCAAAAACTATATAAAGTAGCACAGTTCTAAAACATCTTGAAGTCTACTGGTTCACATTTTCAAAATTAGAAATGCGGCAACTCACTTATATTTATTTTTATGTAAAAACCCCTGATTCTTAAAATCCATGCTTGATTTTTCCAGTGCACTCACACCCTTATCTCAATTTTCAGTTTAGTTTTTCAGCTCATTAAAAGCTCCACCCTCTCATCGTTCAATATAGGTTACGATTGGCAATCAACTTATTCTAATTACAATTAAATTATGTTTCATGCCTCATTTTCTGTCAAATCACTCTCACAATGCAAGTGGAATATTTCAGGTATTGTTATCTCTTATCTCATAAACATATCCTTACCTACTTGCATGCCAAATTAATTCTTCCTACCTCTACAATGAGATATCTTCTGGGACTATGTAGAAAGGAATTCCTAAAAAGTCCAAAGTTTCCTCTCACTGACTTTTTGTTGAAGTCAAACAAAACACAATAAAACCTTTGCTTGTCAGAGAAGAGTGGAAGTATCTTTGTGAAAGGTGGTTGCCTCTGAAACCTCTTCTGATAAAGAGTTAAATGATCTGCTCTTTTTGATGAAGACAATCTAGCTTAAATTCCTTTTCATTCCTTAAATTCCTTTTAAGCATAATTGTTTTGATGAAATTCATTGTTTTAAAAAAATTCAGGGCTGGAGTTTAGTGTAAAACAAATGGTGTCAGTGACAGATTCCTTTCCCCTTTGTTCCTTGGAGCCGAATGATCAAAATGTTGTGTGCGATTTACCCTCCCCTGGGACCTGCAAAGAGGCAGCAGAATAATTAGTGCTCCCTGTTATTGGTATCGTACATGTATATCTGCTAACTCTTGAACTACCATGGGACCTCACTTGTCTATCCAAGAAATCTCACTCAAGGGGGAATAAATTAATTTCAGCTGTTACAATTAATATGTAAACTGTGCCTTTGAAAGCAGGCTTAAAAAAAAATTATATTTCAATGGGTTTTTTTTTTATTGCTTTTGTTAGAAAGGGCTGAATGACCTTACTCCACAAACAGGTACTAAGGAAGACATTACATATATTAGAATAAGAAAGAGCTGACAGGAAGCTAGAATGTTTTCTGACAACATTGCTGCTGGAGAAGTTGTACTGTCAAATCCTTGCCAGCCATTGCAGCTACAATTGTTATTAACAGCTCCCAAACATTAGCAGCTTGCTCTGCTGAAAAACACATCAGCTACTTCTGTGACAAACAGATCAAACTTCCACTTATCTTTTTATTTTCAGAATTTTTAGCAGGTCCTCTTAAGTATTTAGACCTCAAAAGCTGCAGTCATTACAGTGTTATATGTAGTTCAGATTATTCACAAGGGGAAACTTGCTTTTTGACAGTCAGAGACCACAGCTGGACAGAACACTCTTTTATTAATATAGTAATTTCCAGTCATTTCATAATAAGTGATGAAAATTAATTTTCCTGCTAAATGTAAAGGCACATGGAGGACCAGGATGTGATTTGTGGCAGCCAGCATGGCTTCACTGAGGACAAGTCCTTCCTGGGCAGCCTACAGTGGCCTTCTCTGACAGAGTGGCTCCACCAGCGGACCAGCTGCAATTTATCTGAACCTCTGCAAAACCTTTGACACAGTCCCCCACACTATTCCTCTCTCTAAACTGCAGGGAGATGTATTTGATGAGCAGACTGAGAAAATGGTTGGATAATTGCATCCAGAGGGTGGTTGGTTAATGGCTTAGAGTCTCGATGGACATCAGTAATAAGTGGTGTCCCCCAGGGGCCCATATTGGGACCAGTGTTACTTGATGTCTTTATTAGTGACACAGATGAAGGGATTGAGTGCACCCCTAATGAATTTGCACATGACTCCAAGGTGGGTGGTACAGCTGACACTCCTGGAGGACTGGATACCATCCAGAGGGATTGGGATGCTGCAACTAGGTCACCCTGATGCATTCTCTTCTCAAGGCTGAATAATCCCAATTTTCTTAGCCTTTCCTCACAGAAGAGATGCTCCATCCTTCACCAGAGCAGAGCAGAGGGGCAGAATCCCCTCCCTGCCCTGCTGCCCACGCTGCTCTGGATGCAGCCCAGGACACGTTTGGCTCTCTGGGTTGGGAGTGCCCATGACTGGCTCATGTCCAGCCTCTCACCCACCAGCACCCCCAAGTCCTTCTCACAGGGCTGCTCTCCATCTGCTCATGCCCAGCCTGTGCTGATGCCCTAACACTAATGCAGCACCCTGAATTTGGCCTTATTAACCCCTCATGAGATTTCTACTGGCTCACTTCTCTTTACCTGGCAAATTCTCACATTTTTTGTCTCAAAAGCGTTCACTTGAAACAAGGAACACAAGCTTCATTGTTGTTTTGTTGTTTAATTTTGTGTAACCTCTGAGGTTTTCACTATGCAATAGGATATAGTGTTAGATCAAAGGAACACCATCCTACAGATCTAGTCATGCTGCAGACATCTGGATAATACTTTCTTTCGCATCTTCATGCTGTGAAACTTAAGAGAAAAGCCTGTTGAGTCAGTAAAAAAACAACCAATCAACCCCCCTCAAAAAAACTTCAAACAAACAAACAAACAATCCCCAAAACAAAACCAAAACCAACAAAACAAAAAGCCCCCAACAAACCAACTGAAAAAAAACCACCAAAAAAGTCCATCCCACAAAATCCACTAAGCATGAAAACAGAGTGGGTACTAAAGAAAGAGTAAGTGAGGACAGATAGGAAGGAAAAAATATTTTCATGGCATTTTGTATGGACTCTCAAAGAGCAGGTAAATACTTAAATCAGGCAAGTAATTTTTAACCATCACTCTAAATCATAGATAGTCCCAAGATGACCAAACTTCTACAGTATTCTTTATATTGCCTAGTTCAAGGTCTAAATTAATCAAGGCAAGAGATTTTACTATCTCAGACATGTTAACTGTCTTCTATGATCTAACAATGACAAATAAATCACACTTCAAAAAGACATTCAACTTTCAGGAAAGTCAAAAGTGGTAAAATTTTGAAAGGAAAACAAAAAATCATTCAAATAAACCTGTAGTGCTTCTTCACTGCCACAATTTAATATTTTGCCATTAGGGTTGACAAAAGAGAAAAATTACTTGGGGCAGGAGGAATTGCCAAATTTTGAGAAGCTCCCCAATGAGCAATTTTTATTAGTTCCATAAAGGCAGTTGTTGTCTGTTGCCATTTCTTTTTAGCTGTGTTCTTTGGGTTCCTCAAAATGTCATCTTCTGTTTATTTTATATCAACATGTTTTTATGGGTAGGTAACTGCTGTTTAGATTATGGAGTGAATATACTTTGTGAGAAAAAGGATGGTTGCATTGCAGGCAAAAATATTGATAATAAAAGCCAGTTTACAGCTCAGCAGAAGAGCCTGGATTTGTTCAGTTGAACTGTCAGGGCTAAGCCTAGATGTGAATTAAATGTGCATAGGTTTTCTTTCTATCACTGCTAGTAAGTTGCCTGAATGGTAATATACTACAAATATAAGCTAAAATAAATTGTAATGCCAGACTATATGGGTGTGATTGAGCATCACATTAGAAAAAATACTGGCAATAATTTTTAAAACTTTGCCATATAAGAGGTTACAAGGGAAAAAAAACTGAACTATGAGATACCTCAATTTTGTGGTCAGCTGTAAAAGTTTAAGGACCACATTTGTTAAAAGCAAAGTCACCATGGTGCTTAATATATAATTAGAATCATGAACAATAGCATCATGAAATATTTTAGGCCAAAAGAAACCTCCAGGATCTTGTATATGAACCTTCTGCTCAAAGTGGGACTAATCAAGTTAGGTCTCCTGTCCAGTAGAGCACTTCTCTGTACTTGTCCAGTAGAGTGTAAAGTATCTCCAAGGATGGAGACTTAAAAATCTCTGTGAGCAAACTATTCCAGTATTTTCTCACCCACACAGCAAAAAAAAGGACAAGGCAAAAAAACCCCGACCCCAAACAACTTAGAAGACTCCTTAGAGTCATGTCTAGGCAAATCAACAGACAAACCCTGTTCTCTCAGACATTGTTAGTGCTCTCTAAGACATTGTTAAAATGTCAGGTGTTAACAACCCCCTCACTACCTTGGTAGCGTTCCAGTGAAACTAACTCTAGGATATCAAAATCTGCAGCAGAAAGTATTTCAAAATGTTGATATTCAAATAAAGAAATAATTAGAAAAACAATTACCTCAAATGTATTTCTTCGTCTTTTCCAATTTGGATTCAATAATCTCTTGTGTACTTGATGCTGTTTGAACAGAGCAATTTAGATACATTGGCACATAGCCTGTTTATCTTGTATTAGTTGTAGCTACAGACATCAGAAAGAAAAAGAACCCTTTAGTAACAACTATAGCGCGTTTCCAGCTACAGGTGGAGTATATCCATGAGTATAGTTGAATGCCTCCATTTTATGCCTAGTTATGGAATACTACACATGATATAATTCAAAGTAATGGAAGATATGAAACAGATACAAGTCCTTCATTCACTTTTCCAGGTCACCTTGCAACAGGCTGCTGCACTGCTCCCCTCCACTTCGAGGGACACACAGCAGCACAAACCAATGTACCCAGGATATTGGACATCAGACCAATATCACTTGGTCTGCTCAGCCTGGAGGAAACTGAGAAGAGACCTCATTGCAGTTACAAGTTCCTGCGATGTCTGCTGCTTTGGAACAATGAATTACGATATTATCCCAGAAACTTTTTTCTACCAAAACTAGGTATTGCAGGGGAAATCTGCAATCTGCGAGGTGAACTGCACTGGCATCAAACTCTGGAGCAGTGGGTTGCATCAAGCACCACAGGGAGTTTTCCTAAACTGGCAAAAATTCAATCTCAGAGCAGAGAGAAGTTCTTAAGTAAGGACTGCTGGTACTCTGACAAGAGGCAGCTCCAATCCCATGCAGGCAAAACTGGGAGTGGCAGCAGCCAGATCCCTGCATGGATCCCTCTGCATGCACCACAAGGGATGTGGGGAACCTCGACAGAGCTCCCACAGATTCATGCATCCGTCTGGATGGCAGGGTGCGGGGAGGGCCAGAGCCTGTCACCGGTATTTGATGGCACTTGTGTGAGGTGCCCCTAGCTCAGCCAGCAGACAGGATGCTCAGTCTTGTGTCAGAGCTAAGAGAGGCTGCAGAATGGCTAAGAGGCATCAGGGACAAGGATGCTCTTCTGAAGAGGAGATTGACTGGTGGAGCCATGCTCAGCCACCCCTGAGATAAGCTCCCCAGCGGGCTGCGCCGCAGGAAGGGAAGGATCCTTCACCCTCTCAACCCCTGCAGAAGGAGAGGACCTAATAGATGGGGTGAGATGTAATCAGATTGCTTCTTGGGGTGGCAGGTGAATCCACTCCTGGCCAGCATAACCAGGGCAGCAATTCTCCCCTGTACTCAGCACTGGTGAGGCCACCGCTCAAGTTCCATGAGCAGCTCTGGGCCCCTCATGGCAAGAAGGACATTGAGGTGCTGAAGTGTGTCCAGAGAACGGCAGCAGAGCTGGGGAAGGGTCTGGAGCACAAGTTTTATGAGGAACAGCTGAAGGAGCTGGCATTGTTTAGCCTGGAGAAAAGAAGGCTCAGGATGACTTAATTGCTCTCTACAAATTCTGTAAAGGAGATTGTGGCCAGGGAAGTTTTAGCCTCTTTTTCCAGAGGAAGATTACTAGGAATTAATGCATCCAGTATACCTGCTGAAATGAAGAAATACATTATAGAGCCATTTTCTGATGGAGTGTATAATACAGCTTTCTTAGGATTATCCAAGTTTCAACAGATGCAGGGATTAAGAAACATTTGTTCAGTTCATGACTAAAAAATAAAACTTACACATTTCAAATATTAGTGAAATTTCCAGAGAATACTAAAACAAAGCTGCTTTTAATTTTCATTTATTTGATTGCTTCAAAGTACAGAAAAGTAAAACCTACACATTTAAATACAGTCCTAGGAAATGTATAATCACTCTAAGAAATAGGAGAAAACCAAACAGGCTATTACTACTCAAAGCATAATTCTGTAATAACTTCCTTATTAGGAATTAAATATTACACAGAGCTATACAAGAACAGATAACCTTAAACATCTGAGCACTTTTTTCCTTTTTTTTACACACATAATTTTACTAGCACTGCCCCAGAACAGTTTGTGTATAATTACATCTCCATAGGTGTGGCCTACCTGAAATTTGCAATGGTGTTTTTGAGCAATGTTGGGCATTAGTGGCATTGAACCAAATTTCAGGTTTATTATTATCTAGCTCTTCTTGGAAGACCAACTAAAGGAGGAAAAAATTGTGAGTTTCAGTGGAGTAAATGCAACTAGAGAAAAAGTCTATTTTTTAAACATTTATGTCATAATCTTTAATGCAACACAACATTAGGTAGTTCTGATTTTCCTGAAAAACAAGGAGAAACATTTGAAGAGTTGCTGTAGACTTTTCTGTGCCAGCTGGTGGTGGGTTGATCCTGGTGGGATGCCAGATGCCCACCAAAGCTGCTCTATCACTTCCACTCCTCTATGGAACAAGGGAAAAAAATATAACCAAAAGCTTACAGGCTGAGATAAGGACAGGGAGAGATCTTCCAGCAATTACCATCATGGAGGGAACAGACTTGGGAAAATAAGTTTAATATATTAAATCGGAGTAGGGTAATGAGAAATAAATCTTAAAACACATTCACTTCACCCTCCCCTTTTTTCCAGGCTCAGCTTTACTCACAAACTCTCCAGCTCATTTGCACCTCCCCAGTGGATCAGGGGAAGAGGGAATGGGAGCTGTGGTCTGTTCATCACATGTTGCTTCTGCTGCTCCTTCCCTCGTGGGAAGAACTCCTCACACTCTTCACCTGCTTCAGTTTGGAGTGTCTCCCAAGGGAGACAGTATTCCATGAACTTCTCCAATGAGGGTCTTTCCCAAAGGCTGTAGTTCTTCAGAAACTATTCCAACATCGATCTGTTCCCTGTGGTGTAGTCCATCAGGAAAAGGCTGCTCCAGGGCGAGTGCCTCCTGGGGTCACAAATCCACCAACAAACCTGCTCCAGCATGGGTTCTTCTCTCCAGGGAGCCACAGGTCCTGCCAGGAGCCTGCTTCAGCCTGGGCTTCCCCAGGGGCCACAGACTCCTCTGGGGGTCCACTGCCCTGTGGGGGCTCTCCACAAGGTGTAGGTGGATCTCTTCCAAAAACTCTTTCCAAGGTCCCTGGGTTCCAACAGACAGATTATCCCAGGATTCCAACCCTGTGCGGGTTCTCCACAAGGTGTAGGTGGATCTCTTCCAACAACTCTTTCCAAGGTCCCTGGATTCCAAC
The DNA here is from genome assembly GCF_027887145.1 of Ammospiza caudacuta. NCBI lineage: Eukaryota > Metazoa > Chordata > Aves > Passeriformes > Passerellidae > Ammospiza > Ammospiza caudacuta. The sequence goes on from NC_080632.1 coordinate 23,116,248, forward strand.
AGACGGATTGTGATGCGAAGGCAGTAGTGCAACAAAGGAGCTAATGAAAACTCTAACATAACTAACAGAAAATGCCAGAGCTTTGAGCCAGTGGCATCCAATTACCTCCTCCAGCTGTCTGAGCTGCGAACTTCCAGGTTCCTCCAGGCTGCCATGTAACCTTTTCCAACATGACAAAGACACATGTCACTGAGTTTGTATTACATATTTTGAATGTTAAGCAGTGCTATCTACAAGGTCTGCCAGCCAATAAATACAATTTACCAAGACAAAGCTACATTTTAAGAAATGTGTATTTTTTAGAATAGGATGAAGGAGCTTTTGTTCAAATGTTTCCGAAGCTAATACAGTATATTCCCATCAGAGCATACCCCATATTATGTCTTTGTCCAAGGTAATACTACTTGTGGACATTTTCATTTGAAAACAGTTCAGCTGTTTTCAAGGACATATAAAGCTACCAAGAGTCTGGTTGAAAATGAATAGGGATGTATGTCTTCATATAAGCACATCCATAGAAACATTTGACAAAACATACTGCAAACACTATTACAAGGGTCTAAAGGGAGATGGAAAAAGTTTATGGAAGCAAAATCTGTAAGATGTTACTAAGTACACATCTAGCTTACAAAAGTGCCAAAGCCAAGAACTGTTGACAGTTGAGAAAATTTCCATACCCCGGCCTGTCCTGTGCATCTGTGTATTCATTGTCCTCACCATAAAAGCAATTTTGGGACTACTTGCCTAAGTTTTCCATGTTCCTGCACCACACAGTGCTGCCAAGAGCAGAACAGTCTGTTCTCTGTTCTTTCTACTTCTTACACAGAGCTTTGATGATGTTTTCACTTCACTACCGTATACACAGGCAGATGCTTCACCTTTCTGAATAGGCTTTTCTACCCACTCCTCAACCCCTGAATATGGACCAAAAAGCTTAACTTGTCAGTGGAAAGGAACAGACCCTGAAGGGGTCTATAATATTACAGACTTGAGATACATTCAATCAGTCATAATAATTTTCACAAGAAAAATAACATGCTCAGTTATTGAACAGACCTGTACTCCGGAGAATACTGTTTAAGAAACTGAGATTTCTAGTTCTGAACACTGCAACTGTAAACAGAATCACAAAATGGTTCAGGTCAGAAGGGATCACCATGGACCACCTGGTCTGACCACCTTGCTCAAGCATGGTCATCCTAGAGCACTTGGCAAAGGATTGTGATCCGGTGGTTCTTGAATATCTGCAGTGAGGGACACCGTGCACCTTCTCTGGGCAATCTGTTCCATGCACAGTCATCTGCACAGTAGCAAAGTTCTTCTTCAGTTCAGGTGGAACTTCCCGTGAGTCAGTTTCTTCCTCTTGCCCTGTTGCTGGGCACAAAGAACATGGTCTCATCCATGCTCCTGACACCCTCCCTTGAGATATTTATAGATATTGGTGAGGTCCCCTCTCAGTTATTTTTTCTTGAGGCTGAACAAGCCCAGCTGTCTCAGCCTTTCCTCATTAGAGAAATGCCCCTTTCTAACCTATGTTAGCAAGTAGAGATAAATTCCCAGTAGGCGGCACCAGGTCATCCTCACACAGACCATGACAGAGAATATTCCTCAAGAAAGTCAGTATCACAGTTTTGAAAGAACCATTTAGACAACATTTGCCCTAAATTTTTAAGTCTACAAATGAAGCAGATTCAAAAGCAGATCTTTAAAATATTATTATATGTTTCAACATTCAAAGGGTTCCACACTTACAGCTTGCTGTCCCTTCCTTGTTCTGTCTCGTAGTTCTGTGTTATGCACAAATCTCAAGGCACTTGGGTTTGTGTGTTTGGGAAACGCACAAACCAGACTTCCTCCTGGACTGCTGTTATTATTGACAGCACTCTAAGTAGCCTCTCATTTGAATATCTGTCAAATATGCTGTTTGCTCAAACAGAAGGATTAGACATCATAGTGAGAGAGAAAGCTTAGACATTATTACTTACAAATGAAACATGTATTATCTGTTAAAGAAAAATAACAAAGTTTTAGCAACTTCAAATATAAGACTTCAAATGCATAATTTCTTCCTCCATAGCTGTATTGGGTATTGCTCAATAATGTTAATTTTCTACATAGTAGCTTGTATGGTTCTATGTTTTGGATTGGTGCTGAAAATAGAGTGATATCCATGTGTTTTAGATACTGCTGAACAGTGCTTGAACAATGCAAGTCCTGCTCTGTTTCTCATGGTGCTTGGCCAGTGAGCAAGAGGGGAGTGCACAAAAGGTTGGGAAGGGACATAGCTGGACAGGTGACCCCAACTGACCAAAACAATATTCCATATTGTATGGCATCATGCTCAGCACATAAAGCTGGGGGGCAAAAAGGGAGAAAGGGTATGGGCACTTGGAGTTATGGTATTTATCTTCCCAAGCAATCATTACATGTGATGAAACCCTGCTTTCCCAGAGACAATTGAACAACTGCCTGCTGAAGCTTTGTTTGCACACACAGTTTTTGCTTTACCTATCAAACTGTCTTTGTCTCAACCCACAAGTTTTGTCACTTTTACCCTTCCAACTCTCTCTCCACACCACTGTGGGGGACTGAGCAAGTGGCTGTCTGGTTCAGCTGCCTGCCAGGACAAACTCACTACAGTAGTTCAGACACTCCTGCTGTCTAACTTTGCAGCAATTAAATGTCAAATCTTCTATTTTCTCTCTTCAAACAGATGAAGTCTGTGCTGTAGATCTTTCTAATTCAGTCTGACTACAGATAAGTCACTCACAGACCAGTGCAGAGAAAGAAGATTACCTGATGAGATTTCTCTATAAAGTCAGAAATCCTTGACAAATGCGTCATTGAGTTTCTCTTGCTAAGGACCTCTTTCTGTGTGCAAGGTGAATCAAAGTAGTAACCAGGAGAATATGCATTTGGTAGATATGTTGATAATATTTGCATGTTAATTGCCAGACATTCAGGTCTTGACCATGTCTGACAGAGTACATGGATTTATCATCCAGACAGTATGTGTTTGAAATGTTGTGTAACATCAAGAATTAAGGTGCAGCACCTTGATTCCATTGGGAGAATAACTGATATAAAAACCAAGAGTGATATATATCCCAAGAAGAGAAGTAAAACCAAAGAAACACAGATGATACTTTTTGTCACAGCACACCAGGAAGGAAAGGATTTTCTTCAAGAAAGGCAGAAGTACTGGGAGTGGGAGTGGCTTTCTCTCACAAGTATAGAGGCAGAAATAGAGCGGAGTCTCTCCTGCAGAAGGGTGATAGATATACAGCCAGCCTGATGTTTACTTATGGTCATTGAAAGGAATTTGGGGCTCTTGTGGTTTTATTTTCTGTGAAAGAGTCATGATTAAAGCACTGAGAAGGATTTGCATATGGCAAAGTCTTCAAGGTATGCCTCAAAAGAACAAGAGCTGTGGTCTGGCTGGAGTTCAGAGGAATTGGCTGCCAGGACTGTACGTACACTGGCCATTAATTCCTCTAATTCCTCCAAATACATGGCACTCTAGAGAGCTGAATATTGTGGGATTGACTTCTCATCTTTAATATAGGCAATGGTTTTATCTCTAAGTGTACTTTTCTCCCACATAATTTTATCAGTCGCATTCCAGCACTCAGATATATATTTAAGAATGTAATACTTCTATGTGGGGAGGGAGCACCCCTAGGGCCCTTCTTACGAAAAGAGACAGCAAGGCCCAAATAGAGCAAAACTACTAATCTAAAACAGGTAAATGATGCCTGGATGAGCAGGAATCTGATCAAAGTACTCCAATTTCCCACTTTAGTGTTTTAACCACATAACTTTTTTGTTCAAGAGAGAACAAGATGACAAACAGAACAAGACAGAGTACAAAGATAGAAAACAGTGAGGATGTACTGAAGGCTTAGTAACAACTTTGCCACATCCACTTAGAGTGTGCATATTTCCACCCTGGGTAGCACTGCTTCACAGTGAAAAAACAGCCGTGTTAAAAAAAAAATACAACAAAGGAAAAAAACAAAGGAAATTTTAAGAAGGCAGGCAAGAGTTTCCTTTCAAATCACCATTCAGTCAGGACTGGCCGGATATGAACAATGGTGAGAAGAATAAGAAGAAATAACAACCACTTAAAGTGAGGCAGAAATATATTTGTACTGCTGACTGAAATAATTCTGAAATAGGAAGCCCATAGCTATGTACCTAGGCTAGTATTCCTAAAGCCTCAAGCCTGTTTCGTTTTGCATGATGAGTATCAGGTTCTGAGGTACGTGAGCAACATCTAGTGTTAGCTGAGGCATACTGCACATCCGTGAATGGTTGAACATCGGATTATGGACAATCAATGACTATGCAAGAGTTTCCTTGAAAACTCTTGGCCAGGTCAAGAGGATACGTCCTAGAGATCAGACAAGTATTACCACAAAAGGCACACATCATGTGTTTGCTTCCCTTGTCTCAATGTCTGACTGCTGTAAGTGTTCTGTTCGGTTGGTGTCCATTTTAGACTTACTAATAAACACTTTGGACCCTGAGAAAGCAGGTTAAAGGTACAGTACCAATTCAGAAGTGATGTGTTTTAGGCCAACAAGTTTCTAATCCACAGGGTATCCCTGTATTTGCTCCGGGAGTCATCCAGCAGCCATGCTTCCTGCAAGCTATAGATCATTCACAAGCCACAAGTAAGCTAAAAAAAAAAGGATGCTGTCATTTTCTTCCACTGGGCTCAGTGCAAGGTGCTGGTGGCTGCTGCTGCACCATGAGGTCAGACAAGATATTAGATTGAGATGTCATGCTAGCCCTTTTAGCTGCATAACCTACAGTTTTTCTTTCAAAGATAGCAATATAATTAGGCTTCTTGGGTTTAGCAACATAGAGCTGGTTTCAGCAAAGGAAGCTTTAATATGAGTTTGATACTCTTTTTGCCCTGGCCTGTACTATTCTCAACTCAAATCCAAGTTGCCAACAATAAAAATCTCTTGTCTTTTTGTCATCCTACTGGGAAATATCTTGTGCTATAGGCATATGAAGGTAAGAGCATCTGTCCTTGATTAAGCTTAATCAAGGACCTATTCAGTGCAAAAGGGAAAATAAATGAGAGGGGAAGTGATAAGGAAGAACACTAAAAGACAGACCGGATAAACAACAGGTAAGAGAGATGATGCCAAGGATTAAAAGTTTCTAGTTACTAATTGATGGATGATTGAAAGAAACTCCCAGGCCCAGCTTTGGAGATGGCCACCTTCATAACTAATAAGAAAAGGGGAAAAAAAGAGGATTGTGAGGATTTGAGATGTTCAAGAGGAGAGGTGTAGTGACTAAGAAAGATTTACACAAGAATGTTTAGTGAAAGGGGACAGGGGAGAAACAAGGAAAGGGAGTAGACAGGAAGAGGTACAAAACAGCCTGGTTTGCTGGTCACTACACTTGTCTGAACACACCCTGTGCCTGATCAATAAAGTTGCTCCTATCTTCTTTTTTAAATCTTTCCTTAAATACAGTGGGTGGTGGTCTTGGCAACCAGCCACCATGACAAGAACAGTGGGCATCCTGAAAAACAGCAACTGTGAGGGAGAACAAAGCAGGTGAGGGGCTCAGCTCCAGCAGCTGCACTGACACCTCAAGCCGCAGGCACAGGTGCGTGGCACCATCTGCCATGGGGCACAAGAGGGTCTGTGTCTTCTGCCAAGCCACTGAGTGCAGATGTGGGGGGCAAAGCTCGGGCTGCAGCCGTCAGCAAGCAGAAGGTGCTGGGTCCAAGCAGAGGTACCAAGCAGGCAGAGGAGCAGGGCTGGTACCTGATGGCACCTGTGACTGTATGGGACCCATGAGATGAGCGCGTGAGTTCTGGATCTGTTAACTGTACAAAATGGTGAGTAGGAGCCTTGTGAAGCATGCAAAAGGAGTCAGGGTCCAGGCGGGAGTGGTGGATAGACAGACAGACGGGTGGGCCATGCCAGTACAAGCTGATTGTGTGCAGCAAGGCAGAGGTGCTACAGAGACCTCTAACGTGCTATGGTTTACCACATACAGAACAGACATAAACACCTCCAGTTGTACAGCACACTTACTCTGCATTAAAAAAAAAAAATCAGAACTGATGCATTAAGAAATGCAGTTGGCATATTGCAAACATGAAGAACTTTTAAAAGAAATCTGAGTTTTAATGAAATTAAGGTGCAAGAAATTCCATGTAAAGGCTGAACACATTAGTAGAGAAGGCAGACTAGACAAAGCAGATAAATTCAGTAAAGCACTGGGCATTTGAAGAATATTCAGCTTCTTTTTAGCAGTGGCCACTGAAATTTTGGAAAGGTTTTTTCGTCAATTTTTAGGCTGTAAACCAATCTCTGTACTGTACTTCATCATTGACATCCCAATTTCTAGGCAATTTATTTTGTATTCATTCACAGTGGTACACCTAAACACTTCATGGATTATCAGTTTCCATTCCTGCTGACTAGGTGATGAATTGTTAAGACATTATTTGCCAGCTCTTCTGCAAACTGTTCTACTTGCCTAATTTCCTTTATAGCTAATCAGTCCTTGGGCTCAAAAAAAAAGGCTTTTTCAGAATTCTGAAACCCAACTGCTTTTCCTCAAATATGAGTCTCACCATGGAAAACAACTCCAACATTACATCTTTACCTCCCAAGCAGACAATGGACAAGTATACCCACAATAATGAATAAATAAACAATACAGATAATTCTGCTGAGTGTAGTACTTTTAGTGTGTGTAAGCTTCCACACATCCAGACAATTTAGGCATCAAGCTTGAAAAAACTTGAACAAATTTGAAGAGGCTCTTCTGTCAGCCCAAGATCTTTGGCAAAATACGACTGCAACCTAGGCAATGTTTGGTGATTTCTATTGCAAAGACTATGTATTTTCTTTTATCACTGTTAATATGAACAAACTTCACTAGAGTGACAGTGGCCCCAGGTCACCTTCTAGAGAATAAGTTCCTTTGCCAAGTAGTACTTTGATTACTATGGTCTAGTTCCACGAGTAGAAGTGCAGCCTAACAACACTGCAAAAAGCCCCAGTAGCACTGTGTGGCATTTAAGGAGCTGGCACTCGTGTTGAGGGGAAAGCAGACTGTGTATGTGCACAGGAGCCGGGGTGTGGGATGTCTGTGTAGTGATGAACTTCCCCAGCATGGCTGGGGTGTTTGCACAGCAGCAAAGTGCTTGGAAACATTAAGTCCCCCAGGCAGAGAGAGGGATGCTGTACTTGTGTTGGACATATTTTTGCCTTCCGTTCCAGGGCAGGAGACTGATATTCAAGATTGTTGTTGCTTATAGCATTTCTTCTCCAGCATTTTTAATGGCCTTTGTCCATTTTATCTACTTAAGTGTGAGTTTATATCCTTGAAGCTATACTGGCAAATAATTTTCCAGTTTGCTGCAAAAGTCCAGCACAAAATTTCATGTGCCTTCCACATGTAACTGACACCCAAACCCACCATTGGAAGGTATCAGAGAACAGTTCTGCTTGCTACCAAGCTCGGGGAAGGGCCAAGTGAGTTTATACAACATTCCACTATGTTAAAACCAGACACCTGAAATCAGGCACCAAATAGCCAGGTGGAAAATCACAATAATATAATGTGTGACTACATGCAGCTGCATATCTGCTGCAATGCAACTTGAAAAGACAGTGTCCTATTTATTTTATGTCTAATCTGAACATAATTCAAATATCTGATTATTACCATTTCTTTAGAAAAGGCCACCTCCATACAGAGGATGTCCTCCTAACCAACTTTTCAGCAGCAGTTAAGAGGCCACCAGGAGGAGCTCTGGCTCCAAATCTCCTCTAGCAGAGAGCTGAAAACATGTCTTCACCAACATTTTAGTCTCAGAGCTACCTTAGAGCAAAAAGGTTCTGCTCCATTTTTTCTTGGGACTCCAGAAGCAGTTCCTCCACTGGGTGTCCATGTGTGGAAAGCTGGACTCTGACCTCCTGCTGGTACTACCCAGCTGCAACTGGGGTGGGGGGAGGCAGAGAGGACAACCAGAGGACTGGTCTGGAAGGAAAAGTAGGGACTGGAACCACTAGTTCAGTTCACAGATATCAACCCAAGTCCATAAGACCCTCAAAAACATCTTTATTTGATTACTTTGCAGAAAGAATCCCAGGATGCAGCGTCTGTAGGCACACTATCCATCACAGTTTAAGTACATTTCTATTTCTCTGACAGTCAGGCACTTGGAAACAGGCTACAAAATGAGTTACACCACCAGGACTGAATTATCCAGTGTTACTGCAGGTCTCTGTTATTTCAAAGTATTTTCAAACCATCTTTCCTCATGCCAACCTAAGAAAAACATTGATGGCTGTTTCACTCAACCCAGTTACCCCCATAGAGATGAAGGTCAGGAGCCACTCTGAAGGAGAAAACAAAGAGTAAAGGCAGCCTGGGGCTGTTTTACACAGCAGCCTTGTAATGGAAAAAAGAAATGAAAACTCTGCTTCAACCACTTTCTCCCAGTGCTTGCAGTGCTCTTTCAACCTGTGCCACAGGAATGAGACGAACTCCTAAGGTCCTTTCCAAAACAAACCAAAGCAAACCAAACCACCCAAACCAAACCATTCTATGATCCCATGTGCCCAGTTTGTCAGGCCTGCAGTGCATTTTTGTAAGTAACCTACACTTCATACAATCTGCTCCTTTCAGATCACATTCAGGTCAAGGAAAACAAGCTCCAGGCCTGTCCAGGCGTATGACCAGTGAAAGATCAACCAGAGGGAGAGAGAAGGGAGCCTGGCTGCTATGAAAGCCAAGGAAGACAGAATGCATTCAGGCGCTCAAAGTCTTGCAGTATTACGTGTGAGAAGGAATTCACAATGATGTGGTGCTGTCTTCTACTCTAGCCCAGACACATTTAATTCCCCACAATGCTGTTGCTCACTGTGACACTTAGCCTCTCCTTTCTGTTTTCCTCAGCAAACAGAAGCTGTGTTCAGGCTCAGCCCTTCTGGAAATGGACTGAAATTTTGAGATCAAGAGATGAAAAGCCTGTTAGGAAAGCTGGAACCTTTGTTGTTCCTCCTCTGATGTTCTATAGAAAGCTATGAAAAAGATCTACTTTTTCCAATCAATGGAAAAAGCAGTGAAGTAGGTGTAAAGGCATAGGGAAAGGAAACCTGAAGGTTTTTGTCTTACTGGGACAGATGATTACTATCTTTTCCAGTTACTAAGCTCCACACAGTGGCTCTAAGTTCACCCATGGGTGAAACTTCAGAGATCTTCCCAGGCAATGAAACCCTGCTAAGAGATAGGGGTGAAATATTGCTCACAAATTAAGTGTGATCACAAGAGAATGTCCTGTACAAATTGAGAAAATTCATCACCACTTCCAAGCTTCTTTACATTCAACAGTCAACAACACATCTACTTCACACAGACAGCAAAGGACTTAATTTGGAAAGTAATGAACTTAGTAGAAAACTTGAAAGGATTTTCTAGAATTAAGTCTTAATTGTGCAAATCACCTCTTGAGAACCTATTTTGGGAGACTCCAACATTATGATTTCTGAAGTTCCCACAGAATTGTTTTTTTCTTAAATGTACATTAGTTTGCACTTATGAGACTTGCCCAGCCACTAGAGGTTCAGGGGACCCATCTTAAATAGCACCAAACAGACAGCAGACATGTTCTGTTCAGAAGTGTTCACTGTTTTATTCTACTGTAGGTGTTGCCATGAACCTTTATATGTAATCTGGAGCCCTAACAAGCAAGAATTAAAAGCATTACCAGTAGAGACATAAAATACCAACTCTCTTTCCCAGCTGTGCTCATATGATCAAAATATTCTGTTCTAATAAACTAGTCAGTGGTGTGTAAATCTTTTTACAAGGCACTGAAGGTGAAAAATATGTACTTTCGTTGGGCTCAAACAGCTAAACAACAGCTATGATATAGCGGCATTATAATCTCCCCAAAGTATTATGGGATAACATGAAATAATTCTTCTGCAAGAGAAGGATAAATAACACTTTCATTAAAATATCTTCTCCTCTATTGGGAAGGTCAAACCAGTTAACAGAGTTAATGATCTGGACTCAAGAAAAGGAGGCAGTTTAAGAACACCCCAAAGAATAGGTGTCCCACTCATAGTCTTCTATTTCTTTTTTGCATAAACTTCTTTTTTTGATTTTTAAGGCAAGAGTCTTGCAGCTTGGATCCTCCTGTGTCTCAATGAAGCATTATCTTACACAAAGTCAAAGTCAGCAGTGGAAGGCAGAGGGAATGGGGAATCTGGTGAGCGCTGCTGGCGTCTGCGCGAGCGCGGCTGGGCCGCCCGTGGCCCCGGGGCTGGGGCTCGACCGTGATGTAGCCATTGATGATGCGGATCCGCGGAGGAGAATCAGTAGCACTGCAAGGCAAGAGAAGAACATCAGTCCTGACCCAGCCCACAGCTGCCCAACAGCCACCGAGCAGGAGGTGTTCAGCCTCTGTGACCCCCTGTCAGTTTTCTGGGTCCATCCGAATGGTCTCTTGTACAAGTTACACACTGACCAAAAGTCTGTGCCTCCTAAATGGCAGAGTGCTGTTTTGTCCCTTCCTCACACATGTGGACAGCTCCCACACCAGCCCACAAGGATGAGGTGCTACCCAGCCAAACTGTGAGGTAGACATGAGGGGGAACAGTGAAGAGACTGAGGAGGGTGATGACAGCACCAAAATACTGGCCCTGTCTCAAGTCTACCCAGCCTGCTCATCGGTCCCATACAGCCAGTCAGGTGGGTAAGTTGACCATATCCCTAACCTCTGTCAGCTAAGCAGAAAATAGATAAGAACAAAATAAGTGTTGTTGCAGAGGAGTGTCACTGCTGGGGCACTTGTTGAGCACAGCTGGAGTGAGGCACCTGTTTTCTGAGTACATCTTCCTCAGCCATGCTCCATGCACCACACTTCATAGGCGACCACCTTGTTCCTGTACTGTATGATCACTTCCACAGAGAGAGATCATACAGTACAGGAATTACAAAAAGATTTACATTACATACTTCAAGCAGAGAAGAATGGCTTCCAGAAACACATCCTAGATCACCACATTTCAGAGTATCTCCCAGTGGTAGAGAGTACTCTGACATCGTGATGAACAAGAACTGAATTAGAGCATACATAAGCTGAACTCCCATAGTGGTAATACATGATGGAGGAGAGAAATATGTATGCTCCAGGCTGCTAAGGCCAACAGAATCTGATCTGGGGGAGATCACACACCACAGCAGGCCAGGAGTCAGAAGGGTCAGACACTACACAGGTTGTAGTTCTCTTTGGCAATGGACTGAAAGCAATGCTTGACACCACAGCTGTGCGACTCACATACCCCCCAGGACTGCAGGGTGCTGTGTAGAACCTGAAGATAAATCTGGACAAAACTAAAAGCAAGTCCACATGGCAAATACAAACCCAAGTAATTTCTTCTGCAGCCAATCCCCAGGTGCTGTGCACCATTCTTATTTCAGTCCACTAAGCAAAAATGCTTTGGGAAATTAAAGGCAATTACTATCCTTTTTAAAAACACTCTACTCTTCCTTACTCAAAGATCTGAACAATGGCCAGAGAGAAGCCAGCTGGCAGCACATCAAGGAAATACAGCCAGCAGCTGATGCATACAGGGGCACGAACCAAGGCCATTCTGACAAGCGCACTGCAACACTACTAAATCACTTGAGCTGCACCTTTCACATTTTCAGGCTCACAGGAGGAATCATAGAATTATGTAGGTTGGAAATAACCTTTAAGGTCATCAAGCCCATCTGTAAACCTGAAAGCTGTGAATGGCCCATTTGTAAATAAACCCAGCAACTTTACTGGTGTCTGCACACCCTGAGCAATGTTTGGAGCGAGGGCTGAGACTCCCAGGCAGACAGGCCCTGGAGCCCAGGGGTGCTGGATTTCCCTGGGAAGGGATGATCAGCCCAGCCCGGCAGCGGCACGGGCGCTGTGGCAAAGCCCAGCAGACAGCCAGGGCTTTACAGGGGCCCAGTGCACGGGTGGGGCTCCTGCCTGAGGGACAGCTGCCTTCCCTCCCTCGGCACATGGGCACAGCAATCTCCCAGGCATCCTTTGTCTTTCTCAGCATTGCCATGCAACATCTCCATCTCCAGATGTTTAAGCTCCTCTCTGCTGCTAAGGAGTCACCCCTACAAGGCGTTTGTCATCTAGCACCAGGGTAAGCTTCTAGCACAGAGGACATCTTAAATAGTAGAGGAAGAAAGGAAACATAAAAAGAAGAAAAGAAAAGCAGCTTTTCCTGCTCCCATACTTATGCAAAAGTTTCCTAGACTGCCATCATTTGTTTTGCTTTTGCCTCACTACTGCCTGGCAGTACTTCAAATCTATGCAGCCCTAACATGCCTTCAATTTGGTCACAGTAGCACATCTTCTCATTTTCCCTCTTCTTCTAAAGGCTTGATACTGCAAGGGCACAGGTGTCTTAGAGTCACTGCCCTCTGACTTCCTGAGCTTTGTGGGAGCAACTGCATGTGAAACACTGAACATGGCACTGTGGAGGCACAGTGGGAGATTAAGACAGACATTTGTTAGCATTTTGACTAAACAGACTATCAACATAAACTCCAAAAATCCATTCACAATCAGCTAGTATAAACTACATTAACAGAAAGTAAATAGTACACTAAGAGACAAAATCAAGTGTGATCAGTATAGGATTTGTTATATTGGTGAATCTTGGACTGTGTGTAGGTCTGTCAGAGGACATGTTACATGAGCATTTGTCTCCCAAATAGCTAATATTAAGGCTGAAGGAAGGAGCAAAGAAGGGAATGTGGTCTAAAAGATCTGACAATGGCTGAATGCCTCAAAGAGAACAGCTGCTGCAGCCACTTGTGGCCAGCCTGAGCCATGTATCACTCATAGCAGTGGTACAATTAGGATACAGAGACATGAAAGGAAAAGCATGGAAAGGAGAACTCTGCTATACTGAATAATGTGGGGAGCAGGAAGAAGTATTCTTCAGAGGGGAAAAATCCCCAATAATGTACAGGCTTCATTTCAAGAACTGTCAGACTTTTTCCATTACCCCCACCTGTCTGGTTGTTTATGGTATCACAAAAATTTAATGCCTTCAAGCTGAGTATGGCAGAGATACAAACACATAAAGTACAAAAGAAAGCATATTCGGGCATGTGTGTTATCTAACAGGAGGGAAACATTAAGGTATACATTCAGCCATAGGCCTTATTATAGGTAATGAGAGAAATTGGCCTTTTTTGTTTTTCTGTGGATTGCTGTAGTTCTGGTAAGTAAGCTTTTCTGGATGAAAAGTAAGGGATATGTGTGCACATCTGCCCCACAACACACTCATTTTTTATATAAATTCTGCCATGCATTAGGCTGTCATGCTTTTTCAGACTGAAATAATACAGAAACTGAAAATACTGCATGAATATTGCCCAAGTACAAGGAGAACATATGTCAGGAATGATAATTTCCTCATATGCAGCAGCTTTTGTTTAATGGTCCAAGGCTTTGATCTGTACCATCTACCACCGGACCCAGCCTTCCATGAAAGAGAGGACTGCCATTTGCTCACAATCCCTCAAGCCCAAATGGAGAATGATCTAGACAAGACTTCCACTTGTTTTATGCCTAGTTTTCCACAAATCTAGCTATGCAAAGAAAAGAAAAGAAAGCTTTTGTTTTTGCCACTAAACGCACAAGAAACATCATGCAAATGCTTCAGAAAGAATCACAGCAGTGGAGAAGGTCAGATCCTGTCCACAGGACATATCTACCCCTGCAGAAGTTTGAGGGTCTGTATGAAACCATCTAAGGTAAAGTCCAGTTTGACAAGCCATCCTCCCCCTCCCCAGCCATTAGATACCTTTCTTCAAGGCGAACCCAGAGGTCGTTAAATTGTCGCAGTTTTTGCTTCTTCTGCTGCTTTTTCTTCTTCTTTTTGTACTTCCTGTCTACTTTCATGAGCACATCAATTCTGTCAGGGAAGAGCAGGTGAGGCAGGAACTCTCCCTCCTCCTCTTCCTCCTCCTTCTGGGGGTGTAGTGGGAGCTCATGGGACATGACATAGGGACTGTGTGATGATGAAAAGGCTAACAAGGTTTTGGGAGATTTTTGGCTGGAAGAAAGAGAGAACACATATAGCATTTAAAAGGGCTTTGAGGCAAAATCCTGTATCAAGGCACATACATACAAAATAGATGTTTCTGCCTGGATGCTCATGTCTCTGCTGTGTATTCCTGCTCTCTCTTCCTTAAGCCAATATTGATTTTATCATCAAAATAGTACTCTTTAGCAAAAATAAAAAAACCTTTGGAAAAGAGGCAGTCTGTGTCAGAGGAAAGAATGCAGTCTGGATAAGGGCGGAATAACTCTTGGTAATAAGCTTGCACATCTAGAGACAAATCCCTTTTAAGTCAGAGTCAAACCACACTCCTCTAATCTGGTTTGCTGCAGAACACAGACCAGATTATTTCTTTCAACATTCCTGCCCAGAACAAACTAACTTGGGAGACAAAGGGAAGGGCAAACAACACAACTAAAGCACACCAGCTGATGAAACCAGGTCTGGATCAGCACCTCTCACTGGTGGAGAAGGTAAGAAACAAGCTAGCTCACAGACCATGACCATGGCGACAGAAACACATCTTGAAAATTACCGCCTTTGAAGGGAAAGGCTTAGCATACCATTAACGTAACATGGCTGCATGCTGGACCCAGAGAAGGCTGAGGTTCTCAATGACCACTATGTGACAGTGCTCAATGGCAAGTGTTCCAGCCAAGCTGCGCAAGTCTGGAAAGGCAAATGAAGGCCCTAAGCACAATGTAGGAGAGAATCAGGTTTGAGACCATCTAAAGAGCCTGAATGTGCACAAGTGAGTGGGGCCTGATGAGATTCATCTGTGGGTTCTAAGGAAGCTGGCAGATAAGTTGCTAAGCTACTACTAAATACTTTCTGAAAACTTGTGGCACTCAGGTAAAATTCCCAACACCTAGGAAAAGGGAAAAATAACCCTCATTTTTGAAAAGGAGAAACTAAAAGTCTCACCTCTTGTGTGAGGCCAGATCATGGAGCAGATTCTCCTGAAGACTAAAACAAACATGGAAAACAAAGAGGTGATTGGAAGCAGCCAACATGGCTTTACCAAGGGCAAACAATGCCTGTTAAGTTTGATTATCTTCTCTGATGGGGCAGCAGCACTGATGGACATGGCAGAGCAACTGCCATTGTCTGCCTGGACATAGGCAAAGTGTTTGACTGTCTGATATGATATCCTTGTCTTCAAACTAGATAGACACAGATTTGATGGATGGATTGCTTGGTGGATAAAGAACTGGCCAGAAGGCCGCACACAAACAATTGTGGTCAACAGGTCCTTGTCCACATGGAAACCAGTGATGAGGGGTCTCCCTCCGGGGTCAGTCCTGGCACCACTGCTGTTCAAGATCAGCGCATGGACAGTGGGATCAAGGGCACCCTCAGCAAGTCTGGCATCAGCACCAAGATCTATGGAGCAGCTAACACACTTGGCAGGCAGCAATGCCATCCAGAGGGGCCTGGACAGGCTGGAGAGGTGTGTCTGTGCAAACCCCATGAAGTCCAACAAGGCAAAGTGCAGGGTCCTGTCCCTGGGTTGTGGCAATCCCAGACACAGCCACATGTTGAGTGGAGATTGAAAGCAGCGCTGAGGAGAACTTGGGGGTGATGACTGAAGAAAACTTTAACATGACCCAGCCATGAGCACTCACAGCCCAGGAAGGCAATGGGACCCTGGGCTGCATCCAGAGCAGCGTGGGCAGCAGGGGAGGGAGGGGATTCTGCCCCTCTGCTCTGGTGAGACCCCACTCAGAACCCTGCATCCAGCTCTGGGGTCCTCAGCATAAGAAGGTCATGGAACTGCTGGATCAAGTCCAGAGGAGGCCACAACATTGATAAGAGGACTGGAGCACCTCCCTGTGAAGACAGACTGAAGAAGTTGGGCCTGTTCATCCTGGAGAAGAGAAGGCTGTATGGAGACCTCGCAATTTCCCAGTATCTTGAAGGGTCCTACTGGGAAGCAGGAAAGGGACTCTGTCAGGAATTGTAGTGACAGGAGTAACAGACACTTCTGTCTGTTACTGAAGAAGGGATGCATTTAGGACAGGTATTGGGAAGAAATTCTTTACTATGAGGGTGGTGAAATACTGGAAGAGGTTGCCCAGGGAGCTTGTGGTGTCCCAACCCTGGCATTTTCCAAAGCCAGATTGCATAAGATCTTGCAAGCTGGTCTAGTGGGAAGTGTCCCTGCCCATGGCAGGGGGATTAGGACTAGATGATCTTTGAAGTCCTTTCCAATCCCTTAACATTCTATGATTCTATGATTAAGGAATCCTTTGGGCCATCTAGTCTGCATCAACTGAAAGCAGATTAATTTTGGCATCACCAAGTTCACTCTCTTCTCATTTTCTTTTTGACGAAGGCAGATAGTACAAAGCAGTGGATTCACAGCCTTTACAAAAGATCACATCAGAGAACATGTCTGACACATAAGAGACCAGAGCTCAGCACACAGTTGTGATACTGGCTTCTAGGGCTGAATGCAAAAGGGTGTAATGTTGTTCTGCCACCCAGATAAAGCACACCAAGGAGCATGAAATGGTGGTCTTAGTGGGTTTTATGGACAAGTATGGAGGTCTACATAAAGAAATTGCATCTCCCTCATAAACAGAGCTGAGCTTTGCACACATTTATAGGACGTAATGATGGAGTGGGAGTCAGACCTTAACCTCCCAGCTGCCCAGATCCTGCATTAGGCTGGTAGCATTATTGGGAATTTCAAAGGAGCTCCAGTGAGATATGTACTGAGACTTTGGGCATGTACAAACTGTCCTATACAAGACAAATCTTGGAAACCCCAAGCAGAGCTCCCAGAAAAAGCTCTCAGGGCTATGACTACTCAGCTTCCTGCAAAGATGATAAATTGAAAAAAAAAAAAACAATCAGCTTCACTATGATTACTGAAGCTGTTTCTCTATTTTTAGAGCAAGCAACATCTCATCTATATTCTAAGGCAGGCAGTCTGCAGTATCCTATTCATTCATGGCTTTGCTGGGCCATATTTCTCATTGTTTGGAACAAATTTCCCTCGTTACTTGTTTATGAGCATCTTGGACAAAACCACAAACTCAAACCACTCTGTGGGTACACAGAACCTAACAGGAATATCTGACTGATCTTCATGGCTACTTCATAAAGAGAAGAAATGCAATAGTCTTTTGTAACAAAAGTGCAGACTGGCTTGGGCTGAAATTCAGGAAAGTAACAGGAAACCACAGACCACCGAGCAGAAAGCTGCCTTTAATCAATGAAACTTCCCTAGAACTGTGTTCCTTTTTCAGCTTCCAATGACATGAAAAGGAGGTGGTCTGGAAGGAGGCATATTTCAGCATGGGTACACTTTTAAAGCTAGCCCATCACTGTATGCACACTTATTTGACAGCAAATACAGGGTAGCTCCTGGAGAAGGGGAAATAAAGTTGTGGACTAGAACATTGAGAGAGTACATGGAAAACAAAGATAATTTGTCCTATTTGCTGCAAGGAAAATCAGAGTGATCACGTTTTTTGAGAGAGTCTGCCGCAGAATGGACCCTAGCTATCAATCTCATTCAAAATCATTGCAGTGTCACACATTGTCACTGCCTCTGGACTGTCATCACCCTTCAGCTCTCCTCCTTAGCTGCTTCACATCATCCACTCTTTAAACAGATTAAATCAGGTTGCTAGAGAGAGCTAATGAGAGTTCATCCACCTTGCAGAGTGATGAACTCTCGTTAGCTCTCTCCAGCAAACTGATTTAATCTGTTTCAAGATCTTCTGCCCACGAGTCCCTTTTCCACCATTTCTCTTCACTGTTTTGTTCCTTAACTAAGTCATAGAGCGGGTAGGACCCCACCCCTGTGGATTAGAATGCCATGCTGCCTGCAGCCTTTCCTTTTGAGCCCATGGCCACACCATGCTGTAGCTCAGCACTGCTACAAGTAGAAGATGACCTGCATACTGCATGGCCAGACATTTATTCTGATAGATGCAACCTCAGACACGTCCATATTCCAAACCTCCTTTCCAACACTTCCTGCAGGCAATTCTTCTAGAGACCACTGGAAAAGGAACAGATTCAAAAGCCCATCCTTCTTCCCCCCAGGCCAATTTCCCATCACAGCAGCTAAGGGAGAGTCAGCAAGAACCTTAATTATGGCTGTGACTGTGCTGAATATTTTACAATATATTATTATATTCTAAAATCAGGAACAAGAGTTAAAGACCAAAGTGAGTCAGAAGGAGCTTGACTAAACTTGTGGTACTATTTAGAAACTGTTCTTTGCAATACTGCCTGCTTGGGGCACCTCTTTTGCCTCCCCTGCCTGGGAGAGACCAGGGAGAAGGAACCTTTCTGTCTCCATCTAGGGACATCCACCCCATTTGCTCTGCAGATGGAAAGTACACCTCAGGCAGTCCTCCCTACTACAGGAAAATGAGCATGACTATCCTGCATCCTTATTGGTTCCTACACACAGATATCTACAACATATCTCACAAGGAACTTTTTGTTTAGCCAGAGCACAGGAAGCAGCAGACTGTGCTGCTACAGCGAAACATCATGTTGCAGGGAAAGCAGATGACTGCAGCCTTCGCCCTCCTTGTATTTGAGGATATCTCAACTAATATACCTACTGAGTCTGACACCAGGGCAGTCATTTAAACTCTCTGTCTCAGTTCAACCACTTGCCTTTTTACCCTGTCTCAGTGATGAAGAGTGAAATAGTCCACAGGTACTGACTGGACTGCGCGCAGCACGACACAGGACAACAGGTGGATACAGCTTTACATTTACGTGAGCAGCGCTGGGTTTACTGTCTAGGCTGCTCTGCTATTTGCCCCTAGAACAAGCCCGGGATAGCAATTAAGTGAAATCTTCCTTCCAAGCCCTAGAACTCCGACAAACTCTTGCCACAGGTCCTTTCCCTCATCTTAAATGCTCTTTTCCTTTGAACCCACATTTTTCTTAAAATGCATTTAATAGTTTTAAATCTGTTTCCAAGTCATCCAGAAATGCTAACAGTGAAGTGCCATCTTGTTACTCAGGTTTAGTATCAAGCCTCCAGGGAAGATGATCTGTCCAATAGTCCTAATAAGAGGTTTAAGATGCAACTGATGCCAAACTGAGGGCTTTCAAAGGCACAAGAGGCTGAAAAATGAACTCCCACTATGTGGTTATGGAACTGGGTGCCCAGCTATTCCAAGTAACCTTGATACCTGCCCTCCTGATAAGTGAAAACCTACCCCTCCTTTATTCAGTTGTCTGCCCTTACATCTTTACAGAGCAGTATCAGATCTTGTTTATCCTCAGGTACCTGTTAAGCTATCTTTCTTTAAGCTTTAAGAAGCTGCTGTAGCTTTTTTAGGAATACGTAATCTAAGAATGACAAAAGCAACATGAAAATATCAGTGCAGGCTGTTTTGGGTTTTTCTTTGTTTGTTTGTTAGCTTTTAATCATCCTTACAAACACTGATTTTCTAGCAAAACTCCAGTGTCACAGAATCATTGTCTTGTGCTTAAGGACAGGTGCTTCTCCTTGTCAGACCACATGCACAATGGCAGAAACAGGGTTAGGGACTGGCATTCATATAATCATGGGCTAAGTCTTGAATCAGTTTTTTTCAGTGCATGTAGAGTTAATGATGTATGTCCATATTAAGAATCATTGCAGAAACATGACCTGCCAGAATTTCAATATCATGTTTTCAGACAACAGCAAAGGCAGTATAAAGAGGAAAATGAAGCAATCAGAGTATGAGAAAAACAACTGTTACTAACTTGCACCACACCTGTAGAGTCCTTGGCACAGACCAAGACCCAACACTGTGCCCTCTGCACAAATCCTATCAAAAGGCAGTAGTCCTGCCTGAGAGTCCCACATCAGAAATGGGGGGAAGGAGGGACAGAGATGCAAACAGGGACACTATGGCCAGCACAGAGGACAAAAGGAAAACAGTATTGTAATTGGGACCAATTTCCAGTTTTCTCCTTTGTGGTTTTTAGCAGTGAAGAGCGAGTATGTCTGACAGCTACATGTTTGGTAAGAGTGTGGAGAAGGGCAAAGCAAAGATTGCAGACCCTAAGCTGGTGGCAAGAATTCCAGGAAGAGGTGAGTCAAAGCACAAGTAATTCTCAGTAGAGAGTGGAGGAGGAGATTATCTGGCATTCTCTAGTTACTGAAACCATGGAGGTGGATAAAAGCATCCAGTGCAAGATAAAAAGAAGCAGGAAGGGTATATCCCAAAGGACAGCTGCAGGATGAACCAGAACAACAAGTACCTTAGCTTAAAAATGCCGAAGAAAAGAGGGGACATGAGAGCAATCAGTCATAGAGACAGCCTGCCAAGACTCTGGGCAATCAGATTCCAGACTGGGAGAGAGTAAACAGAAATAATAAAAAATAGCAGTATAAAAGAAGGGCATTATTAAAAGGCAGGGGAGTCAAACATATAAAAGAGAGGAAAGAGAAACCTGGGAGTCTGTATGATACAAGACAGCATCAAGATCTGATGAACCAAGCATGCATATTCTGTGGCTGTTCATTTAAGATTTAAAAACTTACAAGGGTAGAAATTTTATTAACAAGAACAATAAAAAACAAACAAAAAAAATACAACCCCCCCCCAAAAAAAAACCCACAAAAAAACCTCAAACCCACAAAAAACCCACAAAAAAACCAACAACAACAAACCAACAAACCAAAGAGCACCAACCCCAACAACAAAACCCCAAAACCAAACAAAACAAACAAACAAAACAGCCTCACCAAAACAAAACCAAATAAAATCCCCTTTCCAAACTAGCTCATGGAAGAGAAAAGCAAACTGCTTGGAAGGAGAGAAAAAGCCTAGCCCCCTCTTAGTTATAATTCCAGCTACCATTCCTACTTCATAATTGTTTACAAACTCCCACCAATGGCTGCTCAGCTAGGTAAAAGCATGCATTACTTGTTGATGGCTTGTCCAGCTGGAGTGTGTTCTACTTCATACCCTTCTCTCCTCAAAACATCAATCACTGTGTTGTTGCCCATGAAATGACCTGTAGTTAAAAGAAAAATGACATCAGAACTCACCAACCACATGGAATGAGGGAGAAAACAACAAAGTCCTTCCTCATCACAGGAGGTGTGCCACACTCAAGGCAGGCAGGGCTTTATCACTCCCCATCAACATGCACCAGAAACAGAGGATCTCTAATTAGTGATTGCTGAACTTTCCCAAGGTCACTCCAATTTCTACATTCTGCCTTTCCAAAATGCAGATGTGATTGCAATTACTCTGGTCCCACAGGTTGTTGCATAATGGGCTGCCCAGGGAGGTGGTGGAGTCACCATCCCTGGAAGTGTTTAAGGAAAGAGTGAATGCGTCACTTAGAGCCATGGTCTAGTTGGCATGGTGGTGGTTGGTCAAAGGTTGGATTTTATCATCTCAGACGTCTTTTTCAACCTAACTGACTCTGTGATTATCAGGCCATTGTGGATTACTTGAGGGAATAAGAGATGAGGTTGGGACAACCCTGTTCAAGAGCAGCAGTGAGTCTACTACTGATGGTGATGCAAAGAAGGTCAGAATCCTGCCAACACTCTCCACTCTGAAAGCCAATGACTTAGACCATCAAATGGACCAACTTCTTCATTATATGCCACTGGGGCCAGAAACTTGACCTCAGCCATACTGATGAAAGGACTCAGTTTTAGAAGGACTTAGATAGTTCTGCCCTCATTCTGTGATTTACATCTCTACTCCATTTTCAGACAGCTGTCATGGCTGGTAAGATTGTATTTTGGCATCATAGTGAATAAATGACTACTCAAAGACTGCAGGAGCTTTCCTGACTGTATGCTCTGCTCACAGAATAGCTTCCACCATCACTCTAATCTGTCATCAGGCCAGGCTGCTGAGAAGCAGAAGAAAGAGAGAACAAAGACAGAACAAAGACAGAACAAAGGCCTTGCACATGCCCTCATAGATCCAGATTTCATAAAACATTTCTTCATTTAACAGCCTACATAAATTAAAATTGGCCTTTAGCAAATTACTAATTGGAGTGATTCCTTGCTTCTGTAGATGTACACAGTGCTAAAACTGATGGGTAACTCTAGAAGAACTGTTTTCTGATAATACTGTTCTTTAATTCTGATAATACTGAATTTATGAACCATCTGTTCATAAATTCATGGCAATAGAACCAACAGAATTATTCTAGTAGCCAGGGAAAGCAAGAAGTTATAAAGAGAATTCTAATAGAGCTGAGACTATCAGGTTACTAAACATAAGGGATTAATGACTTTTCATTCCAAAAGGGGTTGAATGAACTGGAGTACTAAAATACCAGTTTGTCATGCCACAACAGCAAACTGCTTTTAATGTACCAGCTGAAGGCATGAGTTGGATGGTACCATTTGAGCACAAGATGAGCTTTCCCCCAGAGCCTAAAAGCATAAACCAATCTAGCTCAAATGAAACCTTTTAACTGAACACTGCAATGCACACCCATTGGGTACCATATTTTCTCACACAGTAAATGGATTTTGCCCCACCTCCTCAGATTAAATTTTGTCTTCAGAAGGAGCAAAGCTTATGTACTATTATGTTGACCTAACCTAGTACTGATGGTATCTGTTGCTTCAGGATGGCTCAGCTCCAGGTACAGCAAAGCAAGAATTCCACCATGTCAGCAAAAAAGACCAGGTGCAGCAGCGAACAGGAATGACAGCAATGAAATATTGTAATTGAGTAAAATTAGCTACTGTAAAACAAACATTAGGTATATAAGATGCCAGACCTAGCTTCTGTCTCTCACCTTCAACACAGAGGAGAGGTATGTGCAAAGGGAAGGGGAGAGGGATTCACTCCTCCTTCCCTACCTCTACACAGCAGATGAAGGGGTGTTTCCAAAGGGTGATGCATTCCTTTCAAATGACAGGCAGGTTGGTCAACTTGGACTTGTAGAGAAGTGCCCCTCAACTGACAAGGATAGGGGCAGTGTATATTCCAAGTTCAGATGAGGCATTCACCTCATGCAGGCAACAATGCATGAGCCAAATCTCATCTTCAGAAGTGAAAAGCAGGGCCAAGTCTCTGAACTCATATTTTCCTAATCCAAATCTTTCAGAAGAAAAGGGACAAGACATAAAGATAAGCAATCTATGGGGCAATGTATGGTCTTAAAATAATTTTCCTTGAGGCAGTTTAAGAGCTTACAGTTACATGGATTTCATGTGTGAGTGAGCTACTGAATAGCTGCTCATGCCACACCATTAAACATTCTACTCCTCCATCAATCTTCAGTCATCCTTGCTCAGAGCAGTGATTTAGACTGGAATGTAGGAAATCACTGTAGCACATGGATGAATCCCATTTCAATAAGTCGACTTGCTTGAGTGATTTTCTATAGCTGGGCTCTTTATTTTAAATTTAATTTAATGCAGTGATAATAATGTATTTTTTATCACAGTTATCTGTACATACTTCCACGGAGTGCCTTTGCCCACTGTTGCCAAGGCAATGAACTGCGTCTGCATGTGAGAGAAAAATGATGAGCTAATATTGTGCAAAAGAGAACAGACCAGTTGAATAAATGTGTGTGAAAGAGATGCACACAAATACAAACAGGCATGGGATATTAGATTTTTCACAAGACATGATTAATCAGGAGCCACTTAGGATAGGAACATAAAGGGTTGGCTGATGCAGTATTCACTATCCAAAAGGTGGGCCATTCACTTTTCATGAGACAGAGCTTGTTTGTGGCCCAGAGGATCTACAGGTTCAACTGAGTGAGATGCAAGATTTGAAAAGCAGCAGAAGGGTGAGGGTTTGAGGTACAGGACTCTATCAGGAGCCTCTCTAGGGTCAGAACTTTTGACTCATTACTGGGGACCATCACAAAAAGCACTCAGTGGTGTATGAGAGATCAGATTGTCAAAAACAGCAGTAAGAAACACAAGAGTCACTCCCCAAGGTTTAAGATGAAGCAGCTATTGCTGCAAGGGAGACTTAGATGGTAAGTCATGTGACAGGGTGCAGGCTTCTTTCACCTGTTTTCTATTTTAGCCTAACACACTTGAATGCTCCCCAAAAGAAAGGCCCTGGGCTCTGTCCTATCAGAAAGCTTGCTCTTTTCTTTCTGTACGTAGCCCTGCATTATCCTCACACCACTAGGTGAAGAGATGCCTCCAAGAGGTCAATTTACTCTGGCAGGGGGTGGGGAGTCATGAATCTTTATTCTTCGGTGTTCAAGCTCAAAGAGAAACTGAGAAGCTGTTGTGTGGACCAGCTCAGCCATGCGCTCTACTGGAGAGTAAATAAGACCCAGGCCTTTAATCTGCACTTAAAGGAGGTGGCATGCAGGGACCCCAACAGGCAATATGCTCAAAGAACAATGCAGTTGGACCAATGTGCACTTGCAGACTTGACCAGGCATTGTGTGCTTCTGACCTTCCTCAACAGCCATACCCAATCCTGCAGAGCACAGGCTCCTCCTGCCCTGAAACCTGTCTCCTGCTTGCAGCTTTTACTGTCAGCGCTTGCAGAGCTGCTTCTGTAACCGTGACAGTTTGGGGGTAAGTTTTATCTAGATGACTGGGTTTCAGCAGAGATTGTTGAACCCAAATTTGAGCCATTGTGAGTCTCAAATATTTCTGTGTCTAGCAAAAGGAGTTAGGAAATACTGCAAGACAAAGTTTCTGTTTCTGTTAATAAATTTTAATTTTTCACCAAAACCAAGCCTGTAAGACTAATGAAAACTATACTACTCTCTGAATTTCAATAAAATTGACTATTCCAAGCAGACAAATAAAGTTCTTTGACCTCTTAGAGTTGTGTAAAAGGAAACCCCCACATATACACAATTCTGTGTTTTCTTTAGTAGAAAGATGGCACTTCCCATCCGCCCCAAAAGCATGTCAAGACCTCACCATTTACAAACATCCCAAGACAATGAATCACTGGACATAGATGTAAAGACACCAAACTCTTTGTTAGGAAACCTGATCTTGACTGCTGACTTCCAAGATGTTGTGGGAGCAACTAAAGCACAGAATTATAGCACTGCAATCACAAAACAGCACAAATTAGTCCAGCCACTGGGGACATCATAAAGCTGGAAGTTTATTTGGACTACAAGCACACGAATAGACTTTTGGGGCCAGAGACTCTATGCATCACTGAAACAAATACTTTCAAGAAAGTTTCAGAGGTATGGATCTTCCAATTATTTAGAAACTTCCTGGAAATGCTTATGGTAATTATCATCTGCATTAATTCTTCATAACTTTGCCTTTAACATAAACACAGACTTCTTAAGTACACACTGGGATGCAGAACTTGGGAGTAATTTCAACCCAGCTAGTACAATTATGGAAGAAAAAAGCTATACAAAGTATTTTTTATGATCCAAAGCAAAGGAAGGAAATCAGGTGATGTGATCAATTAAATTACAAATCAGTTTCCTTCATACATATGCTTTCTGCACACACTTTTCAAGAGGAAGACACTCTTTTCAAGCATGAGTATGATACACCCAGGTGTAGCAAGCTCACACTTATCACTTCTCCCAGAATCAGGAGGAGGAAATTTTGCACAGTTGCATTAGATAATCCAAGCAACATATGGAAAACAGAGCCACCAGATAAGTGGCTGGAATTCCAAATCTGTCATTTAATGTATCAAATGCAAAACATGTAATACTAAATCCAGTAAATTCTTTCTTCTCACAGTATTTCCAAGTCCCGAAAAGCCCAGGTACCAGAACAGAAACCAAAGGACAAAGAGCTTGGTATTCTCACAAATACTGCAGGGAGAAGGAAATGACAAAGATTGAAAGGGATGAGGTGGCACCAGTGATGCTGTAAGTCAACTTAAAGAATCCCTGAATTCACATTAGGTGTAGCAGTATAAGGATGTTGCATTAAAACACTTCTGCAGGCTTGCAGGTCAAATCTCATACAAACAACCCTCCCATGGCTTCCAGTGTTTTTCAGACTGCACACCTCCAAACAAAATTCTTACTTTGATTACCTACAAGATGAAATATTAATGAAATACTACTCCATAAACTTCGAACCAAGGTTTTATCCTTTTAAGGCCATGATAAGTGTTTGTCCACAAAACCATGATTTTGTGGAAATCTTTTATTACTACAAAGTCTTAGTGGACCATACTTCACTACTCTTGAACGAAACAGGAAAATCTGGTGGGTACAATTGCGGAACAGTGGTGTCTCTGGGCTCAAGAAAGTACATTCCCTAGACATGGAAGGGCTTAAATCAAGCGCCTCAAACTTAAATTCACTCAGGAGGAAAAAATATAATCTTCCATTTCTTCAAAAGTGATGTGGTTTGCTAATCAACTCACCTACGTAACTTCTCAAAGTAGTAGATGTTGTGCAAGTGGCCTTGTACAACATGGCAAATACCATGGAAAAGAAGCATGTAGAGTTACAATTTGAATGAACCAAAATGAAGGCATTTTTCTTGAGAAAGATAAGAAGATATTAATCTACCTGTTTCTGTTGAAAATTAGGCCTCTTAAATGTAAGACGTGAGTATTTTTTACCTCAGGGATTCCCATTTTTACCCTTAGGCAAGTCAAACACCCTAACAATCCCCAAAACATAGTGAGAAAAAGCTTTTTCACCAATTATGAGACTGAATTTTTGGCTAAATTAACAGAGAAGAAAAGTTTACATGCCCATATTGCTTGTTTTGTAAAAAAAAAATAGTTAAGAGAAACAGTTTATATGCAGGCAGCCTTAGCTAGTGGGTATCCATTTACTGAGAGTTTTCCTTAGGTTATGAGACAAGAAGACCCTTACAGAGGTGCTATGCTAGCAGCCAGCGCTATGTTACCAGTAAGAGAAGGAATTACCAGTGTAATACCTGAGCTACACTAGTCACACGCACCTCTGCCACTGAACCTGCTCCCATTACACACCGCTCCTTCCTTTCCTGCAAAAAAGTTATCAAGGACCTGAAATTCCCCTAGCTCAAAACACACATTACATGATGAAAGTTTTCCCACCTTAGTTGCCCAGTAAAGGCAGCAATGGGCAAACCCAGCACTGATAAGAAGATTGTCAGTATCTGAGCAGAAACAGCACAGTATTTTGGCCAGGCTGATTTTGACAGCTGTTCTAATATATTAGAACAGAGGTTACTGCCTCTAATGGAGAAATGCAAAGCTTTCTTCATTTCGGTGTCAGAGATGTCAGGCGTAGTGCCCTTCATGTGAACCCTGCGGCGCTGGATGTGGGTCCTGCCTCCACACAACATTATCTTTCCCCTTCAGGGGTTGTTGTTCTAATAAACCCTGTCATTAGCATTCTGAAGACTCAAAGAGCCTGCTAAGGAAAACAGTCTCAAAGCTGCTTGTTGTTGTATCTGGCATTCTCAGATTACAGAGGTACAGGCACACCTTCAGGCACTCAGCCTTTCCTCCCATCCAAGGAAGTTAAAATGCTGCTGCATTCCAGAGACAGAAGCATGCAGGCAATCAGCAAGCCCTTTGAGCCCCGGGAGAAGTGAGGTGGCCCCACAGGACTCATTTAATCTGTTTTTAAAATCTATTTTATCATTTCATTGTCTTCCTGCTCCTCCCACCAGCTTTATTTTACCTCTTCCAGGTTCCACAAATATTCACCCTCTTACAGACTTTTCATGAACTTACTCATTAAACATTTCAAATCTTTAACATAAGGCATAGGTAAATCTACATTCCCTGTGGAGCCCATTTCTCCAATTCCAAATATACTGATGGCAGCTTCAAATTTTCCATGGTGGATTCTGAATTTCCACCAAATTTCAAAGTGATATCTCATTTCCCTGAGCAATGTTGTATTCCCATGGGAAGTTTTTGTTTGGTTTTGTTTTATGTGTATAAACACCCATAGAAGTTGGACAGACACATCCTGGACTTTTACATCATTGACTGCTTTTTACACTCACTGTTGACAGATCCTTTCTCCCATCTTTTTTTACCCAGAGACAAAAAATCTTGGTCTTCCTGCATAATTTCACATCTAAAGATTCCAGATGGAACAGAAAATGTCAAGAAGTAAGACTGAACAGCTCTACACAGAAACAGCACCACCTAACACATCACTCAGATTCAGCACACTTGCCCCTGGAATTTTTGTTTTGTTTTGGTTTTTTTGTTGTTGTTGTGGGGGGTTTTTTTGCGTTTTGTTTTGTTGGTTTTTTTGGGGTTTTTTTGTTCTTTTTTTCTTGTTGTTGTTACTGTTTTTGTTTCTTTGTTTGTTGTTTTGTTGTTTGGTTTTTTTTTCTTTTTATGACATAAGGATTGATGGAAAAGGGTTTAGACATGCCTATGTGGCACCTAAGGCTGACACAAAACTGACCTCTCCCATCACAAGGATTGCCTCAAAACCTGGAGAAGCTGAAGGAAGCCATTTGGTGGACTACAGCAGACTGGGATAACCGTTGGTGGTAACACATTCTGTCTGGAAAAAAAACCAGTCAGTCCCTGGAGATTTGACTCCATACAGTGACTAATGCCAAATAAACACATTTGTTATTTCCTTTAGAAATTAGAAGAAATGGTAGCTGAAGATATCAATATCCTTTTTTTATTTGTGTTAATGGTGGCTTACCAACATCCAATATACTTTAAAGCCTCAGAATGATGTTTTTTTCAGGAGCAAGGAAAAATAACTCTAAGAGAAAAAGGAATTTTCCAGTGTTCTCAAGATTAAGAGGACCAGCTTCTGTGGTTGTTAAATCAGCCAGCTTCTCTCACTGAAGTCAGTAATTTCTTCCATAGGGATATAAGGAATCTTAGATCCCTCTGTACTTCTTATTCATGAACTGACACTTTGGAGTTTCTCAACCATTCAAAGAGGCAGGAGAGACTAGAGGGAATTTAAAATTGGCTCCTAGAAACCTGGCTTCAGCAGAGGTCTTGTCTGTCAAAATAAAGTCAAGATCTCAAGCCATTAAGTATGCTTCCTCCTACAAAATAAAAACCCCAACACTTTTTTTTTTCTGTCTTATTCTTCAGCTCCTCCAAGAGAAACCATAAGTAAGCTAAATGAATAAAATGGAATAAAATTACCATGCTGAAGAAAAATCCATCCAGATTTGAATCTGGTTAAAAACATCAAGGGGAACATGGAATGCCTCTACTGGCACGTCAGCAGTAAACTGTAGACTAGATAAATAAAATCTAAGCACCGAAGGGGCAGAAGACCTGATGACAAAGAATGTGGAAAAGGCCAAGTACTAAATGTCTCTGTTACTTTATTTAGTGGTCAAACCTACCTTCAGGAATTTCAGGTTCCCATGACTGGGGTGAAAGTCTAGAGCAAAGAAGGTTCACTAGGGGTGGAGAAGGATCAGGTTATGGAATATTCAAATAGACCAGCCCCTATAGGATACAAGTCCCTGTAGGATACATCCAGAGAAACTCTGTTAGCTTGCTCAATGTCACTAGAGGCCACTCTCAATTACCTTCAAAAGGTCATGGCAAGTGGGGAAGATCCCTGAGGACTCAAAGAAAGCAAGGGTAACTCTTGTCTTCAAGAAGCACAGGAAGAAGGATCTGGGGAATTAAAAACTGCTCAGCAACACCTCTGCTCCTGCAGGAGGTGGTGGGGCAGATCAGCCTGCAAATTATTTCCAAATGTGTCAGCAATAAGCACATGGTTGGGAGGGGTCAGTATGGATTTATGATGAGAGAAAACTCAGTTCATAAAGTTCAGCAAATCAAGTTCTGCACCTGGGCAGGAATAGCTTCAGGCACCATGACAGGCTGAGCACCAGCTGGCTGAAGACTAGTTTGGCAGAAAAGGATGTGGTGTCTTGGTGGTCATCAAGCAGGACTTAAGACAGCAAGGTGTCCTTGTGGCAAAGGCAGCCAATGGCCCCCTGGGCTGTGTGAGGGGAAGTGCTGCCAGCAGATGAGGAGGGTGATCCTTTCCTGCTCCTCAGCCCTGGTAACACACAGCTGGGTCCATCCAGTGTCTAGATGGATGCTTCCCAGTACAAAAGAGATGAGGACATACTGGAGAGAGTGCTGCTAAGGGCCACAAAGTTAATGAAACAATTAGAACATAATTGTGTGTAATTCTAGGAGAGACTGAGACTATTCTGTCTGGACAAGAGAAGGCTGGGGGTCCATAACTTATGCATAAATACCTCATAGGAGGTTGCAAAACAGAGCAGAACTTTTTCCAGTAGTAATGTTCCATGAAAGGACAAGAGGCAATGGACAAAAAGTGATATTCAGGAAGTCCGACTTACACGTAAGAAAAAGCATCTTCAGTGCTTAAACACTAGAAGAGATTACTCAGAGAGATTCTGGAATGTTCATCCTTACCCATACTCCAGTCCTAGGAAAACTGTATGCTCTATATGATCCTGCTCAGAGCACAGGGATGAATCAGACAATTTCCAGAGCTCTCTGCCAGTATCAACTATCCCTTAACTCTGGGAAGGTTTAGCCAGCATGCAGCACCCTTGTAAAACTTGGACAAGTGGTAAAACTCTCCACAGTACAGCAGGACAATGCAGTTCTCACGTTGTCAGTGTTCCCTTCCTAGATAAACCAGAAACCTGCGGCATTACCTGGCTGGCATTACATGGAATCACACGTGCCATCACTCACATTCGCTTAGCATCCAGAGCCTGAACATGCCGCTCCAGAATGCAGTGAAATTAGAAATGCATTGGGAAGGAAGACTGCAGGTGAAAGATTATAGCTGGCTTGCTTGAAGAATTTGCTTCACAAGTTCTACCACTGGCAAAAGGGAGTAGGCCTGGCTTGTAACCCTGGTGCTGCCATACATAAAGGCCTGTCCACAATTAAGACAAATTTTTACTGAACATAGTGGAATGCTGCTGGCATTGCCAGCTCTCTCTTCCCATGCTTTCTTCTAATTCCCTCAAAGAGACTTACTTTGGCTTGAAACTTTCCTCGTTTGCACTCTGGCCAGAAGCAAAGTGTTTTGGATCTTTTCAGCAAAATCTGCTGGTTTTTAGTTCTCCGCTTTGGTGCAAATTACTTCCAAACAAAAATAGTTCCAGAAATGAGCTCTGACTGTGAAGTATTTTTGACCAAACATAGGGAGAGTCTGCCTCATTGTTTTTTAAAAAGGCATAAAATGTAATGAATCTAATGATCAAATTGATTATGGCCCAAATTACCACACATAATTCAATAACATAACATCTATAGTCATGCAGCTATATCAAGACCTGAAAAGGGAGAAGACTTCTTTTGCACAATGTGTTACACCTCTCTAAATCCTATCAATCCAGTGAGCATATAAAATAAATCAGTATTTTCTGATTTTCCTCTGTTTAAAATAAAAATATCAAGAGTACTTTAAATAACAAGAAAAAGTATATGTAATACCACAGTCACCCACAAACCATGATCTTGCTTGCATATAATTGATGATAAAAGTTGTTTTTTCAATGGTGTTTTGTTAATTAAAAGACTGAACTTTCCTTACAAAAAGCCTAGCTGCTTTTTTCACAGGGTGAAAAAAATCTGTAAAGAAAACAACTGAAAGTCTTCTCTGCTGGCTGGGAGACCCTTAAATATCCTACTACCATTTTAATACAACCTTGTCCTGCAGGTTATAAGCAACTGCTAGGAGATACTTTCTTCATTAGTGGTCAGAAGAGGGCAAGCCACCACGCCATCATGATTTATTTCCATTCCTATAGCCTTTTTTTCTGCTTCTCTTTTCCTACTACTCATTCTAACCTGCCTTGTATGAGGACTTTCCTGGAACCTTCTCACAGTAATTAACAGCAGTACAATTCCAAACAATGCTTAAAACTGATCACAAGATATTTGTTCATCTTCACTGCTTGCTGGCATAAAAATAACTCTTCCACATAATTATCTATCACATACAGCAATCTGCATAAGCAAACGGCTGAATTAGCTTGCTGGAAAACAATGAAAGACTGCATTCATAATTGCAATATGCACTCAGGAAACCTCAGAAATCTGTAAAAATTGATCTGTTTTCTGCAATATATCCTATGATGCTAATTCTCATTTAGATGCTTATAAGAAACAAATGAAACAAATAAACAAATGAACAAAAACCCACCAAAAAACCTCATGCAGTCAAACAAGGGTGTAATCAAGAATTGTGCTGCTAAATGTGGGAGGCTGGCACTATCCTTTGAACAGAACTATTTGGAAGAGCAGATGAGAACAGAGTACAGACTGGTATCAAAGCCAGAGAGTAATTAGAGACAATTACAAAATCAGTCCAAAGTCCCCAGAGAAGACAGGGAAGCTGTCTGGGTTCAAAAGTATGATGGAAA
Source organism: Ammospiza caudacuta (assembly GCF_027887145.1). Lineage (NCBI taxonomy): Eukaryota > Metazoa > Chordata > Aves > Passeriformes > Passerellidae > Ammospiza > Ammospiza caudacuta. The sequence goes on from NC_080632.1 coordinate 23,148,627, forward strand.
AGCATGAGAAGAGCACACCGGGTTCTTGGAGATCAAGCCATGTACACATAGCCAGAGATCGAGGGTGTTCATTTAGGCACAAGGCTCCTGGGAGTGCTGCAGTATAGAAATATTGGCAATCAGGACACAGAAAAGGGAACTGGGAAAATAACAGGAAAAAGAAAAGCAAGATTTCAGCAAGCCTGGGAAAGGATTTTAGTACTGCATGAATGCTGAGAACAAGAAAGCTGAGAAATTAAGAAGGACAGGTATCTGTCCTGCTCCTGCAGTGCTTCTGGGCTCTGAGGCAGTGCTGTGCACACCTGTGACATTGAAGACAGTCTGTGCAGAGGGGTAGGAACAGAAAGAAATTGATGGAAGGGGAAACAAATGACACAAAACCATCTAAAGACGAGATTTGCAGCTGCTGGGATTCAGAGAGTCTGCAGGGAGGGGAAGAAGCTCTCTCCTATCAAAGGATCTTGCTCTCGGGACATGTCAGAGCAACACATATGTCTGCTTACGTGGGCTGCTCATCACTCAAGCTGTGATGCACTAACCAAAGCCCAAATATCATCAACTGGCCTCCTGGCAGAAGAGTAGCCACCTGCAACAGATGCAACTTGGACCTGGGGCTGGTGCATGCTTTTGTCAGAAACATCAGTGCAGCAGGTTCAGATGTGGTGAGAACTTCAGCAATGGAGTGCAGCAATGCCCTGGTCTTAGCCTACAGAATATACACAACCAGGGCCTGCTTCATTGCTCCTTGTCACAGAAGTTCCACAGAGCAGTGATATTGCAGGAAGACTGCAAGTTACAATCTTCACACACATCTGAACAAACATCTCAGCTCTCACACATTTGGCCCTTGTTAGGGTAAATTTGTAACCACAACTCCCTGTTGCCAACACAGAAATTCTCACAGACTCTGAATACAAATGCCTTTAGTGTTTAAGTAAGTATTCTCCTTGCCTTGTCTAGATCTTTCATCCTCACCAAAGCAATATGCACTAAGACTAGAAAACCACACATGGATGCTGACACCAGTCTCAGTTTTCCCCCTTTCCCAAAGGCCATATGGTTCATGGTGGAGGGGATGTGATACTTCTCTGGGAATTAGCACCTACCTTTTTTAACGCTGATCCTAACATCTTCCTTTCCCTGGAGCTAGAGTAAAAGATGGGAGTCATGGCAAAACAATCGTGTAGTTCACACCCTCTACCCAGCCCTAGTCTGAAGCGTGGATGCTAGCCTTATTGAGTTGGATGTGCTGCTGGATGTGCCTGTAGAGTCCTGCTGACTGCTAAGAGGCATAAAATGGAGTAGGTTCTCCCCAGCTGAGCCTACTGTGCTGCTCCAAAATAGTAGCAGACAGAACTTCCTTGTGGAAACACAGTGAAAGAGGTAAGGAGGTGCAGGAAGAAGAGAAGGGCAAAATTTTGCCTTGCTTATTCCCTTGCATTTATTGAGTCCCTTAGATTCACACAATTTGGCATATTCATCTTTTGACCATGTCCTGAAAGGTTAATTCAAGCACTGGTGCAGCCTCAGGTATGCAGCCTTTCATCTCAGCTCCCTATTGCTCCCATCCTCTTGCATTGCCTGCCCAGACAATAAACACGCGTGTATTTTGATGACCTCCTGGGCATGCACTGCAGTTGATTCAGTATCTTTGCCTCCTCATACAACAAGTATGTCTGTAATTAAGAGATATTGCAGTAAGCACATGCACTGTGAGCTCTTTGCACACTGAAGAAAAACAGTCTCCTACACTGAAAAGGTTTTCCTACTAGGGTACAACTATTGGGGGAAAGCTGAGTTCTGTGTCCGCCACAGCAAAAATACTGACCTCTCTTTAAAGTGAGGCAAGCATTTGCAAAATGCTTTTGAATTATATGGGAAGGATGAGTTCAGGTTAACTGGCACCACAGTCACATACCAGCTCCAAATGCAAAGAAGAAACTCTTGTCTGGGTGCTCTTCCAGCAGGTCCTTCACCCTCCTGCCCATTCGCTCATTTCGTTTGTAGATGAGCTCCTGCCGGAAGTAGCTGTCTATTTCTTGGGCAGTAATGCGTTCATGGGCTGGAAGTGTAGCATTAATGAAATTTGGGACCTAAGGTAGAAAAAAAAAGTCTTCATGAAACAGGAATTTACTTCAGAGGCAGCCATTATGCACAGGCATTTTTGTTCCACACAGAGTGTAGCAACTGCCTCATCCCCCAAGGCACAGCCAGTAGGACAAAACCCAAAGCAAGCTAAAAAAATACTTAATAAACTTCTAATGATGCATGGTGCTTCATTTCTCTCAATGCATCATTTCATGAGCTAGCCAGATGGATTTTTTTAATTGAAAGTCAACAAATACTATCATTTTGCCACGTTGAAGACCCTAAACCCTGATTGTTCAGTTGAAGCAAGTAAGTATTTGCCCCTAACTGCCTTTAGCTACATACCTCTTTCTTAAATTGCCACAGGTATGACATAACTATAAAAATAATTATGCTCTTCTAAGAGAATTTGACTGGTATCAGAGCCCTCAGGCTGCCAAAGAATAACCGTGCAATTTGAAGTAGCTAAAAAAAAATCTCTAAACTTTAAGAGGGTAAGATTTTGTCAAGAAGGAACGCGTTACCACCTCCACTTGCCCTGTCCTGACGGTATCTTTTAAAATGCTGGCTTCCTCCCCTGGGGCCCCCAAGGACAGCTGTGGCTGCACACTACCCTGACCTCTTGCCATTGGAGCAAAAATGTGGGTCTGCTATTGTTGCAGCAATCCTGGCTTCCTGACAAGTAGCTTTAGGCATTCAGTTATGGGGATGGTTAACTAAGGGGCCTGCAAGCAGTGATTTCTGGAGAGCAGACCCACTAATAAGCCAGGTGCTTTCCCATGCAAGGCTGCAGCAGATGCAGAGACTTTGGATTCCTCCAGAAACTATTACAGAATCTCTCCAAAGGGTAGTTAGCCCAGATGTAGTCATCTACTGGGCAACATGGAGTCAAATACAACTTATGGAGAAGTTCTACTTCAAACATAAACTGTCAGTATGGCACATTATCAGTATTCAGCTCTGCTGCCAAGGAGAATGCCCTGAGGTGGAGCCACTCACATTAAATAAAGGACAGTTTTTCCCTTGGCAACATGCTGGTCTCAGAACTGCTCTCTCCAAGGACCTAGGGGCAATGTCTGCAGTCTGTAACATCGAAACAGGATAGTGGTGCAGCATCTGCATCCTCTTAAAATGCTGGTCTCCTCTGAGAAATGCTTTGAAACCTGTGCATGGAGTGCACGGTGTAAAAGCTAGGCAGCATTGAAGACCAGGATGCCTGCACCTGCAGGAGGGTGGGTGTGCAGGATGGGGAGGCAGCAGCACACACACAAAGCTCGGCACCAGAGAAGCAGGAGTTAGTATGGCTCTGCAGCTCTGCAGTTCTGCACTGTATGCCACAGCAAAATGGTTATTCAGCACAGAAAGCTCAGGTACCAACACCTATTCAGCACCCGAAGGACAGAGCCTGTGTTTTCACTGATGTGCATGAATTGCCAGGCAATATCTCACAAACAAGAACAGAGAGGCCCGATGTCTCAGCCTGAGGTTAGTTAATCTAACAGCCCAAATAGGCCAAATTAGTCCCTGCTGGGCATTTTCTCATGGTTTAAAGATCAGTGTTACATTCCATTGTGCTGCTTAGGAAACCATCTCCATAAACCCAAGTCTGTGAAGTCTCAGAAGGTCTCTTTTCCTACACATTCAGTCTAAATCTATCTTTTCTTTGTTTCACTCCATTTCTCTCCTTTGGGCCTTGTCCACAGCACACAATCATACTAATAGGGAACATTAAAAAGCTTGTAACTCACCCAGCCTTACAAAAGTGTCCAAGCCACAAGTGCATTTCTCTGTTCTTATTCACAGAAGAGAGCCTGCTGCTGCTTTCTGTTGGCATTAGGTTTGCTCATACCTAAACTAGCTTAATACCACAGGATCCTTAAGAAAGTAAATTATTAACTCACAGAGCTTTGATGCTAAAGCGAAAACAGCACTCATCCAAAAGGGAAAGCCAGGTGCACCTTTGCTGCTTGGGTGCAAACTCAAGCAAACTTTGCTTGAGGTGGTGCAAACTCCTGGAACAGAAGGCTCAGGAAAGCAGATGTGCCAGGGAGCCAGAAACATGCCCCTGGCCCTCACCCAGAAAGGAGTGAGAGACGAGCACACGTGTTACAGGGGTTAGCACTACAGGGAGATGTGTGTAGCACAAGGGCTGCAGCGGCAAGACTCACTTGAGAAGTGTCATGGTTGAAGATGATGGAGCTGAGGTCCCCACAGTTGTAATGCTTGATAAGGTCTTCTGTCGTATAGGGGATCTGGAAACTGCCTGCTCGGAGGCTCTCCTGCTGCAAGAGAGTCTGATTCAAAGCAAAGACCACCTGAGGGAGGGGGAGAAGGGAGGAAAAGACAGAGTTCCTGGTAAGTTCTCTTTTCATCCCATGAGAAGGTCACAGACACAGCCACTGGCTGAAGGCTCTCTGAAGCTGCTCCTGCTCTGAGCCTGCCAGTCTAGACATCACCAATCCATGCCTCCTACAGCGCCACAGCTACTCACACCTTGGATCCCGGCTGCTCAGGGGGAATGGACTCGCCACGTTTAACTCAATGGGGTTTTGCCTGTGACTTGATGAATACAAATGCTACAAATGGGCAGGCAGAAGCAGGGGCAACCTTGCTCCCTTAGATGACAGCTTGCCTGATCACCACAGAGCCCCAGGGCCTGACAGGCTCCTATCCTCATATCTCCTCAGCCACCTTCCTAAACAAAGCATGGCTTCTCCTTGTTTGCCCTTCCTTCCTCATTTGCAAGAACAGTCACAGGCTGTTGTTTCCTGCTTTGTGTCTCCTCTCAGACACCACACCTATTTCAGGCAGGAATGGCTCTCTGGAGCAGGCCAGGGAAGAGTGGTGGCTGCTGGGGCACACAGGAAGCTGCTCTCCCTGCAGCGGCTCAGCACTCAGTCTCTCCCAGCTGACTGCCTCCCCAGGCAGGGTGCTGACAGCATTCCCTCCTCCTCAGCCTTCTCCTGGGAATGCAAACATTCCCATCCCCTTGGCCTCAAGGAAAACTATCTGGCTGCCCAGGGACCTCTCTGTTGCCCAAAAAGAGAGACGATCAGACAAGATCACTCTCCAGATGTGGCTGCCTCCCCACCTCCAGCACAGCAGAGCTCTCCCAAGGGCTGACCCAGACACTGGCGGCTGATCCAAGTGTCTCCTGCCATGGGCACTGCACAGCCCATGAGGGTGGCAGCCACTAAAAGGGTACAAGAGAGCACTTTGGACCAACAGGGGTCTCTGAAGCCAAACAGATGCAAAATCTCTGTACCTCCAGCCACTGCAGACAGCACCCACCAAGCTCCAGAGAGGCAGGAAGCCAAGGAAAGACTTGGGGTGGAGCTCCCCAGGCTGAACATGGGATGCCTGTGGGCATCTTCGGTGAGGCATGGAGCTGCATACTCTCCTGTGCAGGGACCAGGCCTCTGTCACCACCTGGCAAGTAAAACACTACCATCTCTTGCGAGCACATCTCTTCATGCTTACACCAGGCTACCACTGGTTTTCACACCAAAACTGGACAACTGTAACAACCTTTCTGACTACCTACTGCTCTGTTATTTTTATTTTTAAAGGAAGTAAGCTCGGATATACTGCTTTGAATTTTTTCAAAAATTACCCATGAGAGTGTTATTTTGTAAGCTCTGTAAGCTCTCTGTGTAATTAACTCCTCCTGGACATTTGCCTCAAACACCATCAAAGGCACTCGAGAACTGAATGTATTTGCCAACACTATGAAACTCACACATGAGTAAGCATACTCACTGTACTGAGACTATGTGAACCAAATTTTGGGATTACAGAGCAGATGTAGAAACAAACAGGTGCAACTTCCCCACCACAATCATCTGTCTTCTACAGAAAGGTGCAAATTCCATCAGACTTGAAATCATGCTGTCCCCACTACAGCTAGACTTACTTCTTTGGATCCAAACCACTGCGTATGTAACCCAATATGAAAGCACAAAACAGAGCATTAATTCTGGGAGGGTGAATAGCAACATTCACTCACATCTCATTTGTGTAAAAAGGGAAAGAATTCACTTTATTGGTACAAACTGCACTCAACTAAAATAATAACTCCGTGTAGATGCTTGGGTAAGTTACATATAACTAAGCAGTGCCTATCTTGCAAAGGACCTCTGTTATATTTTAAAGTAAATTGAACAAAACCAAATTGAAACCACTTTACATTTGAACAAAGGTTTGCATGCAGGCTAGAGTTTATCAGACTCCAAAGTCATTATTTTCCATTTGTTTGGCTTCAGAGAACTCTTGGTGGATGCTGATGACCAGACAACGTTCACTGAGAGACAAACCAAACCCATCCTGAAAATATGGGACTTCTACAGCCATGACTGCTAGGTCATGCCAGGAAAATGTCACATGTACAATTTGGCTGGACAAAAATAGGCCATGAGAATAGCCTATTTTTAAGCAATTGGATACCACCTGCTTGATTATTTACCATTAAAGCAGTATGCCCTTTTTCAGACTTCGAAACAATGACCAGACAGTCCCTGTCCAGACAGCAGTCAGGAAATGCAGCAGCCTCCTGAGCTGGTCAGGTAGCACTGCCTCAGTGTAGACTAAGCACATCAAAGAGGCTTTGCAATCTTTACTGTTTGATTTTCATCCAAACACAAATCAGTAGAGGGTAACTTGCTTCTGGGGAGAAAACACCAGCCTGCTGGGTGAGACATGAGAAAAAGGACAATCTTGCTCTCTCTGTTGTACCCCTGCAGCCTGTACTACTGCTGTCACTTGCTCTGCACGCTACCCTCAGGTCCAAACAGACCTCTTCCCTTCTCCCTTGCAATGTGCCTCAGGTGAAATAGATTGTCTTGCCTCTACACAGACTGGGCCTGCACTGCAGCAGCCAGGCCAAGCCATACAGGCATCTTCCTTCCTGTGAGCACACAGTAGGCTGCAAAGAGCGACATCAATCTGCTCAAAAACACAGCATAAATTTCAATGATGACCTACAGTTATGAGGATGACAAATAGTCACAGGAACAGAGGCAACTCACCCCCTCGTCCTCCATATCTCTAATGCTACTGCTGACATGACAAACAACTGCCCCAGTGAGGCAGCTCTGGCAGCTCTGTGGCCTTTGCTAAGAGTCCACCTTTCTGGTTGGGGGTGTGAGAGTTGATACTGGACATATGAAGAAATTTCAGGACGGCAGCAGCTGAAGGGCTTGCCTGCCCAAATAGAAAAGCACAAAGGACCTTTTACAATGAGATTGTTCATGTTTCATCTCAAAGAACAAAGTGTCCCAGCACACTGCTCAAGACTCCAACATCCCACCCTAACCACAACTGCCTGGGACTCCATGGCCATATTGGTGGTTTGAGCAGCAGTGCATCATCTGCTTTTCTTCTTTTGTCATGGAGGATTACAGCTATTCCCTGACAGCTCAGGCTTTCCCACAAACAACATATTTCCCCACTTAGACCACCTGCATCCTATCACTGTACATAGTACATGAGGGGAGGTTCGCACAAGAACCACCTGAAGTCCCCCACATAGAGAGTGGACCTCCACCTTGGCGCTGTGAGGGACAGGGGTTGTCTCTGCTCCTTTGAGTACAGCAGCAGTAGCTCGTGTCTTTCTGCACCAGAAGCAAGAAAATCAAGACACAACAAAGAGGCAGAAATCAAGAGAGCATCAATGTCCTTGACAATCAGCCCTCCCTAATGAGTTACAGAAATTCATGCATCAGGCTTTGCACAGCTGGAGTACAGGAAATTCTGTTGTCAAAAATACTCTCCACATCAGCTGGTCTGAACAGAACGGTGGCATCTGCTGGAGAGGGGATGATGGCACACCTACTGAACAGCTACACAGGATTACAATTTGCCATCAGTGTAAGGGTACAGCCTCTCAAAGCAATTAGATAGTTCCTCTCAATTCCTCTATCACTCCTACCTTCTTGGGGGAATTGAAAGTCCTCAGCAGAAAGAGAGGGGTAAAGGGGCAGGATCTGTTTGCGATATCAGAGGTTGCTTAAATCTCTGCCCTAGTGAGAAGGTTATCTCCAGTAAACAGTAATGGATAAACTTTGTCAGGGTCTCAAAAAAAAAGGTCAAGATTCCTGAACCTACTGTCCTTGAAGGATTTAATTTTCTGAGATGGGTCTTGCTCAGAAGTTGATAACTCATTATCTGTCATTACTTCTCAAAGAAAACATTAGACTGGGTGCAAAGTGATGCTTAAAGAAGACCACAGCCATCAAACTCTGCAAACTGGACATCAGTCTTGTTTACCAGGTGTGAAAAACTGAAGAAAGTCAACAGAGCAGAAGCAGGTACCACATCAGCAGCTGGTCTGAAATTGCTATATTTGCTAGGCACAAATATTGCTTATCTTCTAAAATCCCCATCCAATCCTGCAGTCCTTTTATTGCTAGTAATTCCAAGCAGTTAAGAAAACAGCAAATATGGAAAGGTTAAAATGAAATTTTTGTTTTTTCTTAGAAATTAAACCTAAGAATTTGGGTAGATCTGAGCTTCTCCAGTAGGTGGTACAAAAAGTATTCTTCTGTTTTGCAGACATCTCTTGCATGACACTATTTTACTATTTTCAAGATCTTTCCTGTATTGGAATGCACAGAAATCACTCTACATTCATCCTCCTTGCAAGACTATTCTTCCTCATTTCACACACCCTCTCGAGCAACTCCATCCTACTCTGTTCCATTAAGTGTATTCATACTAGCATCAAAGCATCTTCTGAAAAGATGCATTTTGAGAACAAAAGTAACAAGTTTATTAGAAAGGGATTTTTTTTATCTCCCACATCCCATTTTCACTGTGATCCCTGTTTTCCCCCAACCCTCTCCCTTTTTGTACTGTGGAAAAAATCGATTAAGCTCTCCAGTATACATATTGCTGCAAACCTCATTCTCCTCCTGGAGATTTCTTCAGCTGTCAGGAGACACTTGTCCCCTTTGCCAGCATTGTTGGAGTGGCCTGCTAGGCTAAGGGGGTGGGGAAAGGGGAGTTAGAGCCTGGCAGATGCCTTTTTTGTCAAAGACAAAAGACCCCCTGCCATCCTCTCCACTTTTCAGTACTTTCATCCACATTGGATCAAAGTGCTACTCTGCATATGAAAGGAACCTGGCATTATTCGCCTCAAATTAGCCTATCGCCATCCCGCTAGCCTCCAAGTCTTCCCAACAAAAGCACTCACATCTGTTCCATCATTTGCCTCATCTTCGGGGTTTTTTTCCTTTCTGCTCTCAGTTTTTGAGGGCCATTCAACCCCTTGAATTATAGTCTGGGGAGCATCTTCCTTGCTCTGGGATCACTCAGCCGGACAATTTGCTTTTAATTGTCTTAAGGAATCATGGGCTGCTTTTGGGTCCTTCCCAGAGACAAACTGCATCCATTACAGCTTCCATTCAGCCTCTTCAGCCAATTCTTTCCCTTTTTCTCCTCCTTCTCAAAAGCACATTTCTCTGCTTGCTCTTCACCTGGAGGAGACCATTGCTTCTCTGGGCCAATGAACACTATTGCCCCAAATCAAACCAGGCCTTAAATCAAAAGCATCATGACTAAAAAGTCAATAATCCTCCTTTGTCATGGTAATGATCCAGGAGACCAAGTGTTGAGAAGAAAGCAGGATTTCTTGCTCCAGTGTGATGCAGCTCTTTAGAAGTCTGGTGAGCTTTCAACAGAAAGTTGGGACTGGCAATGCCAGTGCCTGAAGCCTGAACCCACCTACCGTGAGGAGCTCCTGCACACACAGGCGGGAGAAGCCTGATTTTGGCATGGGCTGAAAATGGCAAAAGGAGGTTTAACCCACCATTTGCAGCCTTCAGAGACATCTCAGTCACTTTCAGAACTGTTGCTTTAGTAATGAAGAGAGAAAAATGAGGCAAATTCTCAAACTTGAATCACTTCTGTGAGAAAGATTGGATTAAAGCCATTACCAGAGAGAGGTGGTATGAGGGACCTGTCCAGCCGACAAGAGACAAACAGTAGAAGTCAATGAAATAAAAGGAAATGGAAACTACTTTAGGATACTTATGAGTTACGCATTTCCCATGGGCTTCGTATTATTCATATTTGGGTTTTTTTCTCAATGCCAGCATTGCAAATAGAGGAAGCATCTTTTCTGTAGCAGCATCGTCCAAGTCACTTAGATGACATGCAGTTTGCCTCAAGTCAGACAAAAAAATGTAGACACAGGTAAAGGCAGTGAAGAATTTGATCTGTCTCTGCTGACAATAAACTCACACTAACACATCTTTTGCCAAATTTTTGAAGTGTGTCTTACCAGGACCAAACAGAAGACACTGAAAGTTTTAAGTTGTTGTCTGGAATTTAAACAGGAATACACAAACCAACCCGTTTTCAATGAGGAGCTATAAAAAACAAGGCTTTAGAAGCAATTAATGAATTTTTCCTTCTCTTCTTATTGCAGAAGGATGGTTGATAATGTTGAATCAAAGGAACACTACTTACAGCACTGCTGGAAGAACTGCAATGCATTTACTTTAACAGACTGCACTAATACATAGCCTTTTGTCTGAGTAATTTACAGTGATTTACAGTGTAAAATGTAATTTTTATGTTTCCATGGACTGCAGCAGAAATAAATGCCCCACAATGTGCTGAATGTGGGGTAAGACCAGCAGTAGAGTAGATTGTTCCCATTTCTCAGGATGGCTTGTAATTTACCACTGGACACCTCCAAGACCTCACAAGAACTTGCTCCCATTTTCTATAGGGTTAATTATGTGACTATGAGCCTGCAGCTGCACTCCTCCTGAGAAATCTCCATCTAAGCTTATTGGGATTCCTCCCTGTTCTGCAGGAATCTCCCAAGCTTTCATTCTATAGTGCATAGGAAGTGCATTCTTAGTACAGTGTAGAAAATCCTTGAACTGGTGATCCATATTTACACATTATTGGAGAAAGATTAATCTTTTTTTTTAATGCCATCTTTGTTAAAGATTTGGTAAATATTACCAAAGTTTGTTTCTAAAATCTTCACATATCAAATCTCCATCAGATACATTTTTACTTCAAGAAACAGACTAGCCCTTTGTCTAATTTCAGATTTCTATAGTCCTGAAGCAAAGTTTAAGGCAAAAAAATCCCCTTTATTTTCAACCTACTACACTTAGAATTCCTACCTGTCTCCTACTCAGCATTTCTTCAGTTAGCAATGTCCAGCTTCAAAATAATTTGGAACAATGACCAAAATGAAAAGAAATTACTAGCTGTCTTTATTTCTCTTAGAATATACTCACCTATCAATTTACAGACCTGTCTAACCAGTACACTAGTAGCAATCATTTCTTTCTTTTGTGCAATACTTACTTCACAAGGCACTTAACAGAACCATCTCAAGATTGTATTAAAAAATAAGCAAGTTGCAAGGCAAAAAACCTGAAACTAGGGTTTCCTGGGCTGAGACTAGATATTCTTTTAAAATTCAACATCGGCAACTGATGTTTTAGTTGGCATTTTGTTTGTTTGTTTTGAATAATCTTCTGCTAAAATAGTTGCTTTGATCCACTTCCTCTGCTTTCCTTTTCACTGGATAGTCTTAAATGCAGTTGAAACAAAATAAAAATCCTGAGGTTAACAGATTTTTTTTTACACTTTTTAACATCCACACAGGAAAATTATCTTAGAAAGGAAAAAAATTTGACTTTCCAACTGTAGAAAGCATTTAAAAAATGTAGAAATTATGACACTTCACTGTGTTTTTGACTGTAAGGAGTAAACTAGTAAAATTGCTGAAGACTACCTGTCTTTCACAGCTTAAGGACAACATTTAGAAGCACTTTCTATCTTCCTGATCCACAAATACAGACACTAAACAAACTTGGTATTAATGACATGGGGTTTAGCTGCCATGTTTTTTTCACTCAGTGCTCACAGATGCTCTTTGGAATGCTGCTAGATGAAAGAAAAAAAAATACCTTCAGTATTTTTTTAATTTGTCCTCTCTACCACAGGCCATGTATAGCTTAGGACTAAACAACAAAGATTGCTTCCTTAGAAATTTAGAATACCGAACATATTCTCACCAATATTTGTACACCTTTTTTTTGGTGGAATGAAAAAATTCAGAACACATATTTTTAATTGACTGGAATGCTTCCCCATCTTTCTGCAAAACTGATGTACATTACTTGCACAATTCCTCTATGTGTGAACAAATCAAGACTGCAAGGTTGCTGGAGTCAATAACCTAACCTTGCAGTGCCACAAACAGGCCCAGACAGTTATCATATGTCTTCTGGTAACCATGCAACAAGATCTTTGGGTTTTCTTTAAGTTCTGCCAGCTAGGAAAGCATGTTCTGTATAAAACATTCAGCACCGATAAAACATTTTTCCACTCAATAGAACAATTAGGCCAGGACTTTGGCTGCTGTTCCAAACAGAACAACAGTTTTGAACTGCTCTTTATGTTGTAGGCAACTATTAAGAGAAGGTTCTGGCTTCCCAAAGGAGCACAGCAGAGCTGAGATGACCTTTCCATCGGTACAGGGGTGAAAGGAAGATTTACATGATATTTCTATGTTGTTATATAATGTTACACTTGCAACAAAAAACTTCAAACAAGAACTGCTGGAATGGTCCCTAGCTGGTTTCAAGAGGATCAAAGGCTGGAAGTTCTCAATGCAAAAGTTTTCCAAGAGGAATGACTGACAAGATTTTCAAACAGTGAGACACAGACCTAAGTCTGTGTTCTTCATAGTACCTGTGAGCTCAGCCACACAACAAAAATAGCATGTCCCAAGGTAGGATGGGAATTTACAAGCCACCAGCTGTGCAGTAAGAACCTCCTAAGGTGATACCCTTAGAATGAGTCACATGGATCCACTGCCAGACGGCACCTCCACTCACCTCCCCGGCTGTCCACATTAGGACACGACCAGTTGTCCCGGTTCAGCCAATACACCAATCTGAAATATTTAGATTTTCAGACCCAGGAAAATCCATCTGCTGCCAATGCCATGAGGAAGCTGCTGTTTGGCACTTTGGAGCAAAAGGCTAGAAAGTATCTGGGTGGTTTTGTTACATTTTTGTTTCACTCTTGGAAAGAATTGTTTCATGCCAACAAGGATCCCTCAGGAATTTTAAATGGCTGTCTAAATTCAACTGATTTGCAACACATCTCCTATAAGGTAAACTGTTACTGGCAAAATATGGAAGATTTTAACCTGTGGTCTTCTGAACCAGTTTCAATGCATCCAAGCCAGAAGAAAAGAGTCTTATTTTCCTGTGCCAGCCCTGAGCAGTACTTGCTCACTGTACTACATGCCTTTATTATTCAAATTCCTCTGCTGCCTACATTTGAAAATAAAAGTGTTATATCATCAAAATGTAACTGCAGTCCATAAGGTAAGAAAGCAGAAGGATGCTAGCTCAAATTGGACAGCAGAAGCTTTATTAAAGGTCTCCTCCATCACTACCACTTGGAATGGTCAAAAAAAAAGGTACTGCAAGATTTTGTGGGGCAAAAAGCCATGAGAATATCTTTGAACTTAAACCTTTTAGACCAACTGAACAGAAATGTCTTAAACTTTTCAGTGAACAAGGTAGACAACTTTTCCAACTGCTAACCCTGTCTCCTTTAGCACTTTTGAGCCCTAGATAGTCAAATTATCTTTTTAAAGGCCAGGACAGGTCTCGTTCCCCACAGCAGTTCCAGCAAATGGTCACACACACTTACTGTCAGGGTAAGTGTTCTGGATAAACATTTGCTCAAAGATCCCTGAGAAAAGCAGAGCTCTCTGCCAAGAGCTCAGAAGTTTTGCTAAGTCACCGTGATTATGTAAGTCTGACTGGCAAGATTAAAATGGTCCAAGATAAGCAGGCAGGCTCTGAGGTGTGATGAAATGAACAGAAACAAGAACAAAGGATGTCAGGATTTATCTTATGGGCATGTTACACTTTGGCTTCAAAGTGAATTACTGGGTAGTTTTCCTGGGCTAGGCAGGGCAATGCTTTTCAGAAATTAGTGAAAAAGCCACAGTGTAACTGGTATCAACTCAACCAGCAACTCTCTGTATGAAAAAATGCAAGAATATATTGACTTATGGCCTGTAATATTCAGCACCAAAGCAAAATCTCTGGTGCAAAAGATTGTAAAGGATTCAAAAACATCAAGAGACTCAACTCCATTTTTTGAACAAAAAACCCTCAAGAAGGCCTGTACAGCATAAGCACGAGACTTGTACTACAAAAAGTCTACCCTTAAAATTTGGATTTGAATGAGAACACAATGTGTACAAAGTCCTGGGTTAAATTTCACTACTGTTATGCACCCCAAAGATCTGCTGAAGTACGCCTCCCTCGTGCATCATTACATTGTTAGTAGCGTGCACCTTCTTAGCGTCAGGCAACACCTACTGGAGCTCCTTATGCTTCTTTCTCTTCAGTCAAAATCTGAGATGCAGGCCCACAAGCCTTGTGTCTATGCAGTGTTGTGACACTGGATTAAGGATAAAAGAGTTCAGAGATTACTCTGGTATCGATCACTGATGCTATGAATTGTGACACAGAATAAGTAACATAAAGCACATAATCAGCCCTTGCAATATTCTACATATCCCACATCATATAGCTTCTATGGGGTTTTTTAAAATATTAATACACATTAAAGGATTAAAACACTCATCACAAACTCATATGCAAGGAAAATAAAGCTGGAATTGAAAAACTTGTGTCAAAATCCATCACACAGAAGAAAGAAACTCTCATAAACATGAACTTATACAAATTCTTCATTTGAGCATAGGAAAAATGCTGCCCTGTTGGTATTTTTGACTCATCTGTAAACTTTCTAACTAACAATTTCTGACACAAAGTTGCCTCCTAAGAACTGGACATGTGGTGTCTGAGAGCCAGAGAGGCGTCACTCCCAGGTGGGGAATCTTTTACCGGAGGCATTAACTGTGAGGGCCCCGATGGACTGGGTGGTACCGTGGCTCACAGGGAGCCCTTCCCAGCACTACCCTCACAGCATGCCCCAACACACAGTGCACCCTAACGCTGCAGCTCTTACACTGCATTCTCTCACGAGTCTGTTTCCAAAGCCGTGCTTGTTTGCTCTCCAAAGCAACCTTAGCTCCAAACCTCCCCTTCCTTTCTAGCAGCTGTTTTTTTCTGAGATGCACTAGCTTGCTTTCTACTCTTGGGAGTGGTTTTGCCTCCTTACACATGAGCAGGACAGGGATTCACTGACGACAGAGAAATGTCTGTATTACTTCTTGCCTAATTTTTTCAGACACAGCAGTATTTCATCAGGGAAGAAAAGCCCACAAGAGCCCTGCTAGTGTAGGAATCTTCCTAGACATTGCCCTAAGAACACATATCCAAAACCACCCCTCCACCAAAACCAGACTTGTGTTTCTCCCAGCCACACCAGTTTGTCAGGCTCTGCACCATTCAAGATTTAATAAAACTAAACAGAAACCTTACAGGACAACAGAGGTTCCTGTTCAGAACATGCCATATTTATTGTGTTGTTCAATGCACTTGGTTCTGAAAATTAAATTCACATCAAACATCTTGTATAGATCCAGCAAACCTTATATAGAATAAGATCTGTTTGTGACAGCTCAAACATGCTGTCACATGTTTGAGCTGTCACAAACAGATGTTTGTGACAAAACTGCATTTCAAACTCTTACATAAATCCCAGAAAGCTCAGAAACATGGTCACACTTCCAGAATCTGCTGAGAGGCTTGGAATTAATGTAAAAAGGAAATGAAAGTTTTTGAAGAGATTTCAGAAGCCACTGGATACCTTGCACATCACTGTGATCTCTGTGAGTCCAAAATGCAGTGAATGCACATGCAAATTTCAAGCACAGAGAACATTAAAGCCTTTTGTCATGTGCATGCACATCACTTTCCAAAAATTCAGCTCTAACCAGCTACATGCTTCCAGCTGAACAGTGCTGAAAATTAGGTGTAATACTTGCTAGTGTCTCACTTCATTGCTTCTACTCACCTTCTTGCATTCAAAAAAGGATTTCACACTCTATGAGTGCATTGAGCTGGTTGTGATACATGGGCTGAAGCCCTTCTTCTTGCTGCACAAACCAGAGCTCTATATAAATTCTCTTCCTTTTCCATTCCAAGCCCCCTCTTCCAGGCTTACTTGTGACCTGCTGGCATCCACTTTGACTGTGTGACTATGCAAATAGGCCACTCAGCCAATGAAAGTGCCATTGGTGGCATGGGGACCTGACAAGTCCAGTCAGAGCTCACTCAATTCAGTGCTCCCAGTTTTCTGCTGCTCCAAAGGAGGGAAGAAGGGTAGGGTCTGCTCCCGATGGTCACATGTTAAGTGCTGTCACATTTGCTTTTTATAATGAGGCTCTCCATACCTCCTGGATGCAGCAGCAAAGGGTGTCAATATTTCAGTATGACATTTGAGCTGCAAGGTGATGTATCAGATTTTCCTGACACAGCAGTATTGATTCTCTGCCTGATGACAAGAAGCACTGTGGAAGGAAGTGCTTCCACATGCACCCATAAATGGTGAGAATGAGACCACAGGGAAATAACTCACTCCCTTGGTATGTCCTCTGCTCATCATCAAAGCTTAGTGCCAAACCCAGAATCCCAATCCTCTGCAGCCTCTACTGCAATCCCTCCAGTACAATTCCATCCAGGAGACCTTTCAGATGAAGTGGACAGAACTGCTACCTGAGAACAGTCCTGCTTGTTTTGTTCACATCAGAACAGTGCAAGCTCGCAAACACAAAACAGCAGCACTACTGCTCAAAAAGTGCAAACCTGAGTCATACAGCAGGATCTCAGCATGTCCAACTGCATACACATTCCTGAACAGTATCAAATCAAGTAAAACAAAACTTAAAGCCTGTACACCCTGGCAAGTAACTACTTTATTCTCTATCCTTGGCTAGGGAAACAATCTATTCCAGCAACGGAATGTGGCATTTCTCTGAAGTCCTCTTTTTGCAAGAAGGATGGTCAGCTAAATGTCAATCCAAATGATGAATGTGTTCCCAGCCTGTCTGCTAGAGATCCACAGCCTCTGCTGGGAATATATCACTCCTCTGCAGAGGCCCTCAGAAAATATTTTAGCACATTTATTTTTTATCCAGGATGGAACATAGAGACAATTTTACTCACGTTTCAATTAATCCAGGCCCATGTTTTCAGTTTACTCAGCAATCACACAACTCTGCTCCAGAGGTCCTCAAAATTTTGTCAGGACAACCTTTTATCTTAAATTACTCCATGAAGCTCAAAAGCAACTGGGCCAACCCTCAGTACATTATGTCAAAGATGTGTTTGGTGCAGCACAGTGATGATTTAAATTTTGGTCAGACAGAGGAGTCATCCAGAGACACCCGGCGATTATACATGAAATGACTGCACATTTTGAAAAACTTCATCAAAAACCAAACCTAAGCAATTATGAAATAAAAATAATACATACTTTAAGCCTTTCATAGTTTTTTCTGTACTAATGGAATTGTTGCAACAGCACTACACAGAATGGTCTGAAATCTTCTGCCAGCAGAAAGGCTTAATTCAATTTCAAATCAAAAATAGCTGAAAAACTGTTTTTGATAGAAGTGCTGACATGTTTGACCTTCATTTGAAACATTTGAAAATTGTTTTAATTCATCTTTCTGCTTAATAATTTCCAGGGACAGGGCTTTTGTCTTGTTAAAGACTGTTACTACATTTGCCTAGCTTAGTTTCCTTGGATCTCATTTGTTTTCCATGAAAGTTCAAACAGACTGCCTAGCAGTTTGTAGTACCCTGTGCTAGTTCCTTTAGAAGCCTTGGCTGCATGTGCCCACTTCTGCGGGTTTTTAAATAGTTACTTTTACCAGGTATCTTCTCACCCTCCCCTCATCAGTAAGTTTCTGATGAAACCAGTATCAGTTCTATTCTTTTCCTGATGGTCCATAATAGCACTTTTTTAAAACAAAAATATTTGCTTACTTCAGCCTTTCTGCCATGCTCAGGTAGTCCAAGGCTGTTCTTTCAAGTCCTTCTCTCCTCTCCTCTCATCTTCCTCTCCTACCTCCACAGCTTCTGCTCCCCTGCTGCAAAATGGTGCAATGAATATTTGGGCATAACAAGGGCAGACCTGCTGGTGGACAGTGCTCAAAAAACTGGCCACCAGAAAAAATATTTTGTACATTACTTGCTTATGTCCATTCAATTTTTTTATCACACTCATTAGACTTCACAGCTTTATCTACCCTATAAGAAAACTCCTAATTTAACAAGTCAAAGAAAAGTATTAAATGACCACCAACCTGTAAGTCAATTTCCCTTATTTGGAAGGGAACCTAAATAACAAAGCATCAGCTGCATAAGTAACTGTTTTGGCTAAACCCAGACAGTCCTCTGAAACTTTTATCCTACTTTTGAAGGGCAGCTACACACTGACAGGTTACTAGATGGAGTGGGAGTGGTTGTAGAAAGGGAGTCCTGTGGTCGCTTTCTATAAAAAGTTTTTTTACAGTCTTTCAAATTCTTAACTGCTGACACAAGAAAATATGTCTGCTTTTGTCATAACGTTCTTAATCCTCACCCCTATTCTTTTCAAAAACAAAGCATGGGGTGTCTTTCAAAGGTGTTGGCAAGAATTACAGCTAACATACAAAAGCCTTGCAGAAAGCACACACTCTGGAGGGGAAAAACGCCCCACAGTTAACAAACAGTCCAAGTGCTACCACCAGGTTCCCTTTTCATAGGGTGACCAGATGGTTGCACCAAGCCTGTTGAAACAGCTCACCAGGAACTACCAGAAACTTGGAGCACGGGCTCACTGCTGTCACTAAAGCTTCCAACTGCAGAAGTCCTGCTCTGCAGATGTGAAATATCACAACCTCAGACACACTGCTAAAGCTCCCAAAACATTTGCTGCTTCTCTTTCCAAGCAATGCATACCAAACATGGACTTTAGCTAGAGCACACACAGTGCCCTGTGCTACGGGGCACAGCTGTACCACAGCTTACGAGTCTGCAGGCACACATGGCTTGGGACTCGTGCAGCACTGCAAAACACACTGCACTCAGGATCACTGCACAAACTGACACGGCTGAATGAACTAAAACACCACAATCCTTCCACATTCCATTTTATTCTTCGTATGTTCTGACATTATTTAATAAGTATTTGATATCAAATAAATGCTTATGGGATTTACTACATTAATGAAATAAATGTACAGTTACAATTAATTTGTAACATTTCTGACAAATTTGGGTTTCTAGCTTGTCATATCTCTTGAGCTTCCAAATCAAATGGGCACAGAAATCAAAGAACTTTTTAGACTTAGAAACAGGCAGTATGTTTAGGCAAGCTAATTTATGAGGTCTTCCCAGGACAGGGGCTCTCACTGCAAACTGAATGAGGCTTTCTGTAATAGGCTAAGGAGCTAAAAATAACAAAATTGATTGTGAACTCCTGGGTCTCTGTCTCAGTACGTGAAGATTTATTACAACAAATTTTGGTGGGGTTTTGGTTTGTTTTGGTTTCGCTTTTTCATTTTTGGTCAGATTGTTTTAATTCCAAGGTCAAAAAGGTCACTAGAACTTCCTCTTTGCAGATAGCACAGTATTTCACAACAGTTATGGTAAAATGTAAGGATAATCTCAGGTGGATCAAATCAAAATGTGGGAAGCAAAAATCAGGATCAATACAAAAATAAACATGAGGAATTATTGAGAAGGTAGTCATACCATCACAGGATCTGTGGGTGGCAAGGCATTAGAAAATTTGTGAATCAACAACATGATGTTTTTGCCAAAGCAGTTTCCAGTAGTGTAATACATAACAACTGGGAGGTAATTAAGCTGTCCTATCCAGTCCTGTCAAGGCCTCTGCCAGTCTCTTACATTCTGTTTTGTACACTACTGAGAAAGAAACAAGTTCAGAGTCCAGAGGAGAAAACGAAGACTGTTCAGAGGTTTGCAAACATAAGCTACCGGAAAGGATGAAGATACTGACTTAACCAATTCAGGACAAAAGAAGCCTGAGGAAAGAGACAGGCATCACCACTGTTCATCCTGCCTACACAAGACAGTTAACAAACGAAAAAGTCAGTAAATTATAGTCCACAAGAAGAAGACATCAGCTTGCAACAACAAATGTGTTGGGTATGAGGTGAAGCTAATATGGGAAGGAAAGAAGAGGAATGCATTTCCCTGGGTCACTGTACAGTTTCCAGCACTGCACTTAAGACACCATTAGCTTCATTTCCATGCATCATTTTTCTTTACTTTTACCTTGGGACAAGAAAATAAATTTAATTCAGGAAGTCTTTTTAACGGTCATAAGCAAATGCTCTCATGCTATAAAGTATATGCTTCCTCAGGCATGAAGACAGCAACTCTAGGCAAATAAACTGTTAGGAAAGGCTGAGTTGCAACATCCCTGTGATAGTTCTTCAGCCTTTGACACCTAATTCATCATGTCCTTACTAGTCTTGTGAAGCTGTACTCTTAAGGAAAGGAAGCTCAAAAAAAGGGCTCATTTCAGAAAGTAGAGTAAGTAGAATACTGTATATTACCTGCATTCAGACAAAAAAAAGGCAAAAAGGAAACAAGTTCTGTTCTTACAAGCCATACTAGAATTCATGGACAAAACCAAGAAAAGCGTCTCCAATTGTCATTTCCTACAATAGCAGTATCAATTGAATTGCCCAGGTCCATCTCCATTTTGAAGTGACGTAATACTTGGGGATTTTTGCTTTCTAAAAGGTTTGTTGCCTTATTTTCCCAGTTATCTCTGAAACATTCCTCATTTTCTAGGTCAGGCTACTTTGCCCAGAACTTTCCCGTTTCACATGGTACCAAAATACCAGATCTTAACAGCCCTGAAAAAGTGATTGCTGAAATGAAACCAACAGCTCTATTGACTGATAGGTTGCTCCAGCCTCTAGTCTTTTTTGCAAATTTGTTCCTCCCTATTAAAAAGGTTTCAGCTGCTGCTGTAACACTGTGCTGGTTTTGGATGGGGTAGAGTTAACTTTCTTCACAGTGTCAAGTATGGGCCTGTGTTTTGGGTTAGTGCTGCACACATGGTTAATAACATAGGGATGCTTTTGTTATTTCTGAGCAGAGCTTACATAGAGCCAATGCCTTTCCTGCTTTTTGTACTGCCAGGCTGGTGAGGAATTTGGGGGATGGCTGGAAGCATGGGAGGGGACACAGCCAGTAAAGGTAACCCAAACTGACCAAAGGGATATTCCAGACCATGAGACTTCTTGCTCAGTGTTTCAGGATGAGGAGAAGAAGGAGGAATGGGGAACATTTGGAGTGATGGAATTTGTACTCCCAAGCCACTGTGAGGCGTGAGGGGGCCCTGCTGTCCTGGAGATGCCAAACACTTGCCCGCCCATGGGAAGCAGGGAATGGGTATGGCTTTTGCTTTTCCTTTTAAAGTGTCTTTATCTGGGCTGACTATGAGTTTTCTACCTCTTATCGTTCCACTTCTCTCCCTGATCCCATTCATGTGGGAATAACCAAGCTGCTGCCTGGGGCTTGGTTGCTGGGTTGCTGGCTGGGATTAAACCACAACAACTACAAACCTGAAACTGTGTACCAAACATTGTACACACAATAATTAAGAACCATCTAGAGCAGTGAAAAGAAATGTATGCAGAGAGAAAGTCAGCAATCAAAATAATACGTTAGTCTTCCCAAAAATTAATATCTGAGAAGACAGACTATAAAAAGCATATGCTCCCTGGCAGTTTTGTTAAACTCCACAAATGTACAAGATATGAAATATTTCTGTTTGTTACATGACAAAACAAGTCATCTTAGAGATTATTTACATAGTGATGGTTATACCTATCTTGGAATCATGAGACCTGGTGATAAAAAATTCATCTACATCATATGAGCTCAGTAGCTGTCTGCAAAACAGCTTAGTCAGGAACTTTAATAACTGCCAACTGCAGGTCCTTAAATTTCAATTTTATTAAATTAAACCAGTCAGTTTATCTTATAAACCTACTTAATATACCAAGTGTCATTGTTGAATTAGCTGTTAATTTAGTTACTGAGGAGAAATTATTCATGGATACCCACAGCGCTCAGAAGCCACCCAACTGATTCTTACAGCACAGACATACTCTCAAGATATTTCTAGTAACCAGAAAAGGTTGCTGAAAGTGAGACTACAGCCAAGAGACTGCAGTAATCTCTGCTACAGATGACTCCCTTCTACAAGTCTTTATGCCAGAAGGCAAAAAAACCCCCAAAAATCCCACTGAAATAATAAGTCTCACAAAGAGAATTCTGATTTTCCCATACTCCAATCCTTCTTGACAAATCATGTTTCTACCAAACCCTATCTCTCAACTCCATGTCTTTCTCAGATCCCCTTCACATGTGTCACCTCCCATCACACTGCTGCTTCAGCTTAACACACTCATATGCACACACACACACACACTTGAACAGGAATGTGTGTCACAGAATCACAGAAATCACAGCGTCATCTAGGCTGGAAAATACCTTTGAGATCATAAATCCAATCTATGACCAAACACCACCTTGTCAAACAGGCCACAGCACCCAGCGCCACATCTAGTCTTTTCTTAAACAGCTCCAGGGATAGTGACTCCACCAGGCTGCTCCCTGGGCAGCGTGCTCCAATGTCTGTCCAGCGTTCCTGAGAGGAAAACTTCTCCTGATTCCAACCTAACAGAATTCACAGGTAGAGAGCTCTAGTCTTTCCCTACTGCCTTACACTGCCAGAAACTTGAAAGCCCATGAGAAATCTGCATGGAACAGCTGGATCTTTTAAAGACTGCCAAGATAGCAAGAAAACAGGCACTCTTGGAAATGCTGGGCAGAAGGAAATCAAAGCTATCAGAATTTCAGAACATGCACAAGAAGTCAGCACAATGCATATCCATCCAGCTTTCTGAAAATCAGAGTGATGTTTTTCAAAATGGGCTGTCCAAAGAGAATTAACCTATGATTTAATTCCTGTGTATAAGATGTTGCATTTCAGAAGTCCTGTGACTCTTTCAGCCCAATTCAAAATCACTGGCAGTCAGTAGGACTAAATAAAATTTAACTTTTACATGCAAATATAATGAGAATTAAAGTTTAAAAATTTAGAAATACAAAAATTTCAGAGCCCTTCCATGTTTCCTGTTGTCACAAAATTAAAGTCACACTGCAATTCAAAACAGGGAGATCTTACCGAAACCTAGAAAATTGTAGTGGAAAAATAAAGCCTTTCCCACACACTTTTACTTGCACCTTTGAAAGCCAGACCTAGAAAATATGATTCCTTGCCTTCTGGCTATGAACAATCCAGTCGGGAGGGAGAATAAGCATCAGCTACCAGGGTTGTGCTGAAAGACCCTTTAAGCTACAGAACTCAAAGGACATGGCTTGTATTCCCCAAGTCAGTCTTCCTCCTGATTTATTCCCTGTGATAATAGTGCTGTATCAATGCTAATAAAAAGTGTGAGTTGTATGTGTAAAAGGTTCAAATCTCCTTTGACCTGAGTTATATCACATTTCCAAAAACGTCACCACCTGAGATCACTGAAAGATGATTGTTTGTACCTGTCTTTGTCTATCCTGCCATCTTTGCTGTAAGCATAATCCATGGAAAAGATACTCAGCAAAGGAAAGTTAGCCACAACCTCCACTCTGCTCTAGGCCAGAAATTGTGCTGATGCTTTCCCTCAGCATCTCTGTTACATAGCAACACAGTTGAGAGCATGGCCAAACCAGCAAGAAACCGTCTTCTCACCTCCAGCAATCTGAGCTGTTACATTGCACTAACAGCTGGAAAATCACTTGTTCACAGTCCTTCTGCACTGATGTTGATGATGGGACTGTCACAACACAGGCAAAGTAATAGTGGGGAGATTCAGACCTAACATCTTTTAACAAACAGTCTCACTGAAAAGAAATAGGACTCTTTAAATAGCTCTTTCAAAAATCCAGAACTATGCCGACTTTGGGTTATCCCAGGAAAGATTTTTAGAGGCAGACTGGAATATAAGAGTTCAAATAATACTGAGACTACAAAGACTTGTTCTTGTAACCACCTAACTCTTTTCAAAATCTGCTTCAGCCAATACATATTTACTTATCTTGCAATTTGCTGGCAAACATAACATCCAGGAGCAAAGGGATGCTCTTCACACTGCAAGAAGCCTACAGGAAACTGTACATCACCCCCTGCACTAAACACAACCCCCTTAAGATGACACGTAGGCTTGAACTAAAACTTGCCATGACACAGCTTAACTCATTTAACCATGAGAAGAAAAAGCACTCAAGAGACAAAACTCTCAAGAACATTATCTTAGGCTGCAAAACAGCATCTGCCAACACACCCTCTTCCCCAGTTGAAAGGCACTTACCCTCCTGCTGTTTTCTTAACAGGCCCATTGGTGACAGAAATGTGAAATACTGTTCCAGTCTCCAAAATAATTCATTTACAATCACCAGAGCCCTGAAAATAGGGAAATCAGGAAACAACAGCTATCCTCCCCTCCACAAAAGTATGTAAAGTCACTGGTGCAACACTATCCTCTGAAGCACTTTTGTTTTAGAATATAATCTTTCCAAACATGAAAATATAATTCCTGCTAGAGAAACTGAGGTCTATTAAGAGGAAAAACACAAAACACCCAGCTACTGCTGGGTCTTTGCCATACTGGGCCACTGTCAATCTTAATAAAATTCATGGTAAAATTAAACCAACATAAATAAACAAATCCACATTCACTAAATCCTTTAATAGGAAACATCATAAAGAAAAGCAGTATCACCTGAGATTAAAAGACGTATTAACAGATCAGTGGAGAAAGTAAGCAAAATAACCCCATTCTGGTATTTGCTTTTGTTCTATGTAATTATTTGTCTGTTGCTTACAGGACAGATTTTGTACCCATCCAGGAAACTGTATGTATTGTAATCTTGATGCATTCTTTCTACTTTTTTACCAAAAATACATTCTTAGCTCTTGAAATAAAATATTTGAAATCTAATTTATTACCATATCTTCACAGCATGTGAAAAACCTAGACTTCTCAGGGAACTAAATCCACCTTCATTCAAAGCAGACAGACTACCTCCCATGTCACCTCAGCTTGCTTTGCAGTAACAACCGTGTTCTACCTCCCTAAAAGGCTACTGAAATGGCTTGTTACTAATAAGGGAGCTAGATTCTCAGGCTAGGAAAGGAACAAAGAAAATGAACCTAGAGTGTGAAAGCATGTGGCCAGGCTGTATTTGTTTAGGAAAGTCAACAGCAGAAGCAGCATGCTACCATCCTCTGTTCCTGTGGACTCTTTTGCTACTGCTATTTCCAGTAGCACAGCAGTATTCACTGCAACATCTCCCTGACAGCTCCACACAGCACTGTTAATCCTGATATTATACAAGGAACAGAAGGCACAGTACAGGCAGAAATGCAAGGGCAGGTCTCAGAATTAAAGCCAGGTCTTCCTATTATAATTTCTCAGCTGGGAAACACCAGGCTCTTTTTCCATCCCATATTATCCCAATAATAATCACAGTACAGCCTTTTTCAAACTATCATCAAGATTACATTAACAGGTTCATGGTTTTTTTTCAAACTTAGGCCTCTCTGGCTTTTTCACAAAACTTTTGGTAGAAAAGAGTTTCCCCCAGATCCTCAGAGCATCTCTAGTCAAAGCCCACTGCAGAACTGGCAATCAGGAATTGCAGGGCTGCCACAGAGCTGGCCGAGGACACAGAGCATAGGTGAGACATGGAGGGCACCACATCACCTGATCACCCTGGTCAAGATACACGGGAGCTTGCAGGAACACAACAGCAACAGCACACACTTCCCCTGCAGCACACAGTACCTGTTTGCAGAAATTTGCCTCCAGCCACCACTTGCAAGTAAGACTCTCCATCTCCTCCTCCTGAACACCAAAGCCTGCTCCTACTCTACAGCTTGTCTTGCAGGCTTTGCCTGGCATTCTTGAACACATCCTTTGGGCTCAGACTTCTTTCCTTTTCACTGAATGCCAAGTCTCTGGTATGTGTCAGAGCTGATCACTGCAGAGCACGATGGAGCAGGGGACTTGCAAAACCTACTACACTGCCATGCAGGGTCCAGACCAGCCTTGCTTATGTTGTGTGAACAAATAACATGGATATTTCAACACACTGTTCCTCTGAATCTATTACAGTGAGCTAATTATGCAATAGCATTTGTTGCAATCTGATTCACTCCTTTATGGAACCACATCTTGTTCAGCTCTCCCTCCTGGCTACAGCTGAATAAGAAGCTAGCCAGGCCTTGGAGGGATGCAACGTAAAAGCTAGGAAACCATGACCTCAGAGGATAAAAAACCTGGAAAACATTTAAGGCCAGCACTTACTAATTCAGCTGTCCTGATTACCATTCTTTGACCTGTTGGAACTGTGGGAAATAGTAAAGGTAAAAATATTTCCAGAAAGCTGTAAAAGCAAGCCTTAGAAACATAAAGAACAGAAAGCTTAGAATTAGTTTCAGCTGCAAAATCTGAAAGTAGAAAAAGTTACAATAGTAAAGCAAGCAAGGACATGAAGCAATAGCTTGAGTTTTAGTCTTGGCTAAGATAGACCTTAAGACTGCAGAAAAATATGCCTAGCAAGATAGTAGAAGGTATTAAGCTTAATAATGAAGTATTGTGTATTGTTAATAGGGAGCAGACAAGCAAGCACTATGCGAAGCAAGTGTATATGTGCTTTTAGTGATTGGCTGGAACAGTTGTCTGTAAGCTTTAGCAACATGCTATTGGCTAGAAAGCTTTTAAAATGCTCTTTAACAAAGAAATCTTTGGCTGCTGCTGGCAAGATGCGAGCTATTGCCATCTTTCTATTGTTTCAACTATGTAATGAGGATGATGCTTCAATAAAAGCTAAAGGAACATATCCAAGCAGTCCCATCCTGTTCATGAAAAAAACACCAACACAGGAACAAGTAAGACTGTTTATCAGAAGGTCCAAATCAGCAGACACACAAATCACATTACAAGGTAGATAGTTGAATGGAAAGTTCTCCTGTAGATCCAGTCCCAAACTAGTTCCTTTTCCTGTGCTCCCTTCCCATTTCTAGGGAAGTTATCTACTTCCACTTTGAAAGATCAGTGGAGACAACAGATAAATAAGTCTGTTAATGTGTCTCATTCTCCTGTAGAAGATACAATAATTTTTTTCTACAGTATACCATTGCTAAGAGAATATCTGGTTCCTCCTCTCATCCTCTCTAATTTCCTTGCTTCTAAATGCAATTTTCTGCATGTATTTTCCACCATCCTGTGCTGTGTCCAGTCATCACTGGACCCTTCTCTGGTCTGCAAGCCATTAAGTATATGTCTTCTATGTTTTCTGAATAATCCAATCTCTAGATTTTGTAATGACAAGCTAGAATCATAATTCCTAGTTTTTACAGATAAGCAGTGAATGCAAAATTGACATTAATGAGTCAGGCTGTGCTGCGATGGTGGGAACTGCTATGTTCAATCTCTGTCCAGGATTTTCATGTTTCACTGCTCACCGGAAAGAATGCGAGTGAATAAAAGATGTCTTCTTGTGCAATTTTCAGTTGTAAACTCTAGCTCAGGAGAGGATAACTGATCTACAAAGCATAACTGGAGTCCTTTTAATGTCTGATTAGATGGAGCACAGAAATGCAAATTAAATTCAGTAGAGCCTTCTATGTAGCAGGCTGCACATCAGGGGCAGATTTACTAGTCATGTCAGCACAAATCAAAAGATGAAAAGGTTAGAAATACTTTTGTCAACCACACAGGAAGAGGGCTCTCTGCTATCACAGACAGCACTAATAATTACCACTAATAATTACTGATGCAGTACTAGGCAATCTTTGGTACATTTCTGCAGACAACTTGCATTACAGAATTATAAGATTGCAGTCAAACAGAAACCATAATGGGCTACAATCCAATGGGCTCCATACCTGGTTTTCCACACTCCAACCTGTCTGCTCTTCCCAACACAAGCCTTTCTTGTGAGTCTACAAAGCCCTTGCCTAGCCCTTGCCTAGCCACAAATCAGCACAGGGATTCATGGCTGGCAAAGCCATGTGGAGTCCTCACTGTTTCACCAGGACAAATTGTGAGACTCTCCACAGGTCCTCAAATGACCTGGACATCTAAAACCTGAAGTGATATATGAAAAGTGATAGAGAATATCAAGAAATTCTCTCATGAGCTGTACCCCATGTCTTTAATTCTGCAGTTAAGCATTGCTTTATGTAGCTGCTACTCCATTTGCCACCTGAAGTGATGCACAATGAGTGACTCGCCCCTACATCTCAGGGGCAGAGCCTGGTGTAAGAATAACCACCTTGAAAAACCTTAGAGCCAAATTCTGCAAGGCTACACATTGCTTGAACATCAGAAAAACAGAGTAGGAGCAGATATGCATGGAATGTAAACACTCAAGAGCCACCAGATGTCTACAGGGCATGCAAAGTGCCTGCCACTGACATAGCTTGGAGAAGCAGAGGGGAAAGCAGTGATGCCAACACTAGGAGCTGTTCCTAGTGTTGTGCCACTTATCATGCGCTGTCACTTACTCAATGACTGCAGTATCTCAGACTTATAGTCTCTGTCCTTGAGAAATTTCACTTCAGCCCTCTTCGCTCCTGTACTAACCATTTCAAAACCCATTTTCCCACAGCTGCTCATGCTGGGCAGTTTTGAAGGCTAAACTAGCAATCCCTTTGCTGTTTGACTCATGCTGGGACAGAGCTGTTTCCTACCAGGGTTCTGCCACTCTAAAATAAGATGGTATGTGACTGATAATAAAATCATCTTCTAGGTAGGAGCTGAAGCTGAGAAATGGATTGGCTTCAGTCACCATTCTCTGAGACCTAGACACTTCACCAGATTTTCATTCCTGTCAGTCTTAGCAACAAGATAGTGCCTTAATTTTCTCCTGCCACTCATATTAGAGGTCATAGCAGAGATAAGGGATGACTGCTCCTACTCAAATCACAGTACAGTTTCTGCCTTCATTAAAATTAAATGCAGTACAGCTTTCAGAAAAGTGCTTTCCCAGCTGTATTAACTCTTAGCTATGAAAGCCCATCAATAAAATCCTCTGCTGGAACTGTCTGTGGCCAGGATAAAATTCTTGCTATCAGCTAACTCACCTCTAGGGACTGAAGGGGATGGAATAACATCTTGTCCTGGACAAATGTTATTAAAACCTGAGTAAGTTATCTACAGGATGCGAGAAAACCTATTGTAATACTTACAATACCTAATGTGAATACTCATACATTGGTGAATCTCCAGGTTTCCATTTTATGACATACAGCTAGACCTTGGATGATAAATTGACTAGTTTCTAGGATTGCCAGGCTGGATTAAAACATAGTGAGAGCAGAGAGCAAAGAAGACTTCAAGCAAACCAGCAGTGCCAATGCAAACACTTGAGCTCTGACACTGTACAGACAGGCATTTGCAAGCAGAGATCCTGGGACTGAAGAAGATCATGGTCAATTTGGTATGAGATCCCAGCTTCAAAGCAGATGTTCCTCCTAATTCAGCAGTACTGCACCTCTGCATGGCATAGGTGACTGGGAAAAAAATGAGGGGACAAAGAGGGGAAAGAAAAAGGCCCTGAACAGAAGCAGTGCACTGTGCTCTGGGACAGTGTGGCAACATGAAGAACCTCTGGTTCACTGAAAGTCCTTGAGAAAGGCAGGTGAGCATATAAAACCAGGAACCTCAGCTAGGGAGAAAATAACTGAGAAAATGAAGCAGCTCTAGAGCAAATGGCTTCTTGCCAGCCTTGAAACAAGTCACGTTTTTGTTCCCTCTGCCAGGCAGAAGATGACAAATGTCTGCACAGCTCTCACCACCAGACCCCGGGAAGCTCATTAACCTTCAGTGGAATGGGACTATGTGCTCTGGGAAACCCAGAGCATTAGCACATGCTCTGGCCTCCCCTTCCCAGCTGGAGGGAAGGAAGGGCATTCCTTTTTACTTCACAAGGGGCTGTCAGTGAGTGGAAACCTAATTCTTATCCCACCCCTCCCTGCACATCTGGCTGTGCAACCTGCAGAGCATGCAGATGTGCAAATCCAGCCAGGAATGCAGTCCTGCCTGAGGCTATTTTCAAGCAGTTTGTAGCACAAAGTCTTGGCAGTCAGACTGGCAGGAATCTGGGCTTCCTTCTTGGCCATCTCCTGGCACCAGCTGGTGCATGCACACTGAGTCCAGGAGCACAGTGGGGAGACCTGCTGCCCTGAGCCCTGCACCCATCTGCCAGGACATCACACATACTGCCTGCAATGCTGAAGGAACAAACATTCAGCAGACACCAGCTTCCAGGAGGCTTGCTGCCACTACAACAGAGAGTTCAAACAGCAATGCTTTTGCAGGGCTGATGCCTGTCACCCAAGAGTCAGGAAAGTTTGCTTAATGGTTGCCTTTGTCTTCAACCATGAAGTAAAAGTGCTTGCTTGATTACAGTCAGAGCTCAGCCACTCACTCCACTAGCTTGCATCAGACCTATCCAACTGTGAATAACAGTGTGTATTCCAGGAAAAATACTTGAAAGGAAAAAACCAAACCAAACCAACAAAACTCTGGCCAGAGGTTGGTTTTAAACTGTAAAAAGGAGCCAGGCAAGAAAGTTAAAACTCAGTTCTAGATCTGTCCCTTTGTGCTTATTCTAGAAAAGAGCAGGAGCCCAGAATTTGGCAAGGGGAAGGAAAAAAGAATTCTGCTCATCCTGAAGAGGAACAGAACCGAATTTCTGATGCCTGTGGGGTTCAGAGGCAGCAAAGAAAATTACAGCAGCAGGATTATATGGAGCATCATAGTACCAGGCAAACCAGATCTGACTTGATAGTTGCTATAAAACTAGGCCCTGGATGTGGGACAAAAGGAAGAATGACCATGTGAAGCAGAAAATGGGAGTAACTCAAATCCCTATGCTTTTACCTCTCCCTTTCTTCAGCTAGACACACACGCCTCAGAGTTTGTCATTGCTGCGAATACAACCATGTGAGCACCAAGTAACATTTCATTTAACTTCTGCAATCCACAGTGACATCTGCCCTAAACCTCACTGCTGTTAAGATAGGGAGAGAAGAGGAAAACACAGCTGAAGGGAAAGTAGAACTGAACCTGAGTGTTTCTATTAACACTGTGTCCAAAGCTCTTGACAGCTCTGTTTCCATACTGCATGGCAAATGCCCCAACTTGGTGAGGTCTAGCACCATGCAGCAATTCTACTGACCTGCTTGAACCAACAGGCTCTCAAGAGATCTCCAGCATCTATATTAGGAGCAAGAACAGAAAAGCGTACAGCACATGGGACCACAACTGTGTACACTAGGGAGATACTACTGAGTCACTCCATTACTCCACTGCACTGCCTGAGAACTTGCTTGATGCCAGCATGCAGTCCTGCACTCCCTGACAAGGCACAGCCACCAGCTCTGAGTTCAGCAAAGAGCCCAGAGGGTGGCTCCTTCCAGAGAGGTATCCCACAGGTAGGAGGATACATAGAAACAACAATTATGGATGAATATACATCTCCTAAAGACAATGGTATGTGGAAACACCTGTTTCTCCTGTCTCAGTCACACAGAATCACAGAAATAACTAGGTTGGAAAAGACCTTTGAGATCATCAAGTCCAACCTATGACCTAACATCAACCTTATCAACTAAACCGGACTCTAACTCATTTAGGTTCCTGAGCTAAGGACATAATTCCTCTAAATTTTAAATGTCTGCTTAGCTGCATGTGCATCATACATGGTAAATGGAACATGAAAGCAGTGCCACGTATTTCCCCCTGCAAGCCCGTGATCTCTGGAGGTTACAAAAACATTATGCTGCAACAACAGAGGCAACACATCTTCCCTAATCCACCACAACAGGGAGCAGATTCACTCATGACAGGTCTTCAAAACACGATAATAGCCTTGAAATGCTACCTGTCAGAAAATTACCTGAGCAAGGCAATGTCTTTGGCCAGGTTTCCAACACTCACTGAGCATGAGGAGGACAGAAGAGATACCCCCACCTAACTACAATGCTATCTCTAACAGTGACAACATAATGACATTTTGGAAGCAGATTTGTAATCATGGCAATGAGCTCCAACTATTCCTTTGGTAAGCTGGAAATGTTAACTTTTATTGTTAAACTGGACAAGCCTAAAATAGCAATCAGATTTTGGCCAAAAGCAGATTACTCCCAGGGAATTCATTATAGTGCCACTGTGTATACATGCTGCAACTTCCTCAGACAGTAGGAACCTCAGCTGGGGAGGAAATACTGAGAGTATGAACAAGCAGAGTGAATGAATTCAGGTACCTACCATCACCACTGCTGCCACAATTTCCCACCTCAATGCACCACCCTGACACTGCTGCTGTCCCAGTAACCTTCACGAAGCACTACTCTGGGGACCAGCTCAAGCATCTTAACAACAGCACACAGGAAAGTGTCTGGACAGCCTTGAATTAAGGGGACCTGGAAATACAGATGCTTTTTAAATCATTCCTGATCTGTCTGGTGCTCCCTATGCTCAGTGCCACACATCAATGACAAGCTGGGGCTGTTATCAATTACCAAAATCCCAGTCCCCCACTTAACAGCACCAGGTATGGGAAGGGCTTTTGTGGATATGAGGGGACTAGTGTCAGACCACATGCTCACAGGGGACACTGCCCACCTGCCATGCATCCCTGCACCTGTCACACTCTGTGCCAGACAGAAACAGGCCCTTTACAGTGTCCTGGAACAGAGGGAAACCATTAAGGTTAAGGCAGGGCCTTAGTGAGATGAAGGCCCTGTTGAATTCCAGTGGATCATTACTGACTAACCTGAGCAGGAATGTGGCTTCCAGGCAGCATTATGGCTCTAAGGTCCCACTTCATTCCTTGCTAAGCAGCTAAACAGAGTCCAGAAGAGATGATACCTGCTCCCTAGGGACCTTTCTCTGCAGGCACTGCAGCACTGCATGCAGACCCACAAGTCTTTTGGTTCCTGTCACACACACACACACACACACACACACACACAGAGCTGATGTCTGAGGGCATTTCTAACAAGGTAGCAAGGCCTCCAGTACCTCAAGACCCCCTCCTATCAACTTTCATTTAAATGTTTCTATAAGATCACCCCATTTGCAGAGGATGTGCAGCAAAGAGCACACAGCTTAGACCTGCAGATGCCACCCCATTCTTGCCTGCTTAAGTCACATTACTTCTGCTTTAGAAAACCTTATTGTCCTATGACTCATTGTAAGAAAAACGTCTGGTTTCACATTAGCATAAAGATAGTCCCTGGCCAGATAGATCAAAATGTGCATTGATACCTTGCACAAATCAGGAGATACCTAGAAACAGTTTCTGTTTCAGAGAAATATCTAGTGGCAACTTGAAGTCTAAATAATGGTAGCTCCACTAGGTCCAAAGGAAATTTGTTTAACTGGCTAATTGCCTTCAGTAGAGACCAACTACATTGAATCTGATAGTGTGTTTCCTCAACAACATCTAGGCCACTAGACATATAGCATTTCTTATATTATCCTGCTGCCTCAAATACCCAAGCAATTTTAAGGAATAATTTGTCTGTTTCTCTGGACACAACTTGTCGGATCAAGTCCAGTTTTTTGGGGTTTTTTAACTTTCCTGTTATAAAAGCATGGTCTTCAGTTCCCATAATTGTGTAGCTCTCTACTGGCCACTACCTAGCTCTTCAATGCTCTCTGAAGTGCTGACACCAGGACTAGGCAGCATTCCTGCACTAGGATCCTCAGAACATCTCTCCCCTCCTTCTGTCACTCACATGAGGACTGCAAGTTCCCTCGAAGCTGAACTACTAAGCTTGGGAGTAGTTAACTGATATCTTCCAAGCCTGTTGCACCACCAGGATATTCCAGACAAGGCCTCCAGTCTTGCTAGCTTGACATCTGTGCCTTGCTCTAGATGTACACTGCCACACAGCACAGCTGACCTGTTGTGTGCATCCTCTCCAATCGCAGCATTCCCGCACTTGTGCCAACGCTTACGCAGCATTTGTATCACTGGCACAGCTGCTGGGTAACACAGGACCAGGAACAGACACCTTCAGTACTTCTTTACCTTATTTTTTTAGCTTCCCTACTCGCGGGTGGAGGAGACTCCCCATCTGCAACAGTTTCATAAGAATGCGTTAATATTCTCGGCTATTTACAATAAGCCACTTTGATTTTGTCTGGCGTGTACTCCCATATCAGAGTATCACCAGGAATAAGGTAAAAAGCTTCCAAAGCTATGTGTAATTACTCCACCAATTATTCCAAAAATCATACTCATATGAAGAAGTTGTCTGACAAAGCCAGTTTCCCATTCAGGGAAAATTGGCTAGTACTATACTGTCTTCTCTCAATTCTCCACCAGCTGCAGAGCTTATCAGACTTTCTGTGCTCTGACCAAACTGAACTTTGGATAGTCTGGCAGGCTAGTCCTTCATTGTCCCAGAATAATGCTCTTACAGTAGTTTTTTTTCCCACTCCCCTGAATTTTTTCAAGTGCAGTTAAAGATTCAAAGAACTCCTTGGCTTAGTCTCTAAAAATTATGGACTGTAAGTTAACCATTGTTTTGAACATTAAAAACAATGACATTTAACATTTTTGCCAATTACTGGAAGCAATTTGTCAGCAGAGCAGAAAACATTCTCTTATGACCAAGCTAGGAATACAGCCTTCTCTTTTCCAAACATCACAAAATAAATAGTGATTATTTCCACCACTGTTTTTTTAGTATGCTTTTTCACTCCTGATTAGTATGTAGCCTAGAGCACTGCTAGCATTTCAGGAATCCCTGATACATTTAAAGAATTTATTGTTCAAATGTGCTGCCCAAAAGCTCTTGCCTGGTACCCTTCAGTTTCCCCATCAATTGTCTGTCCTTGCTTGCAGATTACTTATTTGTGTTGCTTGCTCCATTTTCTTTATTCACTGTATTTTGGAGTTTTTTTAATGCTTTAATCTCCTTTGGTAACGAAACCAGCTTTCTTCAAAACCAAAAATTTTGTCTTTGCAAATGCAGAAGAGTGGTTTATTGGGGACCTAATTAGTATTCTTGAACAACTCCCAATTATCTCTCCTATTTTTATGCCTAAATTCTTCCTTCTACTTTATTTGGCCTATAATTCTTTCCTGTTTCAAAAATCTGAACTCCCCTTAGAGCACCAATCATACATATTATTGGTTGGGACTATATATTCTCTTTCCACATAAAAATAAAGTTCAGTCATTATTATTTGTACCTAAGGAAGGATCCTTTTCAGTTCAGTGATTAATTCATTTTTTATTAACCTGGACGAGGTCTGAAATTGCATTACTCCAAGACAGCACCAATACTTCCTAGACACTGTTATTCACACACGTGTTTTAGGTAAATAGCTTTCTTGGAGTGCTGAAGTACCTAAATGGGAGTATAATTTTTCTCTTGTTCTTCTCTGGTGGAGTTTCAAGGAGCTGCTCACCCAGGAACTGTGAAATACTGGTAACAAGTACTTCCATCCCCTGCATTACTGCTGATCAACTAAAACCTTGAGCTTTCCATGTCTTCTTCTTTTGACTTACCAACAGCTTCAAAGCAAATAAAAACATATTCAGTGTTACCTTCTCTTCCTTCTCCATTTCATCCTTCCTAGAAAACATGTCTAGCTACTTGGTTTGTGAACATTACAAAAACGCAGCTTATGTCATGGGACTCTAGCTGTGACACTAGCTCATTTATCTTTATAAACAGGCCTTATAAATTCACACAGGTGTTAAACTTGTGATCAAATTGCCCTAGCATAACAAGTTACTGTACACTGGCTGAGCAACAGAGACTGTACAGGATCTCAGACTTAGGCTGCACAGTGCGATTTATTTCATCAGAAGCTTCCAACCACTCCTGACATGCCTGCATTTTACAGAGTCAAGACATATATACAGGCTGCTGTGAAACTGGAAATGAAGTGGCCAACACAAGCGTGAAAGGCACATTACCTATCTATATTAGTCACTCTGGTCTCAAGGAGAGTAAGGATACACCTCATCTCAGGATATCCACAAGTACTTGAGTACAGACATCTGAGCCTTAAAAACTTCCGGAGATCATTTTGCCAAATATATCAACAGTGACAGTTTAGTTCCTCTCTCAAAGAACTACTGAGGAGTTTGGTATGTTTGCACTTTGGGGGATACTCTGAAACTCCAGGGGCAGGAATTCTCTCAGGCATACATGGAAGCTGGGAGAGTTCTTACAAGATTATAGGCATTGGCTATCACAGGTGGCCCTACAGTTAGCTCATTTGGTTAGAGCATGGTACAAATAACACCAAGGCTGTGGTTCAACCCTGCATGAACCATTCACTTAAAAGCTGGACTTGATACTCTGAATATTCTGTAATCTGCTGCACATTCCCAGCAGAATGGGCTGTTATGGCCAGGATAAGGCAGGAGCTTGAAAACTGAGCTCAGAATACTAGCAAATCTGTCTGCCTAGCAGGGGCCAAGGGCATGTCTTTCCTGCTGAGACAGCTCTGGTCTTGGCTAGCAATCACAGAGTTGCCAGAGTCTTGATTGAGATGTCTAGGGAAAGACCTGGGAAAGTTAGCTTTGTGTTGATCCTGTGCAACCATGGAAAGATAAGCTGCTTTGGTTTTCTTTACTGATGGATTCTGACATAACTAACCTATCTTTCAGAAGACAGAGAGGTAAAAATCTGGGAAGAAATCAGTGGATTTTGAGCATTTGAGTGATTTAGCCAGCTCCCCTCTGCAAAGCAAGTCCAAATCAATACCTGATTTTTACCCACGTTCTTTAGATGTATGCAGGAGCCAGGACTCAAAGATTTGCAGTTGGAGAGGCTGGAAGATGTTTAGGACAATGTCTAGATGAAATTTTCTCAGCAGTTTGGATCTTTAAGAAGTTAATCCAGCATCCAAAACAAATGTAAAGCTTTTTCCTGAGAGAACTGAAAATTTGGCCTACACTCCTGAATCAGGCAAACTGCAGTGTCAGTACTAGAGTCCTCAACAGCACTTTGTGCTGGGATACCTCCAGCAGCACACCAGAGCAGGGCTGCAGCTCTCCTGCTAGTGTAGAGCATCTGACATTATTTATACAATATGTTCCTATGAGAAACACAAACACTTCCCCTGAGCTTGGAGGAAGCTCTTCAAAATGCCAAAAGATGATGGAAGAGCAAAGCCGAGCAACTGCATGATCCCATCCTGTGCTGACTCCTCTCAAGCAGAAGTGAAAAAAAGGCTTGTGCAGGCTCCCCACTCAGCCAAGTGAAGCACACCATGAAACTCGTGTCCTTGGTGGCAGCAGGATGGCTCAGCCTGTGTGACATCCCAATGAGCCCGCTGAAAGGCAGAGGGGCTAACACTACACGGGGCACTCTCAAGACAGCAACAGGGCATTATATTCTCCCCACAAACCATGTCTCAGTGGGGTCTCTCCCTACAGCTATTAGAAGTGGCCACTGTGACCATACCTGTCCACCAGACATACCCAGCAAAGGCAGCCAGAATCTCAGCTTTTATTTTGGAGAGAATAAGATAATGCTTGCTCTCTCCATCAAGTAGCACCTGGAAGAACTAATTTTTTTTGATTGAATTCAGCCAGATTTGATGCACAGTTGCAAACCCAGTTGAGGTTTGACAACCTGATGGTCCTAAAATATGCATAAATATTTTTCACATATGGTGCTATCTGGGTAATATGGAGGGAGTGGGATACACTGATGGTCCATATAGAAATGAAGGTTTGACTGCATAAGATGCAAATCAGTCTCTAACACTATGTGTTACTAATGAACACACTCAAAAAGCAGAACGGGTCACACAAAAACACATAAAATTTGCCATTAAAAAATTGAAATTTTATTTGCTACAGCAGTCTTGTAATGCATTTACCAGACCGGACTTTGTGGAAGTCAAGTGAGTGTATCTATTTTTGTCAAAGATTAATCTGAGTTCCAGCTGAAGCTAGCTATCCTGCTAATCTTGTTAGGAACAAAGAGATTTAGAAAGGCACAAGGCCACTTGCCTAAATCTTCCCTCAAACAGTAATAGAACAGGATTGACATCATAGTTAATTTCAGACTAAACACTGTTACACATTTGGTCTTAATTGACAGGACTGTTCTCAAGATCCATGGATAAACCTTCCGAAACCTCTCCCTGGCTTCAGAATTCAGTGAACTGCTCCCCACATACACAACTGTTCACATGTGACCTCTGCATGCTCAAGAGAGGTAAGTTTTGTGAAAAGGGAGAACATGTGGGCATCTGAATGCTTCAGCAGGGACACTGCCAAACTTACTGCAGCTGACCCATTCCATATCAGCTTCCAAGCCCGTCTCAGTTCCATATTGGGAACAAACTGTCCACATCTGCTCAGGAGTGCAGAAGCCCACAACCTCCAGGACAACTCCTCCACTCACACCTGCCCTCAATTCAAGCTTTCAGGAGCTGAGAGATGTCTTGAGCCAGAGACGGCACTTGGGACATGAATGAGTTTCCCTGGTGTGACTACCCTTCATCCATCGGTCTAATCCCTTTGAAACTGCTCACACATCTCAGTATCTGAGCATCTCTCATTCAGGCATGCTGTAAATGGATGATGTCTAGTGTGCATATAGCTGCTAAGCTTGCTGGATTATAAGAATTTTGTTGAAGAATCCAATATTTTCTCTATCATCAACAAAAAATGAAGAATTGTTCCTACTCTTTCCTTTATGCCTTAGGTCAGAAAAAGAAACAGTTATCTTAAAACTTATCTTATTTTCAGCCTCATCCTCTTACAATCAATCTTTCAAATTATCTAATAAAAGCCTTCATGAAGATTATTGCAAATAATTATAGGATATAAACACTTTAAGTCAATAAGTATAATGGAAATACCATACCCTTTCCAAAAACCTTGATAGTGTTTTGCAAGTTCTCTGCAGTAAGACAACAGAATCAATGAATAGTTTTCTCAAGAGACTGTATGGCAGTAGGAATTTAGAGAAATACAAAACACTTCAAATACTGAAGACATGGGGAACAGAAACAGTACTTAGAAGACCTAAAAATACAGATGAGAAAGAATATGTAAGTTGGCTTGCACACTCACCTTGACCAGGGACAGGGACAGGACCAACAACAACAGTAACACTTTTTCTTCCCTGGGAAGCAGTGTGAGTAAAAAGGACTTTGACAGTCCCAAGCATGAGTGCTCAGAAAACTGCTGTGCCTGAAAGAACCACAGCCAAACACAGATGCATAAACAAGGAAAGATGGGGACAGTGACAATACCACTGCACCCAGCACAAAAATGACTGCCATGTCATAAGAGAGATGCTGCTAGGCCTGGGAGTAGCTGAGTCAACAGTTAACAAATAGAAAATATGCTCTTCTGGAACAGGCTCAACAAATAGGACATTAAAGGACAAACTGGTTACAACTGAAATATTCACACAAGTACAGAAGACGCTCTTCAGTGGAACACAAACCCTTACAAAATCAAACAGATGAAAACTAAAGCTGGGCTTTATTTTTCATCTGAATTTGTTGATGAAAATTAAAAATCAGTCTTCAGAACAACTGCCATGAGTCATGTCAGCTGGGATGCAGAAGTTGACATGGATCCCCATGGATCTTGCCATCCAGTCTGGGCAAGGTTTCCCCTGGGCCCCTGCATGACTAAAAAAAACCCAGCTACCTCAGCAACTCCTCATAAGGCAAGTTTCCTAGGCCCTTCACAAGCCTTATTGCCCTGCACTGGCCACATTCCAGCACCTCAATATCCTTAATTCCAAATACCAACCTTGATATTTGGTATTAGGATATTGAGGCGCTGGAGTGTGTCCAGTGGTACCAGAAGTACCATCTCACCAGTACTGGACAGGAGGGTTAGCACTGGATAGGAGTGCAGTCCAGATCTCAGGTGTGAAAGGAAGCTGTCTTCCACAACTTCCACAGGCATGTGCCTTTAAGCTGTCTGGACCAGTTGTAACCCTTTTGTCAATGGAAAACTGGCAGCCAGTCCCATGCTTTGGGTTCTCTAATGGCAATTAGTGAGCTCTCGGGATCAGGCATCTGACAGAGCCATAGCATCAGACCACTGTAATTCTATCAGAACTTGAGAACATGCAGAACAAAGCTTCATGCAGGGGCACTCAACTCCTGAACAGCTGACTAAGCCAAGGCCATATCTCTGCCCTGCTCCACACTCCTCAGTTTTGCCTGAGCTGTGCCAAAAAGCATTCTGCTCTGTGTGCTAGCTTGAGTGGCCATGATGCCTGGCAGCCCTCAGCCTGCTGACAGGGCTGTGCTCCTCTGCAGCAACAGTGTCCTCACCCAAAGCTGGAGGATCTCCAGGGACACACAGTGCACCAGCCAACCAGCCCATCAGGTTAGCACTAATTGTCAGAGGACAGCAGGACAACCAGCCTAGTGCACTTGTCAGTAGTTAGCATGATAACCCAGGCACAAGAGCTCTCAGAGCAGTGCACAGATTTCATTGCCCTGCCCTTGCTCACTGAGTGAAAAGGAAAGTGCACTGACATGCTCACACTGTAAAACTGCCAGCCAGACACTCACAAGGAACCTCCTTGGAGCAGCAAGGGCAAGATAAGAAGAAGTCATGTTTGCCACCTGACATCTTCTGTTTCTGCTGTGTAATATGCTGAGCTAAGGGCATTTTTAATGGGAAAATCCAGCTAGCTGATAGGCATATGGAGTGCAAGTGCAAGGAGCAAAGTTTACAGTCTGGGATTTCAAAGGCCTACCACAGAGTCCTGGCTGTTTGAAACAAACTCCCCACCCTTTTGAATGCAGAGGGAGCATATCACCACTGAACACCACTTTCACTGGGAGATGAGCCCTAAAATCCCCAGACAGTTAAAAAGATCTCAATTAAACTGTAATTATTTCAATACACAGGCAAAGTGTTAGTTATTTTGGTTCCCACCAGCCAGCCCATTCCCCATCCCTGATGTCTAGACATGGAGTCTGCAGGTTTGTTTACACACAAACTGAAAACAAAAACAAATCTAGGTCACAGACTCCAGAAGCTAAAGATGCACACAGGATCAATTCATTTGTTCTAGCTCCAATTCATGTGCACAAAATCCTGATGTTCCCATCACTTGAGGAAAGAAGGCTGATCCTAACAAATAAATCTTGAAGTTACACCTGTGGGGCAGCAGATGCAACCAGGTTACTGCAAGCAGTGTCCCATCCAACAGGCTTAGCAATAAAATGCTCTGCTCCTCTGTCTGCTCCTTCATCAAGAAACTGCTCTTTGCCTTGCTCTGCTCCAAATCGCGACCTAAACCACAGAATCTAATTTATTCTTTGCAGATTTTGTACTGTGTGCCCTTCCTTGCTTTTTTCTTTCTTTGAGATTCTCCATCACTATTCTTGCCAAAGATGAGCTGAACCAAGGTTTTGTGAATGGAAACACTGCCAAATCTGGCCTCATCATTCCGCAAATTAAAGACAACTATTATAACTGGCCAATCAAGTACAGCAAGTACCCCCTTTATTCAAAATGAGAAGACTAGCACAAATCTCACCAATTTAATATTGTATATTTTGTGGCTAACTTCAAGGCATCACTTCTAACTCCCTAAGAACAGGAAAAAAATCCAACCAACAAATCATGTAACGCTTGTTAACAAAGCAATGGTGTCTTTACTTCCTACTTTTCCCATAAATACAGGCTTTTCCTACATAATAACTTAATACAATGGGTTATCAAGGGTGGCCCTTTCACCCAAGTGGGTACACAGATTAAACAGCAAAAATGATGTTGCTGTCATGTCAGAAGGGCTGTATTTGCTAAGCAGCAGTCTACAGTTCTCACAGTCATGTTAGTAATCCAGAACCTGGAAATGCCAGGAAAAGCAAGAATCTCTCAGCACTCTGTTGCTTGCAAAGGCTGTTTTTTTGAGTAGAAACATAAACAAATAATGTCCTAATTATACAAAATGATCAAAGTAGAAAATTTTGCTTCCTTTTCTATCTGCAATGAGCTATATGAGAGACTGGCTGGAAGATGGAAATGACAGGACTTTTAAGCCCTCAGTGCCAGAGTTGGAGCCTGAGGAGCTCCCAAGGCCCAGCCTGGCCAGTGAGCCAGCCTTAGCCGGGATCAAACCTAGGCCATGGGAAGCAACATCCTAAGTTCAGGGACATTGTTTCAAATTAGGGAGAGTTAAAGTTTGTTCAAAGAGGATCATGAGAATTACTTTGTTAGTATGGGTTTTGTGCCAGTTGTTATTGGTCAGAATGTTGCTAGAATGTTCTATGTTAGTGTACATAAGTTGGGCTCTCCCCTTGCTTCTGGTCTTAGTGTTTGGCTGTGTTCCAGAGTGCTCCTGTTACTGTGGCAGAAGAATAAAGGACTCTCAGATTTTTCCACCTAAGACCCGTGACCTGCTTTTCTTCCGCACCGACCTGTCACAACCATTTTCTGTCCTTGCAGGCGTGGACGGAGCGACGCGACAAGAGGTGCCTGAACAGGGACCTCTCCAGTTTCATAGAAGCTGTTTGGGAAATCAGCTATCGGGTGGCAGCGCCTAGCTGATTCAGTCGGCAAGGCCCCTGGGAATTCTGGAGTGCTGCAAGAAGCAGGCACTTGGAACGGCTGGAAGAAAAAGCATCCAGATCCAACTACTCATCTGCAGCGAGAGTGCAGGTGAGCCTGTGGGGAATTACCATAGGACAAGGAATGTTTGTGGAATAGGAGGGCATATATGGATGTTTTAAGGCACTTTCAATTGAGCATGGCAAACAATTGCCAAAGAGGGAAGAGGATAATGAAGTGGATCTTCCACAGTTTTCCCGATGGTATGACTTCAGTGACCGTTGCTGTTGATTTTTGGGATTCTGTGAGCATTAAACTTTATAATCTAGCTACTAGGAGAGACCCTGAAGCACCCCATATGCTGCCTGAGTTTCACCTTATTTTGGAAACCTTTAGTTAAGTTTAATGGCTCTGGTACTTCTGTTACCCCAATCCCACCCAAGGCAGCGCAGTTCTCTCTGCTCCTTGCCCTTTGGCCCCTGTGAGTAGGTTACAAGATGGAACCCGCCAAGAGGTGTGGATGAGATGCCATCCTTGTCTCCTCCTCCTCCAGCCCAAGATGGTGGTGGCCAAAACATCTTGGACCCTCCCCTTCCCGTTGCTCCACCTCTTCCTCTCTCCTCCTCTTCTTCCAGCCAGCATTTTCCTGCATCCCCCAAGCCACCATCTTGCCCCAGGGCCCCTGCCATTACTCTGCCCTCTCCATGGGCCACACCCCCTCTGTGGAATCAGAAACCAGAACTGGAACCTTGGCTCTGGAAGCCACCATCTTGTCACACAGCCTACCACTCTCCTCCACTACGGCTAAACATCACTGCCATAGCCTTTCTAAGAATAAAGCTACTTTTATTTTAAGTTATTTTTCCTTGGAAGAAGACCTGGACCCTCCTGGATCTGAGGAACTTCCACCACATCCCCCAGGTTCTTTTCCCACCATTGGGAAAAGATACAAAAAGCTGTGATTAAAGAAAGGAATGTAGAAGTGGCAGCAGTTTATTGTGGCACTGGGACAGTATGAAGCAAATCCACAATGGGAGCCACTGACTTAAGCGGAAAAAAAGGAACTACAGAAAGCATCTAAGGACTATGGGAGGGAATCACCATTTTTTAATAACTTATTTCATGCAACCGTCACAGCTGATGTTTAACCCCTTATGATATCAAGTATTTAATGACAATGCTGGTATCACCAATACAGTATACCTTATGGGAGTGAGGACTGAAAAGGCTATTAAATCAATTGTTGGTGGACTCCCTGGGTAATCAAGCTTTGGCAGCACTGACTACAGATCATCTTGCCAGTGAAGAAGCACACAAATAACCTGAGGATCAGCCAGCAAACCTCCTGAGGCAAGCCTTAGATGACATTAAAAATGCAGCAAGAAAGGCACTTAAGCAAGTGCCCAATGGCAATATGCCTACACTAGACTTTGCAGAAATAAAGCAAGGGCCTAATGAGCCCTACATTGATCACCAAAGGCAAGCCCTAGAGAGACAAGTTACACATAAAAGGGCAAGAGATTAATTGGTAAAGAAATTGGCTGTATCTAATGCAAATTCAGTGTAAAAAAGTATCACGTGCCCTTTCACCAGAGCCTGAACAATGCAAATGGTCAAGGGTTGTAATCACCTTGGGACATCAGAGCACTCTGTAGCTCTTCATGTACAAGCTGTAGGCCAAGGGCTTGCTGAAGCGTTAACAGCAATCCGAGCCATTCCAAAAGGGCTGCAGCACAAGGTCCTGGCCCATGTCATGGGTGTGGCAAGCAAGGGAACATTAAAACAGACTGTTATAAATCTAAAGCTCTTAATATATGCTCCAGATGTAAGAGAAGTAGTCATCACCCTAGCCAATGCTAGTCAAAATATGTTGTTGACAGCAAGCCACCACCAGGAAACCTCAAGGGGAGCA
The DNA here is from genome assembly GCF_027887145.1 of Ammospiza caudacuta. Taxonomy (NCBI): domain Eukaryota; kingdom Metazoa; phylum Chordata; class Aves; order Passeriformes; family Passerellidae; genus Ammospiza; species Ammospiza caudacuta. Next base: position 23,193,225 of record NC_080632.1, read on the forward strand.
CAGGGTGGCCCGTGCAAAAATGCCCCAGCTGCCTATGCCCACAACCACCAGAGGCCCAGCAGCCCAGAGCTTCAGTACCTTATCTCAGAGCTAGCAGCAGCCTTGGAACCTTAGGAGCTAGAGCTCCTTGGTTCAGTTAGAATGGAGTATTGTGTAAAGTTTAATTATTCAAGCTGGAGTTTAACAAAAGATCAGTCAGCTCTGTGAGATGTTTCCCCTTACCACCCTGTCTATAATAATGAAAACCTTTGATGCAATAATGCATCACCTACACCTTCATGATCCAGCAACAGACCCCTGCAGTTGCCTCTAGGAATATTAGGAATATTTTTCATTTATGGGGATAGGGCCTGGCCTGCCCTTACGTCACACATTAAAGATGGACCATGTAGCCTGGGTGGACTTACTCTACTAACACCCAACACCACACTAAATCACAATAGAGAAACTCAAGAAAAAAGATTCATCCATAATTTGAATCAGAATGTAAAGATGAGGTTATTTATTGGAACAAAGAAAAAAAAAAAAGAGTTGCAGCATCCATATTGACATCTTGGGTTAATGCAGCAAAAGCACTAAAACAATTGGATAGTTCGGGGTGTTGGCTTAGTAAGCGAACCAATGCTACATCTCTTGCACTAAGTGGTCTGTTAACAGATATCAGTAGTGTTAGGCATGCCACTCTATTTAACAGGGTTGCTTTCTACTATAAAAGGGGACTTTCTGCTGCTGGCATAAGGGCATGGTTGCCAAGACTTTGAAGGACTATGCTGCATGAATCTGTCTGATCATAGTGAGTTGATACACTGGAACATCCATTAAAGGAAGGAGTCAAGAAACTACAAGTGGAAAATGTTATAAACTGGTTAAACAGACTGTTTAAAGGTTGTGGCTTATCAGGTTGGTTGTTATCCCTGGTTAAGACACAATTGTTAGTTCTTGCAATAGTTGTTGTGTTGATGTTATTACCACATTTAGTGAGTCGTTTACAGAAGATTTTGCAAAAATCTTTGTAAGAAATTTTTATTAAATTCCCAACAGAAAGGGGGAGATGTGGAAGTTGGACTGGCAGGGACGGACCGTGAATTTGCTTAGGCTGACTATGCAGAAGGTATCAACCTAAAAACCATGGGACACAAAGTGCTGAAGAGAGAGAATGTCTAGACACAGTATGGAAAGTTGTGTGGGTACCATCAAGATCAATACTGTTGTTGAGTTAAAGAGCCTGCCAGTTTAGGCATGACATAATATTATAGGTTGATTAAATATACAGATGAATAAGCTAAGGTAAAGCTTAGTTATTTAAGCTAACTGTGTTATTTAAGTAGCTTGTTAAGGGGGTTTGCATAGAGGATTGTGGGATTGTTATGTTAATAAAGACTATGTTATAGTTTCATATAAGGTAACATTGTTAGTGATTGGTAAGCTATGCTTCCATATAAGGTTGTAAAATTGTTGATTAGTTGGATAGGACACAGAAGAACTATAGTCAAGGGTATATATTAGCATGTCTTCTGCATTATCTTGTCTTCTGCGGTTGCCCTTCCTAAATGCAATTATGTCTGATGCTCTAATAAATGAGCTTCTAATCAACCCTCAGTCGTTCCTGCCTCTTTCATTGCTGACAACAGTTGGTGTCCCCACAGACAGGCAATGTAAAGGGTTAATTGTCATGCCACGGCCGGAACAGGGTCAGCAGGAGCCAGAATTTCATGATCAGTCAGCCCTTAGTGGCTCCCGGCTTCCTACTGCATCCCAAGTAGCTCTGAAGACTGTGTCTGAATATGCAGCAATGTAATCAGATGCTCAAGTGCTCAGATAGGAAGAATGCTGTGACAAGGTATAACCACAGCAAAGTCATGTGGGGAAACAATTCTCAAATTAAGATCAGATACAAGAATCTTCTACCAAGGGTCCCAGTATTGAAAAAGCCAAACTGGCCAGGGTCGTGGCTAGGAAGTAGTGACGGCTGAACAGTGTTTATACTCTTAACCATGGGTCCACACAAAGAGCAGACATAAGGCCAACCTCCTTGTGTTCAAGCAGGGACAAGTTTGTGAGGAATACAGCCTGGACACCACCTTAGTGTACCAAAGCAAGTGCCTGGCACAGTACAAGGGCCAACACTTGCTCCTCTTGTGAGCCAGTACTAAGCTGGTGTTTGTGACACTACTGAAGCCAACAGCAAAGCTGTTTTGGGCTGGAGCACTAATGCCTGCAATATAGGAAACATGCATAACTGTAAAGGAAGAGTTGAGAGGGACTGACTCCATGCTGAAAGTCAGCAGTGGCAGATCATACATAGCTACAAAGCCCAGACACAGCTAGGAAGGAGACCCATGCAGGGTATTGCAACAAAAGAGGCACTACCCAGCAAAGATGATGGAGTGGGAGAACAAGTCTGTAAGACAAACTAGGATGGGAACAGCATGAAAGAGGAAAAATAAACGCCATGGCCCTGGCATGGAGACAAACTAATCTTTCCATACTCCTGAACTTGCACAGAACTTGGAACAAGAGAGAGAGATTGAGAAGGCAGTAAAGTATTTCACAGATTGTGTACACATCATTGTGTACTGAACAAAAATGATACTTTTATGATTTGGCAATATGGGCAGGCAGCCTGGGCTGAGCATGAACAGAGAGATTTGGCAGGTAAAATAAGAGAGTCATAAACCAAGAGTCTTTGGAACAAAAGCCCAAAGGAAAAGAGCCCCTTGACAGGCACTCTTGGCTGTTGTATGTGGGTTTTGTTTGGGTTTTTTTTTCATTTTTATTGTTTTCTCTTCACAAGGAGAAGAGAGTTGTTAATTTGGGTTTGTCCGCACTTTGCAGTTACTGAGCATTGTGCCCAGGGAGACAAGAATAAACTGTTCCAGACCTTCACCTGCAATAACATACACAATCAAGGTGTATGTTCTATTCTTACTCAATGGAATGGATCAAAACAGCGACCTAACTAGTAATAATATATAGTTTGGAAGTGGCTTGGGAGTCTGCCTTACCACCAGAAGAATAATTTTGGATGTGAAAGAAAAAGCAAACCCTATGCAGAAACAAACTGAAAACACTGAACTTGCTTTTCTGCTAAGTAAGTAATTTCTCTGTCATTCAGCTGTAAGAAAAAAAGCATCTCCCTAGATGACATCCAGAGAGACCTGGACAAATTTTACAAGTGGGTCCATGGGAATCTCATGCAGTTTAACAAGACTAAGTGCATGGTGCTAGATCTGGGCCAGGACCATCCCCAGAAGCAGCATGGCCTGGGCATGAGCAGATGGAGAGCAGCCCTGTGAGAAGGACTTGGGGGTGCTGGTGGGTGAGAGGCTGGACATGAGCCAGCCATGGGCACTCCCAGCCCAGAGAGCCAAACGTGTCCTGGGCTGCATCCAGAGCAGCGTGGGCAGCAGGGCAGGGAGGGGATTCTGCCCCTCTGCTCTGCTCTGGGGAGAGCCCACCTGGAACCTGCATCCAGCTCTGGGCTCCCAGCACCATGGATGTGTTGGAGTAGGTCCAGAGCAGGCCACCAAGATGGATTAGAAGAAAGGAGCACCTCTCCTATAGGAAAAGGCTGAGACAATTGGAATTGTTCAGCCTGGAAAAGGGAAGGCTTTGGAGTGACCTATAATGCACCTTCCAGTATGGGAAGGAAGCCTACAAGAAAGATTTTTTTACAAGGGACAAGGGGGAATGGTTTCAGAGTAAAAGAGAGTGGGTTCAGATTAGATATTAGGAAGAAATGCTTTACTGTGAGAGTGCTAAGGCACTGGCACAGATTGCCCAGAGAAGCCGGGGATGCCCCATCCCTGGAAGTGTTTGAGACCAAGTTGGATGGGGCTCTGAGCAACCTGGTCTTAGTGAAGGATGTCCCTGCCCATAGTGGAGGGGACGGAACTAAGTGATCTTTGAGGTCCCTTCCAAGTCAGACCATTCTGTGATTCTATATTTCTTGTACAGTGTTAGACTATTCCTTGTGGGTTTTGTTCCACTTTCCCCAACAGAAATTTCTAAGTTACGTCTGTGTGTTTGCACAGAAGTGGCCCAATACTGGGGTTGTCCAAACAGCAGCACACTAAAGAAAGTATTTTCCAAAGAGCCTACTTCAAACCCTTTGTTTGGTTTCTGTTAAACACGTAATTAACTCTACTGTCTGAACAAACTGACAAGAAAGCTCTGAAATCAAAGATTTACACAGTTGCCAACCATGAAAGTTCACAAGTCAGTTTCTGAAACAGCCATGAAATTGGCTGAGAAGCAATTTCAACAATCATCTGCCTCTGGTTTTCCTTTTCCTTGAGCTGCCTGTATTGGAAATCTAGTAGTGGGCAGCAGTGGAGGTATGAATTTGCAGTGTAGTAGCTGCTCCAGACCTGCTCCCTCAAGGGATAGTGTGCTCCTTCCCTGGGAAGTGAGCAGGGAGGGAAGGAGGTGCAGCTTTCATGATGCAAATGTACACCTCCACTCACCATGGGGCAACCAAGGGGTATGATTTTCCCAACTAGAGGCTAGATTCTTCTGCAAATTTTGTCTCTCTGGCCTTCTCAGAGGGCCATTCTGGATGTTGTGTCCCTTGCCCATGCAGCTTCTTGGATCACTTGGTATTTATCCTATCTGCTAAACAACACAAAACCACCTGCTCTTTGAAGAAAGCTGTGAAGGCCTAAGAGTCAATATTTACATGAGTTTAGCAGGAATATCATTTGCAGTCAATATATCTCAGTCTCCCTACTACTTTCTTACAAGGCAGTGGATAAAAATGCCCTTGCCTCAACTTCTATCAAGATAAACTATAGAGGCAATGCCAGCAAAAGAAAAACATGGGCAATAATGCTTATAAATCCTCAGCCAGATAAGAGCTGGAAAAGGAGGGACTTCCCAGCCTATTCCCAGGTTAGCTGGAAGGAAACAGCAACAGCATAAGGATTCAAAGCACTGTGTTAAGCAAAAGATGAGATGCAAATGAGGTTGCCCAGCTCCAGACAATGGAAAAGAGAAGTGCAGAAGGCCTTCCCGCAGTTAAGGACTGCTCAAGTCAACAGCCTGGGCTGTTGTGCACCATGGTCCCCACACCAATGCTGTCTGAGGTAGCAGCTCTTCAGACATTTGTCCTGAGCTGCTGCCCCTGCCCTTGCTGTGCTGCACTCACCTTCTGCTCTTTCCCTTCCAAAACATGCATCAGTGACAGCACAGGCTTCAGGATGCAGGGGAGGAAGGTCAGGCATCAAACTCCCCAGCCCTAAAGGTCCTCCCATCTTGTGCTACTAGGGCATATTGCAAAATGCAAGTCTTGATTATTCCTAAGCAAATGCCACTCAACTCCCCAAACTAGCACCACCCTGCAGCAAAGGTACCCCACATCAGAGAGCAGTGTTATGCCTGTGATCTCATTGGGCAGAGACAACAACAGACACCACAGCTTGGTGTATTTGGTTCAGAGAGGAGCACCTCATCCAACACATGGACAACACAGAGGTCATTCTCCTGCATGAAGAGCAGTGCTGAACTCCAACAGGTTTGCAAACACAAAGGCATTTGCACCAGGGCCTATACTAGTCTGTGCTGTGCTGACCCTCACCTGGTAACAAAGGAAAGGAAAAAAACCCCAAAAAACAAAAAATACTTTTCTCATTGCAAATAATTGGCCCCTGTTTCTGAGGGCATCAAAATATTCACTGTGATGCTTTCCAACCAGCAATTACTTCTCAGCACTACTCACAGCACACCCCTGCTTTCCCCAAGTAATCACTTCTTTCTTTTAAACTTGCTATTACTAAAACAAGTTTGGAGACTGAGCCCCAGCCTGTCCTGAGCTCCTGCAGGTCAGCCCAGTCAGAGTTAGAGAGCACACATCCAAAGGTCTGGTGTCTCTGAGAGTAGAACATGGCCAAAGAAGAGAGCAGGTTGCCCAAGGAAGAGAGTAGGCCAGGCCTGGATGAATTCAGCTCTGGCCTGATCCTCCTGAGGACACAGGCAAAGGCACGGGCTGCAGGGAGCAGACACAAGTCTCTGGGTAGAAAGCACTTGCCCCGCACCCCAGCCCATGCTGTTTCTGCTGCGATATCCAGCTCAGGAGCTAGCCTGGCACCCTGCACACCACTCCACCTCACCTGGGAGAAGTTCAGCCCATTGAGTGGGTGGCACTGCTCTTCTACTTTCTCCACAGCGCCCGTTTGCTTCCTCAGCCGCTCCGCTTCCTGGGCCAGGAACAGATCCAGGACAGGCACACCTCGTGACTTGATGTCTACCTCTGTCAGGGAGTTCACCATCAGCATCACCCACACTGGCCTCTTCTGCTCCCAGTTGCCAGCAATGGCATTGAAGAGGTAGTCTGCATAGAGCCCTTTGCCCCTTTGGTCTGGTGTCATCCAGGACGGCATCATGAGCTTGACATACTCCAGGTGCCGCTTCAGCCGGTGGTAGAGGTCTCGGGGCAGCACATCTTGGAGGTTCTTCCCCTGTGGCAGGAGTTGGCAGCTGGTGAGAGCTGAGATGGTGTAGGGGTCAGTGAGATCCAGCTCAAAGTACACAATGTGGCTCTGCTGGAAGGCTTTCTTGGAGTTCTCTGGGATAAAATCCCAGACACGCGTGTATGGGACATGGATGGTGCCAAAGAAATAAGATGGGGGATCTCTCTTGATTGTCCACAGGAAGGAGTTCAGCTCATTTTGCTGGGAGAGAGGGAGACACAGCTGAGTAAGTACACAGGTTTACGCCAGGCCACTGCAGCATAGGGCTTAAGGAAAACATGGTACCAAGCCAGCAGGTCACCTGGCTCAGCAGCTGGCCAGCATGGACTTTTCCTAAAGTGACTTTGCTCACATAAAGTCCTCTTTGACCATTGTTTTTCTCAGGTCCTGAGGTAAAAATTCCATTTTCATGAAATAAAAACATAAGAATATTGGCCTGGGCTTTCTCTTCCTGAAGGGTAACACTGCGTCTTCTCAACAGTAGGATCACCTGATACATCATCTGGGTATCTACCAAAAGCAGCAGCAGAGCACAGCCCTAGCACACCATGATTCAGGCACGACACTTACCCAACTTGTGCCTTTCATCAAGTCAAAAATTAGCACCACTTGCTGTAGCAAAGCAGGATAGCAGGATTTCTATCACTTTCACCTCTCACTTCAGCACAGCAAGGCACCTTTCATCAAACAAACTGCTGTGATGATTAGTCAGAAGGTGGTGCAGCATCATGGGTGAACTTCCCATTTGACTGTGCTGGTTTTGGTTGGGGTGGAGTTCATTTTCTTCACAGTGGCTGGTATGGGGCTGAGTTTTGGATTTGTGCTGAAAACAGTGCTGATATTATAGAGATGTTTTTGTTAGTGCTGAGCAGTGCTTGCACAGAGCCAAGACCTTTTCTCCCTGTCTCATGACTGTGAGCATGCATGCTGAGAGTGCACAAGATATTGGGAGGAGATATAGCCAGGACAGCTGACCCTAACTGACCAAAGCAATATTCCATACCATATGGCATCACACTCAGCACAAAAAGCCAGGGAGGTGGGGGAAGAGGAGAGAGGACATTCAGAATGATGGGGTTTGTCTTCTCAAGTCACTGCTATGTGTGATGGAGCCTGCTTTCCTGGGGATGGCTGAACACCTGCTTGCCCGGGGAAGTGGTGCATGAATGTCTTGTTTTGCTTTGCTTGTGTGCATGACTTTTGCTTTAGCTATTAAGTTGTCATTATCTGAACCAAACAATTCACCCTTCCAGCACTCTCCTGCAACCTCTCTTGCATGGAATGGGAATTTAATGAGTGTGGTGCTTGGTTGACAGCTGGGATTATAACACAACAGCAAGACACCAAGAAAATGAGTAACACAAAACACAGCTGGCAGGCAGACCTGCTGGAACAGGCAGAAATAAAATTTTGCTTATGGCAGACAGACACCCAGTAAAGACCCCTCATGGCCCAGTACTCTTTCTTGAGTAGCAGAGAAGAGCATGAAATACCTTGGAAAATAAATGAAAAAAAAATTCTGCAGGCCAAACTCGGCCCATGATTTCCCACTTGTAAACACAGAGGGATAAAAAAACCCCATCTTTTTTAAAATTAGCTTTTAAAACCTTTTAAAACTCACAGCCATCCGGAAGTCAGAATCAGATTTAAATTTGTTCTGTTGGAAAATACACCTCACAGCATCACCTGAGATACTCAATACAGGGTTGTAGTGTTCCCATGGGACAGAAGAGCAGATGGGACAAGCATCCTGCTTGAATTTGAATCCTTTCAATGCGCTTTACACCAGCAGCAGGCACACCCTTCATCACTGGTGCCACAGTACTCACTGGAACAATGGATACAAGTGGTGTCTGTCCGCACAGACAGGAAGAGGTAGCCTTTGCATGTCTAAGTAAGAGAACAGGCTTCCAGATGCACTCAAACATCTGGTCAGTCCTGAGCCAGCAGATTACTCTAACCTCAGCACTGGGGCTAAGTGTGCATGTGTGCTGACCTAAGAAGCCTGCCTGACTGCCAAAAGCAGAACAGGCTGCTTGCAGGAATTTACTGGAAGCACATTGCCTATAAACTTCTGACACTAAAGACTCAGGGTCAGAAAGGTTAATCTTAAAGACTGCTTTGCAATGGCTCATCCCAGACAACCTTCTCCAGCAGCTCTGTACATCAGAACTGGGCCACAGATCCAGCAGCACTTCAGCAAAGTGCTACCACCAGTCCTCTTCACCTGCATGGACTATGGAATACAGAATATCCTGAGCTGAAAGGGACACACAGGGATCGTTGAAGTCCAACTCCTGGAGCTGCATGGGAGAGCCCCAAGAACTGCATCATGTGCCCAAGAACACTGTACAAACCAAATATATTCCAAAGGGCTTTTCAGACTGTTCTGCAGCATATCAAGAGTCTGAAAGATACCTCAGAACCTGGCAACCCCATCCTACAACTCCAAATCCTACAGTCCTGGAATGCACACCTGAATTACAGAGCACAAAAACTCTCCTCAAGACCATAGGAAGAAGGGTTAAGAAATAGGAACAGCCCCAGGGGGTACAAAGATACAGCACAATGGGTAAATAAAAATCTAACATAGACCAGAGAAGAATACAGAAGAATGAATATGCAAATTAAAACAAAAGGGGAAATGAGAGAGGATTCTCCCTCAGTGTTGTCAGAAGGGGAAAATGAAAGGGCATGCCACTGGTGAGAAATGAACTGGAAGTTGTGGTCAGGCAGCAAGGAGGAAGGACCAGAAGTGCTGCTTTCCATCTACTGCAAGTATAAAGACAGAGGAGGCACCTGGGACAGGCATGAGGTTAGGAGGTCAGTACTTCTTCTCTTCACACAGGCCTGATTGTGTAGGTGGGAGTGCACAAAACCAGCCACAACTGCAAGGAATCGTACAGAACAAGCAGTCACCAGCCAGCTTTTCAGCTCCTCAATAAATCCAGCAAGAAGGCTCAAGCCCAGATAACTGGAACCAGACTTTAACACAATCATTAGCACTGCTCTGGACTACTGCACACAGCCCAGCTAGAAAGGCTTTTGGCATTATACTCTTTTTTTTTTTTCTTTGCTTATCCCCACAACTTTAATAATCGGATACTGAAAGCAGGGTAATACTGCCTGGTACCAGTTGTACCTCTGAAGAAAAACAGACCATGAGGCACAGAGTACATGAAGTCTTCCTTTAAAGAGCCTGTAGCACTGGCAGAAGGAGAGCAGGTTGAGACACAGCAAAAATTTTCACACAGTTCTCAAGAACCTGACATTACAAAGCAAAGCAGCTGAGCACTCTTGCTGGCACTTGCATGTCAAAATGAGTAGTCATGAACTTGAGACATCACCCTAAGCACCACTCAGATCTCCACAGAAAGCCTGGAGCCAGCATGAGAGGACAGAAAACCTCAGTGTCCCACCACTGATGGGAAGCTCCCTGGACCCTGCAGGATCAGTTTCTGGGCACCAGCAGTTGTTGTCATCACCAAGTGATGGTACACAGTGAGCTCCCAAAGCTCACTCTCCCTCTCAAAGGTGGCACTGCAGCTGCTCCAGACATGCTAGTGCCTCACACTCCTTTGGCATCTCCTTTTCCTTCCAAAGTGGAGACTGGGATCCCAGCAGTGCTCTGCCTCTGTGCCAGACCCCTGCAAACAGCCCCCTGTTACTGCTCTGTGCGAGTGGGCAAGGGGCAAAGCCCTCGGTGTGCCTGAGCAGACCTGTCTTCTTCCCCTGCTGTACCTTCAAGCACTCCCACCTCCCTGCAGACCTCGTGGAGCTCTTGCATGTCTCAATGCACCTTCAGAGAGGGAAAAGCAAGGGTATAATCTCACCCCAGCACCACAAAAGGGCAGCTGTTGAACAGTGCTCTACGTAGCCATGAAATAGCACAGGAGCTGTGCCCAGGCTTGCTCAGCATCACACCATACACCATCACCGCAGCACCTCGCCTCCCTGAGAGCATGCAGGAGACAAAAGTGCTACAGCCCAATTTTCATTTGCAGTAAGATCCTTTAACACAGCTGTTTAAAGCAACAAAAAAAGTTGCTTTAAAACAAACAAATTACAGTCAAAGTGATGTCCTGCAGGCTTATGGCAGCTGGGCTGTGCAGCTTGAGGAATTTCAGTTTCAGCAGCGTAACAACAAAAAGGTTCTTGAGTAGCTCAAGATGCTTAGATACATAATTCTGTCTCCACTCTACAATTTACAGGTGGTAGTCAATGCATTACTTGTCACAGGAAAAACCCTGAGCAAGGGGAAAGAGCGGCAGTCTCACAAGAGAACACAGGTCTCCCAACTTGCTGCCTCACAAAGGTCCAAGGAATCATCAGATCAAGGTATTTCTGAATGCTCAGCACTACAGCATGGTGCCTTCTCCTCTGCCTTACTTCCCCAGGTCAAAAAGCATACACAGTCACAGAGAACGCACTGGGACTTGTGGGATCCACTCCCTACCACAAGACTTGGAAAGCCTCCTTCCCAACCAAGGCTGCACAGGGGACGAACTCCACTGTCCACTGAGGTGCAATGGGGACACACAGGGACAGACAACACTTCCCCAACATGACAGGACAACAGTGTCAGTCACTACAAAAATTCTGCAAATGCATGGGTAGTTCCTTGGGAGCTGAGGTTCCTTCTTTTTGATTAAAAAACCCCAAGCCTCAGATTTTATTCATTTTAACTAGCACCAACAGCTTGCTTATTTAGAGAGCCATTATAGGATGCAACCTGTAGTCTTCAAATACACAAATACTACTGCATTTGTCAGATACCACACATCACTTCAAGCGAGGCAGCAATGATTCTTCTGGAAGAGAAATGCCAACGAAAATCAGAGAAAGTGTCTTTTTTTTTTCTCCCCTCACAGAAACTGTCTCAAATTGGGCTGAATTATATACTAACAAAAGTAAAAATGGCAAATATCCAGAAAACAATCCAGAAAAACAACAGGAAGAACAAAGAATTTATCTAGTGACAGCCCTCCAAACATCTAGAAAAGCATGACAGTATAAAAAACTAAACAGAAAAGCATAGACAGAAGGCTGTCTATGCAGGGAATGAAGACTCAGAGGGAAAGGAAAACAGTCTAGAGACTGAAGAATTGGATGAGAACTCCAGACATGGACAACCTGCACTTGGTCTGCTTCCTTCTACATGAACTGCTTCCTTCCATCTTCTATCTCATCTATGTAGACAATGCATTTCAAAGCACAAAGTGTATACCTCTCTGTGCAGGTTGGTGCCCTCTGTGGCTTCACTGTCTTTCAGGACCCCTAATATTCACCACGTGACTTCACAACCACACCTTCCAAACCTCAGCCTAGAACTGGCCTGTTTCTCAATCCACAATGTTCTCGTGCTAGCTTCAGAAGCCAAAGCACATGGCATGCAGTACTTCACCCAGGCAGGCAGCCCTATAACCCTACCTATTATGGCTTTCTCCCTCTCTCTTATCTATCCTGGCATCCTATCTTGTCATGTTCCTTCATCCCTAATAGGGGCAAAGATTTTACTCACCACATTACATGCCTATGCAACTATGGTAATGCACACAAAAATGTTAGCGCATTTTTAATAGTACTGATATTGAGCTTTTGCCCACCTGCATTACTGACACTCTCAAACTCAGCTTAAGACTGAAAGTAGAACTCACTCGAGGAATAAACACTGCACTGGGTACAGCTACTAATAGAACACATCCAAAGTCCCAGGAATGAAAAATAAAGTTTTTAACTAAAAAGCCACAGGTTAAGAACAGACATATGACTTGCTCTGCTGAAGGGCATGTATGGGGAAAAGCAGCCATATAAATTAATTGGCCCTCCGTCAGGAACAACACATCATAAAATGCTAACCAACTACAACTATTCCACAATTAATCTCTGATTTCTGGCTTTGATTTTTCCAATACACTCCAATGCTAAGCAAAAATAAAGCAGTACCAGACCACATTACTTAGTATTTGGATACAACCCAAAAGGATTCCAGCACACTTTATTTTAAATTAATTGTTTTCAATGTCTTTCTTTCAATTTTTTTTTTTGAGGGGGGGGGGGAGGATGATTAGGTTTGTAGCTCTAACTGTAATTTTGAGTAATGATGAGAAAGCCTTCTGAAATACTGTAGGTTCGTTCCTTAAAATAGAAGTTATTCAGGCAACAACGCACATACTCCTCTTATGGCAGAGACTGAGGCAACCTAACAAAAAGAACAAAGTTAGACCTGTCTAAAAGAGGTGAGAAAAGGAATCCTATAAAGAGCTAAAGTAAATTAAAAACTCATCCGTGGTGATGCAGGAACAAGACAGTATATTTCCCCTAAGGAGTTCATGTAAATATTCATAAGGATAAACTCAACAGTTTTGTGATTAAGGCAGACACTGCCATTCCTAGACAGTGTGGTTATTACCACTGTCCTAAATGACCCTCGGAAACGGCCTGCCGATTCTAGAACTACAGGTGGTCTCACATTTTAATGACAGAGTAATCAGCAGATAATTACCTACCATTAACACATTTCACCTCCAGTCTTGCTAGCAACTGGCAGAAGTCCAGTCAATTGTTTCTGAAAAAAAACTTCCTGCATGTCCCACCAATCTGTGAAGTTATCCATTTCCACAAGTATGACTTCTGCTCAGGAGCTATCCTCTTTGTACTTGCTCTCACTGGCTCCTTGCAGTAGTTTCATACCGGCCCACATCTTTTACACCTCATGCCCTCAAGGAGAAGGGGGTACCACTCCAAAGGGTTGACCTGGCTTTATGGCAGTGTCACAGCCAGCCACCTACAAATCCAGCTGACAGACTGGTTCCAAGCAAATTGAAAAGATACCATCCCACAAGGTAGGGCCAGGCTCAGTTTAACTCAAGCTCAGGCAGACACCTCCAGCGAAGCACATGTAGCTTGGCATACGGCTGATTCCATAATGCCCTAAATCCCAGGAGAAGACATTCTGGGGAACCAGCATGCCCACAGAGGCAGGAAGGCCCCCAGGAACAAGGACTACATGTAGGTGCAGGACTAGGTGACAGAGGGGAGTAAAGTCACAGAGCAGACCTTCTTCAGTTGCAGATTTTCTCATGCCTACCCTGCAGTGAGCCTGCTGCGGCCTTGGCACCTCCCCAGCACAGCAGCAGGTCTGCACCTACTTCTAAGGGCTTCCAGTTTCCTTAACACCTGCCTGGGAGGGAAGGTGAAGTGGCCGTACACATATCCCACAATCACATCAGGTCCAAGGAGATGCCAACAGACAGCACAGATGGCCTGTTAACACAAAGTAAATTCAAGAAGGCTTTTCCTACAAGATTTTTGGTAATTTTGTATCAGAAGCTTCAAGCTTCAATAAGAATGATTTTTTCTGATCTTTCATGGAAATGACAGACATCGCCTGCACCAGCTTCAGAGCAGCTGTAACATCAGCCCTAACTTGCAGCAGGGATCCTCTGCTGTGCTAACTACCCACTGGAGCTAAATCAGCACATGCTGCTCGTGGCTACTGCAGTCAAGCTGCTAACTTTAGGAGACAAGCAAAACCTAACATAACGTGTGACCGCGTTTTCACGCCAAATGGCCATTTGCTGGTCCGAACCTGTTCCAGCACGCTCGGCGTTCTGAAGCGGGACTAGGCGGTAACCCTGCGCGGGATGGTGTTAGCAAGTCACTCTCGGCCAGTCTGTCTTCTGGCGAGCAGCGCAGCTCGCCCTACTCGCTGCAGGCTAAAGATCTTGCTGGGGCTCACCCCCGGCTCCTCCTCCCCCATGCTCGCTCCCAGCCCCGTGTCCCGCAGTCCCGCCAAGCCGCGGAGCCGCTGCCCAGCGCCTGCCGCCCGAGCTGGGCGCAGCGCGCCCGCCTGGCAGAGGGGGCTCAGCCGCGGCCGGGGGCCCCGCACGCCGCCCCGTCCCGTCAATGCCGCCCGCAGCCCGAGGGGAGCAGACCCGCGTCCCCCGCGCTGCCGGGGCGGGCCGGGGCCGGGGCCGGACGGACGGCAGCGCCGCCGGGCAGGAGGGCATCCCAGGGCAGGAGGGCACCGCGGGCGGCGCTTACCTTTCTGCGGAGCGGGCAGGCGGCGGCGCGGCCGTGCGGGGCTGTGGCCAGCAGGAGGAGGGAGCCCTGCAGCAGCAGCAGCAGCAGCAGCAGCAGCAGCAGCGGGCGGCACAGCCCGCCGGGGCGCACCATCCCCGCGCTGCGCGCAGCCTGCGGACCGAGTCCCCCTGCGGTTCCTGTTTTGTCCCCCCACCTTTCCGTGCTTCCACACCTCCTGTTTTATTTATTTCTTTTCTTTCTTTCTTTTCTTTTTCTTTTCTTTTCGGACGTCTTTTGCGCCCCCCCCCCCCTCCTTTTTTTTTCTTCCTCCTCCCTGATAGTTTTCGGTTTTGGCCGTCCGATTCAATCCCAGAGCTCTCGCAGGAGCAGCCCCGTCCCCCGGCCAAGCCCTCCAGCCTCTGCCCCCTCCTCTTAAAAGGTCCCTGCGGGGCGGGGGGAGGAAGGGGAGGGCGCGGGGCCCGTGGCAGCGGAGGCGGGCGGGGGGGCGGCAGCGGGGGCGTCCCGCAGCCTCCGGCCGGGCCGTGCCACGCCGGGACCTCGGCGGGCCCCGTCCCGCAGCCCCGCGGCTCTGTCCGCCCTGGGCCGGCCCGCCCGTGTCCCTGCCCTTCCCACCGCGCTCCTAAGGAGAATGTAAAATGGAATATTGTGATTCTTCACAAGCTGCTGTATTGCCCGTTGGCTTGAACTATTTTGACTCATTCTTGTTTCATGGGCGGCCATTCCAAAGTTGTGCGTCCGGTGTGCTCTGCATAAGCAGTGTTCACAGCATCACCAGAATATTCTGAATATATATATATATATATATATATATATATATATATATATATATATATATATATATGTAATATTCAGAACATTCCAATTTTTCCGTGAATGGCCCATACAGGGATCGAGCCTGTGACCTTGGTATTTTTAGTACCGTAGTCCAAGTGTGATCCTTACATGATCAAAAATGCGCTGAAGAATTTATCAGTCTCTAATAGTGAAATTCAGCTGTCCCAGCCAAGGAGGCTAGTGTTTAAATCTTCAAAAAGCACACTTTGCTGCTAATGCAGTCTTAAAAATATTGAGAAAAGCCAGAAATGCACCAGATTTTAATCCAGTGCAAATTAAAAGAATGAGCTTTCGTAGCACTCAAAATATTCAGTAGACTCCTGATAATTTTATTCCAGCATGTGTAATAATTAATATATAGCAAAACTGTTACCACTTTTAAGGCTTAAACTGGGTAAACCTTTAAAGTTAAAATCCTAACAATCTGTGGCTCACTAAGGTGTGTGGCATTATTGTATGGAGCAATCCTTCTTGCTCATTCTTACTTGTTTAATTAAATGCTTCCCAACAACAAAGCCAAAATCTATTGAAGCCTTAAATAACAAGACAATAGAGGACAAATGAAAGGTAAAAGGCATGTCAGTCTATGAAGTAGTATATTTTTGTTTAAGTAGAAGAATAAGGTATTACTTTTATGCAGCTCATTCTCTATGATGAATTTTTGTATATTTTGTCAGCATAATTATATATAATTATATTAATTATATATAATTGTAATATATATTATAGTATAATTTTATTAGTAATATAATACTAATTATATTAGTAATATATGCTATTATATTTGCAATATATATAATATTAATATATTAGTCATATATACTATCCAGTAATTTTTACAATTTCTACCTTAGTAGTGACCACTATGCTCAGTGTCCTGAGGGGCTTTCTTCTGATTTGGTTTTTTCAGTTTTTTTTTAATTGCTGGTGGTCCTGACCTACCCTTGGGCTTAGTACACAGAGTAAATAAAGATGGTCTTAAAAGACCACTATAATTTCTTTATTAATGTGGGCCCTTCCTTCCAAAGCTGTGTATGTGAAAAAACAATGCACAAAGCAACACAAGAAAGCATTTCTGGCTGTTTGTGGACTCAGATAGTCACTGTCTCTTTAGCTTTCCTGTGTTCTTACTTCTAAGCACATCTTTTTCTACCCCCGAGATCCAGATATCTGTCCCAAGGTAAAATTCTGGTTTAGAGTTGATGACAAATTTCTCATCAGCTCAAAGAAAGAAAAGGTACCATTCTTTACTTTTGTCTGTTTTTTTTGGTGCAAATTAACTGCCGCCAGAAGAAAGTAGGCAGGGCCGAAACCCTTAATTGTTTTTCCTTCTGTTCTGTGCATTGCTACATATCTGAATCTTGTGGATTTTGATGGTGCAAATTTTTCTGGAGTAATACATGAAATGCATCTTCTTTTGTTAGGTCATGCCAACCATTCAGAGCAAAGAGTATTATATGGCCAAGGATATTTTAATTATTACTTTTTGTTTTTCTTTCAGCAGGGAAAAATACAACTAGCATTTTGCCAGCCATTCAGGTACTCCTGTAACCATCAGAGCAAGAAGTGCAGGTGGTACCTCTTTCTTTATCTGCCCTCCAAAAAAGAGCCGTGATTCAGCACTGGAGCATCAAATAGTGAGTTTTCCCACCAGTCAGAGATAGTCAACCATTCATACAATACCCTGATCAATCTAGAGAGAATAATTTTTTCATGGCAGAGACATGTGCTGGCAGACCAGTTAGGTATCTTCTGTGTGACCATTTGGTTTGCTTTTTGTTTTAAAGTAGCCAAATATGTAACAGTGCTTTCTGAAATACAGCACATGGCAATTGCAGGCTATGCAGATTAACATGCTGCTTGGCCTTATTTTCGAATTATTGGGAAATGCATTCTTTGTGGTGAATTGCTAATGAAAAGTAGGGAATGAGGAAAGACAAAGGCCGTGTCTTAAAAAGACTTCCAAAGTAATTTTTACTTGCACTGTGACATTTCAGTAGAAAGCCACACCCTAGCTCTATTATCAGAAATCTAAGAGATAAACACAACATTTTTATTTAACAAATTTCTCTCTGGAGAAATTGGATTTGTTTATCCCAGTCGCCTGCAAAATTATTTCAATAGGCCTTCAAAATGTCCTTACATCTAAGCATATGCTTATGAACATTGTACAGAAAAGGTAAACAAGCATGCACTTAAATGCTTTTCTGGATCAGGGCCTTAGACCACAGAGTGTCTGTGTCCTGAGTTGTCACTAGATGGTTCTTAATTCAAGGTAATTGGAGGAGCTGTGTCTGCTACAGCAGCACAGTTTGAGCAGCTAGTTGAAGCAGCTGGCATGCAAAAGCACTTTAGGTATGCCTGCTAGGTGGGGCCAGGAGATCACCTGGGCTGTGTGTGCAAAAACAGACTGTCTTTTTTTTTTGGTTTTTTTTGGTTTTTTTGTACCTCAGCTTACCTCAGCTGATGCCTAACTTCAGTTAGTTTCCCAGGCCATAAGAGCATTTATGTGGAAATGGCTGTCAGGCTGTCAGAGGCACAAGTCTCCCCAAGCAGGTGTTACTGGTGACAGATCTGCAGAGCATCACAGTCCAAAACTCCTGCACGTGCTAACTGGGATGGCGTGCATCCATGTGTACATGTGACACACGTGCTCGGGAGACCTCCCGATTATGCATGCGCCTTTGTTACCTAACATTAACCTGCAGAGGGAAAGAAAGCCACCCCGTACAGCCAAACACAGTAAACCTTGAGTGAAAGAAGCTGCCACAAAAGAGGTTTGCACAGAGTTCAGGACAGAATTATATTCACAGTCCTTTAACAGGCAGGTCAGCTCTGATTCACCCACTGTTGAACATGAATGCAAAGCTGATTTTAAAGACCATGAAATTTAAGCATGAGTATTTCTCACCATTTAAAATTATGAAACATATCATAAAGCACATATAAAAGGAGCAAAGGAGCTTTTTTCATTGAGTTGAGAAAAAGTACTCTATCTGCATTTGAAAGGAAGTTTGCTTAGAAGGATTGATGTGGATTTCAGAGATTCATGAACACAGAATCCCAATTATGCCTCCAGATAAAAAAAGGTTAGTGAACTTTGTAGTATGTTACTGTATGAAAGTGTTAGGTCAGCTGGAAGGGAAGTATGGGGAATATATTACAAAGTGAAGTGGTTACATGTAATTATCAGGCATAGTTAGTTAAAAGCCAAAAATAAACAGGAAAGAGTAAGAGAGCAGAATTCTGCTCTCCACATGCATCTTAATAATAGTAATCTCAATTTGAATGGAGATGGAAAACTAAACAAAAATAAATCTCTTCAACATTAAAAGGAGGTGAAGAGAAAGTACATGACCATAACAGGGAGCTCTGAGTTGTGCTAGACCCAAGCAATCTTGAAATTAAGGAGAGGATCATTTGAAGCCAGGCTGGAAGATGTTAAATGACAGTTTACAAACTGCTTTCCCCAGTCTGAAAGTATTTTTATAAGAGTGTAATAAAACCCAAACTATTTAAATGTGAGAATAAAGTTCTAACAAAATAGTAAAAAGTAGTGTAAGTCAGTTAGTATTTCATAATGTTGGAAGGAAAAATGCAAAGTATTGGAAAAAATGAATGTGATTAATGCATGATATTATTAAATTCCATAAATAGGGCTTTAGTCCCTCTCTCTTTGTGGGAACTGTAGCCCCACTGCTAGCCCATGTATAGTCCTCAGCCCTCCTGGCAGAAAAACAGGAGACCTGTTAGACCTTGGAAAGGAGGGGTGCAGCAGCCCCTCTTCTCTTTGCACTCCCTTCTCAAGCCCTTCACTGAGATGGGGAAGATACAAGAGAAATCAGTCCTGAAAACTCCAGCAAACCCTAGTGCTGTCCACATAAGCATCCATCTGGGAAGCAGCTGGAAAGACTGGGACCCTCCAGAAGGCTCCAAAATTTGTAAAATCTTTAGTTCACATAGGTATATTTGTGATGTCATCTAGAAAATACCAGGACAGCTTTGCTTTGGAACAACTGAAGGAAATTTAAACCACTTAGATATCGTTGAATTCAGTTTATCCATGAAATTAGCTTTTTTTTTTTCAGGATGTCTTTTGGGGAGAAAATATATCCTTATTTTTTAGCAACTGTAATTAAGGGTTTTCTACAAAGCAGAGAGAGGTTTTTCAAGAGATAAACTTATTTTCTCTCTGTTTTTGTAACTTGCTCTAAAAATATGAGCAAGCGTGTCAGAGTTGAAGACAATATGTAAGCAACAGTAACTTGTTACAAAATGTTGTCTTAACAGTATATAAGGTGCCTTTTTTTTTTTTTTTTAACCATATAAACACACTGTGAATGCTGCTTGCATTTACTGAGGCAGTGGGAGAGCCACAGAGTGCTTAATGGGAGTGCAGCTCCAGCACAAGGGAAAACAGTTTTGGTGTTTTTCAGGATACTGACTTCAGTGGGGTGGAATTTTTCTTTGGGGTGGTGAAGGTCAGATCAGTCATTTGTGGCACCAAAGAGTTGGCATGTGTTTTCCAACCCTTTCAGACCTGCCTTCTGAGATGCACTTGAATGTGTCCTTGCTCGGCAGCGAGCCACTGCTTATCCTGCTGGGTTATTTGCTCTGCAGGCTTGCACAGCTAATGGCCATCCCCACCTCAAAGCATTTAAAGCTCAGGTCTTGTGAAGAGTTACATAGACAGTTTGCTTCACTGACTGCAAAATGTCCCAGGAAAATTAAAGAAACAGCATACTGAGAAAGTTTCATGGAATTCTGGATTAGCCTTGAGCTCTTTCATAAGACCGCATAGCTGGATATGAGCCTGTCAGTGATTATCCTTTACTTGACTGTAAAGATTCTTGTTTCTTGTCAGCCCATCAAGTGTAGCAGAGCTGAAATTAAGTTTTTATTCTAGGTCTACTTTAATGGGTAATTTTCTTTTAGTCAGCACTTGCTTTGCTTTCTGTCAGTTGGGAATTTTCTTTCTCCTCACTAAATACTGAAGAAAATGCCTTCACTTCTTCCTCAGGATTAAAGAAGATAAATTTAAAAGAGCCAATAAATGTGCTTTCTACTTATTCCAAGAAATGGCACAACTCCAGCCTGACCATTCTAAATGCTGAATTTATTTGCTGAAACAGCATTTTTGGATGGGGAGGGGACTAATGTCTGCCTTTAGCTGCAGCTGTTGCATCTCACTTTGCCAAGCAGGTGATCTTGAAGAGCTGAAACATTGTCCAAACTTTTATCAGGCACGATGAACATTTCTACTGGAAATGCTGTGTAACTTTTTTAGCCAGTCTGGATCTGATTTTCACTCTCTCCACTGACAGCTCTGTCCAGGATTTCAGTGACCACAGGATTACTCCCTAAATCCTGTGTTAAAGATGTGCTACACAAACAGGCTAAATTACCTCCTCTGCGCCCACTATGATGACTTAAAGCAAATTATTTTCATCATTGTGATGTCTTTCAAGTGAGTGAGTTGCCAGGGACATGAAAGCAGCAGGACCATGTTCATCCAAACCAGGAGGGTTCTTGGAAGCACGCTTAACTTGATGCAGATGGACAGTACCACAGCTGAACTGGATCTCCACTTGATGCTGAAATCTGGTCAAATGCTCTGTTGTGCAGAAAACAAACCCAAAGCAGAACAATCAAAGAAATGCAACCCTCCACTGGTCTGTGTGTTTAGTAATGAATACTTGTAAAAACATTTAGGAGGGCAGTTCTCTCCTAAGGATATCTCCTCACCATGTGAAGATTAAAGAGCTGGTACTGAGCCATATGTGCCAAACCATTAGCAAGACAACCCATTCTTCCCTGATTCAGGCACATGCACAGTCTGGTAGTGGACAGCACTCCTACTTACTGTGACTATCTGCAACTATTTTAAACCAAAGTCTCATTTTTTAAGCTTTAGAGGCATTTGCTAGAATTAGCTTTGACATCTCATGAGGCCTGTAGCCTTTCTTCAGACAGACAGTGGCACCTAAGCCTGAATTTTCACTGGAAGTCCTGCTTTGGATCTTGAATTTTCTAGTGAAAATGCAAGATCCAAAACAGGACTTGTGTGAATCTCTCAGGTCACTTCATCTCCACACCTGAGAAGCAGTCAAGCCAGCTGCTTGGTATGTTCTCCTGAGGCCATGGGGTTAGCTTTTATCAGTAACAGAAGCTCATAGGCTCATCTCAGCTGCTTTTTTGAATCTGCACACAAAGGACCAGGGCTGCTTTCCCAGCCCAGACTGCACAGGATTGCAGACTGCACAGGATTGCAGCCCAAGTGCACACCCATTCACAGATGGGATCTGCACCAGATACTGTGCAGACAGGGTTTTGAGAGCGCTCATCATTGACTCCAATCTTTTTTCTCTGCAGATGAAGGGATTTGGGATGTATTGTTGTTTTCTTCTCCTCTTCTGGTCCACGAAGACATTCTGACCAGAAGATGGCATTATGATTTCTATGGATTCATCCTAAAGCATAGCACAGTACATTTCCTAGGATGCTCTCTTTCCCCTTACCCATCTTCTAGAGATTCTCCTCACTGTGGAAGGTTTCAGGCCTCAATACCTGTTAGACATTTTGAACCATCTGCCTTTGGGTCCTTCTGCTCAACAGCTGCCAACATCACAGCCCAAGGGCCGGGCAATGTCTAGACTCCACACAGAGAGTGCAGACTGGATGCTGCCAAGCATCCAGTCCCATTGCAAACCAGCACTCACAGCTCTGCATAGAAGTCAAGAGGACCATATGCTCGAATAAAATCATCTAGGTTCAGCACAGGAAACAACTTTGACTAGTTCTACTACAAGAAATAAGGGAGGTCCTATTTTTTTCTGTAATCTATCTTCTTGGTCCTATTTAACATTTTTAAATCCAGTTAAAGAAAGTTAGAATGTTTCTTTCCTCTGCTGTCTTCTTGATTGTGCCTCTTTCTATTATCAAGCAGTAGGACAATAAACTAAGAAAAATCAGTGTCTAGATGTGTCAGTCTGTCTTTGCACAGATGCAGCAGTGAGATGGAGTGGCAGTCAAACAACTGAAGTGGACAGAAAATGTTTTAACATCAACAATCCAGAGACTGTGTCCTAAAGATATGAAAATCTGGGGGAGAAGTGATATCAATGACAATAGCATTTCCTGTCTAAAAATGTATTAAAGCTTTGTCAGATGAATACTAAGTCTTATAGGATATATCCTGGTCACTGTCAGGTCAGAAGAATGGATAGATGTGGAAGTTGAGGCAGGAAGATATAGTGTTGTTTCTCAAAATGTTTGACAGTGAATTAATTGTTAAAATGGAACAAAATTTTCATTACTATTATTACTAGAACAAAATTTTCATTGTCATTGTGTATTTTGGGATTAGGGCACAAGAATTTTTCTTCTTGTCACAAAACCTGTGGTGCCAGAGCTTGGCTTTGTTCACCACCTGTTTTACCCCCAGAACACTGCACACCAGCTCAGCAGCCTTTCTGCATCTACTGCTCATTCAGTCTTTGCATTGCCTTTTTATCTTTTGCATCACCCATAAGATTGCTTTCCTGGCCTTGCCTAGGAAAGGAGAAGTTTTCTGCCTTTTTGCACTTAGCACATCCTCAAGGTGCTCTGCTAGTAGGGATTTCTTTTCCCCAACCTCTTGCTCCTTCATTCTGTTTGGCACTGCTGCCAGAATAACTTCAGACTTGGCTTGTGATTTTGGGCTCAGTGTCTTGGACACAGGCAAAATAACTAGTCCCAGGCATGGGGCCTCCTGAAGTGACTATGGCGTGGTAGGGCTTAGCTGCTGATAAATGAATAAATGGCTGAATGAATGGAAGGGGATACCAGAGCATCAGTTATGATATGATGAAATATGAAAGGGATTTTCTTTACAGTAAGCTTACATCAAAC
Organism: Ammospiza caudacuta; assembly: GCF_027887145.1. Lineage (NCBI taxonomy): Eukaryota > Metazoa > Chordata > Aves > Passeriformes > Passerellidae > Ammospiza > Ammospiza caudacuta. The sequence goes on from NC_080632.1 coordinate 23,216,462, forward strand.
CAGCCTTTCCACCTGAGATAATCACTTTAAAAAATCATCATCACTTAAAGAATAGAACTCTGTGGTAACAATTCTGTGGCTGTGCAAAATGTCATCCTGGAAGAACACTCCCTCCAGCTGCTCATCAGGACCAGCTAATATGCCTATAGTGGAGACCATGATGAGATGCAGTGTGCCAGGACACTTTCTTCCTGTGCTGGCACAGGACATGTCCCTGTCAGTTCTAAAAGTGGCCTTCAGGCTGTAACCCTAAACGGAAGGAGGAGATTGCACTTCCTCAAAAAGTATGCCTCCAGATATCCATAAATTACAGAGATACTCCCAGTAAAGACTGAAGGATGGACTATTTTTTTCCTGGAGAGCCTGGGCCAGTGTTGATTCATGACACTTGCTCAGAAGTGCTCTTTCAGCACATTTGCATGAGACAGCAGCAGTGTGGGGGCCCTTACAGACACTGAAAGCACTGCAGGACCTCTCCTAGGCAAACAAAGGTGTTAAATTCTTGTCTAGACCCCAGTGGAGGAAACCAGATCATTTACACCTGACTTCCTGGGATTCTCCCCATCACTCCTGGACACACAATGAAAACTTGTCACTCCTTGCCTGGGATTCAAATCCTTTTGGCTTTAATGCACCCTTTTTGCTCACCAGCACATACCAAGAGGTCAGTTTATTGACAGATTCCAGCAGATTTCTATGAGATTGCTCTGATTCCCTTCAAGAAAATTTGCAATGGAGGGATGGAGACCTAGTGTGCGTTTGCCCCTTGTTTTCTAATTTTAAGGCAGTGTTTGTCACCCCAGAACAGGGTCTGGCCTCCAAAACATTTTCACAATAACTTTTCCTGCCTGTCTGTTCTCACACACCTCCATAGGCAGATCTTGTTGCATATATGGAAATGCTGGGAGAATTCATATTTGCAAACTGCCTGCTGTGTCAGAAGAATCTCTCTCCTGTGCTAGAAGAGTCTAACTTTTGGGATTGGTCACCTCACTCTAACGAATAGAAGACACCCTGTGAAAGAAAAGCTTATATTTTTACAGTTTGTATTTCAGAAAATTTGAGGAATACAGTTTGACAGCCAGGTGTTCAAGCTTGCTTGGAACTATATAGGGGTCAAAGCTCCTTGATAGACAGTGGGATGAATGTCAAATAAACACATAGTGTTGTGCTGAGATAACAAAGCTAGTTCAATGGCTGGTAGGGTTGCACAATTCTGTAGGGCAGCAATATGCAGGGGCCAGGCACCTGTTATAGTGGACATGGTCCTGGACCATCCTGAGTGAGGATGAAAAGTGTCCCAAAGGGAAACATTGTAGTCAAACCTCTGGATACATCTGTGGCAGCCAGCACTATCACGGTCATTATCTACTGCTGGTGTAAGCAAAACCAAGAGTTTATATTGTTGTCATCTTATTGTATTTCATATTTCTGGAGTCCCATCTTAAAGTCCATACCTTCTTGCTGGTCCTATTATGCAGCTCCTCTCTGCAGCACAGTTCCTCATGGCTTCCACAGGGGCTCATCCTGGGCTCTCGGCCCACCCCTTTTATCCCAGTTGCCTTCACAAGCCACAGCTGCTGCCCAACTAAGGACTTTGCAGCTGTAGCTCATTTAGAATAGCTGGGACCCACTTATCCAACACATAGATCTTACAGGGACTCTCTCCACAAGTTTAGAAAATACATTTTTAATAGAAAAAAATGGCTGATTAGATAACCACAACTCTATAACTCTAATATATAGTTATATGTGATATCTATAATAAGAAAAAGTTTTCAATCTCACAAAAAACTGTGGCTGCACCTTTGCTAGTGTGAATAGCACAGGTGAGTTCAGCAGATATCAATTGCCACAGAAGCCACTGGAAAATGGGACACTCATGCTGCAGTAGTATGCTGAGCAGTAAGAGGGCTTTTCTTCAAAGTCACCACACCAATCCATGAGCACATTTGCTTGTCTTCTAGCCATAAAACCTCTGCTAACTCTGAACACAGTTATATTAAAGGTACTCTGTAAGTAAGAACCAGTAAGAACATAGGTCCCAGTGTGTTATTATGCCACTGATTATGCACAGGCTAGGTTGATCCTGGCACCAGAATTCCAAACTAACTCTGCCATAATATCAGAAGGGCAAAGCCCCCTGCAAAATGGCATTGATATCTCACATAGCTGGTGCTCTGAGACAAAAAAAAACTTTTGTATCAGCTTCAGAAGCTTCATGTTTTAAATGCTTAACTATGTTTTTTCCCAGTGCTTGTGTTCTTCCTCAAGAGAAGATTATTGCTGTGGCAAAGATCCCAAAAATTCTCAGAGTCAAGGCTGATTTCTACAGACAGCAAACTATCTCAGCAGTAATGTTGCTCTTCTGCATTTCCAGTGCTGCATGCTCAGAACCATGGTTTAGGTCTTAAACCAGGCAGTCACTGGAAAATTTTCAATATATCTACCAGTACCTTCAGAGAATACATCACTCAACATTAGGGCTGATTTTGGTTCTTGTCTCTGAAAATTGCCCCAAAAGAAGCACAGTAAGAGGCATCTCTAAGGTCTGGATTACAGCATTCCATTTATTATTTCTACCTAGCCAGTCTGTGAACATTTTGTCACTATTTTTTCTTAAGATCAGTTAGAGGCATAATTTAAAAATCCATCGAGTCCATGACACTGCTGCTTGTTACCAATGGACTGCAAGCATCTTGAGCATATTTCCCCCACACAGTGGAAGAGAAATGTTCTTGCTGGCTTTTATTTAATTTATACCACAGAATTACTTAGTTCTGAAACAAAACTGACCAAATCTTTGCCTGTGTTTCAAGTTTAGTGGATTGTAAAATGTTTTGCGTCTGCTGATTATTCAGAGAAACTTCCAGTTCTGTTCCTCTTCTACTCTTATGTGGTTTATTAGATCTGAGCAGGGCACACTTGCTGCAAACTCACTTTTGTCAGTTACCAGTTAAATTGCCCCCATTGAGCATAATGGACAGAAGCAAAAGGAAATGTCACAGAGTTTTTGTAGGAGAAAAAGCTGGAATGCATTGCTTCTTTTATTCCCTAGGACAACATTGTGTAACCACCTCACACACTAACTGGTGTTGCCTAGTGCATTGGCCTCTGGATCTCTCTTACACCGAAACAACCCCGTATCAACTTTCCAGAGCCTCATTTTCCCATGGTTGTGAAATGTGGGTCCTTGTTAATGTGCTCTGTGTCTGCAACAGAGAGAAGCTGCACAAGAGGAAGCGCTGCTACTAACAGATGATCATGGCTAAGGCATTGCACTACCATGTGCCACTGAGCTGGTGGACTCCCGTTACCTGGGTGAAGACCATGCTCACATTAGACTAGTCTGAAGAGATGCCCTGACTCATTGTCACAGAATCACTCCCAAAGTCCAGCAAAGCCACTTAGAGCCAGTTGCTCAGGACTGAGTCCAGTTGACTTTTGAATATCTCAAGGACAGAGATCTACCACCTCTCTGGTCAATCTGCACCATTGCTTGGTCACCCTCACAGTAAAAAAATGTTTCCTGGTGTTCAGAGAAAACCTCTTGTGCCCATTGCCTCTGGTCCCATTGTCCAGCATCACTGAAAATAGAGTAGCTGAAACATGTTTGCAAACTTTTTCAGGTATTTACACGTTTATGAGATCTATGCTTTTCTCCCCATTTGTGATTTTCTGCTTGTTTCTTTTCATGCAGAAAGACCTTTCCTCCAGATGGCATGGTACAAATAAAACAGCTCATGAAGAACACCCAAGGCACAGTCTTCAAGGAGAAGATATCTTTTCTCGTGTAGACATCTGTAATCTCACACAGGGATGCCTACAGAAGAGGGGATTTTTCTGCTAGGCCAGTCAGCTGCTCAATGACTGCTCTGCTCCTACCAGGAATAAAATACATCTGCAAAGCACTTACCCAGGCATCACATCAAACTGGGAAGTTTGAACTACTGTGCTAACAAGCTACCCTTGAATGGCAGAGGGAAGATCATTTAACAGGCTGGCTGATGGCTGTGATTTTAAACGGTGAGGCAGATCCCCTCTGTCAGCTATAATAGTCACAGAGTCCCACAAGGCTGCTAAAGCGAGCCTTCATCTCTGCCTGTCTCAGAAATAGGGTTTTACCAGTACTGCCTGCACACAGACACTCTACACTCATTGCTCTGAGAGCAGCATAAAAAAACTAGAGCATGACATGATCTCAGCACAAGATTTGGTTGCTGGCTATCCAGATGTGGCACATCAACAGCAGTTAGAATCAGAAAGATGTCTGTAAAAAGGAGTCACTTTCTAACTCTGTACCTGCTGCCTGTATCATGTCTGTGTGGTCACATCTCCCTGCAAACCTCACAGCTTCATGCTGCTATCACTTCCCATGACAGTGCAATGTAGGGCTAAGTGAGACAGAGTTTCATTTTCTCCTCTCAGGCACTGTTCGGAGCCCTGCTACTCAAGTGATAGTTGCTGAATCCTTCACTAATTGCTGGAAGGGGAGTACAAGCCCCAGGTCTAGGCTGATTTTGCGGCACTGAGGGATATTGCATTTGCTGCAACAGATGCAGTCATAAACCAGGCCACATCCCCCTGCACACCACATTAAAAAACTAAAAATGAAACTCTTCTTAATCATCACCATGAATGTCTGCAGTTCCAGAAGTTAATAAAGAAGCAGACAGAAGAGCAAGAACTGCATGTCCATGTGCTATAGGAAGCGGGCAGTATGAAGCAATGAGGAATGGTGGTAGCAATCAGGGATTAGGAAGACAGGAAATAAGACTTCAGCTTTAAATAACAATCTCCAGTGTCACAACTGCATTTGAATACACCTGATTTAAAAACTAAAAGAGAAGACACCCAAAAATGTTAAAATCCCTGTAACAGAATCTGAATGCTACCCTCCGTATTCCCACTGAGATCCCAAAGCAGTTTCTGGAAGATTTCGTGATATTAATTTATGGTTTTGGTGATGGCTGTCACAGATAAAGTTATTTTTGCCAAGAACAGATGTGTTCCCACATTTTTGAGATGTGGGCTTTCATTCCCTTATCCATACTCAATCCAATAACTTCACTACGTAAGAAAAACAACTGCAAAGACATAAACAGTGGAACTATATAGAGTTGAAAAGAAGGAAGGGCAGGGGGAACAACTCTCACCGTGCCATGTAGTTTCTCTTTTCCTACTGCTTGGTTATCTAGCCCTATCAAGCTCAAATCAATCAACTGATGTCTGATGTGTTTTGCAGATGGATCAGCAATGATGCATATCTCATGCACAGATGTTTCAACTTGGATTTGCTAGCTATCCAGCAATCAGACAGAATCCTGATCATTCACAGATGTTGCAAAAAAAGGCAGAAACTCATCTGTCTGCTGTAAATAAATGTCTGCTGTAAATAAATGTATTAATTTATGCATTTTGCTTTTGGTCAGCCAGTGCAGCAGTTTCTTGAGAAAACCAAAGTGGGACTCTCGGCTAGGATGGTGAGATTTTGCAGTTGACTGCATTGTAGGTGTTGCTCCTATGAAAGGAAGATCTCTAAAGCCATTGCTTAAGCACATGAAACTGTTATAGCTGTTCAAAAGGCACTTTCGACTATTAGCCAATAGTGAGAGCTGTGTTTGAAATCAGAGTCACAGCTGCTTAACTGGCTTGTTCTTTCAGTGGGGAGGTTCGGCCAGCCTGTTGAGGAGCATGTCTGTGGGGCTATGTGGGCCGGCTACAGCTACAGCCAGGGATGTCGCTGGGGTGTGACAAACATCAGCAGTGATGAAGTCTTTAGCTCAGCACCAAAAATATCTGTGCCATCAATCTAGTTCCTGAGAAATCATGAAGTAGACCTGAAAATATCAAATAGAAAATAAATACAGGTGGAATTTGTTTTCTATGTTTTTTTAGCACTTGATGAATCAAGTTTTCACATTTTTCTTCATGATCACAACTCTTATCAGAGCCTGCTCTATGAAAACTGGTTGTCACCAAGAGTTCTGGACTTTTCACCTGTTACTTATTTACCTCCATAGGAGTTAAAAAATCCTGCACCAAAAAAACTTCCAAAGACAGAAAAAACTCCATCAAAACTATTTATCTGTGTCAGGCAACTGTGATACTAGCTACAGCAGCCCCAAAGAGCAAGTGTCCTACACCACATGCAGTATCCAAGTGCTAGGCTGATGGCCTTCGCCACACCCACAACACTCCCACAGCAGATGACAATGTAAATTCAACTCTTGCCCTTCCTGACTCATAAGGGTTGAAAGCAGACAGCACAGGTCCTCCCTGTGATGGCCAGTGTGTTACCCAGAGAAGTGATCTATCTTGCACTTTCCCCTTGAAACATGCAGTATATAGGTTTTAGACAGATATCTAAGACAAACCTGCCCTTCCTGACGCAACCAGGCATAGCCAAAGGTTACCACTGACAAAGTTATGCTAGTCTGCCCTGTACAACCATTCATGCCACCATGAAATAAAATATTGCAGAGAGCTTTCATCAAGGACCAAGTCATCTGATGTCTTTTTCCTGAACTTCTTCATAGTATTTGAACACTTTCTGATCATCAGAAACCACCTGTTCATCATAAAGATGCTCCAGACAATCAGCTAAAGTACTCAAATTCCTTCCTTAGAAAACACAATCAATGCATGATGTTGTGCAGCCAGGCCTCCAACACTGGTCCCTTCCATGCAATTCCTGCTTAGTGATTTGTGTTTAGAGCTGCCCCAGCTGCCAGGCTGATGATATGTCTCAGTCCTGAGTGTAGCTGCACCTCCACTACAAAGCCCCTTGGACATGCTCCCCAAGTCCTGGCTGTGACAATGTACCCACAGAGATAAAGATCACAAAAATGAGGAAGTGAAGGCACTTGGGGCCAGAGTGGACAGGGACTTAAAGAAGAGATCTCATAGTTCCAGTGGTTTCCATGCACACCTAGGGTGTCAGAGCAGGAGGTGAAAACACCAGAGCCATGCGTGCACTGTGTGGTGCTCTCAGCTTGACAAACTCATGACAGTGCATGCCTGCAGTGTTATCTCCTCCAGGTCCTTCCGTCTTATGCCACTTCTGCAGACCTCTACAGAAGTCACAAAGTAAGTTTTACTGTCTGATGAATGTTACCTCCACAGTAAGTGTTAAAATAGACCTGTTTCCAAGATGTTGTGCCTAGTAGCAAAAAGTTGATGGCATTAATGCATCTAACAGGCATGACACTGTCATCCCAGAAAGGGAAATGGACGCTATCCATCGTACTGGAAAGTACAGATAACCCCTTTGGCTTGATCTGGCCTTGCCCTCATTCCCTGCAGTCCTTAAATATACAGAGTAGCTAACAAGAGTTCTCACATGCTGAAAATCTAAAGATCTAGACATCTAGAAAATCTAGACATGGGCACCATTGCTTTGTTGAGGTGGAGCTGGAAGCCTAGCCCTCTGATACTGCAATCTCACATTACTGGGTTGCTCAGGACTCCTACAACCAATGTAGGCTTCTAAACCCCATAGGGAGAGCAAGGGAACAAGGGCAAGCACCTCTTTTGCCATGTTTAAGACACAGTGCACACAGGGAAACTCTTTCCCAGAAAATACAGATGCTGGTAGGTGCTAATAGCTGCAGGAAGGAGACATGGAACATGTCAGGGCCTGGGCCCCTCACAGCGCAATCAACACATTGGCAGCACACAGCTGGGTGTGCAGAGACATGCAGGCTACTCTCACGTCCAAAGAAAGAGTCTGGGAAAGACCCTTGGAAGCCATTTTGCAATTACAAAAGGAAGTTACTTCATCCTTACAGCTGCGTCTAGCTCCCCCTAGCCCCCAGTGACACTGGTGGACCACCAGCTGGCCTGAAGATGGGACAAGTGGCAGAGACATTGGTGCATAGGGAGAACGACCAGGATCAAGCACCTAGTGGAAGAGGAGAGGCTTCACGTGAAGGGGCAGTTTCATAGCTGGGCATCTTCACAGCTGAAGGAGACTATAAGCCTCTGCATTCAAAACACAGCTTGTTTGTCTCTTAAATACAATATTCACAAATGTGTCCTACAATGTTGCTAACCTGAATTCCAGTTTCAGTTCATTGATTTCTACCAGAAATCACATTCCATGGTCTCTAGAATACCCTGAGCATGGCCATCTGGAGAGTGGGCACCACTATGTGTGGCTACATCAAAAAGTATCATGTGCAGAAGAAGGGGCAGGGAAGGTTTTAGGCTGGGATCTCCCCACTTTCCTTTACATTATGCAAATATTTACTGTGCAAAGGTACTAGAAGTCAAAGCAAAATGTTCAGATACAACATGAAAATGTTGCTACTCTGACACAGCTTTACATAGGCTTGCTGAATGGTGTTTGGTGGTTACAGGAAACATTAAGGAGAACATTAAGGTGTTTCCTACTGGAGAAGGAAAGCAGATATATGTCAGCAGCCTCCCTACCCCTCTGCTGTGCCATATCCAGAAGAGTTACTCACCCCCTGAAAGCAGATCACTTCCGAGGAGTGTATTATGTTACTGCTCCTGTGATCCCTCAAGTCCTGCATGTCCTTTTCTGTGTGACTCAAATATAGCAGTCATGTTGTTGTTGTTGCTGTTGTACTCTCTCTGCATCACATGCTCCCCAGAGTTTTGCCAGCAGTAAGCCTGTTCCAGAGAAGCCTTGTCTGTCAAAGGGGGTACAGGCACCACTCAGAGTCATAAGCAGGAGGGATTGTGTGCAACCTGTGACATCATTTGCCATGACAAAGCACATTGTTGAAATAGAGGGTCATTCACTCACAGCTCTCCACTTGATAACACTTGTCCACCACGTGTGAAGGCCTCAGGGCCTCTTGGTGAATCCCATGCATGTTGGAGCAAACCTCACTCTTCAACAATGCCACCTTTAGCAAAATCCTTCTCGAAAGGACATGAGTCACATTTCAGGCAGAGCCAGGAGAGGTAAGGGAAATGAATACTGTGCTCCCAGAGCAGGCAGCACTAGTCTGTGAAGGCACATGGTCCACATGGCCACCAGAGAAACAGAGTTAATCATTCTCTGGAGTCAGGGCACAAGGTCTTTGTTAGCACATACTGATAACCAGGCTGTTGCTGAAAAGTGGTGTTGCCAGCTGTGCTGGCAGGGCTTCAGCACATGTGCACAATTCAGCCTGAACTGGGCTGGATTATATGCTTGTCCCAAACGCACTTCAAAGCAGTAGGAGTCTCTTCTTTGCTCCTAATATTCCCTACCATGTTTTTCAGAACAGATCCACTCCTGCCTAGCAATTTTTAGTAAAAGTTGTTCCTCACAGGGGCCAAGGAGATAACATTCCCCCTTGCCCCAAGCAAGTACTCCAGGGATGCATTGGAACAAATCAATATCAATATTACCACTGCCTCTGTGAGGCAGCTCAGACAAGACCTGCTCTACTCTCCTTGGATCACAAGAAGAGGAAAAAAAATCTAAACTGCTTATTCCATCTGGTGCTAGAGGAAAGTTTGACTTTCCCCTCCCAAAGCACTATTTCAAGGACTATTTATAAAGAAAGCTCCAAGGTTATAAATCTCCCTTGAGCCTCTCGCACTCATAGCCTTCATGTTAATGCACCATGACAATCTTTTTCCTTTCCTTTTAGCAAATGAAGGGTGAAGGTCTATAAACTGAAGTTTCTGAGGCCACTGGCTTACAGGGCAAGGGATGTGACATATGCTTTACACTGCTTTAAGCTCCAGCTCTGAAGTTTGTGGAGACATTTTTGTTCACCACTGGGTTTACTCCTGCTCCTCCCCTCTAAATCTTTTTACTGTTCTTTGGCTGGAATGCTGGACATGGGTGCAAATCAGGAGCAAAGCTGTTAGAGCCAGTGAAAGCATTTTCATGAATGTGAAAGCTGCGTAAACAAGAATGGCATCAGGCCTCAGAGTTTGAAAATAAACCTCTTCTAGCAGACAAAAAAACCCAACAACTTTTCTTTTTTTTTTTTTTTCTGAGACTGCTTCTCCTCTTGAAAGGAAGCACACATACTATTCAGACATGTTTTCACTTAAAATTCTATCTGAAGAGGATTTGTGACACAGAGATTAACATCATGGTTAAGCAGCAAATAATTTAAAGTGTCCTGTCCCCACTTGCCCTCCCCAGCCTTCTCAGCCTGTTAACTTTCACTCACCCCTGTTCCCTCTCTCTCTTACACATTACTTTCAGAAGAGCACTATATTTCCACTTACTAAGGCTGGTAGCATTATATTTCTCTCCCAAATAAAGATTTTTCCCAGCTCTTCCTTTTAAGGATACACTGAAACCCTCTCAAAGTCAAGGATTAAGAAATGGAGAACATTAAGGTGTTTGTCCACATGGAGCTGTGCATTTGGTTTCTTCCAAGAGGTAGGCTACAAGTCTCCCTTTCAGGATTTGAGGAAAACCAGTCTGAGGTATAAAAACCCTTGAAGCTCTCAGAACACCCTTGCAGCACAGTAATTGGGAGAATATTGCCATTCACATCAAACAGTAGCACAAGAGATCCAAAGGCAATTTCCCTACACATTCTTTTGACTTCTCCCAGGAATACAAGTACTTCAGGTTGGGATTTTGAGATTAGGGCTCTTGAAAGGGCTTTTCTCTCCCCTACACATTAAAAAGTTACAACACTGAAAGATTTACAGACCAGGGAGCTGCTCAGTTTTTATTGTGGTATATCTCCGATAGAATTAAAATCTCTTGGGATTTGGTTGTTTTTTGTTTTCCTACCCAAATACAAGACAGCCTCTATTCTGGGCACGTATTAGAGTATCAAGGGTAGAGTAGTTGGATTAAAAAAAAAATAAAAGCCTAGCAAATCCTGCAAAACAGAGAGGAGAAGGGTGGATGATCCATCTCTAAACAGGAGCCCATCAGCAAGGAAAGCCAGCTTCAAAGTCCTGTTCTGTTGCAGCCTGCCCATCCTAGCTCACAGCAGAGTACGTTGAAAAGGGCTGCTCTCAAGTACATCCACTAAGTGTGTTTCATTTAAAGAGAGATTTGCTAGATTAGGATTTGGAGTGAACCTTCATGCAGTCATCTGCCTTGCAGTCCAAGTCAGGATCCAAACCATGTGTTAACCTTTTTCTCTGAAAATGTCTCAGGTCTGCTTCTCAGGGCATTAAAGCATTGATTAATGTCTGTTCCTAGGCCAACATAATGAATTTCTGATTATTTTAGAAAGCAAAACAGGGGCCTGCAGCTCTAGTACAGTAAATAGGTCATCTGAAATAACTGCTGGATACAGCATTTAAAGTATTAGTACTTAATTGGCTTTTGCTTGTTAAACAATATATATTAGTAATAAATTGAGACAAGGAGGGAGGCTTCAAACATTACAAAAAGAAATTTGCACTTCAGAAGGGATTTTTCTGAGACAGAAATGATAATTTCCCTATAGAAACCAGAGATGAAACACCCACTGAATCAAATGTGGACAGTCTTAGGCCAGCAGCAAATGCTTATTGATGGTTTAGCTCTGCTTTGGGATGTGACAAAATGACACCACACCACAGCAAAACCTGACTCAGTGTTTGGCTATGACTACTATGAACAAGAAGGTGTTTTACTGAGCAGCAAAGAGAAACTGCTGCTCCAAATGACACAGGAGTTGCTGAGCAGTCTGAATCCCATGCTATTTCGTAATCAAAGCTCTGGCCAAATCCAGTAATACAAGTGTCTAGAAAAGGGGGCTGCAAAACATCTCTTCCCAGGCCCCAGAGTTCTCTGGTTCTTGGATACTTTAGGTACTGAGGCAAAGGTTAGCGACAAACTTATATCCTGTTTTATAAGGGTGTTCTATATAAATTTTTGGGAAACAGCTTTGGCAAAAGCAGAAGAGAGAATCTCTCCAAGACTCTTTTGAAAGCTCAATACTTTCCTCTCCTATGAGACCTCCAAGATAACCCATATCTGTCTGTCACAGCTGCAGGGCATTTAATCTCCACTTTACCACAACAGCATGAACATATTCTCCTCCCAGGTGCAAAAGCCAGGAGCAGTTTTCTTGGCCCTTCCATGTGCTCTTACACTAGTATTTTGTGGGAGGGAAGTGCCCCATAGAAATTTCTAAACAGACAGATTTGGATTCTGAGTTTCAGCCGTGCCAATGGGGTGTCCCTAAACATCATGCTGCAAAAGAATCAGATAAGCCTGGAGAGAGTCTAACTGATTGCATCAGATCAGTCCACGGTCTTGTCTGTAAAAATCTCAATTCCCAGTAGATGGCACCATCCGTTTCACTGATGTTTTTCTCCTGGTTCGTGCAACAGACTCTGAGCCTTCAGAGGGAGAGTTCAGTGATCCCAGAAACCAGCGTGAGAGCACAAGCCACCCGTGGTCAGCACAGGGACACCCCACCGCTGAAAGAATGAAGATGCAGCAGCTTTGAAGTCAGCACAGCCATGAAGGAGATGACAGCGAGTGGCGGCTGCTGTGCTCCGTGCGCCGCGGGGATCGCTGCGTTGGCAGGGCTCTGTCCGGCGCCCTCCAAACCCATTCCCTTCACATCTGTTCCTTGCCTGCGGGCACCGTGCGCTGGATCGCCCCTGCCTATGAGGGGATGACATTACAGCCCCAGGCAGCACAAGACGTCATCTCTCCTGCAAGGTGGTGGAGAAATGAGTGATGCCAGCAAGGCACTTGCAGTCCTGTTTCTCACTTCTGGAACTCCAGTGCCCATTCAGAGCTGCCACGTCTCATCTTCCCTGAGGAGGTGTTGAGTTAATAGTATGTAAAACACATAAAAACTGTAATGGTTATTTTTCATAAGGATTTAGAAGTTCAGCATAGTTGTTCCAGCAATTTATTCAAGAGATTTATAGTTGTCGAAACACACAGCAGGCTGAGAAATATGTATTTTCTCTCAGAGAATAAATTATTCCTTGATAATTAACTATAGGGGAATGGGAACGTGCCTTACTGTTTAAGCAGAGAAAAGCCAGGTTAAGGATGGCAGGAAGGCTGGTACTGTGGGGATGTGGTGTCCCAGGGGACTAGGGCACCATTTTCTGCTCAGACACACGTGTGACCTTGAGCAAAGCACACAGCCTCTCTGAGACTTCTGTCAGTGCCATTTTACAGCACAGGGGTCAGAAGTGGGGTACATGGCATGCCACAGCCTGTCTCTGCATGAGCTGATTCCCATATGCTGTGTATGGTGCCTCCCAAGCAGTTCCAACAGCCTGGCCTCAGCTTCCCTTTTCTTTAAGCAGGCCTAAAATTGTGAATGGCTGGAGACCATCTCCTTAACAGAACTGGGCAAAGTAATTATACATTGGCTCTTCTCTTGACACAAAATCCAAGTCAGAATCTCTGTCCCCCTACTTAAAATGCTCCTCAAAATTAATTTTTAAGAGACTAAAAAGCTCCCTACATCAGCCAGTTTGATCTGTGAAGGGGAAAGCCTAATTGTAACTGCTTAGTAGTGGAAATTTGTGACCAAAGTATGATGTGGCATGGAGGGAAAGAAGGCCCATCTGGAAGGAGGTGTTAATCTGACTGGAAGCAGGAATGACAGATTTTGTGAAGGCTGTGAAGTTTCCCTTCATGAAGTGATGAGAAAATCAACAGCCTCACCACTTTCTTGTAGCCATCCTAGAATGGGATCCAAGAGGAGCCCAAACTCAGGGAACGCCCATGGACAGCAGAACAAGGCTGGGGAATAGACTCACAGCTGGGCTGAGATGTCCCATGCTCTTGGGATCAGTGCTGCTGCGAGCATATGTAAAAAGTTTACTTGAGATGAAACTTTTCAGAGTCTATGCAGAACTTTTTGTTGCTGGAGGATTTTGCTCAGGGCACTGTTCATTAAGCTTTTCTTTTATCTTTAAAAAAATGTCTGTTTAATTTACCTCAAAATATACCTTAAAAATTCCCTATCATCTACCATGCTAATTCCTTTTCCAATAAATTTTGCAATCCTGGCTTACCAGAAATAAAAGGTAGCAAAACTGATGGCAAGTTCTGGACAAACATGCGAAACACACATTTTATGACTAAAAAGTCACCTTGATTGACTGGAAAGAATTAGTGTTTCATTTGGCTGTGGCAGAACAACTGTTGATTTCTGTAAGTACAGAAGTGTATCTTGTCAAGTCGAGCTCTTGTCTGACTTTCTCTCTCGAACTTGGAAACTTTAAAGCCTCTCTTAGGAAGCTCTAACAGGACAACATGACATGAAGTAATTCCCTTTCTCACCTGTGGTGATCACAGGACCTCCAAGCACGTGGTCAAGACTAGTGAGTACCATACTGGGCAGCAGATGTACACACGTGATTGTTCTATTTTATTGCTGTAAAAACCCAGAGGAGTTTCATTCAGCAACAGCATTTTTCTTAGAGGCTAGAATATAGCTGATTTATTTCAAGAACCGTGTAATCTCATTTTAATGCCCATGAGAGTTGATGAGTCCCAAACCTGCTCTGCTGTACTATTCAATTACCCTCACAGCCAGATGCCGCTGAGACCAGTGCCTGCTTCCTGTCTGCTGAGGAAAGGATCCTGACTGGGGAAAGACTTCTGGCAGAAATGTAATTTTCAGGAAACAAGTCAAAAACATATTTTTGAAAAATAACCTGGCTTTATTTGCATCATTTTTGCTGAAGTCATTGGAGCAGTGATTGGGCTCCCCCCACTTTCTTTCTAAAGGTGGAAGCTATATTGGTATCAACAGTCCACATTTGGGTTTATTGAATATTTGCAGATGTCTCTGTTGTACTCAGAATCCTTCTCATGTACCCAGCAGTTAATTCTCTATTTTCACAGCTTGTGTGGAGACAGATGAACGTTTGCTGGAGCTGAGACAGCAATTTATGCAGTGCTGGCTTCACAGAAAGTAAGACTGCTGTGCTTTTCCACCTGCTTTCCCCTGGTCCAGAAACAGTGAATTCAGTCCTTGTACTTTTAATTTTGTATTTATGCCTGCTCAGGGACTGGTGTCTTTTCCATTTACATTAGCTGGTGCCAATCCCCATGGTTACTCATATGCTTTTTAAAATATCCTTCCTTCAACTGGCAAGGCAGACTCCTTTTTGTAGGAGACACCATTGCTCTCTAGTGGAAATGCACCCATCTCATCTAGCTACCAACTGAGCATCAAAATTTTGACTTGGATGAACAATGATAGGCCTGAGCCCAAATCTCTGCTAAAGGAACATAGTCAGTCCCCAGATCCTATTTGATCTTAGGGTACATTCTGTAAACAGGACAGCTTTGACTGACTCAGCTCTGATGAGGAAAAAATGAGAGGCAAGAGGATGGTAAGAACATTTTGGTAAAAGCTGGGAATGAAATTGTTCCCAGCATCTTCTGTCTTCTAAACTTGTATATCCTCTCTGCAGCAGCTAGCAGAACCGGAGTTTTCCCAGACCTGTGTGTTTCAAGAGGCAGATTTAACCCCTTCCCTGTTATGGGAGTGGCCTACAATTTCCATCCTAATGCACCTCTGCCCCTTTGTATCACAGCTGTTTCAGACCAACCTTCACTAGCCATGCTCCATTTCGGGGTGATCTGTCCTTTTGTGTCCAGAAGGCCTGTATCACACCACCTAACAAGGGCTGTCTAAAGAGTGAACAGCAGACAGCCCTGTGGCAGCTGCTGAAGTTTGCTTGTTGCATGCTAGTTCCAGCAGACATTGCCATTTCTTGCTCCTCAGTTTATGCCTTGCTTTGCTAAGATTATGTCACTCTCATGGGCTTCATACTAAGGACTGGTTCTTTTCCTCCTCATTTACATCTTCCTTTCTCCTTCTGCCCCATGGTCATCTTCTACTTGATGACAGAGAGGATCTTTTCATGTCTGTTTAGTCTATACACTTATTATATCTTTCCTTCTGACTGCACAGTACCCACATGCTATCACTTCTACCCTTCCTAATTTTTAAACCCTCATGGAGTTCTGGGCTTGAGCTTGCTATAGCCCCATCACCACCAGGCAAAGCCTTACCTCCTCTGCAACTACAACAGGTCTAAGTGGCCAAGCCTGCTCTCACTAGAAAAGGAGAAAGGAAAATTCAGGGTAGCAAAGGGCCTTGTAAGCCCAGAAGTACAACCACAGTGGTAGAGAAGGACTGGGCTTCCTGGAAAAAGAAAAACTGGTCTGGTGCTTCTTTTTAGTTACACAAACTTTGTAAGTATATAATTCCACTGGGTTTAGCTATGAATTGTCTCAAGTGAGAGAAATAAGAGTCTTATCCATGCCCATGACTTCATCTCTCCAAAGATCAATTATGCTGTGCCACAAGCCTTCTGTCTCCTGATTTTGCTTAATGGGTATGCCCCAGATGACAAGACAGAGTCATCCCTTTCATTCCTTTTGATTATGTTTGATTACCTTCTCAGAAGATGAGGAAGTTACATGTACTCTGGAGGATAGGTCAGAGCTGAGATTGTATGGAACTTGGCTTCCAAAAGAAGAGGTCACTCCTTATGTTTTAATTATTAGTTCCAGCATTTAATGGGCCTTCTGTCGTGTGATGAGGATGCAGAAGGGAGGACAAATTTAATTCTTCCCAAAAATTGCTGCAGTAAAATATATAAGGGAAGGGGAAAATGAAATAATAAAAACTATCAAAAGAGTTCAGTTTTGGGGTGGGACATGCAGCAGTAAAATTGCAACAAAGAAAAGCAAACCTTTAGCATAAATTAAAAAAAAAAAAAAAAAAAAAAAAAAAAAAAAAAACCCAAAAAAACCAAAATCAGTCAAAATTGAGGCTCCCTTACTCATCAAAGGAATACAGCCCTCTTAGAATTGTTTCTTGCAGGGAATAAGGTTCCAGCAAAAGAGAGTCCAGCACCAACAAAAAAGAAAAAGAAGGGACATATGGAAATATGGAAAAATACTCTGTCAGGGAGTCTGCTGTCTAAAAGCTGAGGATCAATATGGGATTTTTATCTGTGTTTTGCAGACAAGAAACTGAAGCATTGAGGAACTATGTGATTGGACCAAGATGATGCAGGGAAAACATCTATGGTCATAAAATAAATCATTTAAATATTTAAATGTTCAAAATGCCGTTTTGAGATAAAGAGAAGGTTTGAGAATTGTGAAGCTATGCAAATGGAAACCATGAAAATAACTGCAAAACGCCAGCATGCAACTTGTGTCCTCACACTATTTTCAGCTAATGCAGATGTTAAGATCCCATTATTTCTTAATGTTAAGATAGTACAGGCTTATAGTGACACTTCCTTTCTCTGGAGAGGCTTTGAAATCACTAAGCCATCTGTCTGCTGCCATCTGTTGTTACTTTGGAAATGAATTTGTCAGGTCACTTGGAAACAGGTTTCAAATAAACCACTGCTCTGAAAGATAATGTACAATTTCTGTTGGTGGTGTCACCCTTCCATCACAGTGCATCTGACTCCCAGGAACTCCCAGCTGGTGCCTGTTTTGTCAGTGGGGAGGGCACTCTCCTTCTCCAGCAGAATCTCTGCTGCTTATGCACATCTTCTTGTGGTGGGGTTGCTTGGCACACGTGGGTGTGCTATGGGTGCCACCCACACACACCTCCACGTGGCCTTCTCCCCGCCATGGCACAGAGGTGACACTTGAGCACATCCTCACTCCAACCCTGTGTGCAAAGGCCAGGTCACTCCCTCCAGCTGCCCGTCAGACGACAGGCAGATATCCTTCCTGGCAGAGTGGAGTCTCCCAAGCTGAGGGAGATCAGAAAGGCAAACTGGAAAGCCAGAGCTGGCATGGGAGCTGCCTTTTTTCCTCAGTGTGTACAGCTGTGTACTTAGAGCAGAGTTACAGTGTCAGCTCTGCTCATGAGGGTGCCCTCAGGACAGGGATTCAGCCTGTGTGAGATAGTTTTGGGTGCATTATACCTCTGTTTATCAATGTAAATAAAGAACAGTATATTCAGATAACCTGGTGCTCACAGAGGACGTGAAAATCTGCTTGGGAAAATGTGTAGGCTGGAATGGGTTCCCTCAAGGCTTCACCAGACAGATCTCAGACCTCTGACCACAGCAGTCACACTACCTCAGGTATCACACAAATATAAGCCTGAAGACAAGCTCTGCACACCCTTGCTGTGTAAAACTGCCTGTACTATTCAAATTCCCTTGCTGTTGAGGGGCAGGACCAATTTGTTATCACAACAAGATAAGAAAGTTGGAATCATGTGTGAACTAAGCCTTGAGATATGAGCCCTTTATTGTATTTGCATGACCATACCAAATATTTCTTCTGTATATACAGACTTTTCAAGGGTGATCTGTCCCATAGCTATTGCAGCTTTTTTCATATGGCGGTTAGATTCACAAAAATGAGCAGCAGAAAAGGAAACTTTCTATATTTCTTCTGAGCACAGAACAGATTATACACAGAAAGTCTGAATTTAAAGGTAGCTTTAGGGAAATTTATAAACATACAGCAGCTGGTAAGCAGTCACTTCTTGGAAAATGGGTAATTACTGGTCCTTTCTTGTCTGTTGTATTGCTTCACTGTTCTGCAGCAAAAATCCAATGCACTTGACCTCTGCTACTCTGACAATTCAGGAATACAAAGAGGAGCCAAGCCACTCTCTGTGCCTCTGTCTGTGCCATCTCTTCCTCCCCACATGCAGCAAGGAGACAGGAATCTTCCCTATATAGCCTTTGCCTGGATGTGGGATCTGAGCATAAAAGACGGTGGGGCTGATCGGGGTGGGGACATGTTACTGTTTTGCACAGAAGCCAAGTCCTGTGCACAATCCCACCATGCCACAAAGGCCGAGGGGCTCTCATAGGTGATAATTTTAAAATTATTAACTGAGTATTTCCTGCAGAGGGTAACAGAATTAAGAAGATGATTCCTAATGAATAATGTGAGCAAAGTATTTTCTGGAACTACACATTACCTCAGCTGCAGCCTGCTTCCCCAGTACTGGCAGGCAACATTCCCAGGGGAGAGTCACTTTTCTACAGGAAAGTCTGGAAAGAAGACGCTATATTAAATGAAGAACTAGAACAACTTAAAACAGCAATTCTATGCCTTTATTTACCCTTATAGATCAAAATTCTTCACTTCTCTCCCCCAAGTGCACACCAAATACATGAGCTCCTTATTGGAAGAACAGGAATAGGACTGAGCAGTAACTAATGGACAAAGGCAGTGCTTGGTCAGAATCCCACTCACAGTGGAAATCCAGAGCAGCAAAAAGTGCCCAGGTATCTTTCAGGTCAGATTGTAATTCTCCCAGTGCTCTCTGCCTGCTGGTTCACACCTTCTGTTCTGCGGGACAGCCTCCAAAGCTTCCATACCTGCATATTGTGCTCTTTTCAAGAATTACATACGTGTTTGACTCAGTGCTGAAGAGCCAGAGATCATTATGCTCCTCCATTGTGTGACCTTGAAGTTTTTGGTAAAGAAAATTTATTTTATTTCTGAAAGAGGAGGTAAGCTAATTTTTAAAAGTTCCACTAGGTAGTAGTCATGCTTATGCTGCTGTTACCCAGAGGACAGTGAGTATTTATAAAGCAAAAATGGGAATGCTACCCAGTTGAAGCCATTTCTTGATACTGACAAAGAGCTCACTGATGAAGCTTTGTGAGAGCAAGTGCAACAGCACCAGTTTCACACCCACTGCCAACACAGTTAAGCACCTCTTTATCTCAAACTTTATTACTCGTCTCATTCTTCAAAAAAAAAAAAATCTTCTACCCCTGCAGAACACCCCTGCTCTCTTACTGAGTTGCCCTGTATCCTCTCTGGCTTGCCATGGCTCCTTCTTTGAACACATCACTCAGTTGCTTCCCTTTCTTTCTGGCTTCATTTGCTATCGACACAAGACGCCGATATTTCTTGATGCCTTGCCACTTCCAAACCACTGCTCTGCCATGCTAAGTATCGCTGAATGCCTTTCTTTTTCCTGGGTCTTTTGTTTGTATTCTTCCCCTGAGATGCCTCTTTAAAGCATCTTCTTTACAAGCCATTCCAAGTGTGGAAAATCTGTCTTCCAGAGAAAGGCTTAAGAAGCTCTTGTGGTTTAGCTTACACAAGAGAAGACAGAGTGACTCAGTTGCAGTCACAGGCAACATACTTAGGGACCAGACTCCTGGATCTGAGGTCTTGTTAATCCAACCTGCCCCCTACAAAGCCCCTCCCATCCCCAAACTCCAAACCACAAGTTCTCACAGCCTCTCTTTTCCCAGCCCCCCACGGTAATTTTGAATATGGATTCAGGGAAAATTCATAACTGCTGTGCCAAGCCATTAAAATGATGCCTCTCTGACATAGAAGAGACTGTTTCAATGATTTTAAGAAAAATTGGAGTTCAGAATTTCAATTTGCACCCAATCGGGCAGGAGATGAGGCCTTCCTCTGGGATTTCCAAGATGCACTTTTGTGACCTGCACAAGTCCAAGAGACAAAAAGATCAGTCCATTACAGTGGCTTGATTAATGTCATATCTACACTTTTGCCTTCAATGACATTTGTTACTCTGGCTGTGGAGACCCAACATCACAAAGTCCACTGTCCTTGCACTTAGAGCTTTCCACTTTGAACCTTCTCCCTTGGTGCAGGCAGCTCCTGTTATCAGCACGGGCTGGGCATGAGCAGATGGAGAGCAGCCCTGTGAGAAGGACTTGGGAGAGGCTGGACATGAGCCAGCCATGGGCACTCCCAGCCCAGAGAGCCAAACGTGTCCTGGGCTGCATCCAGAGCAGCGTGGGCAGCAGGGCAGGGAGGGGATTCTGCCCCTCTGCTCTGCTCTGGGGAGAGCCCACCTGGAACCTGCATCCAGCTCTGGGCTCCCAGCACAGGAGGGACATTGGGAGACCACCACGTTGACTAGGGGGATGGAGCACCTCTTCTCTGAGGAAAGGCTGAGAGAAAGGTTTTTTTCAGCCTGGAAAAGAGAAGGCTTTGGGGTGATCTAATTGCAGCCTTCCAGTACGTGGAGGGAGCCTACAAAAAAGATGGAGCGGACAAAGGGGAATGTCTTCAAACTGAGAGATAGTAGGTTTAGATTAGATATTTGGAAGAAATTCTTTCCTGTGAGAATAGTGAGGCACAGGAACAGGTTGCCCAGAGAAGTTGTGGATGTCCCATCCCTGGAAGTGTGTAAGACCAGGTTGTATGAGGCTCTGAGCAATGCGGTGTATTGAAAGGTGTCGCTGTCCATGGCAGGGATGTTGGAAGCAGGCAATCTAAGGTCCCATCCAACCTAGACCATTCTGTGATTCAGACAGTAAAGCAAAAAGGCTTTTTTGTTGACTAGGTGGTAACTAAAGTGTCCCTCACCCAAATGTGATTGATTGAAGGTGGCTGACAGCATCAGTAAGGCCAGCACAAGTATCCCAGCTCTCAAACAGTTACACATCTGCAGTTATACACTTCAGAAGGAATTTCAACTGAGACATGTTTTATTGTAGTTTTTTTATTCCTCAATTTTCAATGTCAATTGAAAGCCAGAGATGACAGAAATGTTGGTCTGAACAGCTCAGAGTTATAATTGGATATTGAATGAGAAATTGTTTTGATGTAAAAGAATATCTCAGCCGCATGCCCTCATATACTTACTGTGCTTTCACCTTCTCCCCAGATCACTTCATCGTTGCCTTTTATGGAAGAGTTGAATCAGAGCTCCATCTTCTTTATTGTGTTTGGGCACTGATTGCTTTGATCATGTTGAAGTGCAGTATTGCACGAATGATCACTAAACCCCACCTCTGATGTTGCTGTGAATGTGCTGCTTCGCCAGTGGAGAGAATGTAAATGCTTTTGTTTTCTGATTATTGTCTGTCATGTTTAGAGACAACAACAGCAAGACAGGGGAAGAAAGTGTGAATTCTTAATGGAATGAAAATTTTGACTGCTGCTTTGCTCCCTGCATCTCTGCATTCTGCAGAGACAGAGCTGAACGCCTGGCTCCGTGCTGAATTGTGTGGGAAGAGCGGAACCCAGCTACGTGCAACATTGCCCCTGGGGGCCAGTACACTGGTGTGGAACACCACTGCAAAGGCAAAGCACAGCAAGTCCACCCTGGCTGCAGCCTGCCCTGGGGCACTGATGGGTGTGAAAAGAGTCAGGAGCTATGGGTTTCCCTCACTGCTTCCTATCACATCTATGCAGTGCCTGGCCAAGGTCCAGCCCATTCTAAATTTTCTGGTTTTGCTGTAATCTCTCTTGGCATTTACACTATGCTTAACCCCATTGTATCCAACTGCTTTACAGTACAAGAAAGTCCATTCTGTGACAAGATCTCTCAACAGTGAAAAATGGCATTGTTACAGGAATACGCTTTGCTTCCAAATACTTAATCCTGATAGATGAATGTCAGGAAGGGATAGCAGCACCTTCATCAGGTCATTCAAAACTAGTAAAGTCTGTGAATGGCTGCCTACTGTGGCTTTCATTTGGTTACTAGCCCAACAGTTTACTGATTGCATTTACAGCAGCTGCTGTCTGGCCTGAATCTCTGTTTCTCCTACGTCCTGTGGTCCTGGAGTCTTTGTAGGTTGGTCCCAAATAGTCTCTCCACAAGGAGAAATAGTGATTTAGATGGTATTTGGTGACTGATAACTCATGTTCTGTGCGTCATGATCGAACCATTTCAACAGTCCTAGACAGCTAAAAAAGCTCAATATCTCACCTGAAGACACAGGTTTATGAAATAGGAGCCCAACCTCCTGTTTGCACCAGGAGACTGCTCCACCATCTTGCTGCAGTAGATGAGACTACTTACATTGAAAGGATAATTTAAACGGTTGCATCCATTTCTGACAGGTCTCTCAAGTTAACCAAGATGCAGACTATTCCTGCCACCATCTAGCTGTTTCTTGCACTAGGGGAAGCATGTGTGTTACAGAATCCAGCTCAGTCGAACTCAGCAGTAAGCCTCCTTAGAGAAAGCAGAGCCTTGTCATATAAAAGTGCAGTGAAGCAACAGTAACAACAAGTGAGGGATCTAGTCTGCCTGACAGCTCCATTACACGCTGCAGTAAATTCTTTCTACACTTTTAAATGGCTTCACCTCATTCAGTTATTTTGTTTTCCTGAGTCCTGTCATATAGATTTGCCATCTCAAATAACCTATTTCAAAGGCATCTTGATGATGAGCAGTACTGGTATTCCCATATGCCTATACATATTTAAGATTAGAAAATTGTAACTTTTTGCTAAAGATAACTTTTGAGAGACATTGGCAATGTCTGGGTTCTTCTCTATCTATTTTCAGGACAGTAGCATTGCTTCATTAATATATTTAGAGCATGAAATATGAAGAGTGGTTTCTTTGCTGTCCCCTACTTGGTATGACTTTCATCATGTACTTCAAAGCAATATATATATATATATATATTACATGTATTACATGTGTGGTGTGCTCATAACACAGCGTCTGAACCTTTCAGGCAGCATTTTCCTTAACATCATTGTAACATAGTTATCAAAAGGTAAATATTTCCAGAAGAGAAACGGTGATTTCAGTGACACTGAGTCATCCAGAATCAGAGTCTGGCTGAAACTGGAAGGGACCCTTGGAGAGCATCTACTCCAGCATGACCATCAGGACCCACTTGCCCAGGACAATGTCTAGACAGCTTTTGAATACCTGCAATGAGGGAAACTTCACCATCTATCTGAGCAACCTGTGCAGTGCTTGGTCACCCTCACAGTGGAAAGGGGTTCAGAAGGAGCCTCCCACGTTTCAGGGCTGTCTCTTGTCCTGTCACTGGGCACCACAGCAAAGTGGCTGAATACAGCAGCTGTGTGTATGTTTCTCTTGGTGTCAGCAATGCAGTGAGAGGGCCTGACAAGAAGAGGAAAAGTACAAGACATGCAAGGACTCTGAAGTTGCAAAACAACCATTCTGTGCATTAAACTAGTGATGGCAAAAAGGTTTACCTGTGAAGGCAGCTGGTCACAAGGGCCAGGTATGGGAAGCATGGCCTTGAAGCAGGAAAGGATAGTACTCCAATTAACTGGAAGACTCCCCACCTTTGTGGTGCAGAGAGTGAATTTTCACAGAATCATAGAATGGCTTGGCTTGGTAGGGACCTTAAAGATCATCTTGTTTCAACCTGCCCCACCATGGGCAGGGACGCTCTCCACTAGACCAGATTACTCAAAGCTCCATCCAATCTGGCCTCTGACAGGGAATTCTGACAGGTATGGGACATCCACAACTTCTCTGTGACTCTCAATAATATCACTCATGTCAACAAAATTGAAAGTTCATGGATGCTCTAGAAAAGTTACCTGCTGCTTGGAAAAGACTGGCATGAGGAAACCATGTTACTCTCAAAGCTGAGTAGTGTGCTTAGAAGTTTGAGGCACGTAGACTCAGCCAATGTTATTCCACGAGCAGGAGTTGTGGACTTCTGGAATTTATTCCAGCTTCTGTCCCAAAAGAAAGCACTGCCATTGAAGTTACAGCTACAGGCATGACTTTTCCTCAGGAGACTAGTCACATGTTTTCAACCATCCTCAAAGACTGATGCGTTGTAGTGAAGTTGCAGCATAGGGAATATTACTTTGTCTGCATTTGTAGGGGGTATTAAGTGCAAAATAAATACTTGTATAAGGAGTATAATCTCTACTGTGAGAGGAAGATTATTTCCTATCTGACAAAGGAAGAGAGAAAATAAGACTTGCCAAAGGTATCCCTGCCCACACTCCACCCCCTCCCCCGTCCAAAAAAATATTAAGAGTATAGCAAAAAACAAAAAAAGAAAAAAAAATCTTGATTTCCAGAGGCTGTCTTCTCCAAGGAAACAATTACAATATTCATATTGCTCTTCCAGTCTTGTGCAAAAAGAGCCTGTAATCTCTCTTAAGTGCAAAAGGGTACAAGTGAAAAGAGCACAGGAACAAATTCAGGAAGCACTGTTTCCAGAAGAACAACATTTAGCTGTAGAGATTTCTCAGAAATAAGAAATCTCAGAACAATTAGAAATTTAGAAGCATTAACATAAGAGACTCCTGGGGCATAAAGGGAGGCAGAGATTGATCTACACACTCAAAATTCATCCATGGGAAATTTGATCACAGCAGGGTCACTGAGCTGGCAGCAGCATAGACATAGAGGTCCCTTGGGCAACGCAAGCTGAATTGAGATAAATTTGAACCAGAAATGTGATGCAGTTTCAATAGAGAACAGATATCACAGTCATTAGGAAGGCCCAGAAAAGCATGTGCTATTGTTTAAGCAAAGGTACTGCAGGCAGAAATGAAATCAGGTAAGGCCTGGTATGACAAATAAAATCAAGTGACCTTTTTTCATTGTTCAACACAGACAAAATATATTTGCAGCTCTTTTTCTTCCATGAGACTAGAGACGTAAAGCTGGTATTCTGACCATTGTTTTTCAGTTCAAGTGTTCCCTAATAACACTGGAGTTCCTACCAAGGCTAACTTTTCCCTGTGTTACCTTGAGCCGGCTTTAAACTGCTTGTTTATTGGCAGGTGAAAGTAACAGTGTAACAGTGGTTATGTTTTTCAGTTAAACTGCGAAATTAATTTCTTTAATGCCACTTTCTGGAAGAGCCAATCTTATACTGACACACCTAATGAACCTTGATGCATGAAAAGTTACTTTAGAGGATATGGATTTCCATTGAAGCATTTCGCTAGGTCATATTTTCAACACTAAAAAAAAAATGTTTATCTCTTTTGCCTTCTCTTTCTCCCCAATGAACTTTGTTAGAATTGCTTAGTTCTGATGAAGTAGAATTTTCAGCTAGAGCAGGCAGGTCTGTTGAAGACCATTCACATAAAATGTGAGGCAAAATCTAAGATGAAAGGCTGAGCAGGTATCCCAAGTCAGTGTTATCAGCAGGAATTCAGAATGTGTGGAAGCAGATGTCCAAGGAGATCTTCAGAAGTCCAAGGACTCTCTGCAGTTTTATGAACTTGCAGGCCAGCCCTGTTCAAATTGAGACAAATTGCCTAAAACAGATGGATACTCAGAAAAAGGCTTTTATGAACTGATTGCAGCAGTGCTGTGGTGACCTATCAAAAGATCTTATCCTGCGGTGTATTAGAGTTGCTTTTGTAACGCACCTGCTACCAACAGTAGGGAAAAAGAAGAAAAACAAATGGCTCTGGGCTTCTTCATCTTTCTCATTTCCAGAGTATTGTCACTATGGGCAGTGTGACATACAGCCACCACCACGCAGAAAAGCATGAAATCACACCAACTAACATGAAGAATGTTGACATTTTCATGGAAGCAGTCCATAGACTTCCTCAGGCATATCTTGCATCTCAGTAGGCCATGATAAATTGACTTAACAAATTAAGACAAAATGGACCAAACATCCTCAGGCGAAGTGGAAACTCCAGAATTGCACAGGAGAAGACTTCAGTCACTAAGGGTTAGTTGGACATACATCTTTAACCTTGAGCATGAAACTTGATGTATTTTGCCTAAAAGACCTGAATTAGGATGTGTCTGAATCTTGTGATGTATCCAATATATACATGGACTTCCAGAGGTGTGACTCATGGTGTTTGATGGAGGCCTGCCCCTTATCTAATCAGCTGCGCTGAGTCACATGAGCAGAGGCGGAGGGAAGGACTGGGGTGCATGTCTGCAGGACACAGCTGGAGCAGCAGCATGATGAGCACCCTGGTACGATTCTGTGATCTTTATCAGTCCTTGCCAGCTAGTAGGCTGGGTGACACCACAGATTTGACAGTTCATTAGTGCTCCGGGATTGCCATCCAATTTTCACTGTAACAAAATGATTTTCACAAAAACACCGCAACACTTCACAATGTGCACTGCTTGATTTTTTTTTTTTTTTTTTTTTTAGTTGTGAAATAACACTTGCATCAGGAAACTTGCACAACTGTATGGACTGCAGAAGTGTCTTCAAGCTAGTCACACTGGACAAGCCTTAGGTTTGCACCGCTTTCAGTGCTCCAGGCACTCTTCTTGTGCACAGCAAGGATGTGCTAAATCACTTGGTCAACACAGGAAAGGAGATTAGCAGGACATCTAGGATAGAACTCCAGCAGCTTGTTTTTCAGACTAACATGAGGCATGCTTGCTTTTTGAAGGATCAATTCCCATCTTAGCAGTGCAGAAATGTCTCATCCTCCCACCTGCCACTGTTCTTTCATCTGAGACCAGAGCCTATGCTTCTGTCACCCTTTTTATATCCTAGGATAGCATACACCTTTTTCACTGGTGGTATGTTGTTTGGGTTGAACAGCACTTTCTCCTCTGCATATTTCCCATGCTTTCTCTGAGACTTCATCTTATTGGGTAGGGCAAGCCAAGCATTCCTTGATAGATACTTCCAAAAAATGCAGCAGGAAAAGTCAGCTTTTCCAAATGCTGAGTTTGATGTACTTTATGGATGATACTTCACCTGTCACTTGCATAGTAGTATATGTGTTTCTCCAAGATGCCTGGAAGTTACTTTATTAGTGGACGATACACTGAGCAGAATTATTGAGGGTAGTGACATGCATGACACAAAAGTGTGAGAGTTGATAAGATTTCTTGTTTCTATGGCATAGTCTACTGAGTCATGTCTCCTAGGAGGCCTTAACCCCAGATTTTACATCCTCAGGGCTGATGCTGCGCAAGTTTTTCTGTGCTGCAGCATGACCAGAGCCCTGAAGGCCACCCAGGCTGCTCCTTCCCCCAACCCTACCCCCAGGCTCCTACCCCTTACACACAGGTACATCTGACTGCAGTGGGATTGAATCTGTCACACCTTCCCAAACCCCTGGAAGACAGAGAATGTGTGACAAGGCTCCCAAAAGATGAGGAAGACTCTCAGCAGGGACACAGTCAGAGTGCTGTTAGATTCGGAACTTGTGGAGACTGGTACTCATTTCAGCCCATGGAGTAGCTTGGTGATGGTAAAAATAAATTCCAATGTCTGAAAATCAATGTCATCAGTAAAAGTTGGATGAACTGGTGCAAAAAGTCTTCGTGCTTCAAAGGAGGAATGATATCATTGCAGAGAGTAAGCTGCATGAAGTGATTCAGGGGAAGGTTTATTCATTGAGCCAGGCACCAGGCAAAGGAGCTTCAGGTCCCTGTTCCTTCAAAAGTGTCAGCAAGTCCAAATTGTGTGCAATTCCAGCAGTTGTGGACCAATCAAAAAGCCTTTGCAACAAAATCATCCTGTCCCTACATTTTGGAGTCATGAGGAGTGAGTCTATTTCCTGTAATATACACAAAGTCTGAACAAACATCTTCTAAAAACTTCAAAACAGTAGAGCCCTGAATTCTTTTGAAGAACAAAATACTTATGTTTCCTTCTGAATAGTTGTGAAAAAATGCTAGATTTTTGGATTCATGCTGGTGCTACTAGGGTAACACACTTCCATACCTAATGAACAATAGGTGGTATTGTCCGTATCTGCTTTTAGAAATTATCAAGAGTGAGGATTTGATTTATTAAAAAAAAACAACCCAAAAAACAACAAGTTTAGTCCTTGCCTGAAAAATATGAGAGCTTCTACATGCACTTAAAGTGAATACTGTCTAACTGTTTCCTACTGATGAAAACTCCCAAGCTTTTAGGAAGTCTGGAAATTCAGCCTTCAAGATTTAAAACAGCAGGTCTACTTAACCTTATGATTTTTTTATTTTGATCCCATTTTAATTGTATGAGTTTTTATTATTTTTAAAACAGCTTTAGGACGGAGTACAGTGTGAGGTGCTTTCAATAGTGCTATCTTTTTGGCATGTTGCTGTTCATATGAACATCTGACTGATCTGTGATCTGTTAGTCTATTCAGCCTAGTTTAGCTGTAGCAGAGATGCATATGTGTGGTCCTGTGGTTCCTGTGCTAAGTCATCAATAAATACACCAGTTACCCCTTTTTTTGATGGCCTCCTTGACTGTTAGAAATATTTTGTTCCATCTTTGTGAATAAAATTAGATAATCTGGTGTAATGTCATAAAGCCACATGGATGATTTCAAACACAAACCAGGGCGCATGAAAAGTAAAAAAGGCTGAAATAATTGTGTGGTCCCTGATGCCCAGCAAATGTTACAGAGAATGGTTTTTGCCACTTAGTGCTAAGATCACCACCTGCATCTATGCATGAATAGAAGCAAATATCCAAGCACAGAGAAAGTGACTAGAGTGTGGATATCAGGGGAAAATCAGATTGTGCACATCTGCGTGGATTCTGTTCCTATTTCAGCCAAAAAACTGTGTTATTCATCATCTCAATTATCCTTCTGACAGGTGGAAGCAGATTTGGTAACACAGCTTTTCTTCAGACCCCACTAAATAATGCAAGACTAAGTGGAGAACGCTGACCAGTTGTACCTATGCATGTCTCATGCCAAACTATAGGTTTGTAGCGTGGCTCGTCCAGAAGCAATGAGGGCAGCAAGCACTTCCTAGTGTTGGGAGTCTGTAGCAATTTACACCTTGTTAAGGTGCTGAGGTAAGTTTAAGGCAAAACACAATGTGCTCCTGAAGACATCCAGGGTGCCCATAGGTCCTGAGTGTCTTTTCAAGGGCCTGTAAGATTTCAAGGCTGTCATTTTCTCGTGTACATAGTCTACCTTATTACATGGTAGCCAGGGAAATGTAGTAAGATTGTTTAAATTAATTTAAGTTGTCCAAACGTGTAATAATTGCTCCTAAGTGTTTGTTCTGTTCAACACAAACTTCTGTATTTTCAAAATCCCCTGTTTTTCCTGCAGCAGTGATCTCCATAATAAAGCCTTTGTTATATGCAAATCTAGCTGCTTCAAACCTGCCAACATTTAAAGTCCTCAAAGACGTGCAGAAGCTTTTGTTCCTCCTTGTGCAATCACCCCTTTTACCTCCACAAGTGTCAAGAGGCTGGGCTGAAAAGCAGCACCGCACTGGGATTTCTTTACCTGGAAAAGGCCAAAAACGGCATGTGCTAGGGGAGGCCGGGTTCTTGCCGGGAGGATTCGGAGAGACGGGCTCAGAACCGTGTGGGACCGGCGCGGCTGCTGCAAAAGTGAAACAAGACCGCCCTCGAGTGCCGGGAGGGAAAAACCACAGCGCGGCTGGCGGGGAGTGCGGCAGGGAAGGGAAGGGAAGGGAAGGGAAGGGAAGGGAAGGGAAGGGAAGGGAAGGGAAGGGAAGGGAAGGGAAGGGAAGGGAAGGGAAGGGAAGGGAAGGGAAGGGAAGGGAAGGGAAGGGAAGGGAAGGGAAGGGAAGGGAAGGGAAGGGAAGGGAAGGGAAGGGAAGGGAAGGGAAGGGAAGGGAAGGGAAGGGAAGGGAAGGGAAGGGAAGGGAAGGGAAGGGAAGGGAAGGGAAGGGAAGGGAAGGGAAGGGCTCTCCTTGGCTTCACAAGCTAACCTTGTGTTGGTCAAAACTTGGCACCACAGTGATCTCTTCCCAGAGGTCAAAGTTTTTGCAGTACTACGTGTATGTAGAAACAAATGGTCACAGACTTTACTTCCTGCCTGTATTTATTTTGCTCAGCCCAGGAAGACGCCTTTGGGCTACCCAGTGGCTGGTACATCAGAGTTTATGCATAAAGTGGATTGTCTGTCACCTTGAGGTCAGCAGAGACCACCCTGACAGAACTTTGTTAAAATGTTTCTTTTTGTTTTGATGTTGGCTTGCAGGAACAGTATGGCACAGCGGAGTTTAAGAGAGCAAAGTTGTACAAACCAAGAACAGTGCAGGAAATTCATTGGAAAAATGCTATTGCCAAAAAAAAAAAAAAAAAAATTAGCAGAGCACTTGCAATGGACTGTGTAGCCTTTTCTTGTGTGACCCTCTCACAGTCAGCCCCTGTTGCTCCCTGCATGTCCCAGTGAGCTAGGGCATAGATGGGGACATCCTAAGTGAGTAACAAATTACAAAAAGGAAGAAATTGTTATAGTTTATCAAAGTTTCTCTGGGTTTTGGTTGTTTCTTTTGTTGTTTTTTGTTATTTTGGGGGGGGGCATTTGTTTAGTTTGGTTTGGTTTGGTTTTCTGACTGAATCTTACCCACACTGTACAGCTTTCATGAATTTGTATAATTGTGCAGTGGGGATTTAGTTGGTTGTCTTCAAGCAAATAGAAAGGGACATGTGACAGGTCAGGCTAAGAGTAAGATGGAACAGGCAGAAAAAATTAATGAGCTAGCCTTGACCCATAATGCATTCAAAGCACATATGTATGGCAAAGATTATTCACATGCTGTCTTCTACCAAAGAGAGTCAAGGATCAGGCAGAGATGGGCCAAGGTGCGTATTTAAGACTTGGAGTCTTGTTTCAATGTTACCAGCATTAATGAGCCTTTCTCCAGGGCAGCTGCTCACCTGTCTGAAAAAGAGTCAGAAGTCAGGCACAGAATTTTCGTAACTCTTTCCTCTATCCACTGGGAGTGAATGCAAAAGTGTAGATACCAGGAAGTTCTTGGTTACCTTCACTGAGATGGAACTTCCTTCTCATTGCTTTTTAGCTGGCAATGAAAAAAGGTGATCAAACAACCACTGAAGGGGTTGCACATGTGCTAGATGCAGCCTTGCTGCCTAAGTCATGCATTACAGAACCCTGACACTCAGATCAGTACTGAGAACAAAGAAGATGAGGGAAGAAGGGAGAGGCAGTCTGAACAAAACTATAAGTGGCCACATTACTGAGCAAAAGTCCACTGAGGAAGGGGGAAAAGAGCAAAATTCCAACTCATCATGAAGGAAGGGTCCCAAAACATTTATGAACTGTTGTAAACTTGAGACTTTGTATCTTTCACTCTGCAGATACTCTCAGCAAAACTTCAGGGTCTGAGGGCTGTGTTGTCCTTGACTGTCTTGGATTCTCAAAGGGTGGATGCCATTCATTTTGTTCCATTTCATAACAGAAGAATAGGATATCAATTTTTCAACTTGTGTAATTGCTTAGCTTATATTACTGCAGAAATGAAGCCAAACAGTTTCACCTACAGATGGTTTCAGACAGATGTTTTCTCAATTAATGTATAACGTGTGCTTTGTCAGAGAATATTTTAAGAGAAAACATATGCTCTTTCAAAATTGTTTACTGTTGTTATGGGAGCTACGACTGTTCATTTGACCACTGTATTCACAAAGAAAAAAAAGGGCATTTAGTCTGTCTCAGTGCTAATCACAAAATAGGCCTATTTTTTCTCTGTTATCATGCTGCAACACAAAGTCAACTTCAGAACACCCAAATTCTGTTACTATAGATTACCAGTTCTTTCATAGAATCTGCTCTGTCACGTTAATGTTCGCTAGCTGAGGCATAGTATCTCACAAGCAATTAAAAGTATCATTTACAAAGGAAAAACTATCATCTGGGGATGAAATAGCAGGTCACACAGGCAATTGCAGCACCCGTCCATGCTTTTAAAATTCCATCTTCATGAAGAGGTTTTAGAACACAGCCATCACCATGCCATTTTTCTTTTTATTAAAGAATGGGATTTTCAGAAGAGCTCAGTATGGGCCTAATTCTCCTTATACTGATCCCAAGGGTAAAACACTCAGTGATTTCAGTGGCAGAAGGGTAAAGCAATTTCCTGTGCTTTTGAAATTCCACTTGCTGATACTGTCTCAAGGGAAAAAAATGCAGACTCAAGGGATAAAAGTCTTTATTCGTTAGCAGTGAAACAGCACAGGCTTTAGAAATGCAAGGATCCTCAGGCTGCTTCCCTGAGGATACAGTCCAAACCAGACCTGGAACATCCATGTGTCAGAGCAGAGTTTCTCCTCTGTCCTTCCCAGTCGTTTATGGCTGATTATAGTCCTTTCTGCTGACGGTTTCCCACAGAGTGAAGATCAGATTTTGCCATGAAGAGATACAGGAAGACAAATACCCCATGTATCTGTAGTGAGATTTAAAACACATCTGTACCATATTTGCAGTTCTAAGGTAACTAACTTTTCAGGGTGACAGTGCTATCAGATAATGAAGAAAAATCTAGAAGCAAAGACGTAGAAACCTTCATAATGGACTGTGTGGATGTCTGGAAACATAAACCACCCTGCTTTTAGCAGAAACACAAGTTTCATCCCCAGCTTTGCTAATGCAGAGGCACTTGTATCTCAGCTGGCTAGGTAATATGATGTACATGGAAGAGCTGCACTGTTCTCTGCTGGATAGGCAAAGGCCTGTGGATAAATACAGACCTGTGAAGGAAGTCCAAGATAGGAAGAAGGAGAAGCTGAGGTCACTGAATAGGTCAGAGGTACCTAAAAACCTCCACAAAGCACAACAGTGAATATGTGCACAACCTGGCCATATGACATGGAGAAGGGGCCACAGAGACGGGAGCATGAGACAGTCAATAGTACTCTCACACTGTAGCTGAAAGCTCTGATGTTTGGAAAGCTCTTGAAAGAAGAACAGATTGCAGAAGAATTCAGACCTTTGAAACCCATAGTCAGTCCAGACCAACACTGGGTGAACCATGGCAGTCAGCACTCTTCACAGAAAAGCCCGTGCAGAGTGGCCATCCCATCAGAAAACTTCTGGTCTACAGCACCAAGGCTGGGCCTAAGCTGCTCTGGGTGCACCTCTGCTGGTACAGAGCAGTAAAGACAAAAGTTACCTAACATGTTCTTCACCCACATTTTATTCTGCTGTAGGCTATAGAGCACAGGGGACTTTAAAAGAGCATGGGAAACCAGCAGAAAACAGAAGTTGAACTTTGTAACAAAACCCAAACTACAGGAGATCCTGTATCTCATATGTTTACAGCTCAAAGTACGTAGACTCCCTCACACCTATTTTAGTAGAAGTTCTCTCTGACACTAAAGAGTCCCATGGCACCTCACACTCCTGAATATCTCTGCTATTCAAAGTTACTTCCTCATGAAGGCAAAAGTGGTCAAATGGTAGCAATGCTAGTGAAAGCCAATATCATTAAGGTATCTACATCTTCTTCTCCTCCTTTGGCTGTCTTTCCACCTTGTCTAACAGCAGCATTTTCCCTGCCTTGGCAGGTAAAAAGTGCAGAAACAATTAGACTTGGATATTCAAAGCCATCCAAGACTTTTTCGGCCACCACCAGTGACAGTCTGGCTGCTGATACCACATTACTGCTGCAGTGCTGTTGTGCTGGCCTCCTCATTTTCTAAAGTAATCCCAGTCACATTCACTCCTTCTCAAAACAAATTAATCTTTAAATTACTTTTCTTCCCTGTGTCCTAGTGTTTAAAATCTATTGCAAGGATTTCTAAAAGCAGGAGCACAATGCCAAAACTTGTAATTGCAAGGGGTTTCATGTTTAGTTGATTATGTGGTTTAGAAATCTCGAAATAGGTCAGAAAATTACTTGAACTTCCAGTTAGCAGAAGCATGTGTCAAAAGAATGCCCCTGGGGCCAAGAAACACAAACTCAAAGGAAAGCACAAAGGCACAACTCGAGTGGCACGGAGAACAGTTCACTGGGACCCTATCACCAGTCATCTCATCCTGTTTTGTTGGAAAGACATAACTAACAAATCAGTGAAACCAGACAATGTTTCCTGCCATCCCAAATCAAATAACTCTTGCTTCAAAGACAAAACTTTTGAAGTTTGATATGTATATCACAACAACTGTGAAAGTCATTGCGGTGGTTTGACAGGAAATGGGTCTTCTGGGATGCTGTGGTCAGGCCAATGGGTGCTCAGATTTTAATACTGGCACCTGGTTTGGCCACTGGGGCATTGGATCCACCTCTGAGAACACAGGGTTAAAAGCAGGGCTCCCGCTGGGAGGCTCCCTTTGGATTTCCAGCGAGGGAAGCAGGTCAGACCTCCCCTGCCCAGCTCTCCACTGCTGGGCGGGGGAGAGGAAAGCCATGCGGCCCGGGAGACGTAGGCCTGGCCCTGAGGGTGGAAGGGTGGAAGAAAGAAATACCGGCTTCTTAGAAGAGAGATAAGGGTAGAGAATGAAGAAGGAAATGGGCAAGTGATGAAGGCCTGGGCCAGAGAAAGAGAGATGTTGGAGGAATAGACAAGATGGAGTGGCATTTTTCTGGACTTTTTTTTGTATAGCCATGAATTGTTTCCTTGTGATATGGAGACTGCATTTAGGGGGAGGCAGTACCTCAGAACCAGGAGGGCTCAGTGTGGGTGCCCCTCGGCCCCAGGTGGTGCAAAAAATGTGGGGGGGGCAGATGTCCCAAAGGAGAGGCTGTGCCCTTTTCTGGAATGAGACAAGGCATCCTTAAAAGACAACCCTAGAAGCAGCTCTGGTCCATGCACAGTGGTGAGAGCACTGGACATGAAGGAAGATGTCACCATTGGCACAAAAAGGACTCCTTCTCCTCCTGTTGAACTGAGGATTGATTGTTTGAAATGTGGTGCCGGACCGAGAGTCAGTGATTTGGGGGAATGTGTTGTATTGGGAATTTGGTGGGGAGGAGGAGGAGATGTATTTGTGAAGTTTTCATTTTCCTTGTGTGTTTCTTTTTTTTCTTTCCCTTGTAGTTTAGTTAATAAATTCTTCTTTATTTCTAAGCAGGAGCCTGCTTTGCTTATTCCTGGTCACATCTCACAGCAGACTCCCTGTAGGGAGAGGGTATTCTCGTGGGGGTGCTGGCTTTGTGCCAGTGTCAAACCATGACATGTCATCCATTCATTTATCGTTGTGAATGCTAGCCCACATCTTTCAGAATAGTCAACTGGATTACTAAGGCTGCAAAACCTCCATCAACGGCTGACATTTTTTTGCTTCTTGCAATGAGAATCACAATAAGAGTAACACCGAAAGGAAAAATAGTCACAAAACTTGACCTAACACATGCTTTGGAATTGAAAAAATAGTAGAAGGTATTCAAATGATTATATATTCAGTGCATTGCTTCCTTCAGGAAGGTAATACAAATGAGTTCAGGATTTGCACAGCTAGTGTAACTGGGAAAAATACACCAGGGAAAAGAGCTTTGGAGGCTCATTAGAAAGTGAGTTAGAAAAGGCTTCAATGTGTTGGTGTTCCTTGCACACATAAATGATTAAGGTTTACCATTTAGACATTGCTTCATAAATTAATAACTTTATTAAAGCACACCATGTGTAGACATGTACATAATTTTTCGTTTGACAATTAAAAATTAAGTAAAAAAGTGAGTTCATTCCTGCTGAGGAACAGGCAAATTACCTTTTTCCTCAACTGCCACCACAATGTTTTTGGGCAGGGTGGTTTGGTTTAGCTTGGTTCTGTTTTCTCAGACACTAAAAGCTGTGTGTCACCTGGAAATGCAGGTGCAGAACTATTTTATTTCCCTAGGTTTACCATGCCTTACTTAATGGTTTGGAATGAACATAACAGCTTCCAGCAAACATGTCGAAACTGAGGCTTTCCTCAACACCCTCTAACTGTTTCTCAGGTAATAAAAGATCTGGACACAGCGGAAGCCCAGGACCAGTTAATGGCTGAAAATGAGCTGTCAGATCCTGAAGCTTGCAACAAGAAAAATAAAGGGATGCCTGTCAGAACTCAAATGTCACCTTCACAAGCACTTTCCTGAAATAAGCAACAGGAATGGCTACCTATGGAAACCATTAGTGGAGATGACAATTCTGGCTCCAAACTGACAGCTGAGCAATTGTTTCAGTGATCCAGTGATGAGGGATTCAATCTTGAATTCATAATCCAAACATGCTTCTCTGAATGTTAACTTTCAGCCACTCTATCTAATGGAGAGTCCTGTTACGGATCCTGAAGACAACCAGTGACTGAAACTGTCTGTAAGGCAACTCAGGGAATTTCAGAAAAGCAATCTCAGCCATTTTTTTGACAAACGAAATCCAAAAATACCAAACATTTAAATTCAGAACAATTACTGGGAATTTATATCATCAAGAGATTGAAGTTAGTTGCAAATTGGTTGAAAGACATGAAATTTCAAAAAGTGCTAACTTTCACTGGAAAGTGAGAGCTTTGTGAAACAAAAGGGAAAAAAAGAAAAGTGACTTAGAGGGTTTTGACATTTAATTCCAACTGAAATAAATGTCTGCTAATGCATACCAAGGAGTAAACTGACAAACGAGTCCTCCAACAAAATAAAATAAAATGGGTGGTTGAAAAGCCTGAAAAAAATGAAAAGAGATACCTTTGCAAGAAGGGAGACAACTAGAAAATTATGCTAAGACTATGGAGAGCAGAAGCTGAGAGGAGGTTTACTGTTGAGAAAGGTGATGAGGGAGTTTGTGTCAGCATTTTTTCTGTTTGTTGCATGCCTTTGAAATGTTTCTATCACACATTTCACAATTTTCTCCCCATTCTTCATGGCCATATTGCCTGGAGCAAGGGAGAAGGAAAGGCCTGTCCCCCATTTCTTTCCTCTGTTTGCTGTGCACTAAGAAGTTTGCTGTGCACTGTGAAGTCCACATTGGCAACTTGAGAAAGCTGAGACAAAACTTTGAAGGCAAGTGGTGGTTGTACTTCAGGAATGGTATTCTCCAGTTTAGTATTACCACTAAAGAACATGTTGAGATAAGACTACTTACTTAAAATAGCAATGACATAAGGACAATAGCAATGACAATAAGAACAACAGCAACAATATCAATAACAAAAGGTATAAGGAAAGATACAAAAAATCCTGATAATAGGCAAAGCCAGACAGCTCCCTTCACCTCTCCCCAGAAAAGAGTCCTTTTGCCCCAGAAATGATGTGAAGTGGTGTAGATAACCTCAATGCCCCAGCCATGCCTTCTCCCAGCTACTGGCCTATTCTGGCTAGAACCAGGACTCTGGTGTGGTCTGCAGGTCCTTTGATGGTAGTTTTCTCCACTAGCCCTGCATTCTGTTATCATCATCATCATCATTGCCTCCACCCCCATTAGTGCTGCTTGGAAAGTAGTGACACTCTTTTGACTCCAGATTTTTCTCAATGTCCCAGAATCATTTTTCCTAAACCTTTTCTCTTCAGTCAGGTTTTGCATTCCCCTTTTCTTGTTATTTTCTGAGTTTTGTCAATTTGTGCTTCTGAGCCTTCAGCTTAGCCTATTAGAAAAAGACAGTCAGTGGAGCAAGTAATTTAGCTGGTGGAAATCAGTCTGCCTTCTGATTTGTACCTCCTGCAGACCAAAATACCTTATCCATTATCCCATATTGCTAATATGAATTTTTCTGTATTAAATAAAGAAATTTTATACATTTCAGAACTGACAAAGAATTACATGGGGATTAGCTGCATAGTTAAATCACTACAATGATTCAAAAATGCTTTTAAAACCCTACAGGAAGATTAATGGAACTCTTTTAAGCTATATCAAAATAAACTATTTATCTCCCCATAGCTCATTTCATCCAGAAGTAAGCTATGGAAAAACACTTGTTTTTCCACCTAGTGGGTGGAAGTCCCTGAAAGCCCAGTATGGAAATAACCTGTGTATGATGGAGTGAAAGCACACACTTTTATAAGCACACATGTTTATGAATATGTACTTGCAGAGCTCAACTGAAGAAACTATCTATAGCAAGGGCCAAAGAGGTCAAAAGTGGGTGGGAGAAAAAAGACTTCACCTCTCACTTGTGTTACTTAGTGGAGGAAAAAAAAGTAAGTCAGCACCATCTTTAGGCAGCAGGATGCTTTGCCAGAGCAGAAGGCAGAGACTGACACTCAGCAGGCCACCTGGAAATGTACAAACTATGACAGGCTACTCTCTTTTCACAGTATTATGGTGTTCTTATAAATAATGATCATCGTACAGCGACCCAGATTATTAGCTCAACATGCAGATGGTTGCCTGGTTTATGTCAAACATGTTTCTACCCACTGTCCCCTCACCTGGGAAGCACTTTCACTTTATCAGACTCTATCTGCAATTGACATAAACTGAAGTCAATGTTTTTGTTCAGTCAGTTCTCACCATTGTGTATTCATTGTCTAGGCTTTGCTGTAAGAAAAAACAGCCCAGCTCACTGAGGTGCAGGGAAGAGGATTATGACAGGAGAGCAGGAGCTTTTCAAAACATTCAAGGGAGGAAGACTGAAAAACAGGAAAGCATCTTTTGAAAAATGCCCTTTACAAAATATCCCTTAACTTTTGGCCAAGAGTAACAGATAGTAACACTTGCAGCAAAGCCAGACCTGCAGTGCAGAGTATAATAAGGAGAAAACTTAAATATTGATCATATCTTGTGTTAAAGAGAGAAACAAAGACACAGAAGAAAGAAATCAAGTGAAGAGGGAACATTTTCTACATGGCTAAAATCTTCCTGCACCTGCAATGTGATGCTCAAAATCAGTTTCTCAGACAGAGAAGGGATGCAGGTCAGATCGTCTGTCAGCCTTACATGGTTCAGGGCCAGGGCCACAAGAGCTCTGCTGGACTGCATTAGACCAGGAACTCCTTCTTTCAACTCCAGACACGTTTGCTATCCTATTGTGAGAGTATGGAGACCTTGAACAAATCATGCCACCAGCTTGCAAGCAACACCCACTTTCTGACCTCCAAAACAGTGTGTGGTGCATGGTGAGGCTGCTCTCTCACTCTCTGCCTACAGTGGATGGACCACCTCAGCAGGTGCAGTCCTGCCTGCTCCTGTGAACAAAGACAGTCTGCCAGATACCTTCAGTGGGAGCACAATTAGGGGCAATGCAGGAAAAAAAAATCTAGTGAATTCTGTGTGGTTCCCAGAGACAGAAACATTTTTGAAAACTCCTCTTGCTCCCAGTGGGATACTGATGAGTAGAGGAGAGTGCTGAACCCATAGCAAAGTAACAAAGCTTTTCAGCTCTCAGCTTTTTACCTCAAAAAAATAAGGGGAGAACAAACATTCTCATGTTGAGAGTGTATTCTGCATGTCACAAGGCCCCTGGTCTCTGGCTTGTCTCCACATTGAGATGTGTTTCCCTGGGCACTGGGAAGAGACAGGGCCCTGGGCTGTGTGCCCAGCTGGTGTAAAGTTACACAGCTTCTCCAGCAGAGCTGTCGTGTCCAGTCCTCAGCCAGCACCACCATCACTGGCCTGGCACTGGGTTCAAGCAGGGTTTGACCCATGCCTTCTCCAGAGCTGCCCAGCCAGACTGCAGGGGATGGGCACTGATTTATAGTAGCTGAGGGCATGTCCTACTCCTTAAGGAAAGTCCTTGAAGTACAA
This sequence comes from Ammospiza caudacuta, assembly GCF_027887145.1. Lineage (NCBI taxonomy): Eukaryota > Metazoa > Chordata > Aves > Passeriformes > Passerellidae > Ammospiza > Ammospiza caudacuta. Next base: position 23,256,404 of record NC_080632.1, read on the forward strand.
AGAGCCTTGTCAGACAGTTTACTCCTTCTGCCAAAATGTAACTCATATGGGGACATAAACACATATTTGTATATGGGTAAGCAGACAGACAGACAGGAAATTTTCAAAAATAATACATCTCACCTACATTCAAGATTATGAGATCTGACTAGGAGCTGAACTCAAGCCAATGTGGTCTCAAATTCCACATGAAGACCATGGGATCATACCAAAGTTGTGTGTTATCAATCTGACTAAAATTTTCGAAGTTTGGACTCAGCATGGATTTCTAGAGTTTCTCAGTGAATGTCACTGTTGGTTAAGCAGAAGTGAAAGAGACATTCAAGCAGTAAATCTTGACACTGTATAAGAATGTAAAACACCGTGTAACATTATTATACTGTCTTCTTAGCAAGAGGAAGCAGTTCTTTCTGAGGAGCCCTACCTTACTGTTTTCAGCAATTTCCAATAAATAGACAATGTCCACAAAACCTTGCAGGAGTGGGTCTTAAATGTAGCAAACTGAAGGGACTAAATTAGGGTAGATTTGCAACCTTTAAGTCACCTGAGATAAATGCTTCTGAACCTTGCTATATTTAATGCTTCCTCTTTCATCATGCCTATAGACCAGGGTTTTCCAAACTGTAAGCACTTTATGCAGCTTGCAGGGGCAAGCCAGATTAGGAAGAAGGAGACAGATATCTTTATCATGCTCTTGTTTCAGGCATAGAGTCACAGAAAGACCTCCAGAGAACGGGATTAGAAAACAAATCGGTACACAGTAGTAGCATAACTATCTGCTACATAACAGGAGAGACAGTCCAGTGAGATACTGTGATATTCTAAGTCTCACTTCCAGTTACCCCAGAGCATCCTCCTGTTGCTGCTGCTGCTGCTGAACATTGTGCTGGCACGGTATCTCAGCTGTGCTCTCAGAAATGCACACTGAGAGCCATACCTGATCAATGAGATGCAGACTTCAGTTTCACAGCAAGGCTCAATGACAACTTGCAAATGCCAGCCTCTCATGTGGATCCAGACTCCATCCCTCATCTGTGCTGCTGCTTGCATCCTCTCCAGCAGTGGCTGCTTGTGCTTGGTGTCTGTCGGGGGTGGAGAGGCTTAAGCTATAGGAAAGAGAGCTGTGCTTAGCATGCACAAAGCATACAATTGCATTTAAATCAGTCAGGAGACTTGGCCTGTCAGACAACCCTCTGTCATCTGTCTCCAGACATGACAAATTGCATTTCTTCTCCCTCCCTTAGCCTCACAGGGTGGGGGCTAGGAAAAAAGGACAGTGTTTCTCTCTTCCCTGGTTAATGGCTGGTGATTTACATCCTCACTCCTTGGTCTCAGCATTTTCACTTCCCCTCTTGCAAGGTCACCTCTGTACAAGCTGGAAACCATTTCCTACCCGAGATTTCTCTAGGCCAGACCTTCCAAGCCTTTTTACAAAGTTTGGCTCCATCCTATAGTTCCCTTTTCTGGAACTCATAGATTTTACAGTCCAAACAGCTTCAGCAATCTACTGGCATGCACTGTTCATTGTGACCTCTTCTGACCTCTCAGCTGACAGCAGGATTTTAGTTGCTGTACTGAAGTGTCCTTTGTGACAGTGTTTCTTACCTGTTTCACTGCTAACCAGCCAACGGGGCTGACCTATGGATATACCACCAACAGACTAACTGGTGGTCACACTCTCAGTGCTGTGAAAACTCCCTTGTCTGGGCTGTCATTGGCAAAAGGCCTTTCCACACAGAAAAATTACTTCCCAGGACTTACCAGAGCTACCTGTACCACATGACAGTCTTCTTCATTGCAAGTAAATTACTTTTTTTGAGTCTTTTCCTGAGTAGAAAGAAAGCTTTTTACAAAGTCTATTTTGATTTCTGGCCACTGTAGTAATGGCCAACTGTTGCTGTTGCAGCCTGTCCTTGGAGCCATCCCACAAGTCAAATGCTTCAGGAGTTTTTTAAGGCGCTTTGGATGTTCTTTCTACTCTTAAAAAAAAAGAAAAGAAAAAAAGTTTTTTAAAAATTCAATGTCAATTCCCTTAAGGGTTGTTTCACTTTTACTGTATTATCTATGCAGTAACATTGTTAACCGGACAGTTAACATTCTGCCCCAACAGTCCTCAAAGAGGTGCAGAATTTGGTCTTTGGTAACTTAAAAATCTTTTGTGACTAAGGAATAAAATGTCTTCTGAATTTTCCTCCCTAGAGGAAAAGATAGATGTCCAAAGGTGTTCTTGACCTAATGTTCCTCATACCAGATATCCAAAGTCTAAAGCTTTCAGACATGGACAATTTTTTTGGGATCAACATTAAAGCCGCCACTGGGTACAGGGAAATGTATCATATCTCAAAAACATAATGCAGTGAATGACAGCTCCAATTACATTAGGTCATGTGAGACATGGAGAGAGAGAGAGGAAGATCTCCAAGCCAACTTTCTCAGCTTCTGATTAACAGTCATCTCCTGAGGATGTGATGTTTTTCTTTTTTCTCTTTTTTTTTTTTTTGTCTTTTAGAAGACTAGGAGTAGATATCCTCCACCATTGTTCTAGATTAGTGAGTACCAAACATGAAGCAGCAACGCAGCTTCCTAATTAAGACTCATTTTGCCTGTTCAGAAATACATGTCAAACACTATGAGAAATAAGTCTTCAAATTGAATACGGTTTTCTATTGATGGAAGATTTGTATCACACCCTGAACCTTGAATGTCGTGCAGATCCCGAAAAAGTCTCACAAGGATATTGGTACTGTAGTGAGCTATACATCTGAGATGATAAAATATTAGGAAAATATGAAGAAAGAATACTTTTAAGTACTTAACATCATTTGTCATCTATTTTAAGAAGATATATTCATTCCTCTACATGTAGACAAAGTCATACCATAAAAACTTATTTCTGTATGATAAGTTTCTATATAGCAGTGATGTATAGTGCATTTCAAACTATTTGAATGAATAACAGCATAAATATGTCATTACTGGTGCTGAGCATGCAAAAAGAGGTAAATTGTGTATAATTTTATCATCTGTAGTTGTTGCAGCTAATGACCATGGTGAGCAGACGGATACTAAACACCATGCTTTAATACTTAAACCCATCTCACCACAAGTGGTTAAGATGAGCCTTGTGCCAGGCAGACTATCCAAGAATGTCAGAGGGCAAAGCCCTACACTCTTCACATCTTACAGCAGGGACAGCTGATGCCATGAAAATCCAAGGCAAGCTGGACTGACTGTTGACAGCAAGCTTGGAAATTTTTGCTTTCCAGATCCTTGACAGAGAGCTACAGCAGTCTTGCATGACTGCTCCTCAGTGCTGAGCACAAAGTGCTGAGGAAGCAGACATCTTCTGCCGCACCTGTAACTGCATTTCTGGAGCCACTGTGTGTGTGCAAATGGCAGAAGAACACAATTTTCCCCACCCTGTAAGTGCACCATGTCACCTTCAGTCTCCCCACAGAATGAATTATCATATACAAAGGTAAGCTGTGGGTACGATGGGCATGTCCTGCTGTCCACAGGCATGACAGGAAAAGGTATCAAAGGTCCCTTTGGGTTTCTCCTTTTGTCTGCATGGAGAACACATGTGGGCAGCTTACCCAAGTAGCCCTCTGGAGAGACCAACCTTTTTCCTTCTGTCATTCAAACCATTCACTAGATTGCCTTCTAAAAACAAGGCACAAAGTTTAAGGAATTGCATGGAATACAGTGTGGGATCTTAATTCCTGCCCCTCACCATTTTACCTTGTTTGAAATGATATGCTGAGCTCAGCTTAAAGATGTGATTGTTGAACTTTTGCCTCTATAAATATCAGACTTCCAATTTTTTTTCCAGCTGTGCATATAAAAAGATACCCACTCATAATGGACTATTTCTAGTATAAGCAAGTTGGTTAACTATATTTACAGACAGTTCATAGACCTGTTGTACCCACAGTCCAAGTGAATTCTTTTAGCATGCATCACTCAGAAATAATACCAAAGATTCATTTAGAAAAACTCATGAATATGTGAAATAATTAGGATGAGTCCTCTAAAGCTGAAGTATGTATGGGGAAGAGATGGTAAATAATTCTTGTATATTCTCCTGCCATCATGCATTACATCATCTAAATGTTTTTTTGGTCTCCCTCTTGGGATAAGCCAGTTACTATGATGTGATAAAGTGCTGGTCTATCCGTTACTTACACAGGAATTTCACAAGCTGAAGAGACATAGAAGGAATTGTTTGCAGTGAATACAATGTAACATCCAGAGCTGACCCACTTCAAGGAGAGATACTCCCGCTGCTCCCTGAAATTAGTCTGCTAACAACAGCAAAGCAAAGGCAGAGAGAGTGTGTTTCCACACAAAACTAATGTGCTGACCTCAGGAAAATGCATCTTTGCTTTACTGTGGGAATTTGCAAGTACAAAGAAATGGAAGAAAGTAAACTGCCTCTTTCATTTTACTCACCTGCCTCTACAAAAGAAGAGCTATGAGCAAATTTGGGATCTAGTCTTGCCCTCTGGCACAGGGAAGTGTCCATTGGGACATCACTTAAACACTGGGTGAACACCCCTGAAGTAACAGCCATTTATGGCAACAAAGACCAGGCAGAGACATTGCAATTCATGTAATTTCAGACAGTCACCACCCTTGAATTCTGTCACCTGGTATTAGGGGGGCTACTGGGCACCTCCCTGCTTACATTGGGATACTGGCAGCAGCACAAGAACTGATGACACATGTCCACAGAGGGGCCTGAAGCCCTTCCAGGAAGCCCCAGGGGTGCCCACACTGCAGAAATAGAAAAGGAAGAATGTCTGTTCACCAATGGTGTACAACTATAGAAAAGTTGAGTCCAGCAAAATATTTTGCTCTCTGCATGGTGGGTTGACATCCAGTTCCCACTGCTTCACTCAGCTGTTTTCTCTGATCTCTGGACAGATTGCCTACCCCTTGAGCAAAGGTTTTATTATACCTTGGAAAGCACTGCCCTTCAAGGAGCTGGACCAGCCTCCTGGAGTCCTTTGACAATGAGACCTTGGAAAAAAGGCTGTTGATGTTTCAAGGCAGTAAGATTATGTTATTCACACACAGGGTCAGTTTGGGCATGGATAGTGTTGACATTCACTATTTTTGCTGCATCCCTTAGCCAGGACCATTTCACACAACCTTAAGGCTAGAGTTTTGCTGCATTTACCCCTCTGCCCCCTCTGACAGAAACTTGCCTCGCTACCAATTAGCTCTTCCAAAAAAGTAGAGTGCTTCCTCCCTTCTGGGGAGAGTGGGGGCAGGATACAAGGGACCAGGGCATGTTTGTGTCTTTCCTTTTTTAGAAGGAGGGAATGATGGTTTGTGCTGTGTCCTGAAACCATGCAGGTCTGCACAGCACACTATAAGGAAGGGTGAACAATAGCTGTCCCCTCCTCTGCTAAATGTGAGAGAACCCACCCAAGAATGCTTCCCATGCATGTGAAGTATACTATGTTTATTCAGCAGAAGGCTATGTTGCAGGCCCTGGGCAGTGAATGCAGGCTCTGCCCCCAGCTGCAAGAGGTTTGTGGGCCTCTGGTTCCATCTTTCCCTTTTAAATTTCTCAGTTAGGATTAGACCTTACTGAAGGTATTTTGCTCCAGTTTTGTCTTAATCAAAGCTGTTTAGTTTTTTCAGATCAGGTAAAGAACTAACTGCCAAAAAGTTCTCCCAGCAAAAAAGTATGAGAACAGCTGCTTTCTGCCAAAGCTATCTTATTAACAGCAGGAGCACCACTTTGGCTGCCACCCTCACACTTTAAAGCATTTTACAAAATCAAGAATTTGAATGGACTAGCAACTGTGCTTTGCATTTCCTGGAAAGGCTTTGACTAGAATTGGCAATTCAATGCACTTAGCTGAACTAGTTGGAATAATGTAACTTAAGTCATGGGTGTACTGAGAGGCAGTAAGCACACACAAAACAAGGCAAAGCACCAAGCTCCCTCCTGAACTCCCTGCCACTGAAGATCATCCAGTCAGCAGGGAGAACCTGTGGTTAGTAGATGATGTTCATCACATCTCTCATATATCACATACATCACATCTTATACTATTGCAGTATAAATATATAATGGGCACAACAGGGACCAAAGATTTGGAGAGGCATTTGAAATAACTAAAATCATTTAACAAAACTATATCTTTCCAGGAGCCAAGGACATAACTCCTATGTGTCACTTGACCAGAATGCCAAGTCCTATAAGTCCTTGCACTGCTCACCAACTTTTCTTATGCCTATCTGAATGCAGATGTAGTATAAATTGCAATATATCTTTCAGTTTAAAAGAAACTCTTGTAGAAATATGTAAGCTTTGTTTTTACTTTCAAGTACCAACACATAGTTAGAAACATATGTTATTTGCTTAATAGGTATGGGTTTTGCTGCATGCACACTGACAGGAGAGCTCTTGTTTATGTAGGAGCTGTTCCATGGCAAATACCTCCCAGACAGGTACAATCTGCTCTAGCAAGTTCCAGGATTTTTTTTTTAAATAAGATTTTCCTGATGAAGAAGCCAAGTTGCCACAATTATTTTGATTCTATTCAGCTTTTACTTTGACTTTAAATGAGAGTCATTCTTCTCAAGAAAAGCCATTTCTGACTCAGGCTTACTTACCATTTTCTTGCTCTCTGCAGGTCTGACCTACCTACTCTTAAAATGCACAATCACTTCTTTGAAGCAAACCACTTATATCGCCATGAAAACCTATTATTGCTGTGAAAATAGAGATGTGCCTGTTGTGCCTGTTGATTGAAATGACAATATTTCATTTTCATCATTTATTAACATCTAGTATTTAGCTCACATTACAAATTTCCCTTTCAGTGAAGAATTGTACTGTTGATCAGATTCAGAATTTCTGTTAGAAAATTAAAATATGTCGTCTTTAATATGTGTGAGTGTTAACAAAGTGAACACATATAGTTGCACAGTAACCTTGCTCATCCCAACCTTGGGGTACTCTTTCAGCCTTTGGAAGCTCTTGGTCTCCTTCTGCACTAGTTCTCTTGATAACTGTGTTTTGTCTGCACTTCAGGAGCACAGTCTGAATTTCAACATGTACCAGAGCTGCTGAGAGCTTGCTATGACTGAATGTTAGGAAACCACAGAAGGGATGTCCTTCACCTCCTCCTTATGCCTGTCGTGCACAAAGTAGATTTTCCTTGAATTAAATCACTGATGTTTCTCCTGAAGACCTTTGCTGTTTTCTTTCTTGGATATAACACACAAGCAATCTGGCTGAAAGGATGATGTAACTTCAACATGATCATAAAATCATAAAATCATGGAATTGTTTAGGCTGGAGAAGACCTTTCAGATCATCAAGTTCAACTATTAACCTGACACTGCCAAGTTCACCACTATACCATGTCCCTAAGTGCCATGATCCTATATTACACTCTAGAAGAAAATCACAGAGATGTGGGCAATGACACATTTGATTTTTTTAAACATCCTTACTCATGTTGTTTTTCTTGTTTCCCAGCTGCTCACTCTCATTGCAGTCCCCAGTTACTGATGTGTCTTTGGAGACAAGCTGGTCGGATTTTCCTTTCAATATACTGAACTCTAGCTTAAGTGCACAGAATTTAAATATCAATGAAAATATTTCAAAATAATTCTATTTCCCCTGTGTCTTATTTTTTTTAATCCATGCTTATGATTAAATGTAGTAGTAGTTGATATAATCTAAATTGACAAAAAAACCCTCCAAAATTGCTAATTTTTAAGTGCTTGTCCACTCTTATCGCACAGTGCAAATACAGCACTGTGTTTATGAAGTATCACATCAGCACAAGGGATAAATACAGTCATTGTCTATTTATAGTAGAAACTGGGTATCTTTCTTCGCACAGAAAAGCAGAATTTGAAATGTGTGTATGTGTCACTGTACAGACAGAAAAGTAAAAAAAAGAATTGAAGAAATGTGCTGTTATTGCCAAATAAGCAAAAAAATATTTTCTCCCAAGAAATGGTTCGGCTAAAACCCTAGAAATTTGTACAAATCTGATGTAAAAATGAAAAATTATTTCCCCTTCCTACACCTCAAAAGTTGCTTAGGACTGGCATTGTGTGTGTATAAAAATGCATGTGCAGTGATTCCAGGTCTTCCCATTTTAAACATTACTGGTACCTCTATCAGCCATTTGAAAACTACAGTTGTATCACTGGATGTTGGAATGTTCTCTGATTCTGAAACTTTATTGTGGCTATCACAGTCTCCAATTTCTGTGATTCTGTAGTTTTGTTAAAGACTTCATAGAGCCATAAAAGCCTCTAAAAGTGTTAGACTGCTTCTTTGCAAATGCAAAAAGGCATAGATACAGTAGACTTAATTCTTAGTTCATTTCCATAGCAATTAAATAGGAATAATTGTGCCAGAATTCCACCAGATTTGCACAGCTGTGAATGTGAGAAGGACTGGGTCTTGCTTTTTAATTACTATTTCACTTCTCTATTTGATTTGAGTCTTTGAAATGGAAGTCCCAATGAAGATCAAAGGGAAAGGTGTGTGCTTATCATAAAGCACTGCCTTCCCGTTGTGGCATCCCAGGATTCAGAGTGACATCTCCAGGACCTTCCTGATGCATCATCCTCTCCAGGAAACCTTTCAGAAGAAATGCTTGGGCAAATGAAAAATAGCACCTAAACACCTTCCTGGAAGAGACAACACATGGAGAAAACTTGGCTTGCTTCACTACCTGTCCACAAACACATCCCCTACACAGGAATCTCTGCTCTGTACCCAGAGGCAGGTGTAGCATGCTTGTGGTGGGGATGCATGACCCAGTGCTGACTCTTTGGGACGTGATGGATGGCCTCACTCACTCGAGCCAAAGTCCTGCCTGCACAGTGAGTTTGGATGGGCTATCAGTTGCAGCAATGTGTCTGCAGGAAACGGGATACAGAGAAGGAGATAGATCTGGATGAGAGCAAAATCTAGTATTTATCTTTTGCTTTCATAAAAGCAGTATTAAAGCCTTGATGTTGTCAGTGTGAAGATTAGCTTTGTCATCCTATGTGTTTGTCCTTCTGTGATGAGAAGGAGAGGCTGGTGCAGGGGCAGTACAGACTTGGTTTGGTTTCGGGAGTTGAATTTTAATGTTGGCCCAGGTAACTTGCTCCCACACAAACTCTTCAAGGATGGAGCTTTCTTTCAGTGAAAGGCTTGAACATCCCTCTTGAGGTAATGTAATTTATTTCCTAGGAATATCAATTCAACTTCGACATGTATTTTTCTAACTCTCTTTTAGAAATGTCCAGCATATTGATCTTCCTTCTTTATGCTTTTTTTTTAATTTTACTTGCCCCACATCAAAACAAAAAATCCCAAATCCCTTGTGTTTTATACATCACTTGTCTCCCTGGTATCTTTTATATAGACTCAGTTATTTATCTTTCCTTATGCCAACACCCAGAAGCAGCATGGGCTGGGCATGAGCAGATGCAGAGCAGCCCTGTGAGAAGGGCTTGGGGGTGCTGGTGGGTGAGAGGCTGGACATGAGCCAGCCATGGGCACTCCCAGCCCAGAGAGCCAAACGTGTCCTGGGCTGCATCCAGAGCAGCGTGGGCAGCAGGGCAGGGAGGGGATTCTGCCCCTCTGCTCTGCTCTGGGGAGAGCCCACCTGGAACCTGCATCCAGCTCTGGGCTCCCAGCACAGGGAGGACATGGAACTGCTGGAGTGAGTCCAGAGGAGGGACGCCAAAATCATCAGAGGGATGGAACATCTCTCATATAAAGAACAGCTGAGAGAATTGGGTTTGTTCAGCCTAGAAAAGAGAAGGCTGTGGCCTTTCAGTACCTGAAGGAAGCCTACAGCAAAGCCAGAGGGGGAATTTTTACAAGGACATTTTTAGATTATATATGAGGTAAAAGTTCTTTGCTGTGAGGATGGTAAGGCACTGGAACTGGTTACTCAGAGAAGCTGTGGATGCTCCTGGAAGTGTTCAAAGCCGTGTTGGATGGGGCCTCTGAGAATCCTGGTCTGGTGGAAGGTGTCCCTGACCATAGCAGGGAGGTTGGAATGAGATGATCTTTAAGGCCCTTCCAACCTAAACCATTCTAAGATTCTATGTACAGACGCCAAGCCTTGAAATTATAATCCAGCTAAAACTGAGCAGAAAGGACAATTCTGCCTCTTCTGTACTACACACAACAATCTATCTCATATTACTAGCCAAGGAGCTTGTTACTACTTCAAGAACGTTTGCCTGCTGTGTTTTTTTTTCTGGGTGTAACTCTTAAAGGCCTGCTATAGTCCTGCCTAAGCCCCAGATGTTATCTCATTGTGCATACACTTGTCCTCCTTTGTGTCAGAGTACTGCTATTAGGAATATATAAAAGCAAAGTACTGAGAGGACAACAATCCACCCTGTGAAAGTAGCTCAGTGCTAGACAGAGGAAACACATGCCTGCCATACATTTGCCATACATTTGCCTCTGCCTGGAAGGCAGAGACTCCTCCATGGATCACTCCACTCACTGCGTTCACCTAATCGTTACAGAGTAACCCAACAAGAAGTGAATGTCCTTCAGCTGATGAGTAATGATTTCACTGCTTCCCAAATTATTTTAGCTGAGATTGTCCAAAGCAAATAGAGGAAACCTACACATTCTCTTCGGGAGCCAGGAAGAGCCACACATTCAAAATGATAGCAAATCTTGAGATGATTACCAAGCACATGAAAAATTATTTGCTAGATGACACATCCAATAGGCCAGAATTCTCCATCAGAGTCTGCAGCCAAAATATATTGGAACTGCTGATGCAGAGTAACACTTCCCCTTTCATCTTAAGAAATTAAGATAGCCAAATGATGAATCAAGTGCTGCCTAGGATGACAGCATATAACATATTTTGCACAATAACAGGAATTCTTAAATCGGGATCAGGGTGGTTTGAGTGCTGATGGAGCTACACTGATGTTATGTCATTATAGAAATTTAATGATTTGGTTAACTATTAGATATACCTTGTTCTTTCCTAGTTGCTTCCAACTATCAGTCATTGAGAACTTACTAGCAGTTTTCAGGGATGGTGGAAAATTGGTCTGTGAGCTTGCATGTTACTTCATTGACATGTAATTCCAATTCCTGAACTAGAAAGAGATCCAACACTTGCTTTCTTCCATTAATTATTTTCAGACCAGCTGGAAAACTGAATATTTGAACTGAGTTTTATAAGAAGGAATGGCTCAGGGACAAAGTTCAACTGCAATGCAGAAGTAAACCAACTGTTGAACAGGGTTTTTTTATACTATTTTTTTTTTGTAAGAAGATATTGAGAAGTTAGGTAATCTGAATCTGAATCTTCAGAGCAGTCTCCATGCAGAAGTTGATGCTTAGAAACATAAAGTTGGAAACCTTTGGTGACCTACAAAAATATAAATCCCTATTACTTGTCTTAAAGTGGGATGTTTAACCTCAATTTCAAGCTCTTTAAGATAAAGCTGCACTTCATGAGCCCAAAGGACAACTACAGAAGGAAATGAATTGGAGAGCCTGCTGCAAAACTGTTTCCACCTACAGAAAAAACAAGCCCTTTGTCTGGAATAGCAGAGACTTTACAGGGAATTACTGTGCTATAGTAAGGTATATTCGGCAATTCTTATGGAGGGATTGAACTACCTGAAAGGAATTGCACAGACTTATTGCTTTGAAGAACAGTGACAATAAAAGCTTAATATTAACATTAATCCAAAATGTAAGTTCTGTGAAAATAGTGGTGTTAATACCTTGCATAATTTTCTCAAGAAATGACTGCCTGGAAAAACCATTGAGCCAAAAATCTTCATACCAGTAAAAATTTCAGAATGTCACTGTGACTCATGTCAACTTCTACAGCATAAATGGAGGACTGGACAACCCCTGCAGAGGGTGGAACAGAAACAACCTACAAAGTACATCAAAAGCATAAGAGTAATTTGCAAAGTGAAAGAATAAAAGGAGTTCTTATCCTTGCTGGGTAGAACAAAAATTCACACATTTAATAATTCAGCAGGAAAACTTTTATTGGACTGCAGAAAAAGTGTTTTTAACAGGAGTTGATGAGGGGTCCTTGAGAACACATTATACATAGATTTGAATCCTCATTTTTTTCAGTATAAATGTAACTAGATTTGTCCTGATGCATTGCATGGTACGATCCAGGCCACTTCTCAGGGCCCATTCAGTCCTCTAGTTGTACTGCGTGGAAAGCACTTGGCTTTGGTTAGCTCCAAGGAACTTCTTCTTGGCTGCTGCTCACTGCTCACCCCGTGTCTCTCCAGGATACAGTGTTTTGATAACGATGGCGGTGTGAGGAAATAAAATGTACCACCTTGTTTCACACGCTGTCTCGTGACAGAAAGCATCAGCCTGCCAGAGTTCCATGGCACTGTGCCGCTGTCGTACTTGCTGTGCTGCAGCGCTCTTGCATGGGTAAGCTGTAATTCCACCTAAACAGGATTTCCATGAAGGTGGCAAGTGGCAAAGCAGCACTTGGTTTCAAGGAGCCCTGCAATAAGGCTGTATTGCTTGGAGAGGTGTCCAGATGATGCTAGAATCTAATTGCAAGCTGATAGCTGGCCGTAGCAGAGGTCCACAGAGCCTTTTCACATGCACAGTAATAACAAGCCATTTGAGGAGATGGTGGCCCAATATTCAAGTGTCAAACATTGTGCTGCACTGTGGTGAGGAGTGAACAGGCGGTGGCATGGTATCACAGGTGGCAAATAATTGAGTATGAGTATGAGCAAGGGTGTGCAAGACAGACTTTAATTGGTGTCTTGAACACACAGGCAGAAGCTTGAGAGTTTACTACCCACCGTCAGAACAGATTGGTTGTAAACTTGGCACTAACTGGACTAAAGAAAAGAGGCACATTCCAAGTGACCCAATGAGTGAGAGCCATTAGACAGCACGACCACTTAGGAGGCTTATCATACATTGTCTTCCTGCAGGTAGACAATTTGAATTGAGAAAATCAGGTGCTAGAATCTTCAGAAAGGAGACCTGTTGCCAAAAGAAAAATTCTCCCTTAAAGACGTGGGTTTGGAAAGAAAATGGGAGGGTAAAGGAGGAAGGTAAACCACCTAGCTGGAGGAAAGGTCCTGAAAGTGGTGGAGGACTCTAGAGATCAGAGAGATGGAGAAAAATTAAATTTAATGACCATGATCCTCGGCTGCTGATGCCAAAGTTAGGTAGTTCTGTGTAGTGGTACAGAACAAAGCAACATGACTTTCTGCCCAAGTATCCTGCACTAGCAAAAACCTCACTGCAGGGAGAGCAGCTGAGACCTTAGCAATGTAATGCCAAAGAGCACTACATTGCAAATAATGTCTATGTAAGATATCAGGAAGGGTAAAAGCTCTAATCTTTGTGGGTTTTAAATAAACCCTGGCATCCAGATCCATTACCAATTGTCCTTCACTCTATCTCTCTGTGACACTAAACAGCACAGGAGTCCCACTGCAGCTTTGCTGAGGACAATTCCCAGCTGCAGTGGAGGAGGCCTGGTGTTACACAGCTTAGGGCTTGATGCTGGAGTAGGTGCCTTGCTGGGTTTCCTGCAGTTCAGACTACAGTGACAAATTCCAGACCAAGTGTCATCATGGAAAAAATGGAGGAATGTTTCATATATGCTCAAAGAAGTACAACCATAGTAATATATTCCCATTTCATACCGGGAAGAACAAGCTTTGTTTCTGTAAATACTTTTCTATATTAGCGGTGTAGTTCCCTGCACAGTAAGAAGGCAACCATATATATCACAAAATGCTTGAAACCATCACTCAGATGAAAGATAGTAAACAGCTATTTTTCTCTGCCCTGTGATTGGGAATAAAGCAGTTTGCTGTTTGCTTTTCTAGCTTCACATTTTCTTGTGTTGGCAGAATATGGCACATGCTTGCTGCACTAAATAGCCACAAGGTAATTCAGAGAGAACCTCAACAGACACAAGCATTTTACAGTCTCATAACACACTTGACGAAAGCTGTAGCGTTACAGAACCTGAAAGGCTGTCTAAAAATTAACAGATATTATTAATAAACTGTATAAAACTTTGACTTTAAGATTTTTATTATTTACAATCTATCTATAATGTGAGTGTTTATGCCCCTCAAGTCACTGTATTCTGTGGGACTGTAATGTTAACTTGGACATAAATAAAGAAAGGTGTGATTAGTGGTTTTAAGGGCAACACTGGTACTCATTTCTTCAATAGGTGGAGAGGAGAGGGATAATTTTAATTAATATATTGCACATTAATATGACATTAATGCATTTTTTATGAAGCACTGGATGTTCATGTCTGTATCTGTTTGTCCTGCATTGCAGTGAGATATAATCAACAGTCTCAAATGTACACTATGATCCTATATTCAGAAGTGGTTACTAAGACTTCCTCATTGCAAATTACAGACCAAAATTAATGCTCCACTGTGAAACTAAAATACAATGTACGTGACACTCCAAAGCGGTATTTGGTTATGTTTCCAGCCACTTTAGTGGAACTGGAATGACGGTAACACTGCCTCAACATCATCATCATTATCACTGTCATCAAAAGATTCACTAATTAAGTTTTCCTCCCAAATACCTTTATTTGTGGTAAGTACCTCTTCTTGTATTAAAAGATACTGAAAAAAAGCTTGTTTATGATTTCGAAGTCTTGAATTGCAACAGTTAATTAATTCTGAACCCTTAATTTTATTTCCTTTTTTTTTATTGTGGAGGAAAACTATTTTTCATCATTCACTCAAGTTCAAGAATTACATACTAGAAGATCAAGATTAAGTGCATGCAGACGGATGTTTTTTGAAGGATATGGCAAAGCCAACTGTAAACAAATTATGAAAAAACAACAGGAAATTTACACATAGTCTTGGATAATTTATCCAAGAGCCAAATTATTCTTTAGAGAGTAAGCATAACCTATCCATCTTTGTGGGAGAGAAGTTACACTAGGACAGGGTCGAGACACTAAAGTGAGAGTAAAAGAGCCCTGCAGAAAAGAGAATCATAGATGGTATAACACCTCCATCCACACTCTTCAAAGAAAGGACTTCTTTTAAGTCATAGAGGCAATAATAGCTCTATGGACAATAAAACCATAAAAAAGGTAGTGCCCACTAAGTTGAAAACTGCATCTGTGCTTGCCTGGGCTTTTTCTGATGAAGGTAACATCACTTGCCTGCAATAGACCTGCCTTTTAAGGGCAATGTTGCTGAGTAGGAGGTCTCCCAGGCTTCTTAAAGCACACTGACTGGTACAGAGCTTTGAAATTTCTGCCTCTGATACTCCTACATATTCATTAAAAGCCTCACTAGAGTACCTCGAGTCTGTGCCTCATTTGATGAAGTAAGCATCAGCGAACACAGAAATATCAACTGTGTGTGCCTAATATCCTCAGAAATGTTGGCATAATCTGCCATTGTATCCTCTGACCCTAAAGTGCATAATTTGGGAAGGGCTTTCTTAGAGGCAGCAAGACAGAGTTATTTTTGCTGCTTGCTGGTGCTGATTGCTGTGGCCTGTAGCATAAACACAGCTGCATGGGTGAACACAAGAAAGCCTATCTGCTTCCACTTTTTACTCACACAGCTGATTCTGGCTGAAGACCCAGTAACAAATATTTTCATTTAAAAAAATATTTTATGTAAAGCAGTTACCCTTTAAACACAGTGGAAAAGTTCTGTAGAGCTGCTACAGCAGGGGCAGGTGAGACAGAGTACTGTACTCTCCACAATAAAAATAGGGTCTCCCAGTCACTGTGTATTTGAAAACCTTGCTTATCCAAACCCTGTTTAATGCCAACTCCCATGCTGATGAGGAAAAATGCAAAGAAATCTGATGATAATGATGATTATGATCATGACAGCAATAAAAATGCTTCCAAAAAAACAGCAAAAAAAAAAAAAAAAACAGCAAAAAAAAAACCAAACTGAACAAAAAAAATCCTAGCTAAACAGGCAAAACCCTTTTCTCTGCCGTTCGAAGAGCATCTGAGCTTTTCCTTGTAGCATTTGTGGACTCAGAAGGTTCATGTTTATCTGAGTCATGAGAAACTGAAATTTTGTATTCAGATAATTAAAGTTACATTGTATAACTGATCCAGTTATAGACCAAACAAGAGGGCAAAAGGAAAATTGCCTCACTGTGGTAATGCTGAGAGAAAACTCCTCACCTATTCACCTTTTCTAGTTATTTTTCAAAATTAAGTCACTTATGAGCAGGGAGCAGAGAAGTACATTTATGTATCACAACTGTAGTATTTGTATGCCTGTCTAAATACAGAATTGCTATGCCTTTCTCTTGAACACTTTATTTGAGGAGAGCAGCATAATTTGCCAAGAAACAAAAGAAACAATTCCTTTTGCAATGACCTTGTGCAAAATGCTCAGCTACAGCAAGGATCTGGTTCTAATATGCAAGTTAAATCCCTTTATGGTATGAACACAGCATACAAAATGCATCTTAGGCTCAAGTTTTTACAAACCTCTTCCTTGTTCTCAGTGTCACATACAGAAGAAAGCAAAGCAAAACAAAACAAAGGACCAAAAAACCCAAACAAACAAACAAACAAAGAAAACACGAAAAAATCAAACTAGAAAAGGACTTTGAATGCATCCAAATGGGTGAAAGGCTAGCAAGAAATTGAGACATTTTCCAGGGAGAACTTGCATTGTAGCAACATTCTCATGCCTTAAGGAAGGGTAGGGTTTCTGCTCCAAAGCAGGCCTGTGTGCAGATGGACTGTGCAAGGCTCTTCAGAAAAGCCTTACTCCGGGGACACTCTGAGATCCATTTCTGCTCTTTTCTGCTGTTGCCTCTCACCCAGGCCATCCTGCTGACCTCAGCAGTGCTGCCTGCAGGAGCTGAGGATATGCTGAACAAGATATCATAGTCCTTCAACATCAGTGATCCCTTCTGCTTGAAAGACTGATGTGGAGAAGTGCAGGTCTTCAGCAACCTACAGTTCTTCCACCAGCACCAGAGGAAGATGGTGTGGTCCCATGTTTCTTGAAACTGAAAGGAAATTAGTGGAAGTATCTGAAGACTGTATAGATTTGAACGTTCTGCTGGCATTTTTCAGTGGCAGTGGCAGAAGTCATGGTCATGTCTCCCTTCCATGTGATTATGCTGCAATCATTGGTGGTATAACAGCTCCTCCTTCAAAATGGGCTGGTGATTATGTGGGGAACACATAAGGCAAGTTTCAAAACAAGGGATTAGTTTTGTGGCATTGGTAGTTTAAGTAATCTAGTTTCTATTAGCAAATCAGCATGACAGATATAATTTGTTGGCAGAATTTGGCAAAATTTGATAAAAATGCTCATCTTGACTGCGGTTCTATTTTGAGTACTACCATTCAGGGTCACATTTACCAAACAGGTTTAGGCTATGTGTGTATTCTTCCAAGGAGATACATCCACCTGACCTTCCTCCATAGGAATTAATTTTTTAGTTTTCAGACCCAGACCTAGGGCAGCCATGTCATACATACCCCTCCTTCCTTTTCACTAGTCACATCCTTCCGGAAGGTGCCACATCATCTGGGATTGGTTCTCTGTCCACCCCTTCTGCTCATTCCAAGAGAAGACATCATTAATAAGGTGACCATCAGATGATTCAAGGTCTTCTTTACAACAATATCAGTGTTCCCAGAAAAGATTTAAAACTCTCAATGTGAGTTAAGTTCCAGAATCAAAATGAAAACTGAATAGACCTGTCCATTTTAACCAGTTTTGTTTTGCTTTGCTAAAAATACAGCTTGCAAGCAACTTACCTCAAACACGAGGTAAGTTTTCATATTTCTGTTGTATATGTCATGTGCTGGGGGTCTCCTGGGAGTGGAGCTGCGGCCTCTGTGAGCTGATGGGAGCAGAGTCCTCCTTCTGAGCCAGTATCTCAAACTACTGAGCTGCTGCCATGGCAGAGTACACCCTCTACCTGGGGTTGTTAAATAACAAAGGAGAAACAAACTACTATGTATTTTTACTGTAGCTCATTTGGAGCAACAGAAAACAAATGAAGGCTCTAGGGCCCCAAGCTGAGGACAAAGAGTTCCATGTTTTAAGTTTCCAAAAGAGTGTTTATCTTGAACTCTGCTAACTCAAAATAACACTGCAGGCTGGAAGGGAAAAAAGGAGCACAAATAACCCTCAATCAGCCAAGATATTGCCTTCCTACATTGTATTCATGTTTCTCTGAGGAATTCCTTTTCTTTCTTTATAGGGTGAACAGAGCTTACAAGGGACTTACCCTCAAAGATGAAACAACAAAAGCACTTCTTCCACTTCAATAATTATATTGATTATAATCTTTGTACAAACTGATAAATTCCCAGCTCATCTGGCTTGTGTCTTGCCATTGGTTATTTAACATGATAGAGAGGCAGTGTCACAGCCATCAGGGTATTTTCTTTACTGATGCCTAGTTCACATATCTTCAGCAATGCAGTTCTGGGAGAGTCAAGGCATTTGCTGGTGGCGGTGAAAGGCACTTTTTTCCCTGCCCTTCTGTGACTTACTGAGTGAGGTCAAGAACCATGCCAGAGCCTGGAGACAATCACTGCTACCCAGACCAGAGATCATCATTATAATTGCCTGTCAGAACTATGACAACTATCTGATTCTAATTCTCACAAACTAAAATGTTTTCTTACTGTAAAGTTAGTGTGTTTTCTAGGCTATGGCCAGTGCTAGAAATGGCTTACTCTTTCATTGTACAGCTCATTTGTGCTTTCCACAGCATCACCTAAAGGGCTGTTTGCATTAAATTGGTGCAGAGAAAGTGGCAAGACAGGACAAGGAACTGAACTGCTCAGCTGAAATATATGGTATGAGGTAGGGACATACCAGAAGGTGGCAAATTCACTTTTTTTGGGTGTTTACTTTTCCCAAGTTATGCAGAACTGATATCTGAACCAGGATATAGTAGGATGGGGCAGCCACATGGCAGAAGCCCACAGCCTTATGCATAAAAGCCCACAGAGAGAAACCTACACAAGCCATAGCCAGCACTGTCGCACTGTAGGAGGTGCTGCTAATAGAGTATACTGAAATTAAGAGCTTTGCCCTCTGTGCTCTCACCTGCACCTCCATGCAATTCCCAGAGTGCATGTAGCCAACCACCTGATGATTGCAGCCAGCGAGGGAGAAGGAGGCACCCCTGATGAATGGTGTATCAACACCCAATAAAGGATCATTGTCAAAACCAACACATTCCCTTTCTACTCTTTATTTCTTTCATTTTTTCATTTCATCTGTAGTACTGTGATCATAGTGTCATGTGGTCATGGAGAACTGGGCCCAAGTCAAAAGCCTTAAAGACAGCAGAGGGATATTGAAATACAGCAAGGTCCAATCTCAAGCTAAATTCTGCTTGCCAGGGACTAACAGCACCAGCAAGATGCATGGGTGTAGCTCACAGCTACAGGTGGGCAGCCACTGAGGTGGAGATCAATAATGGAGCTAAAGGCACAGTTCAGACAACCATCATGATAGCCTTTAAAAAGGAGCAGACCAAAGAATAATCTGCATTGGGTGTCTGGGAAGCAATGGAGTTCTAGGGAGCCCATCTTACAAAAAGCTGAGCATTGTACAGGTTTGTGCGCTGGAAACGTGGCTAAGAGCCACCAAGACTGAAAAAAAGTTTGCTCACAGAAGAGCAGGGGGGATGTTTTTAGAGATAATCCTGTCAGGAATGTAGGTCTGGGACAGGCACAGAACTCAGTTTCCTGGGAAACCTGTTCTAAGACAGTCTATAGGAGATTATATATGTCTTGCCATTTACACCCTTTTTACGAATCCACTGATGTTTGGTCTAGTTTTTGCAGGTAGGACACTGTTATGATGCCCTCTGTACATCCAACAGAGCAAAAGCATTGGTATCAAAGTGAGGAACTGTGGCTGAAAGAGAGTCAGGGTCTGATTTATACTCCAGAGGCTGATGCATCAGGAGCAGAATGTCCAGGTTGGTGTCACCTCACTTCATATCCTCTCTCAGAATGTGTTCTGAGTCAGAAGGAGTCCATGGCTTGCGTCAGCAGTTGTGATGATGAGAAACTATTAACACAGTTATGTGTTAGTAAAGAACCTCAAGGATGTGTTTAATGTAAAGACAAGACACTTTTTCCTCCCATTTTATTTGATTGAGTTTTCCTTCTTACAGCAAAGTGCAGCTGTTTCCTGTACTACAGAAAAAAAAAAAAAAAACCAAACCCAGACAATCAATTTTAAAATAGAAACTGCTGTCCTACTGTTTTAGGGGAACTTTGCCCAGAATGTGCTATTTTAGTATTGATTTTTAAACTTTTTTGTTGGCATAGGATATATGATTTTGAAACACTTTATTTTTGTCCCATATATTCAGCAATGAGGGCAGAGATGAATCATGCAGCCCACTGGTAATTCTTTGTCTTCAATCCCAGGAGCATTTAGTACCTGGGAGCGTTACTACTTTCTTCCACAAGAATCAAGATTCAGAATCTTGATGTACAAAGTGTACATAAATGTACAAAGTGCTGAGAAGTTGCCTAGTATGACCCAGCATTATGCAAAAATCTCTTTCAATTCCTGTGCTTCTTCCTTAGGGGAAGCCAAATTGAATTCTGAAGTGTATTTGGTTAACAATGAGAACCATGCAGAGTACAGCTCTAGAAAACAAAACCAGAACATTACAGCAATGAACCAAGTTTCATAACAGACTACAAAGAAAGACAAATATCTGATGCTTGACAAAATCACTACATTTGAAGTTCTCTTTTCCAATAATCAGTTTGTTGGGTCAGAAAAGGCAGTGTTGAGAATTGATCTAGTCTTTAGTCTTCTGCCAGGGTCAAGGTCAGCTGTGGGCAGAAGGAGCTGACTGGGACCAGATCACCTAGTGGAGCACCAGGGGAAGACCTGCCACATCCCTTATGTAAACGCCAGCCCCAGCTTCCCTGGTAATGGGTGTATGAGGGACCATGGCTATTCTCTGCCACAGCTCCCCTGTCCTGGATGATGAGTTGTCTCCTGACATTTGTGCTTGAATAGCATCGGGTGCCATCACAATGATGTGCCCAGCCAATTTAGACAACAGATATCTCACAGATACAACTTTTCCTTAAGTATTTTTTTAGTATTTAGCTGAATTTACCTTTACTTTTAATCTCCCTGGGTTTTTTATAATTTTTTTCATTTAAAAGTAATTCTTTTATCATTAGAAGCAGTGCAAGTCATCAGCTACGAACACTGCCTACAAATCTTTATGCATTGAGCACCACACCTTGCACAACAATATGATGTACAACTGATCTGCTACCTGATTCCTTGCTACTGCAAGCCTACACACACACACATAGAAAGGCATTCATTTCATGTAGATATCACAGTTTGGGCAGGGAGGAATTGCCAAAGAAAAGTAAGCAGCAGAAAATACACAGAAACTAGAGCTTGCATTCCCAACAAGATGGTGCTCTGAGTGCAGACTGAGGTCGCGTCACCAGGGTGAGCCCTCACGTTGCCACCCACAGTGTCCTCTGCCAGGGCAACCTGAGGCAATGCTCACACAGGATAGATCCCGTATCAGTCCACTGCATCCCCATAGAGAATTCAGCTCTTCATGGCCTGATGGGGCAAAGGGGAAAGGAGAACGTCATTCAGCCACTTGTTTGGTATGACATCTATGCAGAGTGCTATCTGTAAGATGACCCTTGTTTGAAACACAGGGACAGAATGTGGGGAGTCAGCTTGTCTGCTTTACATGAGCTGAAGCTGCTTGGACTCCCGCTGCCACAAATGAGGCTCAAGGGAACTCTGTGAGGAACCCTGCAACCATCTCAGTGCCCAGTCTTGCCTGTCAGACTGCTTCTACCATCCACAGTGAATGGGCTAATGGAGACACCTCAGTGACAGCACATCTCTGAGTGTGCTATTTAACAAGACATAGAAAGTTGTCCATAAGGAGAAAACTGATTGCTTGCTTGTTAAGGACTGAAAATCCAAGATAAGAGTAGAGTGAAGAATCCTGGGGCCCAGGATGTGAAATTTTAATGATCCTGCTCCTACCAGCCAGGCAGAGGAGAGGAGTTTTGCAAAGAGCTACTCCAAATGACATCTTTATGTCAGTAATATGAATCTAGCCTTTTTGAAGTGAATGCCATCTTGCTGTGTAGACATGGTTACTTGGCTGAAGCATTTCCTGGGCCATGCAGGCTCTCTGGAAAGGCAGTGGCATGCAGCAGAGGTGTTGGTGCCTGAAGTGAGAAAAACCACAGCTTTGGTCCTGTAGATAAGCCCTCAGCTGATGACTACTGCCCCAAATCCCAACAAAGGGGAGCTCAGTCTTGGGAGATGGGTGGTTGAGCACCCAGGGCAGCAGCTGTGGACACCTTCCCCACATCAGACAATATGGATGCAGAGCTAATCTGGCTGGGCAAGGTCCACACAATGAGTTTGGGCAGGTCTTACTGGTGCTCCTGATGTCTGTGGTTTTACTCTGTACTTCTATTTTATTTATCCTATTACTATCAGAGGGAGAAGACGAGGTTGTATTAGAGCCCTCAATCTTAGAATCTCACAGAAGTCAATATTCCTTTCCTTCCATGTACGTCATGTTTGCCACTTTCCCTACCTTCTCACTTTCTTCTTGTGGCTTCAGCAAGATGAATTGACTGGACCCCAAACAAAGGCTTCCAGATAAACAACCTCATTACATCAGAACTGATGTTTCCTCAGTATTTCTGAAGTCTTTTATCAGGGCTCTTGGAGCAGTCGAAGTGAGGTGGATGAGTCTTGTAATATATTAAAATGTGGTTAATAAGTAGAAAACGAACAGCATACAAGACCAGCCATTTTTAGCAAGAAAGCAGGGCAGTTCCAGGAGAAGCATTAGGGCCACTGTGCCTCAGAGTGCTTTGGAATGGCCTGAAGAGGAAAGGGACTAGTTAGCTGGCAGATTCTCTGATTTAGATTAGTGAGGCATAGAGAGCCTTATGAAGAACATCAGAATGCCCCTATTGAAAATTACTATTTGGCCACAAAATTGTAGTTAAATTTCAGTTTAGGGAAGGGGATTGCAAACTGGCAGTGCACAATGAAAGAAGCAACTGAAGCAACTTGAATGTGCTGGTGGGTTCTGAGTTAGTCACAAGCACTGCTCCTCCCCAGCCAGAGAAGAATAAAAAAAGGGTAGTTTTCCCTGTGGACAGTGCATTTTGGAGAAAGATGGAAAAAAACTTTATGTGTCAGACAAGTCAGGAACAGAATAGTAAACAATCTGAAAATTTGGGTAAAAAACCCATGGCACCATCTTCATCTTGAAACTTTCATTGAGGTCTGGTCCCTTCATTTTGCCTGCTCAGATTGTACAGTTCTGGTCTCTTCCAACATTGTCTGCTACTGCTACAGCTGTATGTGGGCTAAAGATAGTTGGCCTTTTTTTTTTTTCCTTTCTTACTTTTAGTATATATAAATTCTGCCTTAATTTTAGTACCTTATTACTAAAGAATGTGTTGAGGTTTTTTGAGGCCTTTGCCTCCATAGTTCATGCTTACCAGCTATAGCTGTAACAGAAAATAAAATGAGAATCCTTATTTTCCAATAACTTTTTCCTTTAAGCCAAGAGAAAAGTACTATTTAGTATCTGTGCAATGGGACTGTCCATTTCACACTCTAATGGTCCAGTGCAGACATTGACTGTCTTGCAAATTTCTTATTTCTGATATACAGCAAATAATTTATTATTGCCCTTGGTATCCTTGGCTATTTGCTCTTGAAATTTCCTTTTATCCTGCTTCCACTCTGGCAGGTAAGGTAGAAGATTAGTTTCCACTCCATTAGCATTACAAGAACTAGATTTCCATTTCTTAAACAATATTTTTGGTGTGAATATATCCCTCTTCTTTGCCATTTCACCAGATTGCTTTCTGTTTTCTCTTTTGCCTTCTGAGTGATACATCCTTCCTGTGACTCTCTGTGTCAATCAAAGGCTGCTACTACAGATGTGTGCTGTTGCTAAATGTGTATGTTTCAATGTGAATTATAAGTAATATGCAAAAATATGTTACAGGCAAAATCCATTTTCTCCCATCTCAAAACCCATTCCGAAATACTGTGGAAAAGGTGCTGCAGTGCGCAGTCAGATACACTAAATTTCCTGAAACATTCATCACCCGCTGCAGACAAGTGCGTTTGTAGACCTTCCCCCTTGAGAAATCTATGCTGCCTAGGATCCCAAACCAAATACTTAGGGATCAGGCTACATGCTGGGCAAAACTGGCTCATCACACAATGATGAGCTCCAAATCTAGGCATTCATCCAGGAACAGTCACACAGATTCTGCTGGAACAAAGTATACGGTGCAAAGAAGGGTGCCTTGCTATCTGTACATAACAGGGATGTTGAGACACACGAGCAGGCAAAGGGGCTGGAGAAGTCACAGGACTGCATTTGTCAGTCCTCAGGCTGGAAGTTCCTGAAGCTTCAGTGTCCAGCCCAAGTTCTCCCATGGCAAAAACACCTTTCCCACGAAGATCTTTATGTAGGCAGAGTGTGGAAGTAGAAGGGCAAGTGAACAAGCCAAGTCCTGCAACGTCACTGGCAGTAGCCAGACCAAATGCAAGGCCTATCTACAATTTATAGGGATACCAGAGTTGATGAGTATAGTTTCCAGCATAGCTTCTGGGAATGACTCCTCAAACCAATTTGTCTCAAGCCATTGAACACTTGCCTTCCTTCGTAAATAGTCATCTCCAACTTCAGAACTGTTAATTTGGCATCATCCAGTACAGCAACCCAGCAAAGAAAGAAATAGAAGAGACCAAGGACTTCACTCTTTTCTGGATTACACGAATTATGTTCTTAGATATAATTCAATCCAATCTGCTGGCGCTTGTAGAAGACATAGACAGAGATCTCATTATTTTATCAGGACCATTTTTAGGTTCCAGGGCACATTTAGAGGTTTTTGTTGGACCAAAAGAAACATGACACTCAAATAAAACCAAACCTAGTTACTTTCTAGCCTTAGCAAAGTAGCTCTCACAGTGATCTGCTTCTTTGATGGGTACGACAGCAAACACTATCATTTTGTTTTCAACAATAAGTTGTCACCACTCGCCTAATGTCCTTCAGAAAGAGCAAAGTTCCACTGAAATGGGATGGAAAAAAAATTATGAGTGACTGTTCTTGATCTTAAAAAGTAGCACCAGCAATTTAAAAGAGTTTTATTTTTCTGATGTTCAAAGACCAAGATGCAGACAATTCTTGCCTGCTTTTTCAGACCAATCTGCATAATAAATGCCAAGTTTGTGGTAGACTCCCCAGTTTACACTACATGCAGAGAAGCCCAGGTGGGTAAACAAATTCCAGAAATTCATATTCATAAATAGACTTCCAAGATAGTTTGCAATAGTTTCAGTATCAGCCCTGAAGAATACTGCAATTTCTCAACAGAGCAAGTAATTTACCTTTCTGTTCTTCTATATTTGTATATATGAGGGAGTGATAAAGCACATACCTGTGCCTTACACATATGTTTTTGTACTGACTACTGTATGCATTCCGTAAGGTATTAATCCCGTCCTGAAACCTCTGAACACAGCAAATTTTCTCTTCCCTCAGCTCACCATAATGCTGGTATTGCCTTTAGGATACAGTACACTGTCCTGTTTTGAAAGCCACAAGAGGTTGCTGGACCAGTGATAGTGTTTTGCGGAGCAAAATTTACTAATTTTGAACTTTAGTGCCAGGTGTATTTTTCATCCTAAAAGCAGCAAGGAAATGCTTATTGCAGTGCAGATTGCAGGCTGCGGAAAGTATCCCTGAGACTCCAAAGTCAGAAACAGTGGAAGTCTAAGTGGGGAGTGGGAGCTGATGGTGTGGACCACGCTTTACGAACCTTACATGCTCCATCAAATCATGCACATCAAGGTGTATTCCCCATGCTGGGCTGTCACCACTGGCAATCTGCCTTTGGGCCTAAAGCTAAGAGAGGCAGAGACTTGCTTTTGTGACCCCCAGGCCCAGAGAGAGAACAGACTGAGCCTTTCCCCTTCAGCTGACGTAGCAAAGCAGAAGGAAATGAAGAGAGGCAGATGCAATTGCTTTTCTGAGAGGTAGGAGGAACTAAAAGCACAAAGATGAAACAGCCAAGCCCACTTGGGATCATGTCCTTGGACTGCACACCTCTGCATTTTGCATACCCACCCAGAGGAAATGTTGAGGAGGTGCTCAATTCTCCCATCATCCAAACACTGCTCTGCAAATCAGGAGGCTCTAAGGGAGTTGTGCTGAATGCTTTGTGTTTGAAGAGGCCTCCGTAATTCTGGGTATTCACTGCTGCAAATCCATCTTCCATCACAGGTTTCAGCGCCCAGCCACACCAGAGCCCAGGGCGCAGGCCCCATGTGCCTTCCCATGCTGTGAGAATGGCAGGGATACCTTACACTTCAAGGGGTCAGATCAGTGCCAGTGGTCTGTACCCAGTGCCTCACTACAGACTTGCAGTGGTAATATTATGCAACTGGGTTTCAGGTAAGCGCTTTTCCTTCATTTTCCCATGGTTCCTATGGAAACCAATCCCACAGCCCTTGCCGAGTGAATGCAGAAACCACAGCAGGGTTCATAAATGGGAGATTTGCCCATTTTCTGTATTGGCCAAATGTTTACTCCACTTACGCTATAATAGCTTCAAGACACACAGTCAGAATGCTACATGCTTTGGGAGATCCTGCTTATTCCAGTGGGGCTGTCTATGCTTTATTAGACTGCATTTTTCAAGAACTAATTTGTGACATCTGCCAGTTTTTGCATGTGAAACTAATTTATGTACATGAAAATGTTCCACTCAGTTTGGAGTTCAGCAGAACATGGTGATAGAGATCTCCTGGCACAAGATCCCTGTAGTTCCCACATGCATTAATTTATTCATAGGAAATGCAAAGATGGAATTTTGTAAGAATAAGAAGTGATTCTTAAGTATTTAGTCATTGCTGAATATTTATAACTGCTGAAAAAAACCTTCATAAAAAAGGTAGGTTGTAACTTTTAATGATGACAGACTAGGGATGTCAGAAATATCTGACCACAAGCAGAGACTTTCTGTCATCTGAAAATGTTGTGAAATGCTGCTTGCACAACATGCCATGAAAAAGAAGTCAGCAAACTGCAGGGAAGAGGGCTGATGCCTGGGCACTCTGTTCCTTGCAGGACTTTGGGAGCAGCTCAGTCACTTCCCTCTGCACCAACACCTGACTGCATCCCTCACACCCATCACCCACTTGGCTTTCTCTGTCATGGCTCAAAGGCTGCTGCAGCAGAACATTTTGGCTGCAGAGGCAAGCTGAGTGAAACATACCTTGTGCACAGTGAGCAGGAGGTACCCAGTGTAGCTTTCTATGAAAAGTGTGTTCAAGGCAGAGAGGGAGTAAATTGTAAAATTCAGCTTTGTCAAGCTTCACACAGCACAGGCAGCAAAAGGCTTCCTGCTCCCTCCTATTCAGCAAGCACACTCAGGCAACATCTGATCCAGCAGCTGTTTGAAGCTGCTGAAAAGGCCCCTGCTGACTTTGTGCAACAGCTGACTCATGCCTGAGTAAAGACTGATGGAAAATGGTCACCTGCAGAGGATTCTGCTCCTTAAACAGAAGGATTTTCTTCTGCATGGAAGATGGGAGAGCTAAGTAAGTCAAGCCCTTTACTTCCCAAGGAGTGAGTTTGGTTAACACAATAATAATTAACTGGAGATAAACTGGAGTAGAAAGAGGATAGTAGCTTCAATAAATGAATAATATTTTTGCTCCTTTTTGTGCAAGCAAAAGTTGACTTTACCGTTAGCAAGTGGGAGGATCTTAGAAATATTTCAGTGCAATAATGCCTGCCGTTCAGGACAATACCCTTCCTATAAAACACCAAGACAGTGATAGAGGTGTAATGAGATCGGTCTCCTCTTTCCAGCATCATAATCAGTCTAGCAAAGGTTATCCTGTTTTGTTGGGTTTTGTGGGCAGAAGAGTAGTTGCAAAGCTGATAACATCCTTAAAATGTGAGAGCAGAAAAGGCTTTCCTAAAGTGTACTAAGGGCAGATGTTCTTCACTAGCTCTGATTTGTAATGTGTTGTTGAGGTATCTGCCATTTGCCAGAGCAGATTTTTAAAGCAGAAGGGAGGACAGTGAACACAAAGCCTAGAAAACTGGGAGCATTCTACAAACCACACTGCACAGACCTAAAAGCATTGGAGAGACGGAGACAAAACCTCTGTTCATAAATTGCTGAGGTACAGTGTGGGGATTTGGGGATAAAGTTCAAAGTGACAGACTCAATCACAAAACACTTGTCGGAAGAGGTAATACATCTGCCATTTTTTGTTATTCCCCAAAGTAAGCTGAGGCCAGGACCCCTGCACTAGTCTGGTCCCAGACGACACTCATGACCGCTCATAGCCTTACTGTGGGTAACTGAGGCCATGTCTCCTGAAGTGTTCAAGATGTACACACAAATATGTAGTACCCCTGACACAAGGAGCATCCTGCAACAAAGGCAGAATGCAAGTACAAAAACGATGTTTTCTCATTCAGCAGTGAGGTCTCCAGGAAATGTGAGCTCCTGTGAAGAGCTTCTGACAATCCTATGCCAAGAGGCTGTTTTGCTTGTTTTAAGTAACCTTCCATGTCACACCAAACAGGCCTTACTGCTGCTCCATGTCACCTGGACAATGCCAGTGACAGTCACTGGCTGAGAAATACCTGTGAGCTGAAACACCTCTGTTTCTTATCTGCAGCTGCTGTGAAGCCTCTTCTGAGCTAGTGGCTCTGCAGGAGAAGCTGGAGGGAAGACTAAAAGCCATACAGCCAAAATAATTTTGGGACCATGTCATACACTCAGACAGAGGAAACAGGTGGATTTGGGGCTTCAGCTTTTGGAGGAAGTCAGCAGGCAGCTATCATCTCTATTATGAAATCACACTCATTTTTTAGTGCTCTCTCTTGAAGACAATCTCATTAAATCTTCCTTCAGTGGCCAACATATTCTGGTTTTGGCTTCTCCTATGCTCAGCTTCCCCTTCTTGTCTGCTGGCTTTTGCCAAAAGCAATCACCTCCACACATCCACTCCCTTGTCCACCTCTCTAATCATCTTACTCCTTCTTCCTGGAGCTACATTCAGAGCCCCTTGTCATTCTCCATTTGACTGCTTGTCATGTCTGAGTCTCCACAGCCTAACTCCACCTTATTCTCCTCTTTACAAGCCTGTGAAAAAGACAGCTCAGGGCTTGCTTTGTCTAGGCCTCCCCACAAAGGGTGTGCTCTCTCTCCTAAACAGCACCAGCAGCAGCCCTACTTGCTATGCTTCAAGGTGGCTTGTGCATGAATCACCTCTTTGTCCTGTTTTCCTAATGTGTGTTGGCACATCTACCTTGTCCTTTGCTGGGGGGACCATACTTCCAGAAGATCTGCAAGTGCTTTGCACAGGACATGCATTAAGTGAAATAAGTGTGAGTGTTTTATGGAATAATAATCTAAGGTGAGGACTGACATTTCCAGATATCCCCAAATCAGGAATGATCCTGAGCTGTGGATTTCAAAGCTCCCACAACCTGTGTCTATCTACCTGCCAGACTACTTAAACGATTTTATAACCCTATGTTTATGCAATTAATGGGAAAAATAAGATTTACATTTGTACTACTTCAGTAACATTATGAATTGTAACTGCAACAGGTTTTTTTGATCTAATAATAAAGATTTTTTTCCCCCTAGCATGGAATATACCCACCTTTGTAGAACACCACAGTAAGTTTGCCTATCTTTTGTTTGTGCATTCCCTTGGGGACTCAGCTGTGCCTAATGTTTCAATTACCTTTCTGCTGCTGTGGAGATGATTGAATTTGGAGTTTCAAGGGACTGCGAAAATACCAGATAGCTAGACAGAAAACCAATACCTCAGGAGCCAACAATTTACTTGGAATATCTTATAGCACTTAAACAACTTAACTCTGGGCAATTAATGGCTGTAATGGTATATTTATTAGACAAGTAAGAGAAAAGGAAGAAAATTACATGAATGATTAATAAGACACTAATAGAAGCCACATGAAAATGCTGAATTTTCTTTTCTAGTCAGGAAATACTAAGTGGCTCTTATCAACCACATGTATATGTGATATGTGATCTCATTTAATCAATAGGCTTTACTGCTTTTCTTAGCCTAAAGAAATTCTTTCTCTAAAATAAGGAGGATCTAATTAATCTAAATATACCAAGTATAAGAGTGCAATGCATTTGTTTGCTGGATCAAAGGCTAATTTGTAATTTGAATACTGGAATGACAGTGCTTGCATTAAAAAAATATATATATGAACAGTGAAATAAAAAGACAACTTTAATTTCAGAGAATGATTTCTGTTTCTCCCTGATTGGCTCAAGAGGACCATTCCCTCTAGTGGAAGTAGTTTTAATTTCAAGTCCTCAAAGCAATGTCCTTGCTCTTATGATTTGTATGATACCTGGCTGATTTTCTGTCTTGAACAAAAATATAAAGTAGGATAAGGAAGACCAAATGTCTAACAGATTATAGAAGTGTTTTCTTCTTGTAATCAGGAGACCAATTTGTGTCTCCTGAGGTTTGAATTCTAAGCACCTATCATGCCACCTCAGGAAGATAAACACGTTCTGGCTTGTCATCTCTTTTTATCTCCTGGATAAGGCACAGAACATTGTGCATTCAGAGCCCAATTCATACCAACAAAAGGACTGATCACTGCTCTTATTTTTGTAATTCAGAGAGAGGGTGTTGGTGGTTTAGTTTGTCTTGGTAGTTTCTTCTCAGGTATGTGTCTAACACTTCAGTTCTCAGGTGCTAAACTACCCAGACCCCAGCTTCCTGGGCCCCAGCATCAGAACAATTACAGCAAACCAAAAGTACAAATTCTGTGTGCTAACCAATACATGTGGTTCACTTTAGCTTGCCCTGGCTACAGAAAGAGAGATCCAAGAAGGCTTCGGGCACCAAAAAGAAACCAAACTCCAAAAAGAAACAAAAAAACCATTTAACTCTGACAAAATGTCTGTGACAGCCATGGATGGGCAGGGTGACCTTTTGTGCATTGTGCTTCTGTAGCAGTCCCCAGTAGGGGACTATTTTTACTTTGATAGTAGGGGACCTAATTTTAAATTCTCTATTGTCGCAAGTTTTCATATTATCAGAAAAAAAAACCTGTCAGGTATCATTCAACAGCTTTGGTTGACCAGAATAACAAATAGTCAGATTTGGAGTGCCAGTGCTCTCCATCCTCAGCTATATGAAGTCTTCACTGTGACCGTTGCTGCCTGGGAGTTGTCAGCCTTAACATGGAAGCTCATCTGCACTTCTTTCAGGACAAATTGTTGTGTTATAACATCTAAACCTCACATTATTTGTGTCTAAAGATGCAAAGATGCAGTAGCACAAACTGAGTAGCACAAACAATCCAATATGCTCCTTACTTAGTGGCAAACCAAAGAAATCAGCTGTTTCAGTTTGGAAATCCTATTAGAGGGCCAAGGTCTAATATTTGCAGTAAAACCCGTGTTTCACTGTGTTATATATCCTCATTAACTCTCTCACTGAAGATTGGCTGGCATACATGGTGGGGATCACTCATATCTTCAGAAAGTTGTTAGTACTTTTGAAGAACAGAAAATGTATTAGCCGAGAAGATACAGCAGAAAACGTCCTCACATTTGGCCAAGAAGAAGGTAAGGAATGAGATATGCTTTGCACAGAGCCATGATCAACCTCATTGGTTGAACCTCAGAGTCCACTGGGTGTTTGTCAGGGTGTGCAGCTCCCCCCAAATGCAAGGAAGCGCTGAACAAAACCATTTTATCTTTTGCCACAGAGCAGTCTTATTTATCACAGGTCCTTCCCAAAGCTGGGGACAGCTACAAAGGTGTCAGGCAGCAGCTGATGAGTGGAGGATTAGATGAGGGGATGGTTAATGAATCCTGAGGATCAGAGCCTCAGATACACAATTAAAATCCATATCACAGGATAAAATTTATTCTATTTATTCTGTTACAAGTCTTCAGTTTATATGATAAAAACTATATTCAGTTTCTTAAATGACATAATATCTGGCAATATTGCTGTGCTACTTAGAAGATTTTATCCAGCCTTAATGGAAATATTGAAGGGTAAACAAATCCTTTTTTCTTACTTCTGCTTTTGAAGCTAAGATTTTAAAGTACATTACACAATTCACACACACACACCCCTAAGCAGACAGATGGCTATAAAATATGGGCAGTTCAATTGACTGTGATGGGAAAAAGTATCTAGTTTCTGCAAGAATATGTACCTGTATGACTCACATATTAGCTGCAAGGAAAGAGTCTCTTTGCTAAAGTTAATGAGCCTTTCTCCATGTTAATATCTGCTTCACTGATTGCAGTCCAAGAGGCTACCTGCTATGGTAACTAACTTAATTTACTTTTTGTATTTTTTTATATAACACACTGTATTAAGGATTAAAAATAGCACAGTCTAATAGGCTTGGACAACCAGGATCACTTAGAAAAATGGTTATCTGTTCAACAGTTCAGAAAACAAGCTAAAGCAACCTTTTCCAAGAGTCAGGGAGGAGGGACACAGCCCCTCTGTGCAGCTTCTCAATTATGCAAATGCAGCTGAAAGGATTGATTTGCATAGTGACAGGAGGAGCGCCTCTATAAGGGCTGAGTCTTGCTAAAGTGCTTGCATATAGGTAAGGGGGAGGAGAAGTGGGAGCTTGTCTACCAAGACCTTAAATCCACACCCTGAAAGTTACCTGGCTAGGACTTGCAGGAACATCTGTGCAGGCTCACATTTTTTATGCTCAGCTCTGTTCCATGGTAAATTTTTAATGGAAGTTTGAGTTGTAGCAGGACAGACATTTTGCATACAAGACAAGTGGATAAAATACACTTTCCCACAATAAAAAATGAATGCTACCAAATCTGAAAAGCCTCTATTCAAAATGTACACCATCAGAAAAGTGAAATTTAACAGCAAAAGATGGCACATTTTGACCATATGACTCATGGGGGCAGATTGTGTGTGCGCTGTGCTCACCAGAATTGGGAAGGACATCACTAGGGGCTGGTGGGAGATGTGTCAAACTGGTCCTATCTGGTCTTAAACCACCAGCTGGCCTAGACCTCACTGGCATCACTTCAAGGGATGGCTCCTGTTGGGGCAGTGCTCCCTCCTGTATGAAGACATTCCCTTACCAAGATGATGGAGAAAAGCAATTTTAGTGGATGCTCCCTGAGTAATTTCTGACTTGTGAAATTAACATGGCTTGTTCTTTTGATGAAACAAGGTTCTCAAAATCTCAAATGTTTAAAAAGGAAAATTACTCCAATTTCTTTCCTCTGTTTCTCCAAAGTAGCACTTTGGGTTTTGCCTCTACCTTCTCCTCTCAGTCTGTGACTGATTATTTAGATTGCAAAACCTCTGTAGGAGGGATTATCTCTTACAACAGCAATGCCTAACATAACGGAGCTATTGTCTTAGGTAGTCCTAGGCACTAATCAAAATAATTCATAGTGGCACAGTTAAGCAATTCCATGGGCTATCTCTATTGTACTAAAATAACTAAGATACAGAAGTGATATCTCAGACAGGAAAGAACCACATTAGTGCTAGGTGTAAAACCCATGCAATGCTATTATGATCTGTAATGCTGCTTATTCAGCTAGCATTTTAGAGCCACAAAACACAGACATTCCCAAGCACTCAATAATCGATGTTCTGCACCCTTACACAGTCAGTTGCACCCAGGTTAAGCTCCCAGATGTGTTAACACATCTGTTCTGAAGGTGCTGTCACCACAAAAAGTCCATGCAATAGGAAGGACATAAATGACCTCCTAGTCCAACCAAATTTTTGTCTTCCTGGAAAGAGTCAATTTCAGCACCAATTTTTGATTTTCTGCTGAGTGATTGACAATAAAAATTGCACATCCCATCAATATGTGAAAAGTCGGTAAAAATCTGTTTAAAAAATACTGATGATTTGCTTCATACAAGTGGTTGCACCAACAAGAGAATGAATGCAGCTTGGCTCCCATCAGTGCTGTTTGCAGTATAAATCCACTAGCACTGAGCAGAGGCTGATCTCCCAGAGCTGCTGACTTACCCTTGCTTGGCACACAAAAAGGGATCCTCTCCCCTTTCTTCTAACTGTATTCCCCTTTTTTCTTTTTTTTTTTTTTTCCACTTTCCACCCTCCAAAACCCTGTACTCTGCCAAATCTAAGTGAAAGCAGCTAGTACAAATAAGGAGATTGGAGAGGGTTGTTAACAGACAGAAAAAAATATCACTGCAGGTGGGATAGGAGCACTGCAAAAATATCCCTCATCTTTGTGTACATAACAGGCACAGCTTCCATTTCCAGCCCTGAGGAAAGGGACTGGAAAAGAAGAAAGTATATTGCTCCTCTTTCTGTGAACAGGGCCAACCTGTGCAGAGCCAGCAGGCAGGTCAGGGGTGCATCTGCCCCACTGAGCAGCAAACTCCCTCCTCTCACCACAGCATGAATAACTAATTTTCAGAAACCATAACCCCAGGCAAGACTGCTTTGTTACGTTATGGCCACACAC
The DNA here is from genome assembly GCF_027887145.1 of Ammospiza caudacuta. Classification (NCBI taxonomy): domain Eukaryota; kingdom Metazoa; phylum Chordata; class Aves; order Passeriformes; family Passerellidae; genus Ammospiza; species Ammospiza caudacuta. The sequence continues at coordinate 23,291,013 of NC_080632.1, forward strand.
CACAGGAAATCCAGATCTAGTACAGTCTCTGTCTGTAGCTGGATGAGATGGTTCCTGCCTGGGCCTTTTTTCTGCCCCTACATCCAATTGCAGCAACAGAACAAAGGGAAGAGCTGAAAAACCACCATGTATCCAAGACCTCCCATAGCTCCACTTGGACAGAGAATGGACTTAGCAAGCCACTTATTTTTGTGCATGAGCAAGGAGTTACATGCTCATTTTGAGAACACTACCTTCAGTGCTTCTTAGGCTTCTTCTAGGGCATGGATCCATCTCCTTTCATAATACTCCACCATCATTGTACCATTCCCACCAGCTTCCCTATGCTCCCAAAAGCATCCTGGTACTAAGTGCTCAAAAATATATGTGCTGTTACATCACTCATACATACCAGACTCTACTCTGATTCTTCATGCATGAAGACTGATGCTAAACTGTATTGTATTTTATAGTGGGTCTACAAAAAAGGCAGCCAGAGTTTTTCTGTTTTGATTTTGCAAACAAATTGAAACTTGTTAGGTATTTGTGTGTTCCGCCAAATTCCAACACTACAAAAGGTCCTTTTATGTTTGCTTTAGATTGAGATCATGATTGATTATTGCCCTGAACCCACCAGTGCAAATATGTATACATATACATAACCTCTACATTAATATCATCAGTAGTTCTGTGTCATCAAATCAGAATACTTAAATTCTAAAATATTTTAGTGTTCGTTTTTTTACATTTTTATATTTAGCTTGGGATTATTTCCCTCATTTCTAACCCTAGGTACTGAATTCAGAAGAAAAGCAGTGTTTTTATGAAGGGAAAATATCTTTGAAGTTGTGGGGAGAGAAGATTTAAAATGACAGGTTACTACAGAATCAGATACCAAAAAGAAAATCATAGAAGAGAGAATACATAGATTTTTAAAATCCGTTATTTTGAACAATCCCTGGAATTTTTGGCACATAACTCATGGTCTTTGAAATTCTTATCACTCAACTGCTAGTGGTTCACTTTCTTAATTAAAAGCAGACTGTGGAGAGGGAAGAGTTAAGGCATGGAAAATCATCAGTTGAGTAATAAAGAGCAAATACATGTTTTGCCTTGTAGGCCTTCCTACTCTTCTGAGCTCTCTAAGCTCTCTAAGTTTTGGAACTCCCTTTCTTTGTTTTCTGGAGGTCCTTCACAAAATATTGCAGAGGTTTCTGCAACAGCCTGACAACATGAAGAGCCGGGGGCAGGTGCCTGTAGATGCACAAAGTGATGAAAGAGGCCAGATGCATTATTATTCTTGGCACTATTTTCCCCTGACACTTGACCCCATCCTTCAGCCTCCTACCAAGAAGGAGACCTGGGGTTTTGCTTCCTATTTGGCCATGATTAACAGAAACAGGGACTCTTGTCCTCCCATACAGACATGAGACAACTATTTTGTTCCCTAGATTTAGCTCTTGCCTTGATGCTTCTTGGGATGCAGGTCTCAGAGATGTTGAGGTCACAGAGAGGGAGTTACCTTCCCTTCCAAGCAGGAGGCTGCTATGTGGAAAAGTCACAGTGAAGCCATGGTGTCCTGGCACCAGGGAAAGGTATGGTCAGGACATGAATGATCACTGTGCAAAGCCTGAAGGTCCTTGCTTCATCGGAGGAACAAGTAGAAGTTTTCTCAAATCAGGAGCAAGAATGGAACAGGAAGAGGATTCAGGGCAAATCTATACTCATGTCTAGGCTTGGATGCCACTGTGTACTCACATCACTTTCCAGAACCAATCCCCTGGTGTCTGAGCCAGACCAAGGCTTCTGTTCTCTCAGTCCTACAAGGTGCAGAGGTCTGAGGATATCATGAATCATAGACACCCACACTGCAGAAGTACCCTCTGCTCTCTGTGTGACCTGTCTGTGCTGAGGTCTGCATGCACACAGAACTGAGCAGCTCCTTTCCTCTGATGACTTTCAGTAATATCCAATTTCTTCCAATCTCTGGAGGCTGGAGTGAGATGAACACCATGTTTTTTGCTTCAGAGTCCTTGATAGCTCCAAAGCTACTGCTGAATTATATCCTGACTGTTGCTTTTGAGAATCTTGATGACAGAGAACCAGGAGCCAGGCTTCAGGGAGAGATGATAATGCAATTGTAAAAGTGCTCAGAAGAGGACAGGAGTTTACAGAGAGAGCTGAGCCACAATCACGTCTGGGGATTTAGGTGTATTGTATGCCACCACAAGTCACACAAAAACATAAATGTGGAGCTTGCTTCAGTCTATTTGATTTAGAGGTATACCATGATTCTAATCAAATTTCAAAAGAAAACCCAAATCAGCAACAAAAACCTCTTGTCGTTTCCTGTGGGTGGCAATGTACCCAGAAAACATACTCCTCTGCTGCAGTCACAGTTGTGTTTTTAGAACTGTTGGAGCCCACTCATTATCCATGAAAATATCCTGGAGCAGGGAGAAGGGGAGAACTAGCAATGATGAGTCAGCAGAAATAATGTCTACACCAATGTCTACACAATAATAGTGCCTCCTAATTTCTTCCCTGCTCCCCAGGCAAAATGGGAGGTTGTTAAAAGCCCAGACGAATCTCTTAAAGTATGCCTCACCCAGTTCTAGGAGGATCTCTAGCCTGGTCAGAATCAAAGCCTTTGCTTTCTTGAGCTGTTCAGAAGACAGCAAGGAAAGATGAAGATGGATGTACCAAGAGAATAACAACATATCTGAAGGAAGGTCTGTTTTGTCTGATCACAAATCACATACCGTGAATCATCAGGCAGCCTCTGTGCCATCCTTCAGGGGACACAAATACTAAAAAAAAGAAAATAGAAGAGATTATTGAGAAAAGAGGGGAGAATAACTACCTCAGCTTAAGAAGTAAGCTTTTATACTTTTTTATACTTGGGTTCAGAAAACAAGAGAATGGCATTATTTTTCCAGGATCTCATTACAACAGTCTTGGTCACCGTATTCACTCTGCAGGCAATGAAACTAGATGGCTGGAATAACAAGAAAGACCACCAATGATCTCACTCCTGCATCACTGACATTAGAGTGGCCACATCCAGTGCCACTCTTCTTGTCGTCCGAAGCCCTATCCTAATGCTAGGCGATTTTTCAATATCTCTGAAAGATTTTCAAGTTTCTAGACTTGGAAAAAAATAATTTTTTTGCAAGAAAAACAATCCATTGCATGTTACCTAGTACTACCATGCCTTCACTCTCTTCTGAAATCTTAAAGATGTTTCTTTACATATTATTCCAAGATGAGCCTGTTAAGACTATGTGTCCCTTGCCTGTCCTCCCATCTTGATCCAGGAGCATGTCCAGAGTTGGTGAAACAATGATAACTTACATTTGGGAGATGCTCCTAGTACAGTTTTTACATATTTAGCCAGAATGAGATTGAGATAATGCCAAAAGAGAGCATTTCCCCTTCAGTTTTCTCCACAGCTCCAGGATTAAGATACTGCTACACCTTTACTGTGATTTCAGTATTTCCAGCATATCTTTGCTAGAGAGCTAGAGGTTCTGGCATGATGCAATAAAGGGAACTAAATCTTCATTCAAAAGTCCCTGAGCCATGATTTGCAAATCACTGGAAGCTTAGAACTCGTGCCAAGGAAGTACCATTGCCCTACACATAGGCTGTGGTTGTCTAGAATTTTCTAGGCACCTGTTATGTGCCCTCTGTGAGAGAGGGTGGAGGACTGAGGGGCTTGAGGACCTGGAGCTGCTCCAAGTGCAGCTGATATCACTGTATTTACATACAGTAGAGCATCTAGATATTTCTAATTTACAATGATATTCTGGATATCAGTGGTGTCTTTGTTGGGCTACACTGGCTTAAGTTTAAGTGAAATATAGATGAATAAATAAATAAATAAATAAATGTGACTCTTCTGACTCAGATGCATCAGGAGAGTGTAAGACACTTGGAATTAGAGTTAGTAAATATAAATATTGATTTAAGCCATAATTCTGCTTCCAGAATCTGAACTTGCAAAACCCTCGACTTTTACTTTTAACAACACTGATATGACTTACATTAAGATTCTTTGTGTTTGACACAGACACTCCCTCACTGAACTGATAAACCAGAACTACAGACAGATGAAGGAGGAGCACTGCAGGGCCAGCAGGCACACATGTTGCACTGTGATGAGACTGTGTTATTAGCCTCCAGTGTGAACTGTAAGATGAATAAAAAAGTTTTAGCACTTTGAAAAACATTGAGAATAGCAGGCATAGATGTTATCTGCCTGAGATCTCCTCCCTACACTTCATAAGAAAAACACAAATATCATAATTTTAACGATCACTTTCTTTAAACCAATAGGATATTCCATTTGAGGGCTATATTAGCATATTAAAAATCACACCTAGATGTATCAGTTCTCAGCCTTTCCTGGCTGGCAGCAAGGAACTGTGGTGTCAGACATTACCTGCAAGCTTATGGGCTGTTTCAGAGCCTGAGTCCTTGTTTTTGTATTAACAAAAACTTTGGGTGAGTGTGAAGAGAGCAGTAAAGCCAAAGTAAGGAGACAAGTCATTTGACTCACCACTGCTGCTTTTGCTAAAGAAAACACAAGCCCATGATGGTAAGCAATGAAATGGAGCCCACAGAGATAATAATTACAGAAAGGATGTCCGTGTAGTAAAATGCCTCCCCTATGCCTTTCTTTGTAAACCCTGTGCCTGGCAGCACATACCCACTGCTTGCTTGTGCCTCAGCTTTGCTCTGGTTTGCACATTGTGAGGTACTGAAAAGAGGTGATACCTGATGGAAAGCTCAGGATCATCAGAAATCAGTCACTAACAGTGACGTAGGCAACATGCACTAACACATTTTCTCCAAGGTATGGCTAAGCATCTTTTATTGTTTACTTTAGCACAGGGGTGTTTTTAATATAGGTAAATCTTGGGAGATAAATCTGTTTTAATTAAATTACAGTTAAAATTTAATACAGTCAAATCTTTTTCATGGGGTTCTAAACAGAATGCAGAGTTATCATAGAGCAATGTAATCACCCACCAGAAGTGTAAAACTGCCTGGCCAGATCATGTGCAAGGAAAAGTTACAACCTTCACAGTGTATGCACTTCTTGGAATTCCCGCTTCTGCAAAGCCCTAAAAAATGCACAGTGATGTGCATTTTGTAGGGCTTTGCAGAAGTGACACAGCTCCTATGTTGACAAAACAATTAGTGGTGCAACTCTTTTTTAAATGAGTTTATCCATCCAATTACAACAGTCAAGCACACCTGCGTTACCAGTTGCTGATTTCTCTCTGAAAAGCAAAAATGCTGTGAAGGCCAAAGCAAAGATATGCATACTGATAAGATTTTTCCAAAGCTGAACATATTTGTATAGGTTAGAGCATCACTATCTGCCAGAGATCATGCTATCCTCCACCCCATCCTGCTCCAAATAAGCATGGATAGAAATTATTCTGGTCCCAAATCAGTGGGTGGGCTCCTCTAAAATCTAACAATGTGAATAATCAGTATCCCTAAGCCTCCTCAGCTTACAATCCCGTCAGGAAACAGAGGACCACATACCCCTGTGGAAGAAGTGAAACACAGTAGGTTGTTGGGAGTACTGTGCTACATAAACCATTTTCCCCAGAGATGCCAGGAGAGAACAGAAAACAGCACGGCACTGACACGGCTTAGTCAGACATAACATATGGTGCTCAGTACAATAATAGAAGGTTCTTGAATTCTGCGGGTACAATGGAAAGGAGTGGAAAGGGCAGCAAAAATCTTGGGTCTGAACTGTTCCTGAAAATTGTAATTATGGTAATGTAATTTTTAAAAGAAATTAAGTCTTAAAAAAATACAGCAGCTTGAAGTCATATAGGTGCTTATATTCCTTTCATCGAAGGTGTCTGGAGGCGCTGCAAGACAGTGCAACTTGCAGAGCACGTGCAGCAAAGACATCAGAGCAGCACAGTTTTGATAGGGATCCTTCCATCAGCGTCCATCCACACAGAAAGAGAATGAGGGCACTCCGATGACACACAACAATCCCATGAGGGAAGGAGACAATCACCTGCCAAAAAGTCAAGCCTAATTCTAAGCAACACCCCCACTGCCATGGGCTCACAGCACCATTCAGGGGGTTTGGACAAGAGGAAAATTTGAAATAGAATGGTGGATAGTAGTTTTAATTTGTGGCTATCATCTGTTCCCAGCTTTTCCTAATTAAAAATATCTCTTTCCAAGTCTCTTGATATATTTGGAGAATGTAGTGGATAATGCAGCTCTCACTCTGAGTACTTAGGCTGATAATAATACTACTCAGAGAAGTCAGCTGAATAAACAAAATGGGGTGCATGAACCTCTTAATATTCTCAACTGCTCACCCTTTGGCCAGCACAAGCAGGAATGAATCTAGTAACAACACATCATGGTTATTCACCAACCTCTAACTGCAATATGAAGATTTTGTCCCAAATGAGACTGCTATGAGAAAACAGCCTGAGAAAAAGAGCTCGTTTTGGCCATAATCTGTTACCCCACAGCTTGTGTTAGACCCCCAGTCAGTGGAGATCCAAAGTGGAGGGAGGTCCTTGTGGATGCTCTGTGGCTACTGAGCTGGTCCACTTTTACAGAGAGTTAACCACAGTCTTTTTCCCTTATTTTTCCTCCATCTGAGAAGTCCAGATCTCTGGAGCTGCAGAGACCTTGACCTGAATGTGATGGACCCACCTGTGTTCAGCTGTCATGACTGTGGTTTCTGTGATCAATAACAATTGGTATGGCCCATGCCACTTTGCCACCAGAAGTGCTTCTTTCCAGTTCTTAACTGGGACTCAATCTCCTGGTCGAATGTTAAGAACAGCAAAGTCCCAAAGCAGGGTCTGTGCTAATTTGGCTTACTGTCAAGGAGATTTCATGAGAGACAGTATTCTGGACACCTACAGTTTTAAATATACATCCCTTGTCTCCACCTCCCCAACTGGGCTGAAAATTAGCAGGCTTAGGAACCCCAAGCAATAATTCAAAGGGAGTAAATTTGATATCTTCTCTGCCTCTGGCTCACATTCTGGCTAAAGCAAATGGCAAAAACCATATCCATGGCATCTTAGTTTCTAACACCATCTTCAAAAATGTTACTTTATTTCTCTACTCATTCTTTCTGCTTGGCCAAAACTCTGGCCAGGGGGTATGGAGATCCCATTATATTCCTAAAGCTGCCATAACTCCTTGAAGAATTTTTCTGTAAAATAAGTTCCCCTATCAGAGTCTATTGCTTTCATAATCCCAAATTTTGTAATTATTTGTTCCAAAACTATATTAATAACTCATCCAGTAGCTGCTGAAAAAACTGGGAACACTTCTGGTGACTCCATTAGCTCAGACTATCACCAGAAGTTATTTAAGGCTTCCCACTCAGGGCATTTCAGTAAAATCCTCTTGGCAGCATTAAAATGGGCATACAGCGCAAGGCCTCCCTCCCTGGCAGCTTTCTTTGTAACATGCTTACTGGCTTTGGCACATATCAAGCAACCTTCTGTAGCTCACTTTGCCAGAGGAAAAAGACCCAAGGCAGCATTCATCTTGAGGAAGGCTTCCAAGAGCACCAATGACTCCCTTCATGGAGTTGTTTTAAGATTTGTAGGGCCAAAACCTTCAGTATCCAATTGTTTACCATTCAGCAGCCTTTGAGCCACTGGGAGCAAAAGGAGGCTCTTAGAGATTTCCGGGAAAAGTGCTGGTTTCTGAGCTTCTTCATCCACCATTCAATTAGCTATTGCCTCCCTGATGTGTCCTGCCTGATGTCCCCTAACATGTACTATTGCCACCTCTTTTGGTAAATTAACTGCTTCCAATAGGTGAGTCATTAAACCCTCATGACCCCTAAGGTTTTTCCTCTGCACTTCAATGGACCTCTTTTGTCCCAGTTTTCCAAATGCATGTACCACCTCGCATGCATCCTTTGAATCTGTAAATATATTACTATCTCTCTTTGGCACAATTTTCAGGCTCTTACTAAGGCATACAATTCTGCACTCTGTGCTGACCATGTGATTGGTAGCTTCCCTCTTTCATGCAATTCCCTTCCTTTGACTATAGCATATCCTGTCACCAATTTTCCATCTATTCCTCTTGAAGATCCATCAATAAACACCTTTTGGCCAAGTGATACCCTGTAAATCTTCCCTAGCTGGGGTCTGGAGCTGTATTACTTGAATACAGCCATGAATTTCCTTCAGGTGTTTGGGACCAGTTAAACTGGAGGCTGGGTTAAACCTTTCTCCAGGCTAAAAGGGTTAAACTCTTTCCTGCTTCTCAATTCTAAATCCTCCTGTTCCTTCAAATAAGTTTCATACTGTAATAACCTAATGCTGGTCATCATTTTGAAGCTCTTTTGGTTAACAAAGCCTTAACTTGATGCAAGACTAAAGTCTCAATAAGAGATCCTTTTGCTTTGTTAATTTTCATGTCTCAGCCACCAATAAAGCTGCAGCTGCAAGATATTGCAAAAAATGGGGTCACACCCTTGCCATTTGGCCTAACATTTTGGAAAAATAAACCACCTGTCCTCAGGTACCCCCATGTCCTTGCACTAGAATACCTTTGCCATGGCCCTGTTAAACCCCTTACATCCACATGTAATTCAAACTCTTTTTCCCTGTCTGGAAGGGCTAGGGCTGGCGCCTTGGTTAATCTGCTTTTTAAAGCTTTGAGGCTCTGCTTTCTTGCTGATGTCCATATCACAACATTGGGGCTGTCTTCTGTTAAAAGGTCATGCTGGGGTCTGGCTAAGAGAGAAAAGTCCTCAATCCAGGTTCTGCGACACCCTATTAGTCCTAAAAATTGTCACAGATCCTTTTTAGTCCTGGTACTTCTAAAATTCCTTGGACCCTCTCTAGGTCAATACATTGCAAGCCTTTAGTCAAAGTATGTTGCAAGTATTTAACCTTTTCCTCCACCATTTGTGCTTTCTTTTTAGGTACTCTAAGCTCCTTTTTAGCTAGAAAATTAGGTAATTCCACAGTGGCTTCTTCTACAACTTCCTCTTGTTCTCCTGATAGGAGCAAGACATCCACATGTTGCAGTAACATAATCCATAGGAGCAGAGTAAATTCTTTTAATATTTTTTGTGAGGGTAGTCCAAATAGGATCGGACCATATATCCCTGCTGAAGCTCTGTCCATGTCAATTACTGCTTTCCTATTTTCTCTTCTTTATCTTTGGAGTTCCCACTCCAAAGTAAAATACTGTTTACTATCCTCTGTAAGTCAGCATTCCCAGAAAGCATCCTTTAAATGCTAAATAGTAATGATATCAGGAAGGAAACTGGTTCAAGACAGTATAAGTATTTGGGACCATAGGATGCTTTGGTTTAATAATCTCACTTATTATTCTTAGGTCCTGCACCATTCTATAAATTCTATTTGTTTTTTAACCATCAGGATGGGAAAATTATAGGGGCACATGCATGTCTCCAAAAGACCTGTCTTTATTGAGAGCCCAAGAACAGGCTGTAATCCCTTCCTTCCATCTCTTGAAATAGGGCATTGCTTCTCAGAGACTACTTGTCTATGTGTTCATATCCAATTTTCCATATTTCCCTGGGACTGCCCATACTTCTGGATCCACTTTAGCTTAAGTTTAATCAGAGAAGTTACACAGTCTTACAGAAGTATTAACCTCTGTATCGCCTTTTATAACATTGATTTACATTCCCAATTTAGCCGTTAATTCTCTTTGCAATAGGTTACAATCACAATTTGGAACAAGTTAAAATTCATGCATCTTATATTTATCTCCCACTTCACCTAGGAGTGGTAGAATGAGACATACTCACTTATCTTTTCCATCTGTCCCTTGAATAACCAAAGACCATTTTGATGATTGCCCCCTCTTTGGCATGAGATTCAAAGTAGACCAAGAGGCTCCTGTGTCTGCTAGGAAGTGTATTTCCTCTTGATCCAGACCCAGTTTGTATGTTATTAAAGGCTTCTGTGTGGTGGGTCCTTTGTATAATGGAAGCCCCTGACGTCCCTAATAAACCATTCCCATGAGCCAATGGAGTTCCTCCTCAAAGAGCCCACTTATCTCTGGGGTCATTTCCTCTTCCAATGTCCTCTTTCTCTTATAAATAGACATTAACTTCTCAATGCTCTCTTGGCTGACCCTCTACCACTGGGGAAGACATATTCCTGTTAAATTCCTAGTTAATTCCTGGTTAAATCCCCCTTCCCTTTTATCCTGTGTGACACCGCACTTTTCGCTTCACGGGTTGTAAAAACTGTGCCATTATCCTTGCCTTCACCCTTGCCTTTTCCTCACCCCTACTTACATACACCTGCTCTGCCTTTCTAACCAACTGACTGAGGGGCCTATCCTGCCACTCCCCAAATTTCTGTATTCTTATATCAGGCCAGGACTTGGTCACAAACTTTACCTTCAGCAATATATCAAAGGCTGGTCCCTCAGGATCTAAGACCCTTCTTTCCTCAAGGCTTCCCTAGTCTTTTCCAGACAATGAGAAGGATTTTTTCTTGCTGTAAGAACATAGAATTGTTAGTTCTAGGAACCACTGTTTTCATTACTGTAATTATACAGTCATTGTAATCTCAAATGTAGGCCAGTCTTAATTATTCAGGTCCCACTGGGGCTCTGCTGGGGAATTGCATCAACCACTGTAGGTAAATTTTGTCCAGCCCTTCCCATGGCCTCTGGGTGTTCATCCTCCTGCAGCTGGTGAGCTGTCTGCAAATCATCCATTTTTCCTATATCCTGAAAAAAATGCCTAAAAGGAAATCTCAATCTTTCCAAGTATAATCTGCATTTCTCAAATACTCCTCTATCTTTTTCCCCACCCCTATGGAGTCATCCAAATAAGGGGCAATATTCCTTTTTCAACCCTCTTATATCCTGAGTGGTAACTGGCAGAATTTAAAACACAAATCTGCCACCCTGCTCCTCCAATGGAACCTGACGTAGGAGCATTTGATGGATCTGTTTCCAGTGTCCTGGGGACACTTGGTGTCTTATACTGGGCTCCCTCTCTGTGGTGTCATTTCCTTTTGCCTTGCTGTGTCTGAGAGGGGTTGTAGTAGCAGTATTTTCTTGTTTTCCCTGTCCTGGAAGTTGGAGATACAAGGGATCTGTATCTGGCCCTGAATCTTTGTAGATTTTGAAGACAAGGTGGGAGAAGGTGCTGGAAAATGTCCCAATCCTCACTCTTTTCTTCATTTCCTTTTCCTCCTACTTCTTTTTTCTTACTACATGGACAACTGCTGGTACTTGCCTTAACCATATTTTTCCACATTTCTTTTCAACCGATCATTTCCCAGTATAATTTAAATGTAATGAAAATTCTGACAAAGACTAACATCATCTGTCCCAGAAGGGGGCCATTTAAATCCACTTGACAGATCATATTCTGGCCAGATAAAATAACAGTATTCTATGACTATTTCCTTAGTTGCCTCTGAGGGAATGCACAAACTATCTCTGAGCCTCAGTGTTCCCCCCTAGGAACTATCTGGAGGTACTCCATGATTGCAGTCGCTATTGTTGAGATCCCTTCTCATCTTTCCTTCACTGCCTCCCCTGGGCACCCTTTCATGCTTAGTCCCCAAAACTCCCATTGCAGTCTGTGGTGAGATTTTCAGTGGTCCCTCCCAGTGGAGCTCTTCGCAGACCTTTTGGTCCATTGCTCGCTGGTTGGTGCTCTCGGGTACCCAATCAGTCATTCAGTGCCAGCCACCACTGAAGGGAGTGGTCATCTAATAGTGGGGGAGGTACATCAGGAACTCTGTTTGCTGTCTGCCATCCTTGGAAGGTGAAAGCTTTCCTGTATGAGTACCCAGTTGTGCAGAAAATCATGCTGCCAAAGGCCACTGTCCACAAAGAAAACAGAGTCCTGCAAGAATCAACTTTATTCAAACGAAAAGAGAGTCCAATGGGGCATAACCCTGTGGCTTTTGGAACATACAGCTTCCTTCCTATCCTAAATTCCCAACCACAGCTTCCCTTCCTCCTTTCTCAAATGGCTGAGGTACTCAGACTGCCTAACGCATGTTCCCCCTTTTACATGTACCCCCACATATTAAACATCCTATGATTATCAAAAATAGCTTAAAGCCCATCTTGACAGAAAAGTTACTACTCACAAGCCTATTAAGCACACATACTCTTCCCTAAAGCCTCAAAGTTTAGACCCTGTTGGATTCTGTAACAAACTTGTGCAGTTTGATGTTTGTAAAAGCCCTCACACCCGTTCTTCCAGAGCATGATTGGTTCTTCCAGGCTACCTCGTTACAGAGTTTGCTTGTGAAAGCCGCCCATACCCGTTCTCCTATTACTAACCAGCCAGGACCTGGAATGAACTTTCTTCATTACCTGGTAGCCTGTGGGCCTTCCCTGTATTAAAAACTATCCAGAGGGAGGAGAAAAGGGGATAGTATGGATAAAAAACCCAAACCAAAGAATGAGAGGGCTTTTGGACATTGCTGTGATGGGCTTAGGGAAGAAGCTGCTGTCTAGAAGCCCTGCCCTCTGGATTAAAGAGAGGAAGGGAGGATGGCAGGCAGCTGATGGTGCGGGAAAAGAAATGTGCAGCCTATGCTCCATCACCTGTTACTTCTTCCTTCAGGGCAGAACATTCGCTGTGCACACACAGCCCAGCTCGTGGTGGTAATCAGCACCTAACCTTCACAACTGTGCACTCCACCCCCACACCCCCAACAGAACACTTACCCTCTCAGCCCTAGAAAAGGCTAAAATATCAACAAGAACTCCCCTTCTCCCTTCCTTGGATGCAGTGCCAGCTCTCAGAAACAGTCTAGAAACAAATAATTATGGTAAGCAGGGCATAGACAAAAGGTAACTGGGGGATGGAAGAGAGCTAAATCAAGAGATAACTACACCAAGTTGCCGGAATACATTTGCAAAATATACGGTAGCATAATGCATTATTTGAATAATACTGATAGCATTATAATATACTAAATCATAATCCATATGCATCAGGGAGAGAGTTAAGGTAACAGCAAATTCACCTGCTTTATAACAGGTTAGAATGATAAATTATCAATTTCTCAGCAGCAATCAGTCCTTCTGTCAACTTTGAAATGGTTTTACAAAGAATGAATTTGCTTTTACCAGAAAATGCAAATGTTACTGGTTATTGCATAGTACAACAGTTTTTCACCCTCGCTAATAAGTTTCATCTGGATATAAACAAATAGTTTGTGTGAAGATTAATCCTAAAAACAGCAAGGGCCACACAAAATGCTAGGCCCTGGTTCATCTTCTTTGTGCAGCTCAGCTGTGAGTGAGTGGTAAAAGTACTGAAGGCCGCCTTGCCAAGGTGTCACTCCATAATGTGGCCCAAGTGCCTTCCTCCATCTTTCTCAGAACACAGAGCTCACATCAGCATCAAAGGAACAACCAGGATCTCCCCAGAAGAATCCTGTGTTATGGAGTTTAAGATGAAGTTGCAAATTCCTATTTCACTGTCTTTTTAAGTGGTTTTCTTGGTTCTAAAAGCTGCCTCCTCTCTGCTGGGCTGATCTATGCATGTCCCCCTCTTTTCTGCCAACAACCCCACCCAGCTCTCTCCTGGGTGTTGAAAGAAGTCCACCAGAGCAGCCCAAGCGGGCAGTGCAAGAGAAGGCAGCTTACCCACTGAGCAGCCTTCCAGCTCCAGGTGAGCCTCTGCAAGGCCCATCTTTCCCTATGGACAGACAGGCCACAGGCTTATGGATATTCATGGTGGTTTTAGAGGCTACTCTGGCACTGCGGCCACTTCCCTGTCCTAAGCCAGCTGGCACTGTCAATAAACCCAAATAACAACCATGACAATGTTCAAATGCAAATCTATTATCTTCTTTCCTTGTCTGAGATGACAGTCAAGCTGAGGACAGGGTCCCTTCAAAGAGGAAACCTTGTCATAACTAAACTACAAAGTTTCCATCAGCTGTTCTAAACATTTCCAGAGATGCGCTTCCAGTTCTGACAGCAGAGCTGCAGCTGACAATCTCTGAGACACTGAGCCATCCTGTTGGAAAAGAAATGAAATTTAGCAAAATGTTTAATTATAGTGAGTTGTGTGTGAATTGGTTTGTTAAAAGCAGTTTTGTAGCCGTTGAAAGTGTGTGTTGGGTTTTGTGTGTAACCTAGCAGGTAGTCTTAGGGATTTAATAAATATTTAAACTAGTGTAGGAAAGTAAGAATGCTAACCTGTCTGGAGGCAGCATACAATGCTCTTAGAATAAGATAAACAAGATTAATGATCTTGTTTGTGAACCAGGAGTGTATCACAAGGGGTCTGTGACTAGGCAAGGGGAACTGTTTCTTGGAAACTCTGTTATGAATCGCATGTATAAGAGGGAAGCACCCATACGTGAAACTGGGGGCTTGGGCTTGGGACGCTAGTCCACCGGCTCCCCGGGCCCTTAATAAAGCATCGCACAAAACTAGAAACTTATCCGAGTTTTGTGTCATTCATCAATCGGACAATAATCCTACTAGTATTCCCTGAAGCATGCAGCCCTGGTGCAGCTCCCAGACAGTCTCCCACTCCAGTCATGGCAAGGAAGCTCTCTGCCCCAGGGTGAACTAGAATTGTCTAGTGGAGAACCCACCCTGAGCAGTCAGCACACCTGAGCTGCCAAAAGCAGCCTGTATACTGACCAACTCCCACTGCAATTCTAACCAGGACTTGAGCAACCTCTTGTGAATTTTCATTTGCTGCATTTCACATAGCAGCATATTGTATGAACATCTGATATTTCTGAATCACTGAAAAGTGAAAGAAGAGAAGTTCTTGTTTTCCAGAGGGAGAGCACAGCCTTCAAGGCACTGGTGAACTCTGCTGTTGGAAGAAAGAGTGATTTAAAAAACCGTACTTCCCTTTGATGCTTACTGTCTTAGACATCACATTAATCAGAGCTTTGTGGATGGCTGATGTGCAACCATACGCACTTTTACTTAAAAGCAGAGAAATCAAGGACATTTAGCAGCTCCAGATACGGTATTTTTAAACTTCAAAAGTAATAAACTATTTATGAAGTGCCACTGAGGGGAGTATCCAGCCTATATTTGTTTGAACAGTTTGCTTTTTAAAAAAATCACCAATTTTTTTTCTTAGGTGTATATCAATTTACTGCAATGTTAATGTGCATGCAAACCTCAAACCGAATCACTAGCCATTGCTAGCTTCCTTTTCAACTAATGACAGTAGAAGTAGATTCTCACTCACCCTACAGACAATGTGGGAGAAAATTCCAAAACCAAAGAAAAACAAAACAAAACAAATCAAAACCCTCATGTAGCCTGAAGCAGACAATTTCCATGAATGGGAGAATTCTGAAAACATTTGGGTGACACAGCCTACCATGCAGCTCCTCTGGTCAATCTGAGCTCAGGTGCCACTGTTACCATGGCTACCATGAAAGAAAAGACATTATCTGACAAGATGACCCATATTCCCCAAGGGACTGTCCAGGCTGGGAAAACACCTCACAAGCTTTCACCAGAGGTTCTATAACATAAGGAAGATGTAAGATCAGAGAGTAGCACTTTTTACAGAAAAAAATGAGTTAAAACCTATTTGCTGGAAAATTGTATTTCCCCACCATTCACACAAATGTCTAAGGAAGAATCTTAGATTGAGATGCTTTGGCAAACAGCCATCTCCATCTGAGGAAGCAAGGTCCCAAAATAGTCCTGCACAAAGCTGCAGCTGTTTCCTGCTGCTGCAGCTCTGAACACGAACATGGGTTTGCCCAGATGTGCAGACATTTAGCAATTCATATTCTGTACCCAGCTAGTACTCTTTCAACTCCTGCACTGTTTTCTTTCCCAGGAAATGGCTGTTTTGTCCTAAGTGAGGGAGGCTCTTCTCTCAGCCTTTTCAAATACTGAATATCTTCTGTTCCTTTTCACTTCCATCTTCAAGAAAACAAGCTTACAATGCTTTTGTCCTTTTCTACTTCAGCTGAACACAATTGAATTAAGAAGCAGAATAAAAATTTCAAGTTCTATAAAACCTGCAAGATTCCAGGATATACATATATATATATATGTGTATGTATGTATGTATGTATGTATGTAAAAGTAGAAAAGTATAATTTTTAAATGAAAGGGACAAAACAGCACACTTCTGCAAATGTGGCCCTCTCATAAGTATGGTATCCTAAGTGTGAGCCTTTATAATATAGTAGCTCATTTAGTTTCAAAGGAAAAACAAGTGTATTTCAGGAGCGTTATTGGAAAAAGAAAGAAAAAAGGAGGTGAAACCAATGAGAACAGTTTATCTATTTAAAATAAAATGACTGAGTTTTTTAACACAGTTCCAATGCATACTGAACACAAATGGCAGATGAGTGCCTGAACCAAGACAGACAGCAATAGCAAGCAGTTATTCTTACTAACTACTTATCAACCTAGAATAAAAACGTAGCACAGAGGAGCACAGGCATGGTAAGAGAGCAGAGGACTTGAAAATACAACATTATGAGTATAACCAGATCTGTAACAGGGTTGCTAAAACTCACCAAAGTTAGCTACTGGTCAGCAAATGAATGCAACCTTATGATCTGAGTAATGCCAGCTTCAGATGTAGCAAAGAGAGCAGCCAAGAGGTATTCAATATATAGTCACCATCAATGGAGAAATCAGATATGGACTGGAAAAACTAACTGTATATAATTTGAAATATAAGAGCTAGCATCATTTAACAGACTAATAATCATTACTTGACTAAACTATAAGACTTTTCTAGACTTAGAGTAAATTTTTATCTCTGTTCCTTTAGACCATCTATATGTCACAAATCAGTGCAATAAATTGCAGGATAATTTGGCAAGTTAGTGAGCAATTTGGATGAAATTATTTGGTGGAAAATTTGTGCAAATTACACCGTTTAAATGTAGTTTAACAGTCTGAATCCATTGAAAACTTCAGCTTCAGTGCAATCTGTGCAGCTCCAGTTAGAGTTTCACCCAGCTCAGAGACCCTGAAATTTCACTGGAAGCAGCAGACTCAGTGCAACTTCAGGAAGTGTATCTTGGATAGCAGACATGCTGGCCTCCTCCTGAGCCCTCCAGAAACAGCACTGAAAGATCACCCAACAATTTTCTTGCAGCTAACTACAGCAAACATTAAGTGGGCTACAAAGGTCTTCCTCAGCTTTGCTTCAATTTCACATGAACAATGGCATTGTGCAAAGGATACAGAATCATAGGATGTGCCCTATACGCAAAAAGCTTCCTAGCATCACTGACCAGTGAGTAAACCTACAGAATAAGGCTTAAAGCCTTGAGTGGTGCTTAAAGTCTTCTCATAACTCTTGTGAGAGTCAAGCAGAACTTGAAAAACCCACATCAGAGGTATCATATCTCTTCCACGCCTATATGTACAGCCACTTAGAAACCCAACAGTTTCCTCTGTACATCCAGAGCAAATGAAGCCCCAGAGAAAAGAAGCAGTGCCGTAATTCAAGTATTTTAGTGACTTTTTATTAGAATAGGATCAGAAGCAATGCTAGAATAAATGAGACGAAGGAACAGAGAATTTGTGATTCACAACATGAAAAGAAAGTATCTTGTTTCCAAGTGACAGACTTACCTAAAAGATGGGAGTTGAACAGAAACCAGACCAGTTAGAACAATTTGAATACGTCCTACACCATTAGTGAGTAGCAGATAATGCCAGACATAGCACCATAAAACAGTGGAAAGGAGGCAGATCACTAATACCTGGCTTCCTGCTGAACATCACAGCAGGAAACCCTCTGACAGGACAAGGTCCTGCAGACACTGTTGCTGAACTCAGCTGCATCATGCCTTGATCACTTGCTGTGCAAACCAAAATAAGCCAGTAGGGTGGTCTGCTGGCAGGACTCAGAGAGGAATTCAACTGCAGGCAGTCAAAACAGTGACTAGCCTTCAAAATATGATATATGGCTTGGGTCTCTGCATGGTCCCTGCATTGACTCTTCCTTGAACTTGAACACTGCAAAGAACAGAAGACATGTTTATTGCAAAGGCGATGTCAAGGGAACTGAAGTGAAGCATTCCAGTAAAACAGTTTCTACCTGGTGAAACTGTTGCTGCCAAGATGTTTCTCTATCCATACCCATCTTACTCGGTAAGAAGTGGACAGCCCAGAGCTCACCGGCAGCAGGCTGCACAACAGGGTGTCTTCTTGAGCAGACACACCTCTCCAGGTTACTCTTTGAGACCAAGAGATTCCTTAACACATTTTTGATGAGTGATTAGTAGCATGCTAAACTTTGGAATTTTAGCTAAGTAAAGAGATTATCTTGTTCATATAATCCTTTACACATAAACTGTTGACCAATTCTAGGGCTAGAAATGAACCCAGGAGCAGCTAAACTAATTTCTGAGAAGTTTAGGAAGCAATGGGGTCCTTTCTGAATCTTATGAGTCAATGGCAGGATCTCCCTGAATGCTTTGTGTGGCCCTGTCCCTATGAAATCAATAATCAAGCATAGCATGCCATCACTTCAACCACTGCTACTTCACCATTAAACTTCATCAGCTTACTCCTTTATATCAATTAAGTATACTGTTGTTTCTCTCTTACCTGTGAAGTGCATTGCTCCATCCTCACCAGTCACTTCTGAAGGACCACTTAGAGAGATGCCAGAGTTAATGTCAATTTGACTCACTCCATTTGAGAAAAATGCTGGTGTTTGCTAGCTCTTTCAGGAAAAGGCGCTCTGACACAGAAGACTCCCTTTGTGTAATTCTAGTGATGCCATAAAGGCTTTAGCTGGCATTCTTTCTACAGGGAGGACCCTGGAAAATCAGGTTCTCCCGACCCATCCAGACAGCTAAAGCTGCCTTTTTAATTACTAATCTATGTGCATTACAAATGTGCTCTGTGACTAATGTGATAATACTATAATGCCTCATTCCACTTCAGCCCTACAGGTGTCAGGGGACTTGAAATGGGTATGGTAATACCAGAATTTAGAAGGTAACCACTAGCAACACAAATGCAGAACACAGTTATGTAATATGTCCTCACACTACCCTCCCCCACCATGTACTTACTTCTTCAACAGGAGGGAAAGTGTGTGTGGAGGGGAATAGGGCAGCAGAGGCAATTCCAAGGATGACAGAGTTAGTCTGAGATCTCAATCACTCCTGGTTTGGAATAAGGGAATGGGGTATTTATCTATCATGCAGAGAGAAAACTAGAAACAATGCCTTGCAAGGTACTTGACAGAGATAACTGATGTCTGAGATGTCTGGTTAAAAGACAGCTCTGAGCCCAAAGCCTTTCTGCTGTATTAGCACCACCACAAATCTAGGCTACCTGCCTCTGGGCTTCCCAAGAGGTCTGAACTCAGAGAGAGCTATCATCTGCTCCTCGTGCAGACAGTTCCAGTTAATCTCATGTCCCTGTCATATCCTGTTACATGAATTATTTCACCCTAGGTGCTTGTTTAAATACTTCTGTTTAAGGATAGCCCTAGTTAAGTTGTTTACTCCCTCTGTATTTTCTCCTCCACCAGTTCAGAAAGAAGGCAAAGGTTTCATAATGTTTATGATGAATACAAAACTGAAAGAAAATACATTCAGGATAGTAAAGAAACTAGGAAACAGAATGTGAGTAACAGAACAGAGAGAAAAAAAAAATAAAGAGCAGATTTGGTACCTACAGGCCATAAGCTTCATTTTCATTTCCATTATCACTGAGGTCACTATTATTTGTCATTATTAGAAAACAGATTATTAGAAAACAGCTAAACCTTTCTTTGAGATCTAAACCACTTGGAAAGTATCTTCCTACCATCTCTCCTGTGCTGCATATACCCTAGAGGAAGACAAAGGGAGATTTAAAAAAAAAGGAGGAGAGGAGAGCCACTAACAGATTTAACACAAATTCAGAGATTACACAAAATCAAGAAAGAGGCAGGGTGTGAGTTCTATACCAACATGATCTCTTAGAACAGCTCTTCCTCCAGGCTCATTAGTTTTGCCACAGCACTTGATCATGGCTGTGGTGAGTCTGTCTCTGTACACCTAACAGAAATACCTAACATCTGAGACTCCACACATGTAAGGCCAACAGCTGGCAGGAGCTCAGCAGCAGTCTGACATCTTTTCTAAAGCTTGACCTTGCTTAGCCTTTCTTACAAGAGTCAAAACGTAACCCTCTTCTCCTTTTCACAGGCTGATGTTTCTGCCTGTGTTATGCTGGATGCAAAGGACCTGGCTGTAAGAAGGACGTGGCTGCTGGAACTGGTCCTGCCCATCATAGGGATGTTGTCCCAGGAGCAGAGCAGTGGTGGGTGAACAGGGACGCTGCTGCTGAGGTTTCAGGCTGTGGCTGCCATGCTGGCTGCAGCAGTCACAAAGGAAGAAGACCATGAATGCAGAGGAGCAGCACCAGCCTCTATGGTGCCAGCCCAGTCACCCAGAGGGAATTGCACCATGCAGTTAACACTGCTGCTGGCCTCAGCTAGAGCTCTCACAGATGGCTGGGCATGAAGGCAAATGCAGAGAGCAAGCAGGACCAGTCCTTACACAGGAACTCTTCCCAAAACAGACCACATACGCCTCTCATTCCCACAACTGTCATTATTCATGATGCAGTGGATTAAACTAAATTTATTTAAAATATAGTCAGATCTGGTATGGAAAAATTACTCTGCTGCAGTTAAAAGTCCTTGTTGTTTTTTCTTGTGTCATCAGCTGAGGCCACTGATGTTACAGAGGCAGGCAGGACAGCATCTGTGGTTTGCCATCAGCAAAAGTGTGTGCACAGCTGAAAACTGACACTCCTTTCACTTGCTAAAGTAGATGCTCACCTTCCTTCCCTATCTGACCAAAGGCACTTGCACATCTTTAGTTTGCAACTGCTTCTTCAGCTTTTGTTTCTACCCCAAGCAAAAATTGGAGATTTGGTTTTTCCACCCATTAGTCCACACTGGCAGGATTGCCCCAAGGATAAGTGAAGGTGCAGCACTCTCCTGCTGCCGCTTATTTCCACTACAACCAGGAACAAGGTGAGGTCATGACAACTCTGCTTTCCACCCTGTGTCCTGCAAAGGGAATGGTCAGTGTCACTCTGCAGTCTGGTGCAGTGGGATGGCATGCTGCCCTCCAGCAGACCTGCTCAAGCAGGCCTGAGACTGATCCACCCATGATATGTTCCCATCCTGCTCACAACAGGTTATGGGGTAGATATGCATAAAGAGAGGGAGATTATGACCAGAGGCAAAAGAAGGATATTACACTTCACTCACAAACTTATGAAATATTAGAAGAAACTTAGTGCAGTGACACACCCTCATCTACCTAGTGGATTATGATCATTGTGACAAATGTTCATATTATGTACTATGGGATTCCAACATTTGGTCTAAAAAGAGAACAGAGGGAGAGAAAAGTGCACAACTGGTTGAGTCGCCCAAAGCCAAAGCAGTGCATCCCAGATTTATTCAGGCAGCCACTAGATTTCCTGGGTTACAGGAGACAACCGGAGAAAGGGCGTAAATGCTTTTACCTAGGTAATTAAAGCCTAAAAGTGAAATAGGAGAAAGTTTTCAAGCAACATGGTGCATGGGCTTCTCTCCACACAGTGGATGAGGAAGTTTTTGAACTCTATCAACACATAGTATCAGCACTGCAACTAGAAGACAAATCTATTTTTCTGGACATTTTAAAAACATTTAGGAAACACTGTAACCCTAAATTGAACATTGTTTTTGAGCAGCAGCAATTTTTGCCTCATCATGGTGTAACAAACGGAATTGACACATATACAGCCAAACCGAGACACAATGAGCAGCAGCTACAGTCTGAGATTACCAAAAATGATATGCTTAGAGACAAAATTGTTTTCCATGTGACTGACAAGGGGCTGGGAGAGAGGTTATTAAGGGAAATGGATTTGTGCTTGCAAAAAGGCAATAGATGTCTGCCAGGTCTTGGAAGCCATGCACTGCTAGAAGTGATAATGTCTGGGCAAAGTATTGAAAAGTATGTATAATAATACTGTCAGTAGAGGCAGCATGAAAAGTGGCAGATACAGAGCTCAGCCATGAACAAAACATGTAAATCATCAATAAAGACAGAGATGGCACTGGCCTCTCTGCTACTGAAAATTATTCTGAATGGACAGCACAGGAGATGCAAAGGCCAGATCTTTCTTCCCCCAGTGAAAACATTTTTTCCAAAAATCACAAGAACCAATTTCTCTTCCTAGGCGATGCCTGCCAAAAGTAGAAGAGGATGTCTCAGCTTTGGAAAACATTTTCTGGTGCAGAAATTGTTAATAATATCTGATTTTGTAAAAAAAAAAAAAAAAATCTAGTAACTGACCAATTAAAGAAAGATACTATTTCACCCAGAAATTAGGAAACAGAGACACCCATATCCCTAATTTTTGTAGAAAGATATTGCCCAGAATCATGAAGGAAAACAGAGCTTCAATACATAACTATCTACAATCACAGAAAAAAAGGCATAATGATGAAACTCTAGGGAACAAAAAACATTGTATCTGTAATCTGATGAAAGCACTGAAATATTCATGAAGGAGCATTACTGTTTTATGAACCCTGTGCATTGCTCAAAGATCCATATGTAACTCATCCAGAAGCTGGGAGAGTGGAGACAGAGGACAGCCAGCTGCTATGATACAGGGTGCCAAGTGAGGTTTGATTTGGTTTTTTTTCCTTTCTCCTTTCTTTAACAATGACTCCTTCCAGCTCTTCTGATGCTGCTGTTCTCACGTGTGTGGAGCTGGCCCCACTGGGAGCTAGTCAGAGCGATGGCTGAAGGTGCAAAACCTCCCTTGAGCGCAGCGCAATGCCTCTCCCTGTGGAATTGCTCAGGCACATCAATAGGCCAAGGTCTGCCATTCCACATGAGGCAAGTTGGAAAGAGAGAATGAAGAACTTTGAAGAGGAATCAAATCCAAGGAATAACCTACTACTACATATAGGTCCCTTTGGCCCAGCAGAAGAGCATAGGATGAGTGGTTCTGGCAAGTCCTAAGGGCAGTGATCTGGACAAGAGATTGACAAGCTTGTAATTCAATTTAACACAGACTTGCTGCCTCTCTGCTCTTCTACTTTTGGGTATTTTCTCCTAGTCACTAATATGTATGTGTAAATACATAAAAATATAAAAATATTAAAAATTTTAAAATATATATATACTATAGCAAAAATGCATTAGAGATTTCTGAGCCAGGCAGTCCTGCATCAGGGACCAGCCCCTTTAAGGCTCCAAGATCCGATGAACTTGCAAAACTCATGCACAGCCCAGAAAAGATTGGTGGAACTTGGTCTAAGGCATCTGTCAAGCGGGACTGCGGATGATGGGGGCTTTTGGCTTTGCTCATCTAGTTAAAATCAATAGCTTTGCATAAGCAGTTTTCTGTAACTGGTGAACTGCCTGAAATGCTGCTGAAAAGTTCCAAAATTCTGGAGGATAGTTTAATTACAAACTCCCGTGAAGAAAGGAGATCACAGGGAAGAGGTTCCTGCTATGAATAGCACAGGCATAATGAGTCAAATTCTTGAACAGACACAAACCAACTCCGTGGCCCTTGTCTCTGCAGTTACTGCCAGTTTTCAGACAAGGTCTGATGCATTGGTTGCCATATTTCTTGCTTCCAGAGTGCCTTGATTCCAAGTAGGATAATTAATTTTTTTTTCTAGTAGTTGATGCAGTTCTGTGGTTTGCATTTACTATGAGAATAATGTTGATAAGACACTGATGTTTTAGCTGTTGTTAAGAAGTGCTTATTCCGTGTCAAAGACTTCTCCAGTTTCATGTGCTCAGCCAGTGAGCAGATGCCCAGGAAGCTGAGAGGGAGCATGGCCAGGACAGATGACCTGGACTTACCAAAGGGATATTCTGTATCCCAGAACTTTATGCTCACTATATGAAGGAAATTGCCCAGAGGGCATCCATTACTGCTCTGAGCATCCATTACTGAGCAGTCCTAACTGGGTGGTGAGCAATTTTATTGCATATCACTTATTTAAAATTGAGTTTTATTCCTCTATATCTTTTTGTTATATCTCTTTTTTCTGTATTGTTGTTGTTGTTATTATTATATGGTTACCTTATTTTATTTATTAAACTATTCTTATCTCAACCCATGGTGTTTTTGCCACTTTTCAATTCTCTTCCTCATCCCACCACAGGGAAGAGAAATACACTTAGTTGCCATCTGGGGTTAACTGCAGTACTGAGAAATGCACTGAAAGAAGCTGACAGAAATTTTATCTTGTTTAGAATCCAGGCCTGTTTACTTAAGTAATAGAGAAAGGGCTAGAGTATAGAAATTTCTTCTCCAATTCCAGCAAGTATCCTCTCATCTTCCCTGGTGTGTCTGCTTCTCCTCATCCCAAACCCTTTCTTAATCCTCCTCCCTTGGTGCTGCAGTCAATTAACAGGCTGTAATTGTGATGAGCTGTGAAAACACCATTTTCAGTTGTGTGTTCAAAACCTATATCTGCAAATTGACTTGTGCATGAGCATGAGAATTAAGTGTATTTTTAAAATTGTGTCATCTTTAATGAATGGATTTTCTCAAGCTTAAAACATAATCAGTCCCAGACCTTTCTCCGGCAAGTGGTGGATACCTACTTTAATATGTATTTGATCTCTGAACAAAATCTTTATTTTAGGGGGATTTTTTCATTCTTATTGTTAATTGTTCCCAATGTACAACTGATGTTTCTCCCCAGAAACTTCTAGATTTATCTGCTACATCTGTGCCTTATACTAAAGTGGTCCAGAAAGCTACAGCCTGAGCTATGGCAAATGGTTATCACTTAGATGCATTTAAGATTTTCTACATCAGGCTGAACAAATACAAATTAATCTGGAGACTGCTATGTTTGGTAAATCTATTGCACATTGTAATTAAGGAGCAAAATGAAATCTAAAATGTAAACCACTGCACTCCACATTATATATAGCAACCACAGAGTTTTCCCAGAAGCTGTTCAAAATTAAATAGGTAGTAAGAAATGAGGCATTATTTGCTGCCTGTAGGGCAGATAGGACTCAGTTTAATCACCACCATGAAGCTGGGGCAGCTTTCCTAGCCAGCATCTCCACTTCAAAAACACACTGTATAGCATCTCCCCTGGACCTGCTCATTTCTCCAGCGGAGAAAGAAGTAATCTTTCTGGATAAGATGTTTCCAGAGAAGCACATGAGGATTGTTTCCAGAGGATCGTGCAGAGCACCTAGATGGGATCAAAGAGAGTGACTGTGAGCTGTTGTTCTACTTTTCCAGCCAAAGAGGATAGGTGCTACAGGGACAGGCTGATGAGGTTTTTGCCTTGTTCTTCTGCTTCTAACTAGCCCAAGAGACCCTTCATCCTTGCAAGAAGCCTTCTCTCTGCAAGACTGATAATAACAACTTGGATGTCCCTGGGATAGAGAGGACTACCCCAAGCCTGTGGTGTCAGCTGCCTCTGCTTTGTGGACTAGCCAAGGCTCAGCCCTTGCTGCAGCTCTGGATACAGTCGTGCAGGACTTGTAGGGGCCAGGATTGCTTGGGTGAACCTGGACATGTAAATCATGGCTGAGACATGGCACTCATAAAATGATTAATTAAAGCTAAGCAAACTTCTTTGGGAAAGGAGTATAAAGGCACCAGTCTCTCTCTCTCTGTGTATACTGATGCAAACACACAGCAAAAACATGAAAATTACTCTGTTGTTACAACTTCTCAGTCCTTATGCTACCTCTCATAAGAGAAATGTTCTTCACCTTTTATGCTCCTGTTTTCTTGGTATCTGAGCTGCCAAAAAATGAATTATTTTCCTTTGTCCAATGTGACGGTGTCTCTCCCAGCCTGGTAAACACAATGCATTTGCATCAGCACTAGAAGTATGTCTACTCTGCAGGTGTATTTAGCAAAGATGCAAAAGGTACTAGTTTAATGTGACCTTGGCTTTCCATAAACTGAGGTACTTCTCTTCTTCTGCTGTAACAGAAAACATACTTTCATAACCATCTCTTGATACATATCTAACAATGTACAATGATCAATATCTGGTGTCTTGAGAAAAATCCATTCTCAAAAGCTTTTAGTGTTTGAATTTGTCTCCTGCTAGACACTTTGTGTAATGTAGATGCACATTTGCAAGGAAACAGTAAACTATTGACTTGCTGGTGAGTGTACGAAGAAACTGAAGTGATTAAAATTACAAGTTTTAGAGAAGCCCCTCTGCTGAGAGGTAGCACATGTCAAAGTTTTATAGGATTAATTTGTAAAGCAAAAGAAGTCAAAGATACGAAGTTTGCATAACACCATATAACTAATTTTATTTCTGTCAGGATACTAGCATATTTCTCACACAGTAGCAACACTACTCACAAATCACAGCTCAAAACTATTATGGCTGGTTTCCCTGCACTGATGCTAAACAAAGAAAAAAAGCACAGAGAAAACTAAAGCCAGGAAAGCTACAGATATATTCCAGTCAAGTTTCTACATCAAAAATTCAAGAATAAAAGTGTTCCTCTGAGGGCTGTACCCTGCTTCCACACTAAGACGAACTTAAGCCTATACATAACAGCCTCTCCTGGGAAGTTTCACAATAACTGTAAATCCTCTTCTGTAAACCTAATGGGCTGACTGCTGAATTTACTGCAGACTCCAGAGATGTTGTAATCCTTGGCAATGTATCTAGAACATGCCTCATATAAGCACATAAGGAGCAAGCCAAGGACCAGGCTTGCACCGGGTTTCCCCCTGACTTTCTTTCTCCTTCCCTGCAGTTACAGAGAACACAGACCCCCATTTACATGCAGAATAGCCTCTCACCCATACTCTGTGGCACCCCTCTATCCTCTAAATACTGCAGCACTCATGTATCCTGTGTTTACTTTCTTCTGGGGCCAGGAGCACACAGGGACATGGATTCCTTGGTAGCACCTGCTCAGCATCAGGGTGCTCAGTCCCGCATGTGACCTGTATCAGGTATCACTGGAAAAGCATGCACAAGCACCTGCAACCCGGGATCTCCAAACAGCTCTTTGACAGGGAGAGCTGTGACTCAGGATGTGCTGGGCTAAGATATTCCCACCACTGCTGCCTACTGTAGGCAGCCATGCTGTTGGCAGAACATGACAGCACTCATGTCTCAGACTCGAGGGTACACTGCTGCTGAAAACACCACCCTGCACTGGAGTGGGGAAGGCAGTAACCACTGACAGCTGACAGCTCTCAGAGCAGTGAGATCTGAACACAGGTTTGCTGTTCAGATTGTAACTCTCAGCCCACGAGGAGACATGTGTGAAATATCTACCATGCCATGTTCTTGCTACCAGGGCAGAGATGAAAATTGGTGAAGCAACACTTGTTGACTGGATTGGGGCTATATGCCAGATGTTACAGAGAACTTGGAGCTTGTGCTGGCATTTACACTCAGTTTCATGGGTGCTTTATGTTTTTCTCATTGTGACATTCTACCCTTAAAGGGAAGGGAACACACAAGATTCATAAATGCTCATGGTCAAAAGTAATGACAAAAGTCAGGGGGGCCCACAAAATGGTTCAGAGTTCTATCAGTAAATTACACTCTTGGCATGGAAATTTGTCTAAGTTGGTCCCTGACATCCTGTATGAGCATGTGGCAGTGGGTTTTGGATAAAGGGGGAGGCTGAAAGGAAAGAGAGAAAGAGACATGAATTAAAGATGAGGAGAGAGAATGAAAAGTGAAGAGGAAAAGAGATCACCATTCCTTGCTTCAGTGGCAAACCAGCTGGGGTGTCCTGGGGATGCCTGTACCTGGCTTGGTAGGAGTACATATTATTTCTGCACCCTTTTCACTGTCTATGCAGATTTGTCATCATGCAAAGTCCTTCCTCTAGACTTTTCTGGAAAAGGGTTGGAGGGCTTCAGGGGTCTTGGGTGGTCCATGCCCACTTCTCAGCCTCATCCCTGCACTTGTGCTGTGTTGCGCTCATCTCCAGGAGCCAGAACAAGGGCATTTCTCCCAGAAATGTGCTGCCCTACCTCCTTATGGCCTCTTCTCCAGGCACATCCTCCTCTTTCTCAGTATATTATTACCAACAATTCTTGGCTGTTAACTGTTATCCATGTCTGGCTCCACAACTCTCTGGCTATCGGTGTTTGACACACACAAGAGCCCCCTTATCTTCTAGGTTTCTACACTCAGGAGTTAGTCTTTTTCTAGCCCTCCTGGCAGCAGCACAGAGCTATATGCACTCTTAATTATGCTGCCCTGAAGTCAGTTCTGCATTCAACAGCAAAGCCCTTATTAAAGGGGGCATAACGTGGAAAGAGCTGAAGTGAAGGCTCTGGGTGACAAACATGCCCAGGTCAGCTTTTTGTTTCTCTCCCACTCTGAAGCAAATCAGCCATCCTATGAACAGGAATTAAATTAAAGGCTGTTTGCACTGTTGTTCACCTGTTGCCTCAGTTTTCCTGTTCCAGATATGTTCCTTCCAAATTAGCAAAGATTTATCAGGAGTTTGTTGAGCTCCAACAGAGTGACTGCCCTCTCCCGGCTGGGAATCCCTCAGTCCTGCTCCCTGTGCAGGCCAAGCTGGCTGCAGACAGACTGCTGCTTGTATCATCCTGCTACCATAAAACAACTTGACAGGAGAGAAAAGCACCAGAGTGCACTTAGTAACTCATTCAGCAAAAACTGGTCATGGATTTAGAATAACTTATTTAACCCTTTTTTTTTAATTACTTTTCCAACTGTTGGAGCAGAAGGAGTAATTTGGTTTCTTACTATGCTTTTACTGTGTAAATACTTCAAATACTTTGCACGACAAAAATTAACAAATGTCTGTTCTTTCCTTGCATTCAGATTCTAAATTCTGGCCCAAAGAGTACCCTTTTTTTACTCTAATACATTTCTTGTTTGCTTGTCATATCATCAGTATTTCTATGAACAGAAGAACAGTTGCCAGCAAGCGGAGCCAACACTGATTAGTCCAGAATCTTGTTCAGGCAGCTACCAGCAGAATAACAAAAGCCCACCCTGCAAAGGCAACAACAAAATGAATAATATCGCAAGCCTGATCCTTACTCTCAAATTTCTATCTGCAGTAACCAGCTGGTCAGGTGTTTTTCAGTTCATTCCAGGACAAAAAGGGTTATTTTCCTTATGGAGAACTTCATTGTAAAATTGAGCCTCTTACAGTGTCCTTATACTGGTTCTTACAACTGTGCAGGAGCACAGCAGACAGAGAGTGATGTGGGAGTCATGGAAACATTTAGGATCGTAGAGACCTCCAGGATACAGAGGTAGCCCTGAGCAGCCCACTTTCTGCTGTGGAAAGCTGCGTGCTCTTTCCCATTCCCTTGGGTTCGAGGGCACACAGACACCTCTCTGCCTCGTGGTCAAGGCTGCCTGCCCTACTGGGCTCCCTTGTTCATCTCTTGGCAGCAAGGTGGTTAAGCAAAGTCTAGCAGGAGGCAGCCGAATTCAGTTCCAGACTTCAGGGCTACAGCAGCTAGAGAGATCAGTGGGTTGAACCTTCCCAGCATCCCAGGGCTGTGGGAGAAGCCCATGCCTCCCCCATCAGCAGGGCCCCAAAGCAATTTGCAGCCAATTGTTTGGTTCCACCCCTGTTGGTGTACAGTTGACAGCTGACACATGGAAGATACAGATGACTTGAGAAATCAGCTTCCCTCCTGACTCACATGGAGAAAAAATCAGCCAGTTGCAAATATGAGAGAAATGGAAAATTAAAAATAAATAAATAAATACACCCCAGCACTGCAGGGTGATATTCTAATGATATGAAATGGATGTGTCAAAAATAGAATACACCCACTTAAAATGAATATCTGTTAAAGAAATGAATGTTCTTTGCAGAAGATGAAAGGCTTCACAGTGTAGCACAGGGGAAGGCAAATAAATGAGTAATGGTTGCAGGGAAGGTAACCACTCCAATGTGAAGAGCATTTCCAGTTCCCTGCAATGCAGCTGTACAACTCCTTAGTACAGAGCACATGTATTATGCACATTTTAATTTCTTTGCCAGGTCTCCAGAAAGACTGAGTCTTTGAAGCCAGATTATGACAAGCAGCACCTGGTCACTCAGACCCAGTACCACACTGAGTCCACAAGAGCTGCTCTGCAAGAAAGTCCCATATCTAGACACCCTTAATTACTCATAAAATTGGGCAAATGAGTGAGGCTTCGGTGACAAAATTTAGATCTTCAAGTCAAGAGGTATAAGCTATTGTCTGATTTAAACAGGTACTACCAGCCAGCTTTAAGATCTAAGCCACATCAGCAAACTATATGCTAAAAAGAGGCAAAAAAATTATTCAGGAGTAACAGCAGACAAAATTACCCATAAGCTCCTAGTACAACATGATATTTAACAAGTAAATGGGTTTCCACGTGTATGAATGAGGGAATAGGATTTAGCACTGAGGTCTTTCCAGCTTTCTAAACAGAACTGATGAGTTCAGTGTCAAAATCCCATAAATTGTTCACTTGTCTATGCTTTTAAAGGAATGTTAAAAATAGATTTCCTCATACTTGCAAAGAGATGTTAAAAAAAATTGAAGACACTTTCATGAGAAAAGAAATTGTGGTTTCAGGACAGCCTTATTGTATAAGTGATTCAAGGAGCCTGAGCTGCTTATCTTATCACAAAAAATTTCAGAAGATAGAGGGGTGACTTGATTACTGAGTGCAGGCAGATTCACTGAGAGAAAATCACAAATATTAAAGAGATTTTTAAAATGGAGAAAAAAGCCACGCATAAACTCACTGTCTGGAAGTTAATGCCAGACAAATTAGAAACAAGGAACAATTTGTTACAGCAAGGATGATTAACCATTAGAACAAGCCATTTCTGAAAGCAGTGGATTCTTTTTTTCTGCTCAAATTCTGAAAGAATATTTTCTTGGCAGGGAAGCTTATTCCACAAGGTTATGGTCCTATATACCACAGTAATAGATGAAAGCATATCATCTCTATTGCAGCAGTTTGGGCTGGATGTCTCTTCTGGCCTTCATATCTGTCTTTCTCTAGAATGAAGTAAAATATACCTGACCCAACAATTACCACAAACATCCTTTTGAAGGTAAGACTCAGACTTGTGAGATACCTTTAATCTCACAATGGCCCTTAATCTGGCTATTAATGACAATCTAACACACTAAAATAATATCTCCAATCTCAAAACAATTTCCTTTTTTATTCCTAAAGAAATTCAATTGGATCAACATGAAATTGATCTAATGCCTCAACTGAATCCATTGTTAGCTAGAGTGGGTGTCATTTTCTAAGCCCTTCTCTAGTGGCCTGCTGTGCCAGGAACAATATTCTTAGTTTGTCTGAAGAGTAGAAAAACTGCAATAAAAAATGTGTGTTTTCTAGACAGAATCAACAGTTTTCAGTGACAGAAATCCTACAAACAAAAGAATAGAAAATGTTGTACATTTATAGCCACACAAGGGATCAACTTGTTTCCTAACTACCTGTTGCATATAAAGCAGAGCAGTTTCTATAAGGGTTGATAAGAAATTAAATCAAACCTGGCATGTAAATAAACTCAGTTTTTGACAATGTTGTTCATTACAGTATATTCCCTATCCAACTTAAAGCTCACATTAGCTGACTATCTGCTTCCAAAATGCACGTGGGTTTTGTACCAGCCAGCAAGACAACCTCAGCAGTTACACCAATGACAAAGGAGAACTTCTTGCAGCAGCAAGCACAAGACCCCTAAGCAGATTATTTGCTTGGTCATCCAAAAGCTTCAGCAGTGAAAATAATGAAATAGCTATCCCCAGATTCTGAAAGGAACAAGTCTTTCTTTCTGGGAAATCTTTCTACTGTGGCTGTGCTGGATGCCCTTCACAAGAGCACACGTGTGCTGTGCGTGCGTGCAAGGCAGCTCCTCCTGCTCCTGTAGCCGACCGAGGGTGGCACCCAAATGCAGCGACAGGGCAGTTTCTAGTGGCAGAACAATCAGCAACAATTACTGACCACATTACACCCCTGCTTTTTTTCTAGATTCAATGTTCTGTGGTGTCTTCAGTTTGGTAATCTCGCCCCATAGCCAGCAAAACTCTTTGGGATTAGCACACTGCACTGTTACAAGGATTGCTGTGAGATGCTCTGCCATGCCCTGACTCTCTGCGACTAACCATCTGAGCACAAAATTGGAAGGAAACTTGTTACTCCTGAATCATGCCACTTTGTTTGTCTGGACAAGAGTAACTTAATTTCTGGCAATCCAGTGTACATGTTTCTGTGGAAACAGGGACCAGCAGAACGCACACTTGTAGCCACTGGTTTGCTCCAGTCTCCATGGAAACAATCATTGCATGAGAGAAAAAAATACTAATGATTGCAAACTAATGACTTACTGGAAGCTTTTCTCTGTCTTGATTTTTCTTTTGTTGTCCTTATTGTTACAAAATAAAGAGGCCATATATGATATCTCAAATTTGTGATACGATAAAGGTCAGAAAACATGGGATGAAACTCCCAAGAGCTCAGGCAGCCTGGTACCAGGCCCCTGAGAAACATCTAGGGGGCACATGGTGGGCTTGCATTCTGTGGAGGGAGAAAGATGGGGGGCAGACCCACCCAGCTTGTTATCTCCAAACACAGCCCATCCCAGACTCCCAATCTACCAGAACTAGTGAAGACAATGCACCTCATGAGACTGACCAACCCTGGCATGCTGATGAGGCAGGCCTGTGGTGATAAGCGTCTTGGAAGAGGGAGGACACATCCATGTAGTAGTGCCAAGGCACACATATGACTTCCCCAGTCCCTTCAGCTTCCTAAGCTTCCTTCACAGAGAAACCCAGTGATTTTGCCCTTCCTTTGCTTTTTGTCTCTTACAGAGGTTCATGAACATGACTCCCCCACAACTGCCTCACTTTCTGTGACATGGCCTCCAAAGAAATACCATAATGGCAACATAAAAAGATCGGCCTGATAAAATCAGCTGAGGATTTTCACACAATCTACATGTGTGACCCAAAGATTTCATACCTTTGTCGCTTTTCTTCTGAGGACTTTCACAGCGACCTTCTGCAATTTCTTCTGCTCACTCTGTTTTCTTTCACCCCTAGGGTCAGTAGCATCTTTGGCCCACATGTAGTTCACAAGAAAAGCCCACATGGACACCTTTTATTTCTGTCAGCAACCACTGTTCAGGATTGCTGGTTACTGTTTTGCCTCATTTTGCCCTCTATGAGCCATTCTCATCTCCCACTTCCATCTGGTAACACAGACAGAGATATCCCACCAAGCAGAGATGCACTGTGCCGGACAAAGCCTGCCATGTCACCACATCCTCAGGATGTCAAAGTCCATCCAGTTCCTGTCTTTGTGGGTACAATGGCAGCAGGTTTTAGCCAGCATACCCTTGTGCAAAAGGATTGGAAATGGCATTGATGTCCATAAAAGGGAACTGACAGTCAGGACAAGGCGAAATGCAGCTGGGAAGACTGGCAGTATGGTGAGAGGTCTGTAGCCCAATAGACATGAAATCTTGTACCCACACAGCCATCTTACACAGAGGCTGATTAAACACCGGAAAGTTGAATCAATAACTCGTGTCCTACATTCTTTACTTGACCTTTATCTGCAAAGGTCAATCCCAGCAAGTATCCTTCCAGGAATACCCCTTGCCCCAGTTTCTCCATTTATTCCTTTGCCTTCAGGACAATGGATTAAGCATAGCTATGGTGTGGTTAGTGTGAATGCTCCTTCCTTTGGTACCTATTTAAGAGCAGCAATCCCACAAAGTGCTCCACTGCCCATTCCTGCCACTCAGTTTTGTGGTGAGACATTCTCTCCTGAATGGTGCACAGGCTTGCCTCTTCAGGGGCGAAGATTTTTCGTGTTCAAAAAAAATTAACTGAGGGTATTCAGGTGGCTGTTTCACAGCCCCCACAGCAGTCCTGTGAACAAAGCTTCTTTCTGCTCAGGCTATTTAAAGAAATAAAACTCACTGCTAATAATTACCTGACTATAAATTTGTGGCAGGAAATAATTGAGGAGCTTAAATTGTCTTTGGCACCTTAAACTAGCAAAATGAAAGGTCCTAACATTTATACTGCTTCTTAATTGTTCCATGACTGTCAGAAAATCAGATCTAACCCATTTTCAATGCCATTTAGGGACTTAGGGCAGGAAGATATCTAGTGTCCCCACTAGACTATGCTAGATTGCAATTTTTTTTGTACTACAGTAATGTCCAGGAGCCCAAAAGCTAAATAGTGATACATATTCTTACTCCTGTTTGCCCCCGTCCCAGCATAGTGCTCTTTTCACTAGAGAGTTCTCATTCTGATTAGTAGTTATGAGACAGAAATTAGACAATACTGGTGCAAAAAAATTGCTAACAGAGGAAACAAAAGCAAGAGGAACAATAAAATTGCATGTCAGAAATACATTCTTTCAGGGCGTAGCTATATTTTGTCCTTTGGATAAAAATATTTTCTGTGCATCCAGATTGGAAAGCGAAAGAAAAATAACAAAAGTAGCTTTAAGAATTCAATTACAATTAAATGCTGAAATATTGATTTTTCTTCATTCCTTTTAACAGACCAGAAGGCATACTTGTCTCACATCCACTTTCATAAAAGCAAAACAGAAAATTCAAATTTCAATATTTGAATGGGTACAAATTCTGGGAATGCTAACAGCATTGTAGTCATAAAAACAAGGACCTAACATGTACTTCACAAGATTTTCAGGTTGTTCCTGTCAATCTTTATGTGACTGTCTCTTCCACTTAAGATCGAGCAACTGCCCCACCTTCTCTGGCACACATCTAGAGTTACAAAGAAGCTCACTCAAGAAAAGGTTTAAAATGTTCTGCTATGAAAACCAGATTCAGAGACAGAGACCCTGTAATATCCAAAGCAATGTTAATGCAAAACAAAGATCAAGTAGATCAAAGCATAATAAATATTTACAGAACAGATGGGAAAGGTGAAATGAGAATGTTAAGAGTAAGTATGTGGCTGCTGAGACACAAAGATACTAAGCAATTAATTACCTAGCTAAAGCTGCTTTCTTTTACTGTAAAAAAGTATCAGAAATACAGACAACTTCATAAATCCCCATTGACAGACTTCAGGTTAGCTGTTGCATCCTTTGTAGCATGCTGCTACAAAGCTGAAGTGGATTGGGACAAGAGATCTGCAGGATGACAGTATCTACAAGGTAGTAACTCTGCATGTTGATATTTCCACTTAAGGTAGGAGTATTCTTTTATAAATGACAAGTGAACTGTGATAGTGACAAGGTTTAAACAGCATATGGAAATTTATCTCCAAATCACATGTCACATCAGAGGTTTGGCAAGTCACTCCACTCTCAAAAGTAAAATCTATGAAAACACAATCTGCATAACACTGGCAATGTCAGAGTTTTGCTTTCTCTTTTACCCTGACTGAACACAGATAATGGAAGACGCTCAGGTGGAAAATTCACATGACCCACGTTCTGCACTGCCTGCCAAGCTGTGTTCAAATTTCATTTTTCTAATGTAGCTGTCGATCAGAGAGGAGCTGAGCTGCTGTGAGGAGTCTGGATTGAGCAAGTACCTCAATGAATGCTACCTCATCTGCTTTTCATGTAGCCTGC
The DNA here is from genome assembly GCF_027887145.1 of Ammospiza caudacuta. NCBI lineage: Eukaryota > Metazoa > Chordata > Aves > Passeriformes > Passerellidae > Ammospiza > Ammospiza caudacuta. Next base: position 23,326,591 of record NC_080632.1, read on the forward strand.
AAGATCCTTTTACTCAGATCCGCACAGCAGAAACCAGCATGTCTGCTCCTTTTGGAACTGCCAGTTCCTAGGTGGAGAACTCCAATCCTCTCCAGAACGCAGGGGGAAACACAGGCAGGAGCACGGAAAGTATTGTAGTCCAGGTACAGGGTGATGTCTGACTCTCAAGGAAGGGAGCAGGGGACCCATGTCTGACCTCTGCAAGACTAGAAATTCTGCCTTCAGCAAGGTGTTCTTTTGGCATCCTCAGTATTGCCTGCTATCCAGATTCCTCTATGACATAGGAAAATATGTCCATGAAACCCTTACAATCACTGTGGGGTTGAAAGTGAGAGAAAACACAAATCACAGTCCTCAGCCTAGCCTCTAAAATGGCTATGCCTCCTTATGCCTCTGCCAAAACATGTGTGATACATTCAGTCCCAAAATCAGACAAAAGAGGAATGCAAGTAGTCACAATTCAGCCTGGATGCTTGGTTATAGAATTTGCTTCCCTTCCATGTACCCTCCCAACCCACTGGAACAAGCACCCTTTTTTTTTCAGTTCCCACTTCCTCCCCATTTTCATCCCAGTTTCAAATTTCCCTCCAGCACAAAGAAAACAGAGTGAAAATGAATGGCCATAGCTACCATAAGAAATATTTGTCTTCATGTACCCAGTTACCAGGTAATTTTTTTGTTAAATCTTGTGTGAACTGCACAGCTCTTTACATGTAAAACTAAAACAATATTTTTACAATAGCTGCCACATTTATACCTGTTGGAAACCCTTTAATCTGATCAGAGGGCAGGAGTTATAATTACAGTCTGTGGGTAATTTTAATCTTTTATTCCTATACTTTCAAAGTACATAATTTCTATTTATCTGAACCTGATTGCTTCAAATCCTTTAATTATGATTTCCCAAACAGAATGAAAGACATTTTGTTCCTCTTTACCTTTCTCCTCCCACCACTGTGAGAACCAGTATCCCTCCTATGTCCTTGAGACTTTCTGCCTTGCCTGCTCCTGCCCAGCTAGTGAGGGTGATAATGCCACGATTCTGCCCCCCTTTTCTGGGCAGGGACCCAATAACCTGCCAAGCTACACTTAGCCCTTCTTCCAAGCTCAACTCTTCTCTTTCTGTCATGCCTTGCCCTTCCAGTACTACTTGCACCCTTTCACTTTTCCATGCTAGGCTCCCCACAGCATCTCAACCTCTCCAAGCTTGGAGCAGCTGTGTTTTTGCATTTGGGCATCCCTTCAACACAGCTGAAAATGGGTGATGCACTTCATAATAAAAGTGAAGAAGAGCAGCCATTTAACTTGGCTGTCTTACAGTCAGCTACAGAGGGTGACCAATTTTGAATAAGGGCAGATTTGTGGGCACCTTTCCATCCAATTCTTCCGGAGGAAGCTGTGGAAACACCCCCAGACTTCACAGTTTGCAGTAAAATTATTCAGGCTGGCAGTATACTAGCCTGACCCAGTTCCCATCAAATTCAAGCAAGGGTGAGCTTAGGTAGCATGATGCAGCGGCTTATGGAGAAACCTGGGACAACAGAAGTACAGAGGACACCTTAGTCTGCCACCTCACACTGGTTAATCCATCTTACCTTTTAGTTAAGCCAGTTGTCACCAAACAGGGTCTGTATTAACACACCTGCATAACATTTCTGTACCTGAGATGACATCAAAATGCCTCTCCATTGCATGGGGTAGGCAAACCAAAATGCTTCCAATTTTCCATAAAGAGACACAGGCATCTTAAAAGGGTGTTGGTCTGTTGAAAACAGGTAGGTTGAAGGAGATAAAAGAGATGGAAGGCACAGATTCAATCTGTGATCATTATTCAGCTGACACCAAATATCTCTCATGTAATCACTGCTTTTCCGCACAGTCTACATAAAACATGCAACTTACAACATAAGTGGACTGCACACATGTGTTTATGGAAACTCTTGCTCTGGCTACACAAATTGTGTCCAAAATAAATCTCATTCTGTACCTCAACTAAGGCAGGAAGAGTGACATGCTTCCCATACCTTATAAACACCATGGGAGCGAAACTCAGCAGGGACCCATGAGCAGAGAGGCTGAATTCTGTACCCACGGGTGGAGGAGATGCTGGATAGTGGTATTTTACGCAACAAGAACACATTTTAGGGTCCTCATGGTGCCAGCTGCAAGCTACTGCCTCTGAGATCCTGATTCATATTCTTGACAAACTACATGTGCGCACAGAGCAGCTGGTACCATTACCATGAACAACAGCTCAGAGTTCATGCTCAACAGTCTGCCTGGCTGTGTTGCTGCTAGTTACCAACCAGAGACACAGCTTCAAGGCACTATAATCTCTACCCTGAAAGGTAACAGCAAAGCACTGACCTACCTACGTCTTTCCCTGCACCATGCTGGAAAAGCTGTTGCCCTTGTGGGAAGTAACAATAGAATTGCCTTTCAATGTTTCTCATGCTATGGTAGATACAGCTGGTTTGCATATTGTTTGGACTGAATCTTTCTAAAACCTCACCATGTTGAAAATGTTCCTATGCTCTCCTTTTTGCAATCCCTATCATTACTTATTTCCTGGTATTCTTTCTCTTTACCATGTTGAAAATCTTCTAATACTGTAGGGCCCTGTGTTTCATTTTCCCCTTTTGTAAAACATCAAGTTGTTTCCTCATGGACAACATCAGATTCAGGTATTATTTTCAGTAAACACACAAATTGTTTGGAAATTTACTTCTGATTTGGGTGTAACAACTGAAATGGGCAAGAGATCTCCCTTCCTTCCCTATCTTCTTCCAGGCTGTAATGTAAAAGAGATTTTGCTGTAGGAGGAACTTCAGGAAAAATCTTCTCCATCCCTGATCAAACCAGTTTTCTCACCCGCCACACTCCTTTCTTTGATGGCTGACATATTTTTGAAAAGAGAGGATTGAGTATGCTGATATTACCAAGCCACTCAAAACATTACAAAATTTTTGCACCTCTATTTCTGTCTCAGGGTTACAACTGTGAGATATTTTTCAGGATTTTATGCCTAATAAAATGTTGCTGTCTCTCACCAGATTCTGTCACTTTAAATTACTCAGGAAGACTAAAAAATGTGTCTTTTCTTTCTTCAAAGAAGTCACTAAAAATCACTTAGTTCGTGTTTAAAATAAGCTCTCTTTTGCTCACCCTCCCTCCCACAGACAGCAGAAGAGAAGGATCTTCACGTGTCCTTCCAAAACACTCATACTGCTAAATTACTCTGATTTCTGAGCCTCAGGGCCTCACCCTTGCGTGAATATGAACAACGCCCCTGCAAGCAGCCAGCATTCAGGTAAAATGTGCTGCGCGCCAGCAGCCCTGCCTGGAGTACTCCTGCATGACTCTGATTGCTGCAAGTCAGGGAAGACATCCATGCATGAGTGGGACACATGGCTCAGATCAGGCTGTCAAACAGAATCAGAGAGTGAGACAGAAGAGGTTGTTTGGCCCTCTGTTTTGCTTTCCAGCAAAAACTGATCATACTCATCACATAAAATAGACAAAATTCACTGCTGTCCTCTCTCTCACTGCTGGTGGGAGATTAATGCAGGTTAGGTGTTTTACCTACTCTTCCTGGTGACTGCACCTATACCTGACTTACTGATGCCACAGGCATGCATCTGACATGTGACACTTGTTTGCATTCTTCTCACTGCATTACATGAATTGTCACACTGCTGCCCCCTTGGCCCTTTGACTTTTTAAAACAGAACCACAAAATCACAGAATAGGTAGGGGTTTAAAAGGACCACCTGTAAGGTCATGTAGTCCACCCTCCCTACTCAGGCAGGGCCATCCCGTAGCATATTGCACAGGATTACATCAAGATGGGGTGTGAAAACATCCAGAGAAGACTTTAAAATCTCTCCGGGCAGTCTCTTTCACTGGGTGCTCTCTCACCCTCAAAATAAAGAATTTTTTCCTCACATTCAAATGGAAATTTCTGTGTTTTTCTTTTACCCATTGCTCCTTGTCCTGTTGCTGGAGACCACTGGAGAGAGCCCGGCCCCTTTCTCTTGACACCCTCCCTTCAGATACTCGGATACATTGGGACGCAGGGACATCACCCTCAGGGACATTGATAAGGTACTCCCTCAGTTGTCTCTCCTCCAGGCTGAACCAGTCCAGCTACCTGGTGAGAAAATCTCATGAAGATTTTCTTCATGAGAGAGATCCTCCAGTCCTCTCATCATCTTCCTAGTCCTGTGTTGGACCCTCTGCAGTAGCTCCTTGACTCTCTTAGATTCTAAACTTGCCCCTGTTGAATTTCAGATGTTTCTTCTCTTCTTATCCCTCCAGCTTGTCAAGGTCCTTCTGACGGGCTGCACATCCCTCTGGGGTGTTGGCACTCTTCTGAACTTTGTGTCATGCTGAGAAGGCATCTGTGCCTTCATCCAAGTCACTGGTGAATAAGTTAACACTGGGCCCAGTATGGAACCTTGGGGGACACCACCAGCGACAGGCTTCCAACCTGACCCTGTGCCACTGATGATGGACCTCTGGGATCTGCCATTCAGCAAATTGTCTAATCTCTCTGCCCACTCATCCAGTACAGTGGCAGAGTTTTGATTTCCCATAATCAAAAATCTACAGCCCATCTGGACTGTTTGCCTTCTCCAGTTTTTCAGGAGGTCACAGTTATGCTTTGCTTTATCCTGTTTCTGTCATGACTGTCCCTGAAATGCTACACCTAATCACCATCCCGTTAGCATTGTAGCCAATACTGCATCTCCCAACAAATGTCCAGCATAACTAAAAATCTCAAGATCCAAAAACTGTTGAGTCTTTTACTTCACTGCAAATATATTAGGAAAAATTTCTTCACCAGAACTTTGCCAAAAGACTTTGGAAAAGGCTGTCCAGGAAATTGTTGAGACTTTAAAAATTGTTGAGACTTCCAAAGGTACTTTAAAAATGTGTAGATGTGGCACTCAGCAACATGGTTTAGTGGAAGATTTGTCTGTTAAAGATTGGACTCAAAAATCTTACAGCTCTTTTCTAACCTATATGATTCTATGAGTCTATCATTTTGTGATCTGTGTCACTAAGATAATGTCCTGAAAGGGTTATTAGCTTGTATATCACTAACAGCCAGCAATTATTAAATTTTAGAAGATATTATTTCAAAATCTGCTGGGGAGCAGTGCCATGGAAAAGGACCAGGTGGTCCTGGTTGATGGCAAGCTGAATGTGAGCCTGCAGTGCCCTGGAAGCCAAGAGAGCCAGCTCTGTCCTGGGGGCATCAGGCACAGCATCACAGCTGGACAAGGGAGGGGATTGTCCCACTCTGCTCTGCTCTGCTCTGCTCTGCTCTGCTCTGGGGCAGCCTCACTGTGACTGCTGGGGGCAGTTCTAGGTGCCACATTATAAGGACAAAAAGCTTTTTTAGAGTGACCAAAGAAGGGCAGTGAATAGGGTGAAGGGCCTCAAGAGGAAGACATACAAGCAGCAGCTGAGGTCACTTTGTTGTTTTTTTTTCTCCTATGAACAGAAAGACTACTCAGCCATCACCATGCAGGCACACTTGGACCTCAGAAATGAAGGATGAAGGCTATTGCACACCACATTGCAAGACCCTCTCTCTTATTGTCCAACCAAATATTTTGATTGTGACTTTGAAGCCTGTGGTTAAGAAAAACAGGTTTAAGAAGGAGAGGTGTACATGAAAGAAGAAAAAACACTGCACTCAAGTAAATCGTACCTTGAAAGGACGATATGAGTAGCTGAAATATGGTGAGCAGGGATTTGATGCCATGCATGGCATGGCCTGCAGATGGTGAGGTGGAGAGATGACTAACAATTAGGTGGGCTTTGGTAGGTGGATCCTACAGTAGCTGACATTAGAAATGAACAAGGAATTTAGTGGGAGACACTGAGAAGTAAGAGTGTATTTTAGAAGTCTACAGAGGAAGAAATAAAAATACTTTGGAAAGACATGTCTTAGAAAAAAATTATTATAGTAAAAGAAAATAAATCAGAAAAAAACCAAAAGCTAGTATTTCAGCTAACTTCAACAGACAAGAGGCTTACAGGATTAAATTAAATCAATGCCTTGTGTTGCAGGCAGGGCTAATTTAAACAGGTCAAGGTCTTAGCACAAGAAAAACACACCTTTCTTAAGGGAACAAGGTACCAGGATCACTTGTAACTCCTGAATTTCTACTTTTCAGGCCTCATTTGCACTCACACTTTGCTATCTGTAGGTAAATTATGGGGTCGAGCTGTGTGTCATGTCAGTCCTGACACTCCAGAGGGTCTTGGACATCTCAACCAGGCTGAAATTTGTTATTTCTTTTTACTCTTTTTCATGATCCATGCATGGTTGTTCTCTTTTCTGCTGTTTTCTACATATAACATGACCTCCTGTGTTCCTCAGTTATGGGTTAATATCAAATGAGGAAACAATTTGAATTGGGAAACTACACTTGCTGCTAGTAATTTTGATTTTCCTAAATTCATGGCTTTTGTATTACAGAGCATTCAAAGGGCAGACTATCTTGGTAAGGCTGTGGTGTGTTTAACTAATGCACACTGTAACACAGTGATTGGACCAAGCCCCATGGCAGAACAAACAACATCTAAACCACCCTTGACTAATATTCCTCCAGTTTGCCCATATGGGAGGCCATCCACTGAGTCAGGGCCCACCACTTCCTCATGACTTCTGTTTAATGACTGCCTCAATTATAGCATGTAATGATGGCAAAATTATGAAAAAGCCTTTAACACCTAAGCTATATTTCTGTCCCTTAAATTAAACAAACTACTATTTCTTCTGCTTCTCTCGGCCACAACATACAATTGATGATCATCCTCTTCAGTCTTTTCTATACATTTGAAGATTTACCAAGTCCTGTTTAGCCACTCCTTTTTCTAGATCAAACTCTAGTCTTTCTTCAGAACTCATTTTTTAAGCCTTTTAACATTTTCCTCTTGCCTCTCTCCAAGTTGTCTGTATCTTCTTAGAGCTGGCATACAACTTCAAGAGTTACTGTAATGCAGTAGATTGCATACATGTGCATTACCAACCTCAGGATAATCGTCTTTTCTGTCTCACAGACTATGCTATTAATAAATTCAAGGACAAAATCTGGCTTTTTCACAAAAATATATTCTAAAGAACCTAATTGAAGTCCATGACATCTCATCCTTTTCTTATTCTCTTTTTGTAGTTGAGCATTTGATTTCTTTTTCATTACTGAATTTCAGCTTTCTGATTCAGCCCACTTTTCCAGTTCATTAAGAACAACTTGATGCACATCAGAAAGAAACAAAAACATTAAGGTAACCGTGATTTGGTTTGGTTTGGTTTATTTTTTTTTTACCAAAATATGAATCTGTTCTTGAATGACAAATTCCTTACTTAAGTTAGAGAAGCAAGTAGGAGAAACAATGAGATAATTTAAGTATTTATTTTAAAGGTAAACATGTTTTCATCTTCCATACCTACCACATCTTATTTCAGAGAAAGTTTAAATGTTTTTTCTAAAACCAAACATTTCAAAACAGGCAGTTTGAGAAAGTAAAAAAAGATAGGTCCTCATTATTCTTCAAGCAGAAAAAATAAGTTGCAAACAAATTAAAACAGGTACTTATAGAAGAATATGTTGCCCAACCTTACCATTATGTAATAGGCTACTCTCATAGCAGTTTAAAACATCAAAACAAGACATGTTTCCAAAAGATCATTAATTCATTACATCATTTAACAATGGTTATTATTTTCTGCAGTACTGCACTGTTGTGAGATGGTTGCCTTAGCAACTGAAATCTCTCTTAACTCAAGCTCCCATTCCTTAATAGTAAAGTCATCTTTTGACCCCAAGCCTTATCAAATCAAAGTACAGTGATGTTATAAAATAGTGTGGGGAAATTTTCCTGCAAGCTTATTCCAAAATCTCTGAAGTTCAGAAATGGTGTTTCTTAACTATTCCAGCATGAAGTCCATTCTCTTTCATACTTGTTTTTTTAATCATTTGCAGCAGCCTGAAGGAACTTTTGCTGAATCAGCCAAAACTCACACAGCATAGTGTTTAATATCAAAACTCCATCTCCGTTTACCAGGACGCCAGAACTACCAATCCATAGAAAATAAATAACTACAGTGCATAATAATTTGCATCCTTGCTTCCCCTGCATATTCTAAACAAAAAAAAAAATTTGGCAGCAACATAAAAAGAGTCAGGCAGATATATGTGAAAATTGAAGAACATACACTGAGCCTTCAGTGTGAATGGCAAGTGTTTGTTCTACATTTCTAATCTAGAGAATAAAAAGGAAGAGGGACATGTGGTGCCCCACATGTGACCATTCCAAATTAACCAAATACATCAAATCTTATCTTTTATATCAAGAACTTGCAATGAGCAATTTATGACTTGAAAAGCATCTCAGGAGAGTGGCAAGTAACCACAAACAATGAAACCTAAATAAAAGAATGGCATCCTTTATAAAAAATCAAATAAAAAAAGAAGTTCCTAAAAACTGCTTGCCTAGTCTTCTTTCATCACCCTTTCCTCTCTGAGAAGGTCTGACTCATTTTCCTTAGCAATATGTTCCTTTCAGTAAATATCTCAAAATAGTGAAGATTACAAAAATCTCAAAAAAATATTTGGTTTATAAACTGGTTCACATCCCTCGACTTCAGAGACTAAATTTCTGCATAGAGGGAAGAAAAGTACATGCAGATACTGCCAGCAAATTATTGTAGTGCCTGCTTGGGGAATAAGAGATGAGTTATATCTTCATCAAGTTTTGCAGAAAGAGCTCGATTTGCAGCTTTTGTGCTGACTGGAAGCTTGAAACTGCTGGGGCTAAGTTAATGTCCTTTGCCTATGTGGTGACTCTTCCGTAAGTAATATCACAGTGATACAGCTTCTACACTGATTTTGGCTCAGGGCATGGAATGATTGACCCCTTATCTGCTTCCACAATACCATATAGACTTACCTGCAGAAATAAATCACTGACAATGTTTTTACATCTTATTTTGTATGCACTGTATTTTACAACAATTATGTTTCAGGTGCAGTTGGATCCCCAGTAAAAAATCATCAAGCCAACATCTGTCTGGAGACTGTCTCAAGAGTTAAATAACCTCCTAGGATTTGTTTTCCTTCATTTTCAAAGGATGACCTACAGATAGCATTTTCCTATCTGCAATCAATTATTGTCACTCTGCAAGGCTTCTGACACTGTCCAAATGCCTTCTCCAGCACCTTCTAATGTGCATAGCAAGACTGTCATCAGAGGGCACATATCAGTGAGGATAACCCCTAACTGTACCTCTGAGCACTCAGGGAAGCCATACACTCCCACTCTGCAATGACGCTACAAGCATGCCAGAAATTAAGAAACTCCACTTGTTGAATCCTTAGAGAATCATGGATCAATTTATGTTGAATGAGGCCTTTGGGGGTCTTCAGTGCAAGACCCTGATTTTGAAAATCTCCATGCTCCAGGAACTTATCAGTCTGGTTCCTGTCTAAGGGCAATCCTGATTTCAGGTGATTTTTTTGTTTGTTTGTTTGGATTTTTTGTTTTTTTACTGTTTAGTCAAAACTTGCCTTGCTGCAGCTTGCTTCCATTGTTCCCCATCCTTTCACTCTGCACCTTTGAGCAGAGTCTATCTCCCTCTTCTCTGTAACCTTCCAATGGGTAATTTAAGATGGGAATAAAAATCACAGAATCATAGGATCATTTAGGTTGAAAAATATTTTTAAAATCATCAAGTCTAGCTGTTCACCAAATACTGCCAAGACCACTATTAAACCATGTCCCTCAGTGCTACATCTTGACCTCTTTTAAAGACCTCTAGGGACAGTGGCTCAACAGCTTCCTAGTCAGCCTGTTCCAGTGATTGGCAACCCTTCTATGAAAATATATTTTTTCTAATATGCAACTTAAACCTCCATTGATACAACTGGAGGGTGTTTCCTCTCATACTGTCACTTGCTGCCTGGGAAGAAAGATCAACTCCCACCCCTCTGAAGTCTCTTTTGCAGTGGTTGTAGAGGACAATTAGGTCACATTTGAGCCTCCTTTTCTCCAGGCTAAACACCCCAAGTTCTCTCGGCCACTCCTCGGATTGTGCTCCAGATCTTTCAAGATCTTTCATCAGTTCCATTGCCCTCCTCTGGACGTGCTCCAGCTCTTGCAATGTCCTTCTTGTAATGACAGGGCCAAAACTGAACTCAAGGGGTGACCTCACCAGAGCTGAGTACAGTGCCCTGGTCTTGCAGGCCACACTGTTGCTGGACTGTTGGGTCATGTTCAGATGGCTGTCAAATAAAACCCCAAAAATTAAAATTCCTCTTAGTATTTCACTTCTGGGCTAAATAAATCCATCTTCTACCAATAGACACCTTGGATTATCGCCAAACTCTTCAACCTAATCCCTGTCTTCTGTTGGAGTCACTCCAGTTTCTCAGTATTTCACTTGCACTGAGGAGCCCAAAATTTTACATAATATTCTAGATGAGGCCTCAAATCTGCTGAACAGAGGAAATAAATATTTTCCTCTATATGCCGACTACAATTTTCATAATGTAACAAAATACATGGTTATCTGTAAATGCTTCAAGGGATCATTTCTGGTTCTTGTTCATCTTGCTGTCCATCATCAGGTTCCTTTTTAGCAAAGGTCTTCCCTATTCCGTTAGAACCCAGCCAAAGTTGTTGCTTGTGGTTATTCTGTCACAGACAGGAATTCACACTCCACTCTGCTGAAATTCTTGAGGACCTATCTGTTAATTTCTCCAGATTATGACATTCTTGTAATGGGAACTGGTACCTCCAGCGTATCAACAATGTGCTTTCATCCCAAATTTGCCATCAAAAAATGACATAAAATGCATTTTGTCCATCATCCACATCATTGATGAAAGTATTGGCTCTGACATTGACTCCAAAGGAACATCACTCTCTCACAGCCTTAACCTATGAGCTCTCATAGAGTGCATCTGCAAATGCACCCACAGAATCATTTCCTTTCATGTCCAACAGGACAGGCAGAAAGACATAAAGACACTGAAGATGTTGTCAGCTCTTTTCAGGTCAGTGAAGGCAACCTGCATATTTCAGTTATATGGGATATGACAGAGGCTGTTTGTGTGAGAACAAAAGCTTTTAGTGGCAGAATCTGGCTTTGGCATTGTATTTTTTCATAGGGTTTGCCTCAAATGACACATTTATCCTATGCTGATTCACACCGTTCTACATGACTGTTTAAGAACAGATTGTGGTCTCACATGAACCTTGTGTATTTATCCAGTCATCATCTTTAACGTGGGTCTCTCCTGGTGCAGGTGTCCTCCTCATGAGCAAATCCAGCCTGAGCTCACTAGCAGATTGCTTGTGCTCACAGCAATGCAGCACACAAACACACACAGACACCTAAAATCCTCTAGGAAAAATTGCACACCTCTCATTCTTTCCCAGCTAATGACACTTCAAACATGGGGCCCCTATTGCTGGTTTGAAAGTAAACCAGTGGGAGAAATGAACCCCACACAAATATCTTGAGAGATATTTCAGGTTGGAGTTATAATTTAATATAAAAATTACAAAAATGTAATGATACAGGAAAAGTAGCTTAGACCCACAAAGTCAAAGTAAAACCTTCACCTGTTGGTCAGGGTGGTGGTTGCACTGTTGAAATTATGGTTGCAGTCTTGTCAAAAGTGATGGTCCTGTGGAAAGTCTGGTCCTCCTGTGGAAGTCCGGGTCCTCCTCTGCATCTCTCCAGTGGTGGTGGCGTCCCAAGTCCCCAGAGTGCCCAGATTGTATGGGCAGATTTAGGCAAGAAGGTTCAGCACAGTGGGCAACTATTGCAAGAGACCTACCATTCACAGTTCACCAGAAAAATGTAGATGGGAGAAGAATGCATAGCTTGGTTACATCCCACATTGTAACCCAGGAGAGACCTTCAGTCTGTGTTCTGGCACTCAGACCCACACAAATGCACCTTGAAGGGAGGGTGAGATGGTAAAAACAAATAGGAAGAGGCTGTTACGTACACAGCAGGACAGGTTGTGGTCCAGGTGCAGGATTCAGCCACACATCTGTGGTCAGCAACCTGTTTGGCACTCTGTGTTACCCTCCCCACACCATCCATTCACCAGACCTGTTGCTCCAGGATCCACCATAATGGATCCACACTTCCTGCTTTGGCCCTTCTCTTGAATATCTTGTAAGTAACACACATCCCCACTGTCATCTTGAAAAAATCTCTTACACAATCCTACAAGACTCAAAAATATCCTGTACAAAGTTTTCTCTCCCCCTTGAGACACATGGTAACCTTATTTGTTCCCTTCCTATCTCTCCTTTCTAATTTTCTCCAAGGAGTGGTTCCTGCCCAGCAACTAGTGATATCTGAAATTTGGTACTGTCTGTTACCTCCTGCTTGTTGGGGTTTGTGTATCTAAGTGTGGGCAATCAGATTTCCCATCACTTGCCCTCGATTTTATGCTGAATACCAGCTAACAGGATATGCATATATATATCCTTCCACATATCCTTCCACAGGCATTTTTTTGAATGACACTACATTAGGTCAGGTTACATAAAGGAAGAGGAAAATGAAGAAAACAGGGATGAAACAGTTCACAGGTGTCAAATGTCTACACACAGCAATGTACAATACCTTACACATCCATACACATCTTTCCAAGGCTGCAAGATTTCTTTGGAGCATGCAGGCAACATTTAAGGAAAGCAATACAGAAAATGTTTTCAAGCATTTACAACAGGGTCTTACTAGAGTTTTACACACCCTTTCTCTAACCCAAGACATCACAGAGCTGTAACCTAAAACCATCAACAGTCTCAGAGGCATGCTACTGAGTCAGCCCTTTTGTTAAACTCCAGCTTGGATGGTCACATGAAGGAGGACTCAGTGTTGAGCGAGGTTCAGGGTCATGCAAAGAGAGGGATGGGCACATGTCTGGATGCAGGAACAGCATGTCCCTGTCTCAGCAAGCATATCCATTAGCCTAAAGCAGATAGTCTTCTCAGCTCTTACACAATCCTTAGGGTGGGTGCGGTGATGGGTGCTATGATGGAGCAGGTACTTGGTGTTCATGCTTTGAGGCCCCTTCACACAGCACAAATGTGCTGCTAGAGTCAGAGAAGAGCAAGGACCCAGATAGCCCAAGTATATTTCAGAAAACATATATTTGAGGCACATGTTGACCAGAAACCCCACTGCTTTGAAGAGATACTGACAGAAGGAGACTGGCAAAAGAAAACTGACTTGTTAAAGGGAAAGTTGAGAAAACTCTTGGTGCAGGAAAAGAAAATGAAGAGCTAGAAACAAGTCTTTCTGCTTTGTGAAACAATTTTTTTCCAAACAACTTTTTACCCAAAGTGCCCTATTTATCAGAATGAAGATTATGACAAAGTGAAAAGTTGTTGACACCAATTTAATGCAGACCAAATTGGAAAAAAGAATAAAGAAACATGAGAGAACTTTCACAGATTCCTTTTACAGTATAGACATTTGTTTCAAACTATAACTTTCATGGAAGCATCATTAAATATTCTTCCTGGCAACGGCTATTCCAAGATAGTCTGCTGACAAACTCCAGCATCCTTCCAAAAGAAACACAGCTCAAACACTGAACTTAATTAATGTCTGCATTATTTCTTCAGTCCTCTTCAGAGGTATTGACTACATCTGCCTTAAGATAGAGGAAAGGTACCAATGCTTTTCTCACAAAAAGAATTAAAAAGGCAGATATTTCTTTCACCTCTAACAGCATTTTAGCCATTCTGAAAAAGTAGCATCATAATACACCATCACATCAAGATGGACAAGATAGAATTTTTTCAAAGGGAGCACAAACTCCTCAAAGGAGGTATTGAAGCAGTTTTGCTGGTTAGTTATGACATGACTTTTATTCTAGAGTAAAAGTGCAGACACTTCACAATAAAGCTGGAAGCACAAAACATCTGTAAGACCATCTAAAGACAAATCTCCTTGAAAAATCACACAGCAGAGATTTAAACTCCCATCACAAGTGCAACTCTATATTTATCTTGTCAGAATAAGCTGGAATGCTACTGAGTCTTATGAAGCACGATGCAGACAGAAGCCACTTAACCCTCACAGATTCCTCCTGCAAGGCACATCCACATTTGTCCTGCTCATAGAAGAGGAAACAAAGTACAAAAGTGTTGACTAAAGACCTCATAGAGAAAGAATGATGATGCTTTTCTCAAGTTATCTCTGCACTGTGGTAGCTAACATCAACAGGCTTGTACTGTCTACTGCTAAACATGGAACTCTGTGAAGCTTTGCAGTGCTTTAGAGAGGTGTGATGACTGTGATGTGAAAATGGTTTAAAAGGAATGCTGTTTTTTTTACCCATGAGCAGTTTCAGGCAACAGAATCCACAGAGAAAATTATCGTCAGCACTGCAACAGCTCAAGTTTCCCACTTAGGATGAAGGTGAGAAGCATTCAATGGCTATTTTTCTCTTAAACTAATTTTGTGCTAAACTGAAGACTTTTAGAAGAGCTCAGGAGAAATGAGAAAGAAGGGAGCAGAAAACAGTGAAAGAGCCTTAGAGAAGGCTGTGAGTCTGCTGTCTGAGCACCTCTGGTAATAAATACATATATTTAGGGATTGTACAAGCATTTGCTTCAGCAGGGAAGTGGTACAGTATTTCCAATGTGGAAAGCCTAATCATCAAGGCATGGAGAGGTCATTATTTGCTAGGATGAGATAGGCACCCACTACAATTTCTCATAGCCCCAGAGGAAATCACCAGCCTAAGATGTGGACCAGTTTTAAAGCCAGACAACAGAATTATGGAACAGCTATGGTAGGGATATTTGATCAAAAGCAAGTCATAATTTGACCATAGTTGGTGGGGATTTTTCAGAAAACAACTGGATTTATGCTACCCTTTTATGACCAAGAACTGTAGACCAGGCAGTGGTAAAACAGCTAAGACAGCAAGGCTGGCAGAAGACATGTACATGGGGACTTGGCATTAATAGTCCAACCTTTTTGGAAACTAAAGATTTTTGTAACACAGTGTGTTGGATATACCAAGCACCATGATCAGCATCCAGGAAAGTATGTCTCAGATTCTTCTGGCATTGTCCTGAGCTTTTGCATCTGCTGCTGCATCATTAATGCTCATACGACTATTGTTTTTCCTGTCAGTCTAAAACAATACCTGGCAGTAGGATAAGAACAGAACAAGATGGGAAGAAACTTTCCTTTTCATCTTTCATAACAAAACTGGATGCTCTCCATATCATCCAGCTATTCTATAATCTACCAAATAGATGAAATTTCCATCCTTGATCTCCACCTATGGAATCAGTCCCCAGAGGTTACTGCTGCCCAGAAAGCACACTCTCCTCAGGTGGCAGGGATCCCTTCTGTCCCACTGCACTGTCTTACATAGCTTTGTATGCAGCCTAAGAGATCAGCCCAGTGCCACAGCAGGAAACAAATTTTATCTTGACACACAGAGACAGATAAAATGTTTGCACCTCAGTCCTCATAGCATTTGAGTAGTGCAGACAGTTGTGTGACAAAGAGCTGGTCTCATGTTTAGATCATCTGCTGGGATTGGCAGCCTGTGCCATGGCCACTCCAGTGCCATAGCCAAGCAGAGCCACTGCTCTTACTGCAACATGACGAGCTAGGCTTCCAGCAGAGCATCCAGCCTGGACAGAAAAGACAACCCCCAAATATAGACAAGCTAGCTGGCTCCACCAGGAACTCCTGCACACATTGTTCATCAGAACAAGATGCACAAATTAAGGGCTGCTTGTTCATAGCTACTTCTTTCTCAATTTTCTTAATTTAACCTCACGCAACTGTCCTTGACCTGTGAAAGGTAGGTGGTGAACACAATGGCAATGGTTGCTTTTACCACCCAGGTTTGTAAGAGTTAAGCTTCCTTCCACCAAAGTGGAGGGAAGGCAAAGAGAGGAAGGGTACTGTGGTGAGGAAGATGGGGCTGGGGACAGGAGAAGAAGGGGAGGGGAGGATTCTAGTGGGGGAGTTTATTTAGAACTTGAAAGCTATGTGGAGTTCTTCCAGAAGTATGATTTAAAGTGTCATTCATTAGAAAGCATCATATCTGAGCACCTACTACATAATTTGTCCCTCTGGCGCAACAATTCACTAACAGCACTCAGATAAAGGAGAAATGTTTCTAAACTTGAAATTAGTACCAACAATGAACAATCCCAACCCTGCTGCTGAAATTGTACACTGAAAAAAGGTAAGTTGTGTTAGATCCCATCCTGAGTGCCTGAAATCCCCCCTGCTTTGTGCCTTGCATCTGGCAATTAATTTTCTGGGGACAGAGCGTTGCATCGGCACATCAATGTATGATCATATTGCCAGGTCAGCAGACTTGGCTTTGTCCTTCAGAAAACTGTATCACCATGCCAGACCCTTCCAGGAGGCAATGGCACACATTCTCCTGGCATTCTGCCCGACCTGCCTTCAGTCTCCAGGGCTCACTGAACTTCCTGTTGGTTGTTCATGGCCTGTGTAGCATTCACTATTGGGATGAGCAGTGTCAGGCATGTCAGTCGCCACCCTGGGCCCTTCAGAGTGACTGGCTGACATCTCATTGAGAGAAGTATTCCAGAGAGGGCCAGCTGCTTTTCATGCCTTTCAGGACTTGCTAAATGTTGCTATGCAGTTGTTCAGCAGGAGGAGAGACTGTAACTATTCAGTTTGAATTATGACAGCCTCCTTAAAAACCTTTGCTCTCAAAGCCCACTTTCACCCCTCAAATGTTAATTATACATTAAATATGGTGACTGTTTATGTCCTGTACATGTAGTTGGTGGTATTTCTTTCCTGTCTTGTCTCCTTAGCAGACAAAAACAGAGAGGAGGAGAAAACACAAGAAAATTCTCCTAAGGTACCTGATGGTCCCAGCACCTGGAAGACAGTAAAGGACATGTTTCAGCAGAATAACACCAGTTCAGAATAACACCAGTTCCTGCAGCACAGACTGGAAAAGCGGGAGGAGGGAAGTATCACTTTTATGTCTCCAAATGCAGTGATTTTCCTTGGCAGAAAGCTTTGCTGTTGGGTGTGTTTGACCTATGCAACACACTCTCACCAAATTTTACTATGCATTGCTGAAGCATATATAAGATGGTTGTTAATGGTGAGAAATGTCTTCTGAGCTGCAGGAACACATATGCAAACATGGTGATTTCTGAGTAATCTTTTGCCAGGTGTTCCTGCAAGGAACTCAAAGCGCAGCTGAGAATCCAAAAACTTCTTCTCTGGGGCAAAGGCATGTGGTCCCTTCCCTCACTCTCAGCAACACACACGCAAAGACATCATATTACCACTGCTTCTTCGCATGAAAGGAGAGCTGAGACTGTTTACTGTTGTGAATCACTCAACATCTTACTCATTAGCAAACATATTCTCTCCAACTGTCTTTTTGTTTTGCAATATTGCACACATCTCCAGCCACTCCTTATTTTCTTCACTTCTAAATAAACAATAGCTTTTGTACACGGGAAGAGAACAGCAGTAGTTAAGCAATTACCTTTACTTATACTGAACCTATATTCTTACTCAATGTAAAAGCACAAGCCATTGCTCTCAAAATCTATTTCAAATCCATTTCAAATCCCCAAATACTTTATAGTTTACCACATTCATACAGTCATTACTTCTCAGAAGCATTTTTGAAAGCTAATCCTTTAACATATATCTCTTCTGAACAAAAGCAAATGCCTATTGTTTTCTTGTACTTGCCTTTAAGTATGTGTGAAGAGAACATATGAAATCACATGGAAATATTTACCAGCCTGTATCCACAGAAGTTGCTCGGATTCTAGCAGCAACATGCTGTGTACCATCAGGAAAGGAGGATTTTATCAAACAAACCCTGCATCCTCCACCTGCCAACCCTGCTCCCCACAAAAGATGCAGCTGGATCAATAAGGAGAGAAAAGAGTTCACAAGTCCCTCCATAGTATATCCATACTATCTGGGAGAAGAGAGAGCATAAAACATTAGATCTTTTGCTAGAGAAAACCTGGACAACTTGACCCTGGGTGCAGCAAATCCTCATTTTATGTTTCATCATCCCTCCTGCTGAAATCTAAAAATGGAACTCATTTTGCCAGAAATGCCACTGGCCTAGAAAAGCCATTGTGCTTTCTCAGTTACTTTTAATTAACTGAGTGATCTGAATTTGGCAGGGTGCAATTAAACAACCTATATGGCTAGTGTGGGACTCTCCAGCTGCCGCACTGTGACCATCAACACCTCTTCCAACCTTGCTGGCAATGAACATGGCAGAAGGTCAGCGTGATCTCTCCTTCTCTTTCAGTGTCAGGTTTTACTGCTCGAGTTAATCACCAGGGCTTTGGATCAAAAAAGTAATGTAAAGTGTCACATGTGACAGCAACATTTGGTCTGCAAGGGGCAGAAAGTGCTCAGGGCTCTGGAGCTGCAGAAATAGGCAACAGAGCTGAGCAGGATTCTTTCTTACTGACGTTATAGGAGGCTGGAAGCAGTCCCAGCATTCTCTACAGCTGTGGAGGAATTGATGATGAAGCAAATTACATCCCAGAGCATTGTCAAGAGCTGTGCATACTCCTGCTCAAATGATTCTTAACAATCTCACCAGAAAAACTGTGACAGATTAACCAGCTGTGGGCAGCATGTGATGTCTGCAAGTTCATAACCCCACCCAACTAAAAACAGCACTTTTGCAGAAAGTTTCCAAAGGCAGGCCTCCCCAGTGAAGTTGATTTCTAGCCTCCTACCCTGGCCGTTTATTTCAGGGACCTTCTAACAAGCATAGGAGGATTATTTCTGCAGTTCCGGAAAGCAGATTTCACCATTCTCATTGGAGTTGCAGAAGGGCAATCTGTGCTGAGTCTTCAAAAGGAGTCACACAGACAAAGCACAAAAGTTTGCTTGGGGAGGTGGTGGAGGAGCAGGCTAACAGCAGAAAGTAACTGTGAGGTCAGGGCACCTTTTTTAGACCAGATTGCTGTCAACCCTATCAAAATACTGCTTATGGTTTTGTGCTACAAAACACTGGAGCTATGCCTTAATTGCAATATGAGCACTCTTCCAAATTGGATTTTTTGTCCAATTAAACTGAAGAGTAAAGAGAATGCACTAAACTTGCATGCAGGTGAAAATTCAACTGTTCTGACACTTTGTATGATGGGATCCAGCCCACAACACGCAGACAGGATCAGAAAACTACCCTACCTTGCCCCTGCCTTCTTGGCTTGTCAGGCTTGGTTACAGCTGGCCAAGGATGGATATTACTGGGCTGCACCTATTATTTTGGTGGTTACCCATTTTTGGCAGGACTGCACCTCTGCACATTGGTTAGAGGAAAGTGAGGTCAGCTCTCCTTCACTGCAGGTTACCTGCCTCACCCTCCCAGGGACGCTGCTAACAATTATTCACTGATCTCTTTAAAAATGTGCAGTGGAAGGATATCTTATTTCTTTCCTTTTCTCTCTCTCAGAAAAGTGTGTTCTTTCAAGATTTTCTGATTACAGACTTTCTCACCTTTAATTGCTCTTTCTTCCTCCTGTGGACTCTCCAGTTTGTTTCTAATTTCCTAAAGAAGACCTCATCAGTGCTGAGTACGGGACAATAATTGCCTTCTCTGCTGCAGAGAACTGATCTGCTGTTAACTGCTCTAAGTACTGCTGGCATAATAGGAGGAGGAATGCTGTGCTTTGCCACCAGCTTTATTCTCATCAATTGTGAGCCCACAGAGATGGAGTCAGAGGAGAAACATGACAGACAATAAAAAGGGTAGCTATAGAGAATGGGCGAAGAGCACTGGGAGATGTTTAAAAGGGACTGACGGTGTAAAAATGGGAGACAGACAAGTCCAGCTCCGGAAAAGGTGGTCCTGCCAGAATAGAGGGCAGTGGGAAGCTGTCATGCTTCGTGTACCAGAGTGCCAGAAAGGAAAAGACAGAGAAAACCACACTCCCCTATCTTAAGTAGTTCTCCATTTATCAGGATGTCACACCTGCCTACTTTGGTGCTTGTGGCTGGAAGTTCGGGAGCTTTTGTTTAACATTCTTCTAACCACTTACTTGGGCATCATACTGCTGCTACCCATAATATCCATTTAGAATAGGATGAATTCCTAGGAGATCTTTGGAATTCCATTTTGTTCATGTTGCATTTGACCATACAAGAATATATCATAAAGCAAAACCAAAATACCTTCCTGAATGAAGTGATACTTGCAGAGAAACCGAATATAAAGCAGCTGATTCAAATTAGATAGGCAGGAGACAGAGTTATCTGCAAAAAAAAGTTAAAGTTAAATCTGTGTTAAAGATTGTTTAAAGTTAAATCTATGCCAAAAGAGGATGGAGAGAGGGGTGAAAGTCCCATGAATATTCAGAAAAAGAAAGGAAGAGTCCAAGAAGACAAAGAAAGAATCAGTTTGAGACACAGGCATTCATGAGAGAAAAGAGTCCCAAGCACTACCAGACAACAGAAACCTTAGCAAAGATGGGAAGTTACAGGCACTGAGCACATGTGGGTACTTGGGCAATTCTGCTGTGTATCTGCTTGGAAGATTAATTTCTCTGATTCTCTGGACATTTAAAACATTTAAATGTCGAACTATAAATTCTTCATTCCCAAAAGCAAAGGACTGCTAGTAAGGAGAAGCTGTTGCTCATGTCATTAGGCTATGTCAAGAAACCCCAAAACATTTCTTTTCCTTAGGGATGTAATCTGTGAGTGGCAAGGTTGAGGAGAGTTTAACTGAGTCCTACCTGTGAATTTCTTATACCCTTGGATTGTGTGGGAGTCTCACAATCACGTCAGCTCCATTTTTAGGGTTTCTATATCTTGTGCATGTCATGCTGTTGCTCAATAATTGTCAGTGTGCAGTTTTGTCAGGAAATAATACTGTTTATTCTCTGAGAGACTTTGAATGTTGTTCTTCATATTTTATAAGCCACTCTGAGTCACTAGCACCTAAGGGACAAAGGCAAAAGGAATAACATAAGGAAAAAGAAAGGCAGTTGCTTGACATTACATTTACTTAGCAAAAGGAATTATTCTTGGAAATTTAAAGCTACATTCTTTATTTTGTGAACCCGGTAAAAGCTTTTCTTCAGGGCTGTTGAGAAAAACAGAAAAGATTTTCAAATGTGTAACTAAATTCCCTTCTGTAACAGGGTATGGTTCAATGCTGAATAGAAACAGAGGAGGTGCTGGAGAAGCCTTGTGAAGTCTTGAAAATATTTATGCACACTTAACGATACTAGGCCATAAACTATCAGCTATAAAGACTTGTGCAGCATGACAGGTGTAATGCAAGGACAAGGACTGAACAGAGTCTGTGGTATTTCAGATAAGGCTTCCCACAGTCCTGCTTTTCATAACGTTCAGGCATGGGCAAGTAGGTAAAAATCTTTCTTTGCACACCAGGTGGGAGTGAAGCCCTCCCAGGAGGCTGATATACCCAAACCTTGAGGTGCATTTTTGAGCCTTGGTGAATGTCACATGCCAAACCTGTGACTGAGCAGAGGTAGCACAGCCAAATATCCCTGCTCAACTCCAGTCTCCCTGACATATGCAGACTGTGGTTTCACCTCATATGGCATCTCTTTCAGATCTACTTTTGACTGGGACTTCTTAATAATACCATTTCCTACATGCTTCACTGGACAATAAGCCTCTCCTTAGTTACCACACTTAAAATTAAACATGGTCAGATGTTGTGTCAAGATCTCCTGTGGAACTCAAGTTGTTTATTATTTCATGTTAACTTCCTGCTGAGTCCCCAAACTCTTTGACTCAGCATTTTTCCAGAGAGGTCTCCCACCTTTGCTCAGAGACAGCTCAAGAGAGACACCAGTTCTTACATGGCTTTGTTATAACATGGTTAAAAATACACATTCCTCTCCTTTAGCCTGAAATTCTGATCTGGCATTTAACTATTAGTTCCTTGTTTCCTTTGCTTTCTACAATTAGAGCTCCCCTCTGGTACTCGTGCTCTAATGACACTTTAGACATTAGAGGAAGGGACCGCGCGGAGATGGGGAAAAAATGAAATTCTTTGAATGCTTTCCAAGTTTATATCTACAGGGGATATTGGGCAAGATTACCTGAATTAATTCTTAAATTTATGTTCCTTCTAGAAATAAGCAGACAGAAAGAAAGACATTTCAGTTAAGTTATGCTTCCTTTTCTAGGGGAATAAACTATTTTGTAATGAAGTACAGTCATATTTTCTGAATGAGGACAGGTAAAAATCAAGCCACCCGAGTTTAGTCTTTCAGAAATTTGTATTTGCAGCTAATCCAAAAACATTTCCATATCACCACAAAGTAAAGGTCCAATTTCCACATTTCAAGATAGTTTTTGCCTCTCTCTCCCCGAACCCCAGTTCCCACACCATTTTCTCTTTTCTGAAATATTTTCTGTGGTCATGGACAAACACTGTATTCCTATATTGAATTTTCCGCATAGCTTTTCTAGACTTCATTTCTCAATTGCATATATATCCAAAGGCAACATTACATCCACTTGCTGTGGCAACAACTGTGTTTAAATATTTCAGTGGTTTTATCCATTTTGATCCCCAAGCTATTTCCCAGGCTGTAGTCCCACCCCCTGCAGGTAAGGCCACCATTCCCTATCCAAACTTGCACAGCCTTACCCCGAACAGTAACATTTTTCTTCAAATGGCCTGCTGAATAATCCTCATTGGTCCTTTGGTACAGCAGTTTTTTGCACATGGTTTTGCAGACATTTTGTCTGACATAGTGTCAGCTGTACTTTTCAGGGAGTTTGTATTCTCCTTCAGGTATTAGGAAAGACATCAAATAGGCTCAATAGACAATTTTTTAGAACATGCTGTAAGAACCCATATTTATCATGACTTCCCTTAAAACTACTTGTGTCAGCTAGCCAATTCTTAGTGCCTGCACATGTCAGTGTCAAATAGCATGTGTTTCTATCTCAAAAAGGCAGTGGTATGAGATTAATATCATTACAGAGAACCATATACCTCCACAGCTGCCTTCATCAATGAGATTTATTATCTGAAGGAATAAAATAAATTCTATTTGACAAGGTATATTTGGTATAAATATATGTTGACTGGCATTAATTATATTCCTACGCTTTATTTCTCTACAAATTGTATCCTATACCAATTTTTCCATTATTTTCATCAGGAGTCATGTTAGCTCAACTGGTCTACACCTTCCTGTGTCATCTTGTTCACCTCCTAATAGTCAAGTTCTAGTCTTCAGATATTTAATCAGCTTTCCAATTATTTTAATAATTTTTTATAAATTACTATTTAATCAATTTTCCTATTATTTTATTAATTTTTTATAAATTACCAATAAAATATTTGCTTTTTCAGTGGCAGAGGGAAAGTTGTATCTTTCTTTTTCTTTTGAGATCATGAAAGCAAATTGCTTAGACTACTGATTGAAAGTCTCTGGTGATTTACCTTCAGTTTTTATCAGTTAGGCAGCATTCCATGTTTCTTCTTCCAAGCGCAGGAGACAGGAAAAACTGGAATACTTCTACTACTCCTGCTCATTAACATCTTCACTGCCCTTATGTCAGATCTTGTTTGCCTTACATGCTCCAAACTGTCTTGGTCCACGTGTGAATGGAATTTCTTTTGTTGACCCTGCCCTTCCTTACAAACTCTTTCCTCACTTAAAACAACCCGTAACACAGTTTTGCACATCTTCCTCCCTCTCCCATCCATTTTATATTTTCTACTTTGCCTTTATCTGCAGCCCCACTCACTGCCATTAGGAAAGACACACAATGCATTCTGGATTCACAGCTTTGGGGTCAGCAAATACCTTCTTCTGAGATCATAACACACACTGAGAGCCTTGTCACCAGTCTTGTGTGAACTCCTGTTCTGGATGTTTAAGTTTGCTTTGCTCTTTCCTGTCTCATTCATTAGCAGGACTATACCTTCTATGCAGAATGATTGCATGTGCTTTTCTCTCTTTCTCTCCCCTCACTCCGCAAAAATCTGCACTCTCCCCTGACACATGCACAGCTGCGGCACCCTCTGCTTTACATGTGCTTTGACAGTGCCCTGCTGTGTCTCCCTTTCCATTCCCAGAATTCGTGTCAGCCCTACATACAATTCCAGTCTCTTGCTCACGCTCTTGTTTCATTCACACTCTCTGCCGCCCCACAGAGATGCTGTGGTGCAGGGAAACATTATTTCTACATGCAGCACACCCCAAGTGTGGTGTGCTGCCCTTCTCACAGCAAACGATAAGGCTGGGAACCTACAGTCCTTGCAAGTGCTTCACAGCTGATGTGAAAAAGCTATTCCAAAATTGCCTTTGAGGAGGCTCAGTTTCAGGATGGCTCAATTTCATTTTACTGGCATTGATGCTATTGCTCTGAGAAATGAATGAAAATTATTTTAGGAGCTTTCCATGTTTTCCCAAAGTTTAAAAATGAGGTGTGGAATATTGCTGTTTCAGTAAGAGGAGGTTTGGGAGACACTGTGCAAGAACTTGACAAATGGCACCTAAAGATAGCCTGTGAAGATATAAATATCCCATTTGGAGGTTTTCTCTTTAAAAAATTCCCTACATTGACTTAAAGACATATCTCCCAAGGCTATGATTGCTGCTGTGGAGACACATTTTGGTGATGATACTAATAAAACATGTATGTATAATTTCAAAATCTAGATTTTAAACTCCCTAGGATAGAAAATCCATGTTCTCAGAGGATTCTGCATTGAGCCCTATGATACATCTGAGCTCTTGGATGGCTTTGAGTTTGGCTCTCAGTTTTGCAAGGTCTGTGGACACCTTTCAGGAAAGTTCATGGCCAACTACATAATGAAAGGGCAGGATACTGTCATGTAAGGTTATTTGAGAAATCATGTAAATAATTAAAAATCAAAAATATTTATTTCTTTTTTTTTTGGAAATTACACACTTTCCAAAAGCCTTTGTTCACCTCTAAAATTCACACTTCCAAGATCCAGTTTCTAGCAAGTGATTTTTACTAATTTTTTATTCCTAGACCTTGTAATCTTTGCATACACAAGCCTGCCTAGTTCTGGTAATAGCTAACAGTGATTTATCCCAGTGCAGCTCTTAAAGATTCTGCATGGTGAAGGGGTCTTCCTGGTAAGAAAAAGCAATACTTCTACTTCCAATGGGAAAGCATAAGCACCAGAGGCATTCAGGGTAGTCACTAAAGAGCAATACCACATCTGTCTTACAGGCCTGTATCAGAAAACAGCAGAGACCATAACTTGTAGCAAGACCCCAGAAACGTTCACCTGAGACCACCAGAGCACGTAGAGCTGGAACATGGATGAGTGTAAAATGGTAACCCTGGCAGAGATTTGCAAATGCACACTGTATTTAATCCTGTGATGTTAGAGGTGGAGTTTGTGGTAAAAGGTGACATTCATCTCCATAGAAACCACCTTCCCAGAGGCTGTGGGGAACTTGCAGGGCATCTTGCTCACCTGGTGGTGATGCCTTGAGATGGAGCACCACACAGCAACAACTGACCTGCTTGGGCTGAGCTAGCTGCAGAAACAGGCACAGATGTGGCTGTGCCTGTGACCCCCTTGCCCTAAGGAGACTTCAGCAAATCCTAGTTTTCCTGTGTGTCTGATGTGCCAGTGCGAGCACTTTTCTTCCAGAGGCCAAGGGATCTCCCACTCCACACAGGGACAAGGAGCATGTTTGCTTCAAAGCATGTCTCACTTTGAATATCTCTGTGCAAGGTGGCACTGCATAGCCTGTGCTTCACCTGGAGGGTTCCAGAAGAGAGCAAGGAATGTGGAGGGCCAGAGTAGCAGGTGTTGCTCAGCAAAGGCCCCTGGCTGATGGTACTCTGGACTGCCTTGCAGCAGCTCAGGGAAGCACGTCCTCATCTGGAATGTACAAAAGAAATTCCAAAGACCCTGGTTAAGTGTTTGTAAAAGGAAATATCAGTACCAAAAGGCTCTGGGTCTGCTGCAGGACAAACAATTAAATCCACTACTGACACAGGAGTCTTGTTATGGTGAAACCACACCCAGCACCTCAGGCATATCTGCAGAGTTCAGCCTGTTTGGGGACTTCTACAGAATCTCAGACCTCTTTGTCTCTGATTAGAACAACCTCTTCAGCAAGATTCTCTCAGGTCATTTGTCAAATATATTTAATTTTAGTTAGATCCTGTGGCAGAACTGAATGAAAAGGCAACCCCATCCGTAGCAGAGCTCAGCTTCATTTTAGCTGAGAAACTGTTACATCTCAGCCTCTCTCACAGGCTAGCTGCTATTTCTAACCTGTCCAGTGCTGCATTATGTCAAAGGTCATTATTTATTCAGAAGAACTAGAGGGTGAGATAGCATCCCCATTCTGTAACAGGGATCAATAGGTGCCTTTTCTATAATGAGAGCAATTTTTTTTCTTTATAAAGCCCAATTTCCGAGCACTTAGAGAGTAATTCCTAATGTTGAACCATTAGGGATTGTTAAAAACATCAAAGCACTACTAAATGATCTATTAAAAAAATACTATTGTTGCAACTGCTATTATGCTAATCTACATATGATCTTGTTATTCTACATAGTAACAAATTCTCAAAGCTAAAGAAAGATAGCAGCATTAAGATTAGGAAAACAGATTTTCATGGAAAATTAGTTACCTGTTACTATAGACAATTTTAATTTCTTTATCTTAACTTTGCAAGCCAAAGGCTTCTTTCTCTTAAATGTCTGGAAAACAAGAAAATTAGATGTGACATAATCACTTACACAGTGCTGAAGATCTCACTTTCCTCTCGAAAAGAGCATCATGAAAATCTGTCTTCTTGATTGACAAGTGAGGCAATAAATCTACTACTATTACGAGTAGAAGTAGTATTACTCTGCAGCAGCAGCAGCTAATAAAAATTACCTTGTATTAGTGGAAAGAGGCAAGAGAGGGAAAAGTAGAGTTTATTCTGGAAAGAGAAAATAAACCAAACCCCAGAAAAAAGTGCAAAGGGAGAGGGACAAATCTTGCTTTTGGAACTGGCTGCAAAACTCTTTGACAACCCTGGGGAAACTGAACCATCCTTGGATCTCCCTGAATATCATAAGGTTTCTTAAAAACAAGTGAACAAAATCAGAGGTCAGACCAGCATCCGAAACAAAAAAGTGTCCATATACTTTTGCTATCCTTTCTTTATAGAGAATATCAAAGAGAGCAATTAAAGCAAAAATTGCATCAGATTAGGTTCTGTATCTAATAGAGAGAAGAGATGGCCACTACAAAGGCAAGGGAGCGTTTACCCTGTTAATTCAATCTTTTCTATTTCTTAGGTAGTTTCCAGTAGAATATATATTAAAAAGCCCTAAAACTGCACAAGGATAATGGTGGTTTTCTTAGTGCCATGGGTTTTTCTTAGTGCCCAGAGGAAGCTCAGATGTCCCTTAGACAGACTGCTATCTATACTCACAAGAGAGAGAGAGACTGCCAATAAATAATGCGAAGGCGGAAAATACAGAGAACAAAATTTCTCTTTTACCAGGCAGAGCTGGCAGCAGAACCCAGAAATAAGGCAGCAAATAGGAGAAGCTGAGGCTGTTGTGTGCTTTTTTGGGTCTGTGAAAGGATTCTGCATATAACTGAGAGTGAATCAAAGCTGTCCAGTCATTATTGCTCCCTTCAGCATACAAACTTGCAAGCCGAAGAGGGTAAGGCTGGTTTTGTCTCCAATAGGTTACAAAAACAAGAAGAGACTCGAACGTGAACATGCATGAAATAGCAGTTTGAGGGGATGCAAGGAGGAGGAGGAGGAGAGAAATATGCACTGATTTGCAATAGAAAGCCGCCTGTAGCATCGCTTGAACACAGAAGATTGGCTCCCCTGGGGACTCCATTCAGAAGGGGCCAGCATGGAGGGGCAGTATTCTACACCAGGCAATAGCAACATCAACTAGAACTGCTCTCAGGAGAGAAAGAACAAAGCCAGGGTTGCTCTCAAGAAAACAAATAAACACACAAAATCGCAGATTCTTCCAGAACTGCAAGCCTTTCCAGATTGAAAAGGGCCAATACCTGTCTCTGGGGTATCTGCATGCAGATGCCCAGGAAGCAAGACCACACACCCACAGCAGGGTGCAGAATAGCCAGGCATTGTGGGCAGCAGTCCAGAGCAAGGCTGCTGGTGTGAGATATGCTGTCCTGGTGCAGGCAGACATGCAAGGCTGCTGCCTGTCCTTGCACAACAGCTCGTGGGGAGTGGTGGCTGTCCCCAACACAGGGACACAGCCTGCTGCTCCCTACAGCCACAAAGCCAAGCCTAAACAGGTAGCTCAGATCCTGCATGGTGCTGTAGTCAGCAACAGGTGAAACAAACCCTACATCTGAAATCTCCCTGCTGCAGCCCTAGACCTCTTCCTGTCCAGAGTAAAGGACAGCAAGGACAGTGACAGTCTTCCTCCCCGCCCCAGAATGGCAGCCTGCTCCTGGTCCACTCAGTCTGGGATTAAGCTTGTAAAAAGACACTTAAATCAGGAATTAAAAGCTGAGGTTGTCATCACTATTACCTGGGATGCAACCTAAGTCTCATCAATTAAGGGAAGAGTTAGTGCCAGGGAGATGGTCATTACAGATCAGACTTCAACATTGCATTATCTGTTTCTCAACAGTTAGCAATAACTTTGAATTAGTGATTTTTTTAAATTTAATTAGAGAATTTATTTTATTTCTTTACTAATTGTACTATTTTTTAATTTATCTTACAATAGAATGCAATAATTTTCTATAATATTCCTCCCACTACTTAACCTACTTAACAAATTTTAACTCCCTGCAACATATTGCATATAAAAATGATTTTAGTTTCAAAAGCAGTGGAAGAGTTTTATTGCAGACGTTTTAAATACTTTTCATATACTGTAAATCCATAAGGCATGGTGTGAGATCAAATACAAAGTTACGATCCTCCAGACTGAGCAATTTAGCGTTTAAATTCTTAAAATTCATTATAAATGGAGATAATATTTAAAAAATATATATATACACAGAGAGGCTTTTTTTCTAATGTAATATTTGATCCAAAATTTCATTTAAAAATAAATTGGCAGAGTGCATTATGTATTCTCAAGCATTAATCAGCCAAACATCAGCACTTTTCAATGTCAAAGAATACCTACAGCACCTGCAATATGCAGGTTTATAGGGGATAAAAAAAATTGAAGTGACTTTCTTACTACAGCCAAGGATAAACGCTGTTGTACTCTGTTGCTGAAATTCCAACACTGGAATTCTTATAGCATGTAATAGCTTGAAAATTATCTACCATGATAGATGAAATGTGGGCTCACACATTTCTGCAACAAATATATGGACCAGAGAGAAGGTGGGAAGAAAAACAAATGAAGTATTTAAGAACACAGGCTGAGAAGCAGTAAAGTCAGGTAAAATGTTTAAGTTGCTGAAGACCCTGACCTCTATATAGTTTACTAAATATATGCTAAAATATATGTGTGTCTGTATGGAACCAGGCTGGGGTACAAAAGGAAAAGAGTTATTAGTAAAATTTTCACTGTTGTTCTTCATATCTGTAAACCCATCACTCATGCATGTGTTATGCACAGTTGCTCTTAGTATAAGTGCTCATTCCAGCCTTACTCCTGATTCTTTTCCAATTTGAATGAAAAACAGCAAGATGTGCATCCTTGTTCCCACCTTCAAAGTAGGAAAGGCATGCAAACTCCAGTCACAAGCATGGGAAACACCCAACTGGTGCATTTTTTCTACAAACACCTACCAGCATTTTGCCTCATGTAATAATTTAGCCTCACACCCTCAGGTATATATAAATAGCTCAGAAAAATGCCTGGACTACTGGTGGATTTTTGAAATTACCTGGAGTTCCATATTCTGGAGGCTTGTCTGCCTCCAAAAACAGAGCAGAACCACTCAACATTTTCCTTTTGCTGGACATAATGTTTTTAAATTTAAAGATGGCCTCACAAAAAAATTTCTGGGCCTGCACTTGGGAATATTTTCAGAAAATTTTGCTTGTTAGACTAGCACAATTCTTCAGACAAATTAATTGATTGATTTATGATTTTTTTTTTCTCTCTTTTTTTTTTACTTGCACACATTCCTTGCTTACTGCTAAAGGTTCAGATTCCTGCAGAGTCATTGGAGAGTCATTGTGTGCACTCTGGGGTCCAGCTAGGCAGGGTCTGTTCTCTCCCTGCAGATAAGGGAAAAAATCCCTGTTCAGGATCATGCCTCTTCTTCTGGTATATGCCATTTACTGAACAGCAAGCACCAGAAATCCCACAAAACCAGCCAGCAGCTTGAGCCTAGGAGGAAGATAAAGTTTTGGAAGCTGTAAAGTCTGCTG
This sequence comes from Ammospiza caudacuta, assembly GCF_027887145.1. Classification (NCBI taxonomy): domain Eukaryota; kingdom Metazoa; phylum Chordata; class Aves; order Passeriformes; family Passerellidae; genus Ammospiza; species Ammospiza caudacuta. Next base: position 23,356,988 of record NC_080632.1, read on the forward strand.
CATCAGGTTCTTGGGATGGACCACCTGAAGATGCACTTGATCCTTAATGGCTGAAACTGCAGCCTGAAGTTTTGGGGTATTGGGAATCCTTGTAACAGCACCCCATAAACCCCAACCAAGAGCAGTAACATGAGGACATTGCCTGCTGTGCAGGACACCAGAGTATTGCATCCCAGACGCTTATCCCTGTAAGAGCACTGTCCTCCCTGAGGGCTTGGCAGTGCCCTCAGCTGCACCAGTGCAGGAAAGAGGACACTTCCAGGCCTTTATGTTAAAACAAAGGGGGAAACCAGAGAAGAGTCAGTGCCCCGGAGAGAAATCTTCTTCCCCTGCAGCTCCAAGCCCATGACTTTTAACAGAGTCTTAGAAATCATAAGAGACATAGCCATGATTTTTCAATAATAAGAATATGTAACTAATTAATAACCTGCGTCTCACCAAGTCTCAAAATAAGGGACCAAATACCTGAGTAAGTGCTTATTGAGTCATCAGAATATTTCTCTCTAAGTCTGCTTTCTCATGTTTTTTTTAGCATTTTCATTTTTTGCTCATGGCTGCTGTACATGCCTTTATTATTATGTTATGCTTTTATTTGGCATAACATAAAAAATTATCCTCTTTCACCAAAAGCAAGCAAGAATGAGCTTCTAGCAAAGACAATTAAGCAATTCATTATGCAACCACATTCAAAAATTTTAGCAAGATCAAGATAATACTGTTTTTTGTTTTCTTTTTGTAAATCCTTACCTTGATTCTAATTTTTTTCCTTCAACAGTGTTATAATTAGCTATGTGTTTGACTTCCTATGGCAAAATCATAAGACTACAATTTGAAAAGGAATTACCATAAGCTGATTTTAAGAAAGTATGTCTTCACTGGGACCAATTAAGTCCTTTCAGTTAATCATTAAGCAAGTGCCTTAGTGAGCTGGAGAAAGTATCCTCCAAAAAGATTATAAAACAATTTCTGTGCAAGAGATTGGAGGGATTTCATTTTTAACTGTGTCTAGGTTTTTGTAGAACAAACAAAGAAATTAATCCTATGAAACATCTTATTAGTGCATTGAACTTTTTTTCAACAAATTATGTAGCTTCTGCAAGTTTATTGTGCACAGCGTTTGATAAAATCTAGGCTTTGGTGAGTAATACAGTCATGGCAGATTTTTTTTTCATAATATATTTCAGAAAGCTAGCAGCTGTGTGAAAACAAAGCCCATATAATTAGAAGTGTTCGTATAACAGCAGTTCCTTTCCCGTGTTCCTAAGCCACACACTGACAGCAAGAGAGAAGCTGCATTTCCCCCGAAAGGCTTTGCAGTCGCACCGAGGGGCTGATGCCTGGGGGGCCATGCCCAGCGTGCACCCCAGGCCCCAAAGGCAGCGCTGTGGCAGGCCGCTGCTGTCCCACCGCAGGCCGCTGCTGTCCCACCGCAGGCCGCCGCTGTCCCCAGCGCCACCAGGACCCGAGCACAGCCCGGGCCAGGCCCGCCCTGCGCCTGCAGCCGCACCAGCCCTCCCTCCTTCCCTCCCTCCCGGTTCCGTCCCACACGGGAGCGACGCCAGCCCCTCGCCCCTCCCGCACTCCTCCTCCCATCCACCCACCCTCTGGAATGACTCACATCTGAATAGCTCAGGCGGGATCATTAATAAAGCTAGCTGAAAAATGGTTTTGGGTGGGAATCTCTAGAGCTTGCGGTTTAACAGGCTTCATGATGTGCTCTTTTTAAAAAATTAAAATTCCAAATCTTAAAAAACAGTAAAATGTCAGTGGAAACCATTCTTGCAAAGGGGTTCATTTTTCACTAGAAATTTTTAATCCCAAATAATGGGGGGGATTTTTTCTTTTTTTTTTTTTTTTTTTTTTTTTTTTTTTTTTTTTTTTTAAACCAAAACTGCTTGCCCAACACTGGAAGGGAACTTCTGCTTTATAAGAAATAAGGAAACCATGGCAACCATAGCAGTTGTTTGCATTTGGCTAAGAAACCAATTTTCCATTGAACAAAGCAATCCTGGTAGAGGGCTTTCACCTAATTTTGAAAAGAAAAAGCCTTCTTTCCTAGGGCCACGTGAAGCACATTGCACACTTAATCATGTATGGGTCAGCCAACTAGATGGACAAATAATACCTTTGTAAGTAGAGAACAGCAAAACTTACACAAAAAATAAGTGTGGGATTTCTTTGCCCTCTGGATATTGGAGGAAGAAAGACTAAGGTGCCTACTAAACTACAGCTGTTACTCAGCCTCTTCTCTAATCAGCCTCTTCTCCAACCTTGTCATGTTTTTTATTATGAATGGAAAATAATAAAATAGGGCTTGCTGTATGCAACTGCTGGGTGGTATTTATTTATAGCTCTACTGTGGATAGTGTGACTGGCTGGGCAATGCAGTATTAATCATCTTTCCAGTGAGAAGCTGGAAAGTGTTCTCAGAATAAGATTAGACATTAAGAACTGTATTGTATATTTTTGGGAAAATCGTGTACTGGCCAGAGTGGAGCTGGGGGAGGACTGTGCCCAGCACATCCTAGAGATAGCATGTGCTGCAGAGGATGGGACACTCTCCTCAGCTAGCCACCTTTGCTGGGTGCTGCACAGATACAGCAGCACAGAACTGAGCATTGCTTTCTTCCTCTGCCTTGCCTTTCTCTTTTGGAGGGAAGACCTTTACTGGAAACAGCCTTGGACCAAGGGCAAAGCAGCATCCCTCCTCTCCAGGCAATAGAGGAGAACACTGCTCCATGAAAAGGCTGGGTGTGGAGTTGGCTGAGGCACTGATGTTGCATGGTGACTTGGAACAAAGACCTCAGAGGTACAAAAAGTACTAATAACCCTGAGAAAATGTCTCTTGAAACACTAAAAGATAAGCAGCACACATGCAGCTGAAACTGGAAGGAGCTGGACAGAGAAAAGCAGCAGCTCTAACTGCAGCCTAAGATCAGTGCTTTGCAACCACAAAGCCCAGAGACAGAACAAAACAGAGCAGTGCAGCAGCAATGACTGAAACCCGCAGCACAAAACAGTGACACCCTGAAGGTGATGTACAGCTAGAGGAGGGAGAGAAAAAGGTCTTAGCTTCCATCAGGAAACCTGACCCCTCCTTAAAGCAGGGATGTTGGATAGGGCTGGTGGCTCTACACAACTCTACGGGGAATGAGACTCAGAGGTACTAAGCAACTTTGAAAGCCAGAGGGAGTAGGTACTCCTGTACTCCTGCAGCACCTGCCTGTGCTACAGGATGTCTGCTAACACTGCAAGAATGCCCTTATTACCACTACAGCCTGTGAGGTTTGAAGGAAGGCGTCAAACCAATGCCCAGTCACTTCAGGCTCCTGACAACATGGGGTCCCTCTGAGAGCTGCAATCCAGGTAACTCACTGACAAAAAGAGAAGACAAGGATCAGGCATACCTGCTCAGGCCTCTAACTCCATGAAAGTTTAAAAACTCTGGTTTTTAAACATGATGTTTCATCTTGACCAGCATATTTTAGGGCACACTTGTATCAAGCCTTCAAATATTGCAAATCTTCCCTGCTTCCCATGTGCACACATGGCTGTCCTTCCAGGGGAGCTCCCACCCCAGAAACCACAGCAGCATGTCTATAGAAAATTCAGTGTCAATGTGAAGCCCCAAATCCCTCTGTCAATCCCTCGCTTCATTTACCAGGTGTTGGCCTACCTGAGCTCCCTTCCTGTACTTATCCACGGTATAAGCATATTCCTAGCACCCATCATTGCCCTTGAAAGCTAGCATCCCCACAGATCATGCCCCCTGTGCACTGCTGGAAGTTCAGGCAAACTCTTCTCTCATCCCAGACACCATTTCAAAGCACAACATCTGCTAGGAGCCTAAAGCAGGGCTCAATATTTCAAGGCAAATTAAAGGATGTTGTATCTGCAACACCACATAAAGCCTGTCCTCTGAGATTGTGATGTGGTCTGGAGGATCTCAGGTATCCCCTAGACTGCTGCTGAAGATCTTCCCTTTGGTTAATGAACCCCAGCAAATAAACAGACCCCAAATGATAGGCTTGATTGGCAAGTAAGCATGAAATGAGCGGAAAGGGAGAGCCAACGGAAGGATACAAGCAATAGGAATATAATTATGCAGTGATTCATCTTGGGCATGCTTGCAAGATGGGAAGAGGGGGGGCAGGAAAACAGGGGGAACCAAGACTATTCTTTTTTTTTTTTTTTTGGACAGTAGTGGAAATCCACAGAAGATAATCTGTAGGAGTAATTTAAAAGAGACATCGGTGGATATACTGCAAGGATCAAGGAAAGTGAAGCAACCCTTTGATTCTACCTGAGCAATACAGAACTGTTCTTCTACAGTGCACAGTGAATGCTTTACTGAGATCACAGATTCAGGGGCTTAGAAGGCATTTACAATGCTATCCTTTCTCTTTGTAGCTTAACCTTCATGAAACACAGAAGTTTTCACCAACCTTAAGGAAAAACTGTGGGATGAGAATTTTCATAGGCAGCCCACCAGTAGTCTATAAATATATCTGAGTAGTGGCAGAGGCAGATTTCAAGCACATACAAAAGATTGCTTTTGGGAGATCTTTAAAGCATTGCAGAGCAGGTGAACTGCTTTGAAACCTTGAATTGTCATTTTGAATTAAATGCTCATATCTATTGTATCTATCAAGTCAAATTACTTGACAGTTGTTACTGGCAGCTGGGGAGAGTGATACAGAGCACACTCCCTGTGAGCTGTGTGTGATCAGCTCAGTGGGCTATGAGTGATCAGAGCTCAGGAGCAGCACAGTTATTCTACAAGTCCATCTCTCAGCTTCAGCAACAAGGCTGCCAACTGGCAAAGCAGCGGGTTTTCTTTTTGTTGAGAGCCACAAGTTCACTTCCTTGGCCATCCTTCTCTCATGACCTCCTGCTTCACACAGTATGGATCACCCTCAAGAGCTTGCAAGGACACACATGCCCTCAGAGCAGTAGCTTTTCCTCGTCATTTCCATAACACATATCGGTGGAAGTCACGCCAACTTTGGCAGCTCTGCACAAGCACTCACCAGTATGGCTGGAGGTGCTCACACTGTACAGGCGGACAAAGAATACTTCTCCCTTGGGCAAATGCAAGTAAAATTGACAACCAGGTCTTACAGCAACATGTGAGAATCACGTGCATGTTGGCCTGTTGCCTAGTGCATGGCTGTTCTGCTTTTAAGCTTTCTAAAAAAAATCACAGTGAATAGACGGTAAATGAATAAAGGTTGATTTTTTTATGTGTGAGCCAAATTAATTATAAATGAGCAGCAAAATAAATCCAAAAGGCTATCATCCCATCTACCAATCAATAAGTTGAAAGTATAAATAAACTAGAATGATATAAAGTGCCTGTGGCACACACACAGACCCAGTGAGCTAAAAAAGGAAGGAAAACATTTCCAGTCTTCATCTGGAGAGATGCCACAGATTTCATCAGGCTAAGATGAAGGGGAAGAGTTTTTGTAACTACATGATTTTTATAGACTGAACCTCCTCTCAGCAATCTACCTAGGGGGGAAGTATTTTCTCATAGCCACTAAGCATCATTGCTAGTCATGTGCATGCACACACATACATCAAAACTAATGACCCAAGCAATCTTAATGATTTCAGCAAGGGCAGGAGGCTTATCTTCAAAGAGATAGGAAAATGTTTGCTTGGATAAGGGCCTAACTTAACAGAGATGGGCAAACCCAAAGACATGGCATTGCATACTTGAGTTTACAGAAAAATCCTAGTGAAAGGTGGTAAAAATGTGTTGTGCAGAAAGAGACAACCAGATAAACATCTTCTGCACAGTGATACAGTGATAGCTGTAGTCTGCAAACAAATTTTGTGTCTCACAATCCATTCCAGGAAGCATTTGAGAGATGTGAAAGAAAAAGACCCAAGATAACAACACTATTCCTACTTAGTGCCAAACTACCACACTTTTCTCTTGGTAGAAAAGAATGACAGTCCAGGAACAACCTCCAGCTGTTGCAGAAGCAATCCCTGTGGCACCCTGAGTTTAATTTCCTCCCTCTGAAATGACTGGTCAGGCATCAAATGCACTCCTACATGCAGGTCAGCACAACTGCTGGACTCCCCACAAAGTCCACATTGCTCAGGCCAGGCTCACTCACATCCACTGGCTAGAAGCTCCTCATAGAATTTTCTGAAAAATTTACCACTAGTCTTGTTTCCCGTATGGAAACAACCAGAAAAGATTTAATATTGTGCCTGCATTTGCTAATCAGCTGTACATATTAAGCAAAGACAGATACACAACATCATCCACTGCAATCATTGCAAAACACAAGGCTTGAGGATGTTTTCAATAGTCCCAGAAGGCTCAGTTTCTCTCTGTGTTAAATTTTTGCCTGTCTATTCTATATGCCACCTCCAAGGAGCTCTCTTTATTTATGGATCAGCTTTCTCTTCTGAAAGCCCAGCGGGGCTTTAGCAGACTGAGTATGAACACACATTTTAGTGTTCTCCATAATCAATGCAGAAAATTCATGAGCTGAAAGCTGTCTGTGGTAAAGCTGAAGTCTGTAGCTCAGACACAGCCTCTGCCACCTTTGTTTTGAAGACAAACAAGCTGCAATCACACACACTTAGCCAGCCCCTCAGCCCTCATAATTTCATTAACCAGTCTTCACAGACTCTCATCACTGGGCTGTTATGTCCAGCTTCCTAATCGGTTTTCAGAAATTTGTTGCCAAGCCCTGAATGCAGCAGCTGAACTGGAGCAGGTACAGACAATGCCTACTTTATCCTTGTTCCAAGACAAAGTGCTTTTGGTCAGGCAGTGCAAGAAATATAGCATAATGGTTGATAATTCAGCATTGACAATGGTGCCTTGGCCCCTCCTCCAGCTCCATGCTTCCCACATTGTTCTCACTCACAGAGAACGTGTGTCTTCCGTTTCAGATTACTTTATATTTTCCCTTTTTCAATGTCACTCTGATAATTTTTTGCTCCTTCCACCGCTCTCCCCCAGCCAAGATTTTGCAATATTTACATGATGCTATTTCCCTGTCATCATTACTCTGCACATTTGAGACTTATAGTGAATCAGCTGCATTATCCACAGAGCTGTACTTAATTTCCAGGTAAGGACAGCAGTATCAGCTGTTAAACACATGAGGCAGCCCCACCATGTGGGTGTAGTGAAATTGCTCATTTAAGAGGAACAGGCTGACCAATGCCATTTCAAATAGAATAGCATTTGCATAAGGGAACCCAATGCCACTTTCCTCTCTGGCTTTGTCCGTCCTTCCTTCCTTCCTTCCTTCCTTCCTTCCTTCCTTCCGACACTTCCTTCCGACACTTCCTTCCGACACTTCCTTCCGACACTTCCTTCCTTCCGACACTTCCTTCCGACACTTCCTTCCGAAACTTCCTTCCTTCCGACACTTCCTTCCTTCCTTCCTTCCTTCCTTCCTTCCTTCCTTCCTTCCTTCCTTCCTTCCTTCCTTCCTTCCTTCCTTCCACACTTCCTTCCTTCCTTCCTTCCGACACTTCCTTCCGACACTTCCTTCCGACACTTCCTTCCTTCCGACACTTCCTTCCTTCCGACACTTCCTTCCTTCCGACACTTCCTTCCGACACTTCCTTCCGACACTTCCTTCCGACACTTCCTTCCTTCCTTCCGACACTTCCTTCCGACACTTCCTTCCGACACTTCCTTCCGACACTTCCTTCCTTCCGTCACTTCCTTCCGACACTTCCTTCCGACACTTCCTTCCTTCCTTCCGACACTTCCTTCCAACACTTCCTTCCGACACTTCCTTCCTTCCGACACTTCCTTCCGACACTTCCTTCCTTCCGACACTTATTTCCTTCCTTCCTTCCTTCCTTCCTTCCTTCCTTCCTTCCTTCCTTCCGACACTTCCTTCCGACACTTCCTTCCGACACTTCCTTCCGACACTTCCTTCCTTCCTTCCGACCGACACTTCCTTCCGACACTTCCTTCCGACACTTCCTTCCGACACTTCCTTCCGACACTTCCTTCCTTCCTTCCGACCGACACTTCCTTCCGACACTTCCTTCCGACACTTCCTTCCGACACTTCCTTCCTTCCGACACTTCCTTCCTTCCTTCCGACACTTCCTTCCTTCCGACACTTCCTTCCGACACTTCCTTCCGACACTTCCTTCCAACACTTCCTTCCTTCCTTCCGACACTTCCTTCCGACACTTCCTTCCGACACTTCCTTCCGACACTACCTTCCTTCCGACACTTCCTTCCGACACTTCCTTCCGACACTTCCTTCCTTCCTTCCGACACTTCCTTCCTTCCTTCCTTCCGACACTTCCTTCCGACACTTCCTTCCGACACTTCCTTCCTTCCTTCCGACACTTCCTTCCTTCCTTCCGCCACTTCCTTCCGACACTTCCTTCCTTCCGCCACTTCCTTCCTTCCACCACTTCCTTCCTTCCGCCACTTCCTTCCGCCACTTCCACCACTTCCTTCCACCATTTCCTTCCTTCCACCACTTCCGCCACTTCCCTCCCCCCTTCCGTCCTTCTTTCCCTCTCTGTTATCCACACTGCATTTTTAAGACTCGCTGCATACACCTAGAAACTCACACACAACTGAGTTTCTAGGGCCTCACTTGCACTTTCCTTCCTACCCACAACCTGGACCTCATTTACTACATTTCTGTCACCTGTGTCAGTCAATTCGTGCACCCCAGATGCAGGGTTTTCATCTCAATGCCACAAACAAATATCTAAGTGACAGGCCAGAGCTTCCCCTGCTGCAGTGCAGCACACAAGTTCTTTAATTTCACTGGAGTTGTGTGATTCCTTGTCACTCCACAGTGACCACCATGATCAACCTCCCTGACAGACTGCTATCATCACACAACCAGCTGATCACACCAGCTAACCTCTGTTCATCTTAGTGGGTCAGAAATCCCAAACAAGCACAATTGCTTTGCGGTTCTCTGTGGGCTGTAGCCCAGTCACTACCAGCCACCTTCTTCAGCACCTCCGTGAAGGATGGACATTGGAGTCAGCTAGGGCCTTGTGAAAAGAAAATATGACCATTACATAACTGTAACATTAAAAAGAAAGGCAACAGCTGAAGAATACATTCTTGCATACAACATTTATGTTGGATATGAGCACACACATAAATGCAATGTGTAATTTCTTACACAATCCCTGGGCTTTAAAATGCACCTATTTTGCCCAAGAAAGGCACTCAGCAAGATCAGTTTCATAAAAAATTTAATTTCCTGTGCCATTGTAGAGCTGAACACAGGGTGAACTCACACTGCATAGGTTACGTAGGCTACTTTGGTTTAGCATAATTAATGGTAACACCTTAGCTGGGGCAAGGCAGAGTAAAGCGTCTTTATTAGTGAGCTGGAGAAGGTGTTGGAGCAGACTTGTCTAGAACTCAGCTGGCAGCCAATTGTATGGAACAGTCAATACAACATTGCCTTGACAATCCCACTATACCTATGGAAACGGATCAGTGACACAGGGCTGGGGGCTTCTCCTATAGGGAGGATGAGGGGTAAATGTTGAATAAGTGTTTCAAACCAGGTATAAAGAGAAGGGCTTTGCTGCATGGACTGGAATCCAAGGAGGACATGCAGTCTCAATCCTCAGAGTTCATCAAGACCTGACTGGACAGAGGCTGAGTTCATTTCACACTGAAGAATCCTTCAGTCCTTTGGGTTCTTAAAGATCCAAAGTCATGCATACAAAAAAACCTGGAGCCTGGTTACAGGAAGGTTCAAGACATAGATATCTGCAGGGCAGTGGTGTCCTAGCCCCTCTGCCACTGAGGGTGGATTCCAAAACCACACACGCTGACAGATCTTGTTCACTGTACCTCTTCTCCTGGTACAATATTGAGTACCTGGATCTTTAGGCTGGAATGGCCTTGCAAATGCCTTCTCTGTGTCTTGAGAACCTAGGAACTGTTTTCACCATGCCACACCATGAACAAGACTTACTGAGAAGTCTTTTCAACACTGCAGACCCCTTCCTGAATTCAGGAAGAAAGTGCTGTGTTTCTTCATCCCCTAATTAAGCCACAGTCATTTGTATTGTCTGGTAATCATGAGAAATTGTAGTTACTACCAGAAAGCCAAGAACAGTGAGTGGCTAATGTCAATTTCCAGGCAAGAGACCTCATTGCATACCTGAACAAAAAGTTACCCTTGCTTTTACAGCCTGTTCACACAATGTGGGCAGTAGTAGGTGATTTAAAATAATGGCTGTGTTCCAAGCACTCTCAGTGTTTGAGAGAGAGAATACACCTGGAATGAGAAAATAACAGTCAAGAGAGAAATGGGAATACAGCAAGCACCTGCAAACACAAAGGAACAGTGGCTGGGTACAAACCTGATGGCTTCCAACAGTCAAAATGTTTTCTCATAGAATTATAATCATGTAAGCCCATTTAAGCACTCTGCCCTTGCTTCAAAACTTTCAATTTTTCCCCTTTTAATATAGCGAGTATTTTGCAATTGAAGTTGCTTTGCATAGATAATAGATGTTCCAAAGAACCTGCTTTAGTAAAACCTTGCTGCCTACTAACACTGGGGCATCTCAAAAATCTAGGGATCACTCACATAGATGTAAAACATTAGAATAGCATGAAGTGTTTTTGTTCCACCTTGGAACCTTTGGGAAGGCTTCAAAAGCTCTCTGCAAGGCTTTTTTCCAGGTAAAAAACACTACTCTGAAGTTCAGGTGAACTTTTGTTCCCAAACCACAGAGCAACCTTGGCTAAATTTCCTGGGATTGTAGTGTCTACCTGCATGCTGCAGGCTGTCTTCCATTACAGATCACAAGCTGGGTCTAGGACTCCAATTTCTACTCATAATTATCTTTTAGAGAACAGAATTTCATCTTATTGGGAAAGCAAACCTGTGAAAACTAAGCTCGGCCAGAATGTTAATGCTTCCTACTTATTCCTCATCCTGTGGAGCTGAAGTAGCTGAAGATGGAGGATTTATCCAGGTTCTGTTCAGCTGAGCTATCATCTGAAGCATTCTTAATGAAGTACAAGTTGCAAGGTTAATCCCAGTAGATGTAACTGCAAAACACAGGAAACCTTTACATGAAATTTAGCAGTCAGGGTCTTTCATAGCAAAATTACATGCAAAACTGAATCATGGTTAGACTTGAATATCCTACCTTCCATTTGATTGGCTCAGCAGAGCACTTTCTGTTTGCTATCTCAGCTCATTTGCTCTGTTGCTCCATAACAATCAGAGCACTGTTCATCTTTCTCCCCAAATTTTTCTGTGATTATAAAGATTGCCTATATTTTAGACAATCATTTGTGTCCTGATAGAATTTGTAGCATAGTTTCCTCGTTATCTGGATTAGTCTGAACCATGTTTAGAAGAATGGAAGATTGACAAGTGAAGCTAAGTAGTACATGAACTGGAGATCTGTAAATTAGGGTGAATTAAAGACTATGGCAGTTCTGTACCATTGTGAAGCTGGATGCAACATTGCAACTTTCTTCAGTGACCAGATCCCAGAATGACTGATTTTGGGAGGCACCTCTAGAATATCTCCAAAGATACCTAGACCAAGCTCTCTGCCCAGAGCATGATTGCTTGCATCAAGTTACTCAGGATATAAAATAGTCAGACTTTTAATATGTTGGAAGATGGAGAGCCACGGTCTCTCTGCCCGATTTTTGCCAGTGTTCAGCCACTGTAACAGTGAAATGAACAAAAACAAACCCACAACCCAAAATCTCCTTTGCTCCCATTGTCACTTGTCCTTTCATTGGCCACCTCTGAAAAGATTTTGGCTCCATCTTTTTTGTTCCTCCCCAACAGGGATTCATACACAAAGGTGAGATTCAGCCAATTCACCCAATTCTTCTGTTCTGAAAAATAAATAACAGCTGTCTCATATGTCACATGATCCAACCTCTCTATGCTTTTTATGGCCCTTTGCTGGACTATTTTCCAATATGTTCATGCCTCTCTTACACTGAAGAGCCCAGAGCTGGAGTTAGAACTGTAGATATGTCTCAATAATTCTGAGCTGAATGCAACGATCGCATCCCTTGATCTGTTTGCAGCATGGTTCCTAATTCAGCCTAAGATGCTGTTGACCTACTTTGCCACAAGACCACATTCCTCACAGATGACAGGGGATTAGAGCTCCATTTGCCACTTCTTCCAACTTTGTGTCAGCATTAACTTCAGTGATTTGAATAAAACTACAGCAGCCTGATTCATCCTGGAAAGAGTTTACTTCAGTTAAGTTTAGCTTTACAATGCAGATGGCCCCTACACTTAAACTTTAGCTAGACTGTTTGAAAAGGAGCATTTGAGACAAGAATGTATGCTGACTTCACTAGTGGATTGCTACATTGGTGTCTAAGAAGCCATAAACCAGGACTGTTCAGCTGGTGCTTGTGCGTAGTTACAAGCATCACAGACTGGCCTTCTGCCTTCTTCAGCACCGCACCAGAGGAGCAGACTCACTTCTGAACTCTTTCTCAGCTTCCTGGCTGATGGCAGTGTATCATAGCAAAGTGATCAGTGCTTAATACTTTCATTAAGGAAGTCTGTCAGATCAGCCTTCTTTCGTAGTAGAAGCCTTCAAAAATTTTCACTAGTCATTAGCTCCTGGGAGGTTATCTCTATTTCATTGTATGATATTTTTCCATTGAACTAAACCAATCCACCTAATTTAAATCAGTTTAACTTCACTGTTTGAAAACAGGGCACTTACACTGAACAGATAAATCCTTCATAAGTGGTATAAATTGTCCTGTGTAAGAAGGAAATAGTGGTCTCTTGTTGTGAGTTGCTTCAGGATTGCCTTACATTTATATGCTGAGATAGAGTATGAGGCATCTGGAGTGTAAGAGTAGCAGCAGTGATTGCTCTCAGAGTCACCAGGATGAGTGCTGGTGCAGAAGAATATCCCTTCTTTTGACAGCTTCCCACTGCAGCAGTAGATGCACCTGCTTTTCTCTCTTCAAACAAGTGTAAATCAGAGCTGTACCAGATGTTTTTGTTGAATAGGCTGCAAGAACTGCACTGAGTCAGCGCTCCCACTACACCACACCAAAATTTCCCTGAAAGTTTTAGCTGGATGCTCAGCAATAAAACACATGCAGTCACTTAGCAGGAAGAAGAATAGGTCATTAGGGATTTGGCTTGGCTTCTGTTCCTTTTGTTGAACATGTTTTTCCACTTTCTTCCACAAAAAACTACAAAGAATTTCTGCAAGATTGTCCCCCTATGACACACCTATGACTAATGTGTAATGAGACAACCACTTTAATTCACTTCTCATCTAAGGCTACCTTCAGTACTTCTTTTGCACACAGCTGCTATCAAGAATTAAACCTACCCACTCATAGGGCTACGGCATTATCTGCAGACCTCCTCAGCAAGCAGGTGAGCAGCCACATTCAGCAAGTAATCAGGAGTCATTGTGTGCCCCGTAGTGCAAAAGCACATCAGTCCTGAATTTACTGGATGGGAAGAAAGTCTTTTGGAACTGTCTCACACAACATCCTGGTAGGTAAACTCAGGAAATGTGGATTAAATGAACATTGAGCTGGATCAAGAACTGACTGAAATGGCAGAGCTTGGAGGGTTGTGACCAGCAGAGTAGAACCCTCTAGTGGTGTAGAAGAGTAGAAGGCCTCTAGTGGTGGCATTCCCCAGGGATCAATACTGGGTCCAGTCTTACTCAGCTTGTTTATCAACAACTTGGATGAAAGGATAGAATGAACCCTAAGCCAGTTTGCAGATGATGCAGAACTGGGGGGAGTGGCTGGCACACCTGAAGGCTTTGCTGCCACTCAGAGGGACCCTCATGGGCTGGGGAGCTGGGCACAGAGAAACCTAATGGGGTTCAACAGGGGCAAGTTTAGAGTCCTGCACTGGGGAGGAACAGCCCCAGGCACCAGCACAGGCTGGGGGTGACCTGCTGGAGGGCAGCTCTGTGCAGAAGGAGCTGGGGATCCTGGTGGACAACAAGCTGTCCATGAGCCAGCAGTGCCCTTGCAGCCAGGGGGGCCAGTGGGATCCTGGGGACATCAGGAAGAGTGTGGCCAGCAGGTCAGGGGAGGTGATTGTGCCCCTCTTCTCCACTCTAGCGAGGCACATCTGGAGAGCTGTGTCCAGTTCTGGGCTCCTCAGTGCAAGAAAGACAGGGAGCTACTGGAGAGGGCCCAGTGCAGGCCACAGAGAAGACTGGAGAAGACTAAGAGGGGATCTCATCAACGCACACAAGGCACATGCCCAGAGGATGGTGCCAGACCAGTGACTGAACGAGGAGCAATGGCCATAACCAAAACACAAGAAATTCCCCCTCAACATGAGGTAGAACTTCTTTACATTGAGGATGTCATAACACTAGAACAGGTTGCCCAGGGATGTCATGACGTCTCACTCTCCAGAGACATTCAAAACCCACCTGGGCACGTTACTGTGTCCCTGCTCAGAATGACTCTGCTTTGGCAGAGGGGCTGGACTGGATGATCTTCAAAGATCTCTTCCAATCCTAAGGATTCTGTGATTCTCTGATTGTGTGAAGGTCCTGCCATTGTCTATCTTGCACAACACACTGAGTGAGCCATTGCACTGAAGCTCCAGCTAAAATAAACAGAAGAAAGCACATCTCTTTGGCTTCCATAACTACACAAAAGAAGCCAAACTCCATCCAAGGCCATACAGACAATCTACAACAAAGCCAGGAATAAGAGCCAGACATTTTCAGTTCAATTGTAGTTCTTCAGCTACTGGAATTTTACTGATTTAATTTATGTGAGAACATTCAGAGGAGCAGGGCACTGTCTGCCTCTGCATTCCAGCCACAGTGGGTAGCCCATGGCAGTGCTGCAGTCTGCCTTGTAATAGCACAGAGAGGACCTAATCTGTACTACTCATAGTCCTATGAATAGGAATAAAGGGACATTACCTTAATTCAAGTTTTGTTGTGTTTTTCCACATCAAATAAATTTGTCCAACGGAGTATGATCAGCAACTTGTGTGGTTTAAATTGTTATATTGCAAAAATTCAGACAGTATTCCCTTTGAGACAGCAAGGATAAAACCTCCTGCGGACTGGTCTCATACCCATGAAAAAGCAGCTTCTGCATGACTGCTCAGTAACCCCAAGTATCCTACCTGATCTATTGCTCAGTCTGTCTGATTTTGCCAACATCTAAATCGACACTGATCTATTCTGTTGGCTCTTAAAATTGTATCCTTCAGACCTGGCTTCTGCAAAGACTGTGACATCCAGCAAGAAAGCAAAAGGAGAGCAAATACTACACTACCAGATGAAAATATCTGGTTAGGAAAAAATGCCCTGAAAAAAGCCAACAAATAATAATATTTCACACTTCCTACTGCCTTATCACTTCTCACATACTGTTGGTATTAAATGTCAATAAATCAAGACATAAATCAATTATCTGCAAACCTGTATTAACTACAGAAAGTAAATGCCTTAAATTTGCAAGTGTAAATGTCTTCCAGATAAATTCCATTCTCTATTATGGAGTTACATGTTCTCACTTTGGTAAGCTTTTTCTTTAAGAGCCTTAATTTACTGCCTTTAATAACTTTTGCATCACCAAAAGTCTTCTGTTTCCTAATAACAATATTTATTTTGAGAGAATGCAAATTCAGTAAAAAATTCTTTTAGTTGGTGGAGAAAAAGCTGTTATATTTTAACAATGATGACATTTTGTAAAATGCAGTTCTACTATCTTACTGCCAAGATATTCAACCTGGCTCTTAACCCTGACCATGAGAAAATGTTGATGTTGCCAATTGTCACTGCAGAACGTGTTTTGCAGACAGCTGGATGTTTTAGTATGCAGTAATTTGCCAAGGCTAAAGTCAGAGCAATCATCTATTAATTTTCTTTTTTTTCTACTAACAAAAAAACCCCCAAACAAACAGGCCAAAAATAAACCCAAAACAACAAAACCCCTTTACATATCCTAAATAAAAGATACTTCCCCCCTTCCCTTATAATGAAATTGTTGTCAAAGTGACTCTTAAAAGACTGACAGGTCCTGAGAGACTAGCAAATATAATGAACTTTTTGTGTTTTTAAACCCAACTGCATTTCTAATGACATCTTAAAATCTAGTATACATGGCCACATTATCCTGGTATGCTGATGTCCTCCTTCTGCACATGAAAATAATTCTGCACTCAACCAATTTCAGAAACACTGGACAGAGGACAAAATGCAGCAAAAATTGTATATCAAGAAATTTTAGAAATATCAGAAGATAGACGATATGGATCCCAGCAGTATTTCACCAAAGAGGAAAATAAAACAAAAGCTTGGTCCTTGTTAGGATCAATCCAGACAGAAGAATATAATCCACCAGCCTACCCGCTTCTCTCATTTTCCTTTCGTAATGCAGATTCTATGACAGCAAATTAGGCAGAATGGAAAGATCACCTTTTTCATGTGGGCCTGCCAAAATCATCCTTTCACCTCTGGTTTTCCCCCTCTGAAGTAAGGAGTGAGACTGAGATAATGCTCAGTATGATTTAGAATTTTTTAAAAAGCCAACTGATCACCCACCTATGGTGAATGCCATTAGGCATTTAACACTTGTCTTTATTTTTCTCTTTAAAAAAGAAGTCACATTAGATGAGTATGGTCTGACAGTACATCTAAAGAGGATGAGTCAATCTAAATCAACCCAACCATCATCCCAACATAAAGTAGCAGGGATCCAGGAAGTCAGAGACACATCAGTGAAGGAGACAGCCCATTTCATGTAGATATCCTGGACCACAGCTCTATGACTTATTCGACAAATGAGATCTCTAGGGAATGGGAAGAAAAACAAAGGTACTTTCTGCAGTGCAAACACATTGTCCATTGCAGTGAATATACGCTACACAATGTGTCCATTTCTTGAGGGATTTGTGGATACATCTTATCCTCCAGGCTTCTAAGAGTAGTTAATGCTCATTAAATGCTATCTGGGACTCCAAAGATGAACATTTTGCAGCAGAAAGAGAGTGTATGTGAGGCAGAAGGTTTGGAGGTTCCCAAGAACAATACTGTACAAAATGAATGCAGCAGCAGTTTTTCATATTAACATGAAGACAACAGCCTGATATATTATTTATGGACAAAATGGCCAGGACAACATAACTTTCTCCTAACACTCTCTCCCAAGCTTGTTCTGATCTGTCATATATCAGCGACTATGAACTTAAGGCAGCCAGTGAAACCCTCAGTGCACAGACATACAAACATAGGAAACAGTGCCAAAGTTTAGCATTAGTAAAAAGCAAATACCTGAAAAAAACTTTTAAACAAAAGCAAAAACAAAACAAACCAACAAAATTAAAACCAAAACAAAATTAAAACAACAAGCAAACAAATCAGAGCCACTCTGTGGCTGCAGCTGGGACGTCCCTCTGCAGACCCTCTAACCCAAACCTCCCCTTCCAAGCAGAGCTCACGAGAGCAGGTTTCTCAGGACTGCGTACAGTTGCACTCCCTCTAGTTTGCGGATTGCTGATGATGCCCTCTGTCCCTCAGTCAAGGCGTTCACAGAGATTCAGAAAAGCATTAACCCCAGTATCCATCCTGGGATGTCGCTAATGGTTAAGGGCTTTTATCTGGACTTTGTGCCACTGACCACAAAATGGTTCAGGTTGGAAGGCACACTTAAAACTCTTCTAGTTCAAGCCCCCTGCAATGGGAAAGGACACCTTCCAATAAATCATGTTTCCCAGAGCCCTGTCCGATGTGATACTGAATGTTTCCAGGGATGGGGCATCTATAACCTCTCTGGGCAACCTGTACCACTGTTATATCCACCCCAGCACAAAAATTTTTTTCTTTATTCCTAGTCTGAATTTATCCTTGTTGAGTTTAGAGCCATTAATCCATGTCCAATCAGCATAGCCCCAGCAAAAACCTCTGCCCCCCTCATTCTTATAAGCCCATTTAAATACTGAACACCATAATAAGATTATGCTGGGGCCGTCACTTTTCTTGGACAGCCCTAACTCTCCCAGCCTTTCCTGTAGGAGTTGCTCCATCCCTCTGATCATCAGCTGTCCCTCCTCTGGACTCACTCCAGCAGTTCCATGTCCTCCCTGTGCTGGGAGCCCAGAGCTGGATGCAGGTTCCAGGTGGGCTCTCCCCAGAGCAGAGCAGAGGGGCAGAATCCCCTCCCTGCCCTGCTGCCCACGCTGCTCTGGATGCAGCCCAGGACACGTTTGGCTCTCTGGGCTGGGTCATGTCCAGCTTTCTATCCAGCAGTACTCACAAGTCCTTTTGCTTGGTTTGGTTGTTTGTTTTGCGGGGGCTTTTTTGTTTTGTGGTTTTTGTTTTGATTTTCTTCCTGTAGACAGGTAAAAGCCAGTGGTTTTTTTATTGCTTGTGCAAGTACCTGGCACAGTTGTGCTTATGTAGTGACTGCAAACAGCTTCACCTACTACACTGGCGACAAATTTTCCCTCCAAAATTTCAACACATTCCTTGTGTTGTTCTATCTAGCCTGGCTGATGGTACTCCCTTGCACAGTGTATTTACATGTCTTCTTTCCCCGTGTTTCTGAGGAAGAGATGAAAATCTGCCACCTTCCTGATTAAAGTCCAAGTGACCCTAAAACCATGGAGATCATTCTTTCCTCATGGGCCACCTCAGCCCAAGCAACATTGTTTTATCTTGGCTGGCAGTGACTACCTGTGGCGGGGGTGGCAGGCTGATGGGACAAGCCTCTGGACCCTCACATGCAGGTCTGCTAAGGTGATGTGGCAGGTTGCAGTGGCTCAGAAGCCCTTCAAAATGCAAGAAAATGCCCAAGAGGCAGGTGCTGCTCAGTGAGTGGTGGAACAGGAGCTGGATTTGGCTTTTGCAAATCACCCTCGTGACTTTTGGGAGCTGGATCTGAAACCCTTTGGCTACAGATTTAAGGATACACAGCAGGCAACAAATCCAGACAGAAGGCAGATTTAGTGACACTGTCTCGCTCAGGGAAGTGGTTTCTTCTAACTTTTAGTTATCATGGAGAAAGAGCAGTTTAAAGGAACTGAGCACACAAGAAGGTTTCTCATCAAAAAGCCCAGCACTGTGCAAAGGCTAAGAAAGTGCAGGATGAGTTTTTGAGTATTTCAGGCTATTTCAATAGAAATGTTATTTCTTCTGAACCTAATGATGTTTTATTGCCTCCTGGCATTGCTGTGCTGACCTGGCTTGAGTTGTGCAAAGTCCCTTGCCACTCCGCAGGCATGCAAACTGTCATGAACCGATTATCTTGGCTCATGAGAGCTTTCAGATGATCTGACTGAAAGTCCCACAATACCCATGCATCCAGAAAGAACGTGCAGTCATGAGGAGAGCTTGGCCAAAGTGTCCTCTGAGGCTATGTCCTTCCCGTGGTGGGACAGGCCCTTCAGCTCAGCTGAAACTCCTTCTCTGGGTTTAAAACAGCTTCTCTTTTGGATGGCTGTGCTTTACCGCAGTCAAACGGCACACGGTGGACACAACAGCCTAAAGTTTAGTTAAGGTACTTTACACCTAGACTGACAGAGGCTAATCAAAGAGATAAGCAGTGACTAATCAAATTTCTTCATGGAAAGGGCTGTCAAGCATTGGAACAGACTGCCCAGGGAAGTGGTTGAGTCACCATCCCTGGAGTATTTAAAAGATGTCTAGACGCTTAAGGACATGGTTTAGTGGTGGACTCGGCAGTGTTAGATTGACAGTTGGACTTCATGATCTTAAAGGTCTTTTCCAAACTAAATAACTCTATGATTATGTGACCTTGCAATAGTCTGTCAGCTTTTGAGATTGACTGCTGGAAAAACAAGCCATAGAGTAATGAAGAGATTGCTCTTCATCAGAAAGCATCTCTTGTTCCCATACAAACTGTGATGATGAAGTAAAGGCAAAGTGTGCTTCAGAATAGAAAGATAAAAGTGTTCAGTCAGTATTTTACTGGAAAAGCATATAAAAACTTATAGAAAGAAAAGGGAAGTGGAAGAGTCTTTCAGGTGCCAATTTTTGTAACACACCAGTAACTCCTAATACAAGCTTAGAAAATTCTTTTTCAGGATAAACTTCTTGTAAGATAGTCCACCCCAATGAATCCTGTACTTAAAAGATAATGGTTATTTAAGCCACAGAAATAGCTCTTAAAAAGACGAAAATTCCATTATCATCTGCTTCAAAAAAAAATGCAGCTGAAGAAGAAGGGAAAAAAAGGAAGAACTTCTGCAACCTTTGAAGTCTGCATTCATAACATGAGGCAGTTCCTTAAAATCCAAGTTTATGGCTTGAGGATCAGAAACACACACACAAAAAAATCAGTGATAAATCCTGTTTAGCTGTGAAAAGATAATTTTAAAAATCTTTAACCAAATGTCAATTTATGTATAAAATAGCAAAATATGAGCTAGTGTGTCCAAAAGAAGGGCCTAAGAATTAGCATGTACAAAAAAAATTGCTAGTCTTGGTAAGACGGCTAAGTAACTAATAAAGGGTATTTTGAATTAACCCAAAATTTCTAGTATATAACAGAATAATCTTAAATGTAGGGCCCAAATCCAGTCATTTCAGAAATGCAGATGTATGCTGAAATGACAAAACACATTTCATGGAGAAAGCCATTAAGATTCTGAGTTGTGAAGATTCATGCTGATGCACTGAATGTTAAATAATCTAGTTAAAAGTACTCTTGCTCTACTTGCACAGTTTGGAGATACAATTCCTACTAGAATTTTCTGAGAAAAATAGAAGACAAACAGAAAAATATTTGAAGGAGTCATCAGGTATTGTATTAACCCAAATCTCTAAGGACTACTTTTTAGATCTGCTATCAGCAGAGCTACAGGTGTTTCCAAAAGCACATGATTATCCTGCAGTTGGTTTCTAGTAGCTTAACTTTTCTGAAAGTAACTTTCTAAAGCTAATAAGGGGATATTTTATGGACATAGTTCATAAAGGTTTTTTGAAGTGAAATTTCACACTGTGTACCAATCAGTACACACAGCAAATTTTTTTCTTTTTCATTACTTTTTGTCAGGTTCAAAATTCCAGTGGCTTTCTGGAAGTAAAGATTAAAACTAACCTTTGTACCTCCTCCTCCTACTACTGCTGTGCCTAAAGTAGCTGGGTATTTCATAAAAAGCTGCTACATTCAGCCTCTCTCCATTGCTTCAGCTCTCAAATGGCACTTGTCAGTCAGATTACTTCCCCCTCAAAGAATAGGAAAATCATTGTCTTTTTCCAACACTAGTTGTAAAAAAATATTTTTCAGATCTTTTTAACATGCACCGGGGGAATTGTAGTTCTATGCATATAATATGCAGATGCTGACCAGGAACATCCAAAACTTCTGCTCCTGTAGGCCAAATCCCCCTGAATGAATGGGAACCTTTCCACCAAACACAGTGGAAGTGGGATGAGCTCATAGACCATTCAACTATAAACATGGCATGTGCTAAGTGTATTACAGAAATGAACTTTGAAAAAATCACTCAAAAATTTCTTATCCCTTCTGTTCTGAGCTATATTTTATATCAAACCCATTTTTGATAAATATAAACTCTAAATGTCCATTCGCAAATTGCATTTATAGTAGCAACATTTGGTGTGGAAAAACAGTTCTTTTATGACAATATCAATCTGCATAAGAACGTGAGCTCTCGAGTCTGGTACAAGATGTAGAACCTCAAGATAATATGTCTTCAGTGGAGTGTTCTGTGTTATTTTTCTATCAGAAACCTATTAAACCAAAAATCCACTGAAGGAAAATAAGAGACAACCTATTAGAATGCAGTTCCAGAGCCATTTGATTCAGCCTCTATATGGTTTCCAGGAGTAAAAATTACTTACATTTTGCTTATGTTCACTTGCTCCTCTATATGGTATAAGACATTTCATTCCATCCCAGAGGAAAAAAACTCTTCTTGTCTGCAGCAGCTATACTTTATAATAGTGTCTCATCCTCAACAGTATAATTTTTTTCTCATAGAAAACAGAAATAAAAAAAAACAGAGAAAAATCCATCAATTCATCTACAGACAAAAAAATGTAAACATGTCCTCAAGACAAATAAAAGTGGGACAATACGTCAGGCCTTAATAATTTATTTATTTATGAATAATTCCAATTATTTATTTTAGTCTTTAGATAAAAACAAGAGCTAGAATATTTGTCTTCTCTAGGAGAACACAAAATAATATTGTAGAGAGATGACAGAAGAACAATGCATGAATCACTCATGTAAAACATGATGTGCAAATATTCATTGCTATTAAGGTGACATTGAAATACCTGCCCTGTCTCAGTCTAAATAATATATCAAAAACAGCACCAAACAATTATACAGACGGCTGATTGGAACTCCGTCATGAAAAACCAAATTTTTTTACATACCATGCAAGTAATTATTTATGACAAGTTCAAAACAAATAGGCAAGGTGAATCTTAAAATCTTTTTTACTTCCTTTTGTAAAGATTTAAATGGCATCACAAGGAGGAAAGGAGAGGAGAATGAGCTCTTATTCATGCGTAGTGACTCATGGCACTTCTGGACTGATCAACTAAGGACATTAAGCAACCCAGAAAAGTATTTCAAATCTTCCATTTAACAAACTCAGCATGCCTCATTTGTCAAGGCATTATGCTATCACAGAAAAAATGCAACACTGCCCATTAAGATCATACCTTGAGCATCTTCATTGTCCAATCATTTCCAAAAATATGTGCAGTTTTCTCAAAGAGAATAATTTAGCTTGGTTGTGTTTCACAACTTTGTATATTTTATTCAATCCCTTAAAATTTCCCTCTTTGACAGTCTAGGCAACACTAATGACCTCCTCCTGAGGTTCATTTCAGGTGTCATAGAGCCCATTTCAGACAGATAGCCTGTGTAACAGTCTTTTGATCAGTAAGGTGTATAAAATAGGTTTTTAAAATTTGAAAACTTTGATTACAGCATTCAGCATTAATGGTATTTATTAAGACACCTACCTGGCATCTGAACTTCATCTGTTTTCTGAAGGTACTTACATGCTTTACAAATTTCTCTGTAAGGTTTGCACAAGTACTTACTAGAACAGCAGAATCCTATGTATTCTTTCTTTTCTCAGAAAAAGGAATTTTATATCATCTTCTCCACACTGACACTAGCAGCAATATGATCTTTAATCCTTTCTGTGAGCACTGAGAAGGTAGGATTGTAAAATACCCCTACACTGCTGTATTTTGCAGTCCAAACTGGAGTAAGGTAAAGCAAGGACTACAAAAGCAGAGAAAGGTTAGTCAGAACCCTCTGTAAGACATCAAAGGAAGAGGTGAGCTCTGGTGTGCTGGTAAAACCTGACTGCTGCCCTCAGTATTCCTGAAAAGAACTATTCTCCTCTTCAGTATTTTTCATAGGCTGTTCTTTCAAGTAATAGACTTGACTAGCTCACATGAATTCCAAACACAGATCTGTTTACAGATTTCTTTTCTCCAGTGAACCCTTTCATGTGGACTTCATCTTCCTCTCTACATGTGTTTGATCAACTTCAAGGAACATATTTAATTATTTCTTAAACTTCTCCTCTAAACTGCTCACTTTTTGTTAATACCATAAGATTTCTTAATATGATGCTTATCCCTCCAGCAAAAGCTCCACTTTGCACTGGGCAATGCAGTTATGGAGGCCCCACTCAGTGAGCTACTATTTACCTAACCAAGCAAATTATTTAGTTTTAATTATCCTATTTTCTGTCCTAGGTGATTCTCATGCTCTTCCAGGAGGTCTTGTGAGCCATTATGACTGCTGCTCCCCAAAGCACCCATGTTGTCCTCTGAGGTATCATTTCATGCGCTTCTGTCAACCCACTATGACTTCAAACTGTGATTTCTTCAACTACAGCTTTTTCAACAAACCTTCCACCTTCCTCGTGACACTAAACCTTCACAGGAGCTTTACTCAAAGTTTATCCTCCTCATCATTTTCCATGATGAGGACACCAGTGTTGTGTGTAGGGCAGGTGATGTTTTGTGCTTTGACTGTGCATTTGGCACAGTCTCACAGAGCCCTGACCAGCAAACGGGTGGGACACGGACTGGGTAAGTGGACCATGCAGTGGGTAGGAACTGCTGGCGACTGGTAGCCAACAGCATCCCTTGGGGATTAAAACTGACACAAAGGCTATTTCATGTCATTATCCATGACCAAGATGCTAAGATGGTGCCTTCTGTCATCAGATTTGCGAATGATACCAAACTGGTTGAGTGGAACAATTCACTGGAGGGAAGGGTTACTCCTCAGAGGAACCTGGAGAAATGCCCTACAGGAACCTTGTGAAGTCCAGCAGAAGAAAATTCAGCCTTGCTTCTTGATGGAATACAGGCCTGGGCTGACTGTCAGAGAAGCAATTGATCTTAGTGTCCTTGTGAGCCAAAAGTCAGACACGACCCAGCAGTGTGACCCTGCAGCAAAGAGGGCCAGCTGCATTCAGAGCTGTTTTGGTACTTTGTAACTGTCAGGGCCAGCAGAGCTCTTTGGCACTTGCAATGCTGCATTTAATGTTGTGTCTATTTCTGGTCACCAGAAAAAGGATATTGACAGACTGGAATGAATCCACTGGAGGCCACGAAGATGGCTAGGATTTGGAGTACACAAAGCACAAGAAAAGGCTCTAAAAACAGGAACAGTTCCTCTTGGAATGGAGAAGGGAAAAGAGACACATTTCTTTTCACTACAAACTGCCTGATCAGAGGTTATATAGGGGGTAAAACCAGACCCTTCTTAGCCATGTACCGCAAAAGGACAAGAAGCAACGGACACAAGTAAGAAGACAGGAAATTCTGATTAGGTAGCAGGAAATATTTTTTGCCATTAAAGTAGTTAAATAGTGACACAAATTGCCCATGGATATTGTCAGATTTTCATCCTTAGAGGAGGTCAAGATTTAATTGGCCATGGCCCTGAGCAATCTGGTCCAATTAAACTTGCTGGATTCAGGCAGTTTTTGGGCAGAACTGTCCGTCTCTCCAAATACATCTTAAATTCAGTTTACAGCTTGTACAATAGTCCCTCTAACAGAGGATACAAAACAAACTCAAACAAATCCCTCATGCCAGTTAGGGAGGATCATAATATATTATCCGGGCTCTTATTATAAGTGGTCTTTCAGACTGTTAGGGGAACTTACAGTACACGAAAGCACCAAAAACACCTTTCTTGATAAAAATTTAAGGAGATATTGCAATCCACGTGTGGTTTTCAAGCCATTCCAAATGGCAACATAAAGTATGTCCTAGAGATCATGGCTCTTATGTACAAAGTAGATACATACAAACCCTAGAGCACCATACCACTCCAACCACCATACTGGCATCATCTGTCTGCACCTGCTGTTATGCATTCCTGGGAAACTTCTTGCAGATGAAGGAATAGGCTTTGTTGAAAAAGAATTCAGAAGTTGTGAATTTAAGCAGTCACAGAACCTTTTCTAAAAATCACAGTAGCTGTAAATATCTTCATCCAGGAATCATCTGAAGGTAGGCCTTGTTCACTAAAATGACATAACAAATACAAGTTTTTCTTCATCCTGAATTTTCATTTAAGATTTATATGATTCTGTCTGCTTGTGTGACCTTCTTGATAAACAGGGAGGTCCTCCTCTTCCACTCATAAATTATCTATCAGATATTTTAACTATTCAGTAACTCTAATATGCGAATGATAAAATAATAATGCTTTAAAAAATGATAACCAAGTATGAATAATAAAACCTTTTTCTGAATACTTTGGAGAGCAATTCCTGCCCTAAATACAAAATTTTTCATTTTGTGATTTTCAATAGCCAAAGTTATAAATAAAACAATCTTTTATTTAGGTGTCACAGAATACAGAGGTAGAAGCAGTGACGAAGGTGAAAGAGACTGAATTAATCCATCAAATCCACTTTTGCCAGATTTGCTCTAATCTATTGTGGAACTGTAAAAGATCAATAAAGAATAAGCTTTAAAAAAATACAGAATGATTACACCGGATACAGTTGCTATTAGTAAAAAAGCTATGATCTATATCAATAGAAATGACACTGGTAAAGTCACTGTTAAGTTCTTTTATTTGGGGTCTAGTTCAACCTACAGTTACAGCTGTCGCTTCAGCAAAGTTACGGTGATGTGTCCTGAGATGGGCTCAAATCTTTCAGCTGTCTTTTATTTCCACTTCATGACTCAAGGATAAATGATAATGATTTGTTTCATGTTATGACTTCCATTCATGTAAGAAATAACTTGAAGCTTATTGGTTTTTGTCTTTTTGATTTTATTCCAGAAATTTAGGGGTGAGGTGCAAATACACCTATTCCAGTATATATAATGAAATCTCAAAAATCTCTTTGAAATACCTGATAGCTTTCTTCTTCTTTGTAAAGCCCACATATTGTTCTTAAAACATGTTCATGCTTCAAGAGAATGGATCAAACAGGAAAGTTAAAAGAAAATTTACAATGTATTTGTTATTTTTCCTCTTCTTAGAAACTCTTGATAGACTTCTTATTTTTGCCCTTGTTTCTTATGTTCTCAAATAGAATAATTTATTAACGGATTTGTCATCACTGTAAAACAAGCATACGTAGCCTGAAAAAAAGAAGTTATAACTTCTGTTGAGAAAAATTACCTGCTGAAAACCTTTCTGATTTTCATATTTATGGGAAACAATGTCCAAATAATTTCCTAACTTTTTTCAGAACCTTTATAAGGAAGATGAATCTGGGAGAAAATAATGCTGTTAGGACTAACTCAATAGTGGTATAGCAGAACTGTCAATATGAGAATGATGACACTATGCGTGAAAATTATTCTTGCAACACAGAGAAGAATTTATTAATGGATAGAAAATGGAAAATTTGCCATAGGCTCAAGCAGCATTCTCGCAGTATTTTTTGAGGAGTCAGTAGGAAAAGTGTTTAGCTTTCACTGGAAACAATTTTAGACCTTTTGCAGTGCAACGGCCTTAATCTGATCTCAGGTGATATAGTGACCCTCTGAGCAAAAATCTTTGAGTGCCACTTGGCAGATAGTCCTTGCTGCTCATCCATGGAAAATCCTTGCTGAATCCTGTTTCACAGACACAGTTTCCTTTTTCTGTTCTCCTCTGAAGGCTTGGGGTTGGGGTATTTTTGTTTTGTCTCTAAAGGTTTGGGATGGGGTATTTTCGTTTTGTCTTTTCTCTGTTAAGATTTTTAACTCAGTTTTTCAGCAGAGACATTTACATTTCAGCAGATAATTTTTTTCATCATGGCATTTCACTGTTACCTGTGCCACATGCTTCACGCTATTCAGCAGATCCACAAACATTGTGGGTCCTTCCAGGGTGCAAGGACACACTCCTCCACATCAGGTGTGTTCTGGGATGGGAAACTGAATGATGCTTCATTGCCCCACTGCCAAGAAACAGCAGAAGAAGCAGTGCTCCTTGCAGGAATAACAGACAGGAACACGCATGTTAGCAAATAAACACTGGAAGAGATGCTGATAAGTGCCTGAAGATGAGCACTGCTCTGTACTTGCTCCCAGCCTGTCTGTGCCGAGGACGAACTCAGTGTGACACCAGATTGATTAAAAAGAAAGAAAGTATTCTGTGCAAACCAGGCAAATCCATGGAATGAAATCCAGATTCTATCTAACTTGAGGAATACCTCACATTCTGGAAGGCCCTGCACTGGGACCTGGGAACTATGCTAGGAAAGTTCACAGTATATTTGCCTTTCTCCTAGGTACTCACCAGTGGCCAGCTGGTGGTTTGGAAGCACTTTCGGAACTTTTCAGTGTTGTGCTCCTCCAAATCAGTTTTAGATTTCTCATTTCCATCCTAAGATGATCAGTGTGGGACAAAGAACGGAAGTTGGATGGACTGGAGCAAGGAATAAATAAAAATCTTGTTTCCTCCTCAACACACAGTCCCAGAACATGGCACATGAACAAAATAGGTATTCTAGTTTTCACTGAATGAACTGCAAATATAAGGCACCTTTTTACCTGGGTCCTTCCCAGAACGATCAATACTTGCCTTGCGCCAGATCATCACAAAAGCTAGACTGAGAGGCCCACAATGGCCTGAAGCAATAAAAAGCACAAAATCACAGGACTTTCCTCTCAGGCTGTCAATGAAGCTCCAAAAAGACAAATACCACTTTACTTGACTGTATCTGGGATGCTAAGGGAGCCAGAACAGAACATTTTCTCAGTCAGTGAGAAGGGAAAAACAATGCAATTACTTGTTTGTACATCCAGTGAAAACATTATTTCTAACTGAAGAATAAACATATGTACCATAACGGAGTGCCCCACCATCAGCTGTGAGCACAAGCATGATGCAACACTTTTCCAGTAACTTCCTAAGCCAGAGACAGTCAGCTGCTGTACAGCCTGCAGCAGAACTTTCTCCCATGACTTTATCCTTCTGTTTTATGCAACTGTATAGAACTTGGGTGGGAGGTGCTTGGAGAGATGGTCCTGAGCCACCATTAGTGTTATTGCCTGCCCTCCAGCCCCTGGATGGGAAGTGAATTTCCTGTTCTATTTTCTGCATGCCACTTATCATTTCATAGACCTTTATGTATTTTCCAGGTTTTCAACTCTGAAGAGGCCAAGTAAGTTCATGCAGTTTCTTGCTTCATTCTATACCTTTAAGCTTTTGACTTGTATAGTAAGTAAGACACTTGTAAGACACTACTAATAATCCATGGTGTGAGATTTTACAAAAATAATTACTGTATTCTGCACCCGGCAGAGAGTAATTCTGGACAAAAGTATAAATTCAGAGAAGAGTGGCGAGAGAGCAGCCCTGGAAGAGAGATCTGTGGGTGCTGATTGACAGCAGGCTCAATGTGAGTTAGCAGTGGGCTCTGGCAGGCAAGAGGGCAGACATCCTCAGACTCAATATCAGCACCTGGTCAAAAAATGTGGTTATCCTGCTGTGTTTAGCATGGGTGCAGCCTCAGTTCCAATGCTGTGTGAAGATCTGGGCCCCAGAGTTTAAGATGGATGCAAAGGTTTTGAATGCACCCAGAGGAGGGCAATAGAAGTAGTGAAAAGGATGGAAGGCATGTCCTGTAAGGACCAGGTAAGGACTCTGGCTTGCCTAATTTGGAGAGCAGGAAGCTGAGGGGGGACCTCATTGCTCCTTACAGCTTCCTGAGGAGGAAAAGGAGAGGGAAGCACTGATGTCTTCTCTTTGATATCCAGCAACAGGTCATGTGAAAGTAGTTTAAATTTGCATCATAGGAGGTTCAGACACAGCCTTAGGAAACACTTCTTTACCAAAACAGTGGTCAACATACTAACAGTCTTCCTGGAGAGGTCAGTGTTCCATGCCTATCAGTGTGCAAGAGGTATTTGAAAAACACTTTTAATAACACACTTTAACTTCCAGCCAGCCTGGATTGGTCAGGCAGGGGCACTAGTTAAGCACTATGAGTCCTTCCACTGAATTATTCTATTGTATTACTGATTAGGACTGTGCATGGTAGGGACAAGCTGCATGGAATTGTGCAGTGAAATAATGGCGTATTTAGTTTAGTCTTCTATTCCCTTCCTAGTGTTACCTAGTGCTATGTTCTGTGCCCTTGTTTGCTTATTACCGCTGTGTATTGAGCTGACATTTACATAGTCCTTCTGTAACACTGGGATCTCACACCTTGCTAAAAACAGTCAGTCCAGAGTCCTTTATGTACAAAGCTAGGATTGCTCTTCCCATGTGTTTTCCTTTACATCTGCCTACACAGAATTTCAGCTGCCTGTTTATGCTCCATTCAGTCTCATGAGATTGTTCTTTGATACAGTCCCAACCTTTAAAACTCTGAATAAGGTTGCAGTATCAGCAAACTTTTCTCCTCGCTAACCACTTCCTTTATCCTCATAGAGTTACACCTGAGAGTTACCCTGTCTAATTCCACTTGATTCTAAACTGAAATCCCCAGATTTACCATTTATTCTACTCCTCCGCTCCCGAGTTTAGGTGCTTATAGATCCATAGAACACATAGGGAAAAATTATCACTTCTGCTATAAAATGTACAACTACCTTACTGACTTACATATTTGGTTTTGCTGCTCCTTAGATATCACAAGGAAAGCAAGGAAAGGCCCAAATCTAGACGCCGAGTGGGATGGTAGCTGGATTAGTAGTAACTCAGGTTAAAAGCATGGCAGATTTCACAACTACAGCTCTGACAGTTGAAGTAAATGTCACTTTATGTTGTCCTCTAGAAAACATTCACTATTACTAAAAGATTCTTTAAGCCTGAGCTGGCAGAATTGCTGCAGTCATTTAAATGAGCAACATGCATTTTTCTGTATAAAAATAACCTGGTCCTATTTTGTTTTTTTCAAAATTAAATGCCAGAGTTGCATACAAAATACCTAAATAAAAATAATCAGATTTCATCTCATGTGCCTCCCACTATAAAACAGAAAACTCATCTACATAAAATTGCAGAGGTCAGCTCAAGAAAGCAGAGCAATCATGTAAGTACTTTTTAAAGTAGAGTTTGACAAATGGTTCAGCCACTGATAAGATTGGCTGTCCATGACACTTAGTAACACTTCCATCACTAATATCTTGTGTGCATATATTCACACAGAGTTGCAATTGTCTGGCATGAACTTACACTCCTGCCTAGGACTAAGACTTCTAGAAAAGACACATTCAGAAGAAAAAATAACAAAAAAAAAAAAAAAGAAAAAAAGAAAAAAAAAAGAAAAAAAAAAAAAAAAAAAAAAAAAAGAAAAAAAAAACCTGAACCCCAACCCCTGAAAAAACAGGGACAGAAGAAAAAAAAATCCTGTGCCTGAAAGTTTACATGGTACCCAGCTATGTACATTGCTTGGCCCGTTGTACTGGCTAATTTAGGAAAACTTAGTATTCACACACAAAATCTTGCCTAGAGCCCTCAGACCATCACAGCTACAAGATTAGGAAGACATAAACTGACCACCAGTGTTTCTTGTCCAGTGACATGGAACATCACTAGGCAGCCTCCTACTTTCCTCAGAAGTAGGACCTGATCTGTAGCAAGTCTAAAGAACAACAGTTGTACTGTTAGAAACTGAGACTATTTGGAACTCTTTGTTCAACCAACCAAGATCATCTTGATGACTGTATTGGAAAATACCATCTCCAATGAGAAAAGAAAAACGTCCCTCTAGGAAACCTGTGTCACTAGCTGTGCTGAGCTCTGGTCAGACTCACTTTAACTAACTAGGCTTTTTGGAGCATTAGTTTACTGTCCAGTCAGTATATACCTGTACCAATTCCCCGGATTACTGGCACCAAGAATCTAGTACAACAACCAGTTCTATTGAGAAAACTTCCAAAACAGAAGGAGGTGACCTTTTCTTATAGAACGCCACAATACAGCCTCCATCAGCAACACCACTTGTCACCCCTCTGCACCTGACCCCTTCCTACTCACCTGCCCAGACAACCCTCATCAGCACATTGTCATTCCAGATAGTCTTCTGACACCTGTGGCCTGGCTCTGCACAACTGGGGTTGAGCTCACAGCTAATACAACTCAAAGAAAAACAGATTTGCCAAAGATTGGAATCTCTCCTGAACTCCATGTACCACCTGAAAAATCCTGTTAGCAAACCTATTTCACAGTGCCCTGGTCCTTCCCCAGAGCATTTTACACCCTAGTCTTCTCATACCAGTCAAGACAGACAGGCACTTATTTAGCAAGGGAGTGCTCAGTCAGACATCAGAGGGATGCCACCACCCTTCTTTCCTATACTCTGTGCTCTGTAGCACACCAAGGATTTTCATATCAACACATCCCACAGGCATTAATGTGGTGTGGACATCAGCATCCCACACACACTGTGACTACAGGACAGAGTCCTGGCTTCCCTGTGTTCTGCTGCCCAGAGCAGCATTTCAGTTATTTGTCCAGACTCAGAAAAGTTATTCCCATGCCCTCTAATTAGCACCAAAACACAATCTTCATCTTTGCATCCGTTAACTTCTTACAAATCTAGAGGTAGCATGTTTTTTCCCGCATCTGAAAAAAACTGAGGTCTACAGGCTCAAAAACTACTATGCAGCACTAGTGAAAGTGACTGATAGGACACACACTGGAACAAACAGCACAAGGGCCTCACCTAAGAGAAATCTAATTGATTTTACAATGACTTAGTAATTCAAAGGCTGACACAGATTTATTCTTGTCCTGTCACTTATGTCCCATGGGTCTTTGGACATATAACCTTTCTAGCTGTCACACTGGTGAAATGGATGATATTTACAAGCTCGAGTACTCAGGTTGCTCTAGCATAAAAAGACAGGTTTCTAGTTGTGTTCCATAATGATGGCAGCATTCAGAAACTGAATTTTTTCCCCATACCTTGCTGAGGACAGGTGTGATAAAGTGGCTTGTATCCAGCCTCGGTCAGCCTACCACATACAGAAATTACTGCAATCCACTGAGAAGGGGATCCCAGATAGGGCCAAAAGAATGTTTCTTATCACTTTCTTCCAGTAAAACAACTGGAGAAAGCATAACCACCCCCCACCCCTACATTACAGGGAATTAGACTTGGTGGGGCAATGAGGACAAGGAAAGCTAACATAAATGCAGCTATAAGTCTGTATAAAAGCTATCAAAGAACAGAGAACACTAGAGAGCCAGACACCTATGTGGTCCTTGTTACCTGGGAATTTTTCTCATACTCCTCTTGAAATGTGCCAAAAATTGGTCCCTGTTTTGTTGGTCTTGAAGAAAAGAGAGAATGCAAATAAGTGGCTGGAGTGGGCCACTGGTCTATCTGTTCCTGCTTCACTACATCCACCAGGACCAATGCACTCTTCAGGCAAATTTAGACAAAGCCTTCCCTACAGCAACCATAATCCTCTTGGAGCTTATGAGAACTCTCTCTTAAACCTCTCCTGAGGTGCTGCAAATAACTGCCTGTATTCCCAACTCTGGAAATGCTCTTCATACAGTCAAGACTGATCTTAAGACTGCTGTTGGTTTTACCCTCACATCCCTTCTTTTCACACACAGAAAGGCACACCCTGCCAGCTGCTTTATGACAAGGTCAGAGAAATTTTTCCCGGTTTTTACCAGTACAGGAGTCTGCCCATAACAATGAGTGACGGTTGTTTGCTGGGACGGTGAGAAGTTTCCAGTATGAGCATTATCCTGATTTTAAAATGAAGTTAATCACTTTAAAAAAAATCAAGTGAAACATAATTGGAAAGTTCCAGGCAAGGAAAATAGGGGTTCATGGTGTTTCGTCTTTACAATGGCTTCACGAATAAGGAAGTGAGATTATCTATTCTCCTGCACCCACTGCCTTTGCTTAGAGGGTCAAGCATTTTCACAGCATGAAATTCCACCTAAACCCCCACTGTCCAAAAGCACACATAGGTCTTAAATGCTCAGATTTCTCTGTTTGAAGTGTGTTTTCCCCTAAACTTTCATGATGTTGTTTCCCAAAGGGGACAAAAATCAGTATGACTGACCCTCCGCAGTAGCACAAACACACAGCCAAATATTACTGGCTTGGGATTGTATTGCAAAAGCTATAATCAGTGCCTTTCTACTCAAATTGAAGTCAGCAGGTTGGCACCCCATTGAATTCCCAAAAGCTCATGTCCCCATTCATGTCCTGCAAGAGGAAGTCAGAGTGAAGTTGCTGAGTAACAAACCTGCCCTAGCACCCTCTTCATGGCCTTAATGGAGTAGGTGAAGAAAAGCAGACTGACAAGTGTGGACACAAAAATACACACCATGAAGCAATGCCATAAACCAAAGTGGCAGCAAAAAAGCATCCCAAATAGGCAAACCAGAAGAGCTGCCATCCTGATTTCTTTCAATGGCTCTGAAAGCTGTGGTTTGTAAACCCCTATGAAACTAAATCCTGCAGTCTCCACTCAGCTTGTGTGGAAGCAAGCTTCCCATTGACGTCAAAGAACACATTACCTCATAAAGGACTGCAGAGCTACTTGCAGAGACATCCCTCATTATTCACTGTGACTGCACATTTTGTGTAGAAGTAATGCAGCTTCATTCTCTCCTCATGCCTTCCTATGGAGATTAAGAGCAGTCTCCTGTGATGCGAGAGCATCTGCAAAATCAGTCCAGAGGCCGGACTGCTGCACACTGCTATGCTACGTTGTACAGACACTTACAAAAACACACTGTTTATCCTGAGATGTAGGGAGAACACACTTGATTTCCAGTTACTGTGAAAATTGTTCTTCTATATGCAATAAGGATTCCTGCAGATTTAGTAAACTGTCCTAAACTGGGCAACAGGCTCTGCTCACATTTCCAGTCCAGTCAGCATGGGAAGACTAGAGTGGCTCCAGGTTGCAGATTTCTGTCCTTATCCCTCTGCCAGTTGATGAGGCAGGCTCAATGTGTTGTGTACATGATCTACAGCTGCCAAAGTTCACAGGAAACAGTAAGAAAGAAGCACCCACAGGGTGTCTGCAGGAGGTATGCCTTGCATGCGGTATCCTTCTGCTGGTGTGAGAACAGCTGCCAAAGAAGGGTAGGCAGAAAGGAAGGGGGAAAATAACCTTGGATCAGATGAGAACATGATGCTCAGTGCAAAAGAATAACTGCATGCCACATTCAGTGAATTATTTGTCAGCAGAGTCAACTTGTCAACTACAAGAAGCCGCATGGGAAAGATATTTCATGTACCAGATCAAGTGCTTGATCAAATAAATACTGACTATATGAAAACGGTACATGCCAGCAGGGCTAACACAGTATTCAAGAATAAACAGAAATGCATGGCAAGTGTGAAGATGAGGCTAGGTATAAGCAAAACCAGGTACAAGCAACACCAGACAAGTTTTTCTGTAGTGTTTGGTAAGATATTTATACATTATTCTGCCTCTTAACAAATAAATGGATTTAAAATAGTAAATAAGTTATTACTGTATAAAAGCAAGACTATCTGAATCTAGCTTGAAATTGCCCTCATTAGAGATAAGAAACACATTTTACATCATCATGGGTTAATATATCCAACATTCTTGTCACAGACCATTCAGTCATTACTAAAATAAATAAGTGAGGGTTGATCTGATCTTCCATTTAGATTTACCATTTACAACTTGCTCCTACTGTCAACTTTGTCTGGCTAGAATCCAGACTCATACAGCTGGAATCAATCAGTGGATCCAGAGCTCTCAGGTGTTATACTTGATTTGGGAATTCAGGTCAGTTTTCCTTCTGGACCATTACTTAATAGTACACAAACAGCATCCTGATGGGCCATTGGGTCCTGTGCTGAAACCCAAGACCCTAGCCCAACATCATGCCTCTACATGGAGAGGTGCTTCTGGGCAAAATATAGCCCAGGTCAGTCGTCTGTTCTGCAGACTACTTCCTTTCTGTACTGAACATTGTTTGACTCATCTGCTCTATATCATGTCAACATGCAAATCCATACAGAGACAAGGTGTAGCTACTGCATTCAGAGAATTGGACCAAGGTACACATCAACACATTTCTGTTAATTATTATCCAGTCATAAAAATAAAAGCAAATCTGACTTCTCCTTCCCCATTTTAAAAGACCCTTCTGTAAATTCAGCAACTGTGTCTTCTCCTGGAAAAGCAGAGACTGAATCTGGAGCTCTACTGGAATCAGTGTGAGGACAGCATCCCTTCACACAACAGCATATTTCAGCCCTTTCCTTCAAATTGTCTAATCTGAAAGGTGGGTGCACTGGCTATTTTACAACTATGCCTCGTTGCCAGCTTCATACTTGGTTATGTTGCTGGTCTCATGCATCTCATGCCCACTGACAGCCTATCCTTCTGCTTCAAGAGAACTAAAACTTGTCAAGTTACAAGTTTCACTGGTGTATTTCAATGACTTTCCTTGCTGATCCTCAAAATTCATTATCTTTGAAAAGCCTTTGCCAATGAATAAAAATAATTGGTCTAAGTCTTTCATCTTTGCAGCAGCCTTTTTTAAGTAAGAGTAAACACAATTGTCTTATCTTTTCTCTGACTGAGCCATCTGACTGAGTCCTTGTCTTATTTCACAAACTCCTCTGATTTTCACACCACCCTTCTGTGCTCCTCTCTGCAATGAGCAGGGATCTGAGAACTGTACTGAGGGCTGTCCTGCAGCAGGTTTGCTTATTTCACTCTTTGCTTTCCCTTCAGTGCACCCTGATTTTCCTTTTACTTTCTGCCCAGTAACATCATGGTTTTGACCCTATTTCTCTTCTGCAAGTGCACCCACTGGCACAGACCCTTACTACTGCTTACGTTTCCCATTTTCTGGGCCTGATCTGAAGGATACTGCTATTTACTGTTCTCTCCTTCAATACCCCATGTGGTTTTCCACAGAGAGCAAGGAATCATCAAATGTAGGGCAGAACAGGAAGTGGAGGTAGACTTCCGCATTTTTCTGATAGTCACCAAAGAGGAAAAAAAAATAAACATTATGTGCAGGTGAGAGTTCAGGATAGCCATCAAATTGCTCTTCTGCTACTGACCCTGCTGCACCATGTCCAGATCCACTACTCTATCTGACCAGCACCAGCCTCTGAGTTTCCTGAGCTTTATTAAAATGGAAGAGCAGAATAAGCAACAGCTTATTCTGAATATAACTAAGTGGATGAGCACAGAGTCCAGGTACCTCATCTTCCCACATGTAGAAATTCAGTCTTCCAGCACCTTTTTTTCACTATTAAATACTAAATTAGGCGTCTGTCACTCTCAGCGGCAACATTTCTTACCTAAACTGCCTGCTTTTCCCTACTTCATCTCCCCTCTTCATCCTTAACTCCCCTTAGAGTTTTTTCCTCTTTTTGTTATATCTCTTATTTCAGGGTTATACTACTTATTTCAGTTCCTAATCCCATGTGTATGCCTCCCTGAAGACAAAATCTGGGATTGGAAAGGTACATCACTCGTGCAGATGCCTTTCCCTGGCCACTGCCCAGCACTGTAGCTGTGAGCTGATGTGCTGGACGCTCCCCAAACTGTGACACAAGTGATACAATCCAGGCAAAAATATCCTGGCAGTATTCCTGAATATTTGTAGTAGCCTCCAAATGGGCAGAATACTCCCTTCAAGTTAAGCATATTCATCAGTCAGAGGGTGTAACAGTGACATGGGTATGATGGCGTACATGTGAATGACTAAAATAAAAAAAATTTTAAATGTGAGCTTCACAGGGTCACTGTGAAGTATATCCTTTTACTAAAAGGGAAATAAAACTGAAAATGTTTTTGCCTGTTCTAATCCATAGAGTTCTTTGCCCATCCCAAGTTTTGAGGAGAGGCAGTTCTGGAGATGAGATGTCACCACTCTGTACATCATCAGTACTGCATGAAAGAGGAAGGGGGACAAAGGAAACAAGAAAGTCTCTTGCAACACAGAAAGAGCAAGTCTTAGATTTGGACATTTGTATGACTGTAAGATTTCATCTTACAGAAATAATGACACATCTGTAGAGCCTGTCAATGCTAAATGCTTACAAATGGGCAGAGTATGAGACAAACAATAGAGAAAAGATGCTCTATCTTTTATAAACTCCATCTCCATTGCTGGAGTTCACTGGAGAGGAACAAGCACATAGAACATGAGCTATTTAATAAACCACCACAGAGACCTCCCACCAGGGAACAGAGCAAGGAAAGATACACACACAAAACAGATATTAGCCCTGTTCTTTGCTCACGGCAAATATCTGATGCCGCAATAATGGACATACTAACAGGACAGAAACAGACATCCTGCTGTGGAAAACAGCACAAGTATCAAGAACTGCACCCAAGCAAAACCATCAGCAACCCAAAAGCCTCCCTATAACCTTTTTGAGAGATTAAAAAGAAAAATAGATACAGAAGCAGCCTCTATTTGCCCTGTGGAGCTCATAGCCTTCCCTCCAGGAAACTACGTGTGTTCTTCACCCACACACAGATGCTGCACCTCTAGCTGTCTCTGAACTGCTCCCCTGCATTAGTGGAATGGCAACAAGGCAGTCACTGATGTGAGACTACTACCCAAGCTCATTGATAGTTCTGCTGACTCAGTTGTTGTGCCACCTCCATCAGTGCTGCAGACAACTGGTAGTTGCTGGTTTTGTGCACTGCTAATGCCATGACTTGTTTCCTTTGTCCCCCTTCCTCTTTCCCCAAAGTTACCCAGATGGACACGCACCACTTCTGCATGCTTTGAAGCACTGATCCAAGTGGAATGGAAGTATTTGCCAGGTGCAGAATACCATCAGGGGAAGCTCTTGGCTTCTCCGCAGCCTTGATGGAACTGGGAGCACAGAGACTTCATTTAGCAGCTCTGTCTGCTGTGATCCACAAGCACTTCACTATTAGGAAACCCAGACTTGGATGTACGGACACCAGAGCTCTGCTCAGCCCACCTGGAGACATGGGAGCAGTGATCACTGCAAGCTCCCTACTCTTGTAGCTGCTGAAGCTCTGGGGACTTTCCAGCACCATAAAGGCACATATCCAATAAATTCTGCAGCAGATTCCATGCATGAAGCCTCAGATTATCTCCCCTGCTGAACACTCTCTAAAGCATTTAGCTAGTCCCACCTTGAGCATCTTTAGTGCTGCTTTCACCAAGCATCATTCATGAACACAGTCTGGTTCAGGTTCTCCTCATATGAATGGGCTCTGTTGAATCCTTTTACCTTTTGCCTATGGATGCAGCATGAAAGCACATTCATACTCCACATACCAACACCAAATTGCCACCAAAGCAAATTAAAACAATAAATATGGCATGATGAAAAGGCTAATTTCAATATTTCAATTAGAGTACATGATGTTAGTCCTGTGCATGACGTTAATCTTGAGTCTTCCTTTTTGAAACATTTTTGCTCTCGACTACTTCAAGTGCACAATGTCCCTAACACAGCCACAGGAGAAATTACTTGACTTTTGCAGACTGCATTTCTAATGAGAAAATTGTTTGGGTTTATTGCATCTTGATATATATGAATATTCACTGCAGGATAAAACTCTTGAAAAATAGTTTTATTTTCAAAGTGTCCTGGGACACAGCAGGGAGCAACAAAAAATTAATTCACAAAAAATTTCACATTGGGAAAATATGTTTTTATATCAATTCCACCATAACAAAATACTAACACTAATACTAATAATAAAAATTTAATAACATAAATCCAAACCATGCAGGCATTCCCATTTTCATTCCAAGGAAGATAAGGTACAGAAAAAATACAAGCATAGGCAAAACTCCTTCCCAACATAGAAGGATGGTTCCTGTAATCGGAATTTTGGAAGAGGAAGGAGAAGGGAAGGAGAAGGAGAAAGGGAAAGGGAAAGGGAAAGGGAAAGGGAAAGGGAAAGGGAAAGGGAAAGGGAAAGGGAAAGGGAAAGGGAAAGGGAAAGGGAAAGGGAAAGGGGAAAGGGAAAGGGAAAGGGAAAGGGAAAGGGAAAGGGAAAGGGAAAGGGAAAGGGAAAGGGAAAGGGAAAGGGAAAGGGAAAGGGAAAGGGAAAGGGAAAGGGAAAGGGAAAGGGAATATTTCATGTATCCAGCAGACCTATTGAAATATGTCCAGAGGCCTGGCAGATGGATTCAGGGAGACTGAATCAGGTTTAGAAGTTTTCACTGAAAAAGACGCAGAGGTGGCTCTGAGCAACTGATCAAATAGACCAGGAACCAAAGCACACTGAAATGAACCATGGAATGAAGTGGAGAACAAAGAACAAAAGGCAAAGATATGTATAGTTTTAGGTCTTTACAGGGGCAAAGACTGAATACACTCCCATCATGAAGGTTTTAAAAGCTGAAACTTACAAGGATCCATCCTAGTATATTTCAATGTGCTCTAAATCTGAACTTTAGTTCATGCATTATATATTTTTAGTATTTTCTGTAACTTTAGGAAAGTGGGAATTACACCATGCACAAATCAGCGGCTTGGCCCCTGAGATCTGGCTGCACAAGCAGTATGACTGTGTTCACAGAGCATTCTGCACGACTGCAGTCCCTAAAAGCTTCACAGGGATTTTGAGACTCTCTCACTGGAAGTAGCTAAGTGCTGGATTTGGCAAACAGAGTGTGCATGAAGTTTAGCAAGTCTAAAAATGTATGGCAATGCACTTGAACAAAAATAGCTCAAACTTTTACGTAAGCTGATGTTCTGCAAGTGAACTTTTATGTGCCATCAAGGGAAAGCCCTCTGAGTCACCATACGTAAGTCAACACTGTCAGATGCCCTGAAGCAGGTGAAGCAGCTACAGTGTGCACATGCGCTGCAAAGCATGCCAACAAAATTATCTTAGGCAACTGCATATTTTATTCTTTGTATAACAACAGGAGTCTGGGGCCAGTGCTTAGAGACAGTTGTCCATACAGCTTTTCCCTTCATAGACCAAATGGAACTTTTCAAGGAGAACCTGGAGCAGCAATTAGGGGCTGTTTGTCCCAGCCTAGCTTTTCAGCTGCTCACATGGAGAGACAACACATTGAAAATTGCAATAAGCTGCAGGCTCAGTCATCACTCTGCTCCAAATTTTGTTGCTTTCAGGTTGTCTTAAAGAACATGCCTGGGAGTGGGGAGGGAAGGGATTGCAATTTTTTCCCATCTTTTCTGAAAGCCCATATAAGATGGGGAAAGGGGTGAGGCTGTGAAAATGCCTTGTGGGATCCCTGTTCTGACATCTAACTATTGCTCAGGTATAGACTTTTTGCTGCCCCCCAGTGCCTGGTCCCCCAAGGTTGAGTTGTATAGCAGATGAAGTGAATGGGTAGGATGGATTCATGTTTTTAAAATTCACATTTCAGTGTTGCACCAGAAGCAAAATCTTGTGCCCTCCCTCACTGTGTCCAGAGGGGGCTATGATATGCACCTTTTGGAGGTTCCTAGGTGATGGGCTATCCCAGAGGCCTGAGGACACCCATGGTCAGGAGAATTCCTCTTTCATCTACATCAGGCCCATAGCAGAGCAGAGACTTTTCATTTGCTGAAATGTCAAATAGAACCAAAAAGTACAGCAGAGTGTCAGCCTCTCAGAAAAGCAGGCTAAAGAGGCATCTCAGCAGGAACAGCTCTACCTGGATGACCTATAGCAGATACTTGCCAGTCTGTTATTGGACAACTTTAATAACATCATTTCTAAATGTTGCCAAGCCACATGTTTCCCAGGAAAGTATTCAGACAGACTGAAAGTTTTTACCTCAAACCAGTGACCACTAATCTTGCCAGTAGATGTGACAACAGATTCACCAATAGACGTGAGGTTACTCATTTCTTCAACATGGCAGTTTTTGCAACTTAGAATACAAATCCCAGTGCCTCTTTGACCCATTTCTCCAGAAGGAGAATTCAACAGACTAGTATCAACACATCTTCTGGCAGTCAGCCTACCTTTCAGACTCCCAGCCATGCCAAGGACTAAGTCAGCATGGAAACTGACCCTCCTTCCCACCATTGTATGGACCCTTTCAGGCCAGGCAAAGGCTGGCCAAATGCTGTGATAAAATCACTCCCCAAATTTTCCATGAGCTGTTTATCAACAGCTCTAAACTAAACACCTTTAAAATCTATGAAAACAAAACAATATCCTACCTGCCCTCACACACATATCCACATCCACACAGAGGCTAATTCTGTTTGTAGTTCAGCATCTTTGATTAAAAGTTGCAGGAGGTAACACTGCTACTAACATTGCCAAATGACAGGACTTTCTGGCTTTCTGTGTTGGCACTGCACTTGCAGACATCAAGGTTTCACACAGCCCTAACTTTGGAAAGGATACAGCTTCAAGAAGAATTGGCCAGAACCAAGGTTGTTTGAAAACCCCACACCACAAAATCAATATTTAACACATTGGATTTCCTAGTGAGTCTTCAGAGACAAGTGTCTGACATTTGAGTTGTCCTGGGTCAATATTAATTGCACATATCTTCTCATCTGCATTTACTACCATGTTTCCACAATTAAGTTATAAAAACTAAATGAAATCTCTGAGTTTCATAGCTAAATCTGCATGCTAAGTTAATTAACACTGTAATGGAAACCACAAAAAAAGCCCTCAGGCCTGTCTGATCCAAGGTCCATTAAAATAACTGACAGCTTGATTATAACCCGAAGCAAATTAATAGCCACATAGCTTTAAAAAATGGGGTAGTGATGAACTGTTTCATAGATGTCAAGAAATGGTTTTGCATGGATGCCAAGAGAGAGACCTCTTTCTGCCACTGTCAGCATTTCTGGCATCTAATGTGTGTGCCCTCCCTGTTTTCCATCAACAGCACACAGGGCAGACCTTGCAGCATGCACTAGCAGTCTAACTGCTTCCAGCTGCTCAAAAATGCTCAAAAATGTGTCAGCCAGCATGTAAGGCACCAAGGGCCATTGTCACATGATGGGCTGAGGTACAAAGGAAGATGCCAATTTTACTTCATGGGAGGTGCAGGATGCTGGGCCCCAGAGAGTGCCGTAAGATGCCACAGCATGCTCCTCACACATAAACTGCATCTTGCTCTTATTGCCAGACTGCATTTGTCTTTCAATCAATCAACTGTTCTTTATAACTTCCTAATGCATGACACTTCAGAGCACTTTCCAGCAAGAGCAACAACAGCAGCAAAATTAATATTAAAAGGAAAAAATAGGGAGAAGCCAACTTCAAAAAGAATAAAAGCCAAAATTTTTGCTCAGTGATTAAATCAGGAAGGTAAAGGCTTATTCACCATGTGTAGCACATGTGGGCCTTTGTCAAACATAGCACATACTCATCTAACCAGCTTTGGCAAGGTAAGGAGTTGCAAAATAGGCACTGAGATGCTGTCATGACCAACAGCTCCCAGAAGCATCATGTGAAAAGCACCAATGATGCACATTGAGGATCCTGCACTCAGAGTCCTACAAGCTGCAAGTTAATTATTTAGACAACTGAACAACAAATTACTGGATTCAAAGGCATAGTACTGAAAGGGAAAAGTGAACACCTGGAATATGAATAAGTTTGTATAACCTGAACCTGCAAATGTGGATTTCTTAGTCACAAGCCAGCTTCAAAATACGGCAGAAGTGTTGCAAAGCTTAATATGGTTAATTGAAGTTAATTATACCTAATTATGTATGTAACATATTGCAGAGTTATCTCAAAACAAGTATGTTTAATAACTACAAACAGCACACATAATAGGGAACACCGCAATGAACTTTTAAAGAAAAAACATAATAGACATGCTCAAAAGCAAAAGCAGAGTGGCAACTGTTGAAGAGCAGCAACTGCTCACACCAT
This sequence comes from Ammospiza caudacuta, assembly GCF_027887145.1. NCBI lineage: Eukaryota > Metazoa > Chordata > Aves > Passeriformes > Passerellidae > Ammospiza > Ammospiza caudacuta. Next base: position 23,400,232 of record NC_080632.1, read on the forward strand.
CCTCAGGGGCTGCCCTGGACTCCCTTGTCTCCCCACACTGGCTTGCTGAAAGAAACCCATCACCTTCCTCCTTCCAGCCCTACCCCATGGAGAGCACACGGGCCTGACCACGCAGCAGGCACAACCCCTCAGAGCAGACAGGCACTCTGGCATCTACAGCCCCCACAGGCTAACACAAAATGGGACAGAGGCCAAGAAACACTGTCCTGTCTCTGTCAGCAGGTTGCTCCTGCTCTAGGTTACCAAAGGAGACGCAACTGATGGTCAGGTCCAAATGTTTCACAAACACACTGCCTGCTGTCCTGCATCAGAAAAACTAGGTATTTGAGCACAGCCCCCTAGACTGGGACTGCCAAGAAAGCAGGCTCAGAGTTGCTGGGATGAGCTTCAGAGAAGGGAAAAAATAACAATCAAACCCATCACCAAATGAATTGTTTTACAAAATGGTAATGGTGGGATACAGCACAGGCTTCTGATCTAGCAAGACCCTTATGAGGTGAAAGGGGAATCAGACCATATCCTCACTAAAGAGTAGCAGGTAGTTGAGTCCTTGCAGGATTTTCATCCCACTTGCTGGGCCTTGAGAGTTTGCTCAAGACAAATTAGTTCCGCATGCCCCCAGGATGATGGTAAGGCACAGAAGATACTCAGACCCCCTTGCAGAGGCCTGTGGCAATGTAGTACCAACATCTCTTATATTTAAGTGCTCACTCACTGTCACTCCTATAGGAAATGGGTTTCATGCACCTAAAACCATTCTTTCTCCTTCAAAGCAAAGTTGGGCTACATGATGGATTCATATTAATCAGTTTTCCCTAGCTGTCAGCTCCGGGACTTCATCTGGGCTTTTCTTACCCAAGGAAAAAGAATTGCCTGTGCAGCACTTCAGCTTTGAAACCTGCAACTGTGTCCAAGGCTTTTTGCCATCAGAGAAGATCACTGCCTATCAAATGATGGAAAGGATAACTCACTTACAACACAGACCTACAGTGAAGGCAGTAGGATCAGATCTAGGGAAAGAACTGTGACATAGCAACTGAAGAAAAAATTGCCTTGACAACTGAATGAGGAATTTAAAGAGTCAATAGGCAGGAATGAAGGGATACAGCAACAGAAATTAAGTTATAAGTGCAGTGGTAGATTCTTTCATGCTTTTGAAAATGAATGCAAGAAACAAAAGTCTGAAATCATGGCAGTGATGGAAAGACCTTAAAAATTTGTAGACATTGACAATAGATGAGAAGATTAGGCAGGCCAAGGATCCTTTACAGCATTCCTGAGTATGAAAGAGAATCCCTGATGAACGCACCTCAAAGCCAAATAGGAATATGCAGCCATGACAGAGGAAAAGAAACAAAAAGAGAAGATGGCTGAAGACATACAGGACAGCATAGATCTTTAGCTCTGGTCAATGCACAGAGCAGAAAACATGCAGCAAAGATAGACTTCCTCTAGAGGAATGAGGTACTCTCATTAGAGATGAGGTACTGCTTGCACCCAGATAATGGAGAATTAAGCAGAGGGGAACTGTGATGGTAAACAAGAAATGAGCAGAAAGCCTAACATGAGAAAGTCTCTATGAGGGAACAAACAACATAAAACAGACAGAAAAATATAACAGAGAGAACTGGAAACCAACCTCCAAATGAGAGAGGGGCAGATTTACATAACAAAGGACTCTGAGGGGAAAATGTCTGTCATCTGAGGGAAAAACATAAGGTTCTTTGAGTAGCAAGAGGCACAATGAAGTTTTCAACAGAGAGAGCGTTTAAAATATCAGAAAGGAAAAAATTGAGTTACCTTAAGGTAATAACAGAAATTTGGGGGAAAACAGTCACATAGGAGGAAAGGTCATCAGTGCCCCCAGCTGGCAGCCCCACAGCTGGGTGAAGGACAAAGAATGAGGTGCACTGAGTACAAGTATCACTTTCTATGGGAAAGACCTGGGTAAAAAGCAATCAAAATTTTCAGATAACTGGGAAAGGACATTCCGCTAGAGATGAGGAAGCTGTAATACCATCATTCATTCAAGGTCTTGGTAAGACCATGAAAGATACAGCATACTGTCCTGGTTATGTGCTTAGAGATGAAGTCAAACTGCAGAGTATAAAGAGTTTTTAATACAAAGGGTGGGGAAAAAAGAAAAGGAAAAAAGAATAAGAATAAGGAAAAAAGATCTGGTCTGTTTAGCAAAATGAAATCTCAGAGGGAGTTTGTTTGCTGTCTATAAATACATCCAGAGAGTAAACATCAGAGAAGGAGAAGAGCCATTTAAGTTAAAGGACAATGTTGGCACAGAACAAATGTGTGCAAGCTGACCATAAAATACACTTAGCACTGAGACAGGCAGCTTCTAATCACCAGAACTGTCAGGCTCAGCACAGTCTTCCAACAGGCAGGCAAAGAATTCTAGAGAAAAAGTGGGAGTTGTTCATGGGTGCCATGACAGGGACATGATGTGTGCAAGACCAGCAGCCTTACAAGGTGTCTTATGAAGTCCCTTGTGTCCCAGCATTTGCTAACAATTTCCACCCTTTTTTAACCTTAAAATTTATTTCCAGTGGTGCTGCAGGCTCAGAACAGCAAGTTTATGTGCCCTGACAAAAGTTTCCCCTCACCAGCCCTTTAAAAGCATCCACCAGTGTCTCAGGGAATCAAGAAAAGTCCAGGGCTACCCTGTGCCCATGGAGAGTCAACTCCTCCCGCAGCAGCTGCTGCTATGGGCAATAAGGACAGTGTGTCTGCTGTTCACCCACTGCTGCTCCTTCAGTAGTACCAGCTTCACTGCTCACCAACCCACACCCAAAAGCGTTCTCCATTGGCATAGAAAAGGATGCACTTTGATGGGGCTCATTTGCAATTACAAGCTAGGAAAAGACCAGGGAAGCAGCTGAGATAGGGCCTGAGACCTCTGGGAGAAACAAGCTGTGACAGGCAGCTAGGACAGCAGTTTTTGTAGCTTTGTTACCAAGCTACAGCAGAAATCACAGCTCAACCACAAAAGCAAAAATCTGTAGGCATCATCCAGGCAACAGCCACTCTGAGCCCTCAGGCAGCAGGAAGGTACTTCCTAGACTGTGGAGAAGTGTAGGTCTACATGAAGGCAGACTCACCACGCTCTTTGCATTCAAGAATCAGCCAGATTATTTCTTGTCTCAGCATCCAGCCAAAGGAAGAAATCATGATGCACGTGAGCTACACCTTCCCATCATGACTTTTGCTTACAAGGCAGCCCCAGGTAGGAGAATGATTTCCCCATTACTCTGATTGAAGATTCTAATGTACACTTTCTCAGTGTTTCACAACTCTTGCTGGAGTGGAGACCTTCTCTTCCCCTCCACTCCTGCCTTGAAATCTCTTTCTGTAGAAAATTAAAGGTTATTTAGGCTAAAAAAGAAGCACCCCAATAGGCAACAAGTTTAGTAAAGCACTCAATAGAAGGTGACTTCTAGTCCCTCCTTCAAGAGCTAGTTATGCCCCTGATATTAAACAATCACTGAATGAAATGCAATTTGGATGCACAGAAATTCAGAAGTACAGCATCTTTTGAGGACAGTCTCCTCTAAGACAAAGTAGCATCAGCAGAGGGTTCTCAAGATCCATGTGTCAAGTGCAGTACCTAAATTTTGGACGCGGCCAGGTGAGACTCACAAGACACCTTCTTGAATAAGTGGGCAGCATCTGGTGCATCTCAACTCATCTCCTGCACACACAGTCCTTCCTCGCCTCAGATGCAAACAGGTTTGTTGTCCCACCAGATGGGAGAGTACAGTGTCAAATTACAGGACACAGAGCTAAGTAACTCTTTTCTCCCAAATTAGGAAGCTAGCTCCCTTTCCCCTAAACCTGCTGTGCTGATTATGGCTTGGACAGAGTTAATTTTCATCATAGGGTCAAATGTGGAGCTGTGTTTCAGATTTGTCCTGAACACAAGGTGGATAATACAGAGATGTGTTTGTTATTGCTGAGCAGGGCTTACACAGAACCAAAGCCTTTTCTGCTTTTTGTACAGCCAAGCTGGAGAGGCAGGTGGGGGTGCCTGGGAGGTTGGGAGGAGACACAGCCAGGACAGACCACCCAAACTACCCCTGAAAAGGGATGTTTCAGACCATTTCACATCATGCTCAACATTTAAAGTGGGGGGGGCGGGGAAAGAAGGAGTGGGGAAGAAGGAGGAAGAGTGGGACACATTTGGAGTGAGGTGTTTGTCTTCCCAAGCCACTGTCAAGTGTGATGGGGCCCTGCTGTTCTGGAGATGCCTGAATGCCTGCCTTCCCATGGGAATTGGTGAATTAATTCCTTATTTTTCTTTCCTTGTGCGTGCAGCTACTCCTTTCCTCATTAAATGATCTTTATATCAACCCATAAATTTTCTGCCTTTTGCCCTTACAGTTCTCTCCCCAGTCCCAACAGTGGCAGAGTGAGACGAGTGGGGCTCGTGGGGCTCAGCCACAAAACCATATGGACCTTTCAAACTTCTTAATGTCTTTATTAGCACTGTTCAGCAGAAGACAAAGCTGATGTATGATTGCTGCTCAGGTCTTATGCTGAAGGCCTAACCAGAAGCTAAGGGATATGTCTTAAGCCTGATACCAAAGATCTTGGGAATACATCAATTATGTAGACTGAACTGAACTGAAAGACTAAACTGAAACACACTTCAGAATAATTTGAGAGCCCAAAGTGAAGGACTTTGAGACACCTTTGGCTGGCAAAGTGTTCAACAATCTTTTATGATCAGTTTAACAACTTACAACCCACACAACAAAATACCACCCAGGTCCCACCATTAGAACAGTAGTTAGGAAACTATTAGTTTTCAAAAAAATTGCCATAATTTAACAATTTTGTGACATAAGTAAAGAAGTCCATTGTTTAAGTAATATATCAAATAGTATCAAATACCCCAAGCAACCCAGTCCAAACCCAAAGATGTGCCTGCTTTGAGCAGGTCTCATTAGACATCTCTACTGGTCCCTTCCAACCTAAATTACCATGATCTAAGAGTGCAAACCAGCTCGCTGTTTTATAACCCAAACTTCTCAAACATTTCTTCCCTTTTCCAAAACTTCAAGCACTAACAGCTGCCAGGAAAGCCTTACATGTTCAGCTTCTAGCACAGGCTTTGCTTTCTCTATTTTAAATCCTTATATTATCTTCCCAACCACTCTGAAATGTCACCCATTGAACCAGCATTTGCAGATGTTTTTTCATCAGTGCCCAGCGACCAGTTAGGTCCAGACTTTTAGCCTTATGTAGGTCCTTTTCTAGCATGTGTTCTCCATAAATTCCCTGCAGAGATGAGTCTTTCCCATAAAATACTGTGAAAATTAGAGAACAGCAGGCCTCTGGCACACAGAAATATGCTTGTAGACCCTGTAAATGGGAAATAAGAAGAATCAGAAAGAAATGTGATGGGTTTCACATTCAGAGTTTCAAATTTCTAATTTCTAATGTATTCTTAGTTAACTGTGTGTACAGCAATTTTTGCAAGGAGATTTTACAGCCCATAATGTCCCCTACGGACACAGGGGAAAAAAATAAAAGGAAAAAGTAGTAGGAAACAGAATAAGTTATGGTTTGTTACACAGCCATCATGACTGAATAGTTAAAGCTATGACAACTGTTTATCAAACTGGCACAGAAATAACAACACATATATCTTATCATAAACACAGTGTGGGAGAAGAGGCAGACAATAAAATAATGCAATGCACTTTGGTGGCATAAGCTGAAGATCTCCATCTATTTTACAAGCACGCATTTTAGCTTCAAGCCTAGAGTGCAAATAATTAATAGCTCTGTTGTCCTTTGTGCCACTGAGTCAACACAAAAAGTTAAGAGGCTGATCTCCACATTACTGAAAACATTAATTTCTGTGCACAGCGAGCAAAGCAAGCCACCTAGCTGGTCATGGCAGTGACTGACTACCCCCAAAAAGGCACCCAACCCAACAAGCAGAGTTCCCTCAGCTCCCCTGTGAACCAAACAAAACCTTGAACCAAAGATCTCCTATCATTCTTTGGAGACAGGACCTGGCCATAAATGACTACCACTGCAACACCCAGAAAGCCCCGACCATGATTGTGAAGAGACTGTTGGGAACATACGTTCCAGGCTGATGCTATTTTACAAAACCTTATACACTTGCTCCAAAGCCCACCAGAATAACTCTTGAAAACAACTCATAAACTTTGGAAAAGGAAAACATGACTAATAAAGTTCAGTGATAAAACAGCTGCCAGGGACTCAAAACTACCTGCAATGACTAATTTAGCAACTGATGTCTGTCAAGGCCAAGTGGCCTGCAGTTCTCCCATCTTTTGTTGCTCACAGATACTATTTTTTTTCAGCAGGCAGACCTGGTTGAAGAATTAGACACACACAGATCAGCTATGAACATGCAAAAGGGCATCCTAATTGTACTGGAAGGGACCACTAGCTAGGACTGAGGTGACCAGCATTATCCTTTGGGGTCCAGAGAACTCTTCAGTGACCTTCATTTGCAACAGTAGGTCAGCCCTTCTTTTTAGAGTAATGCCAATTCGGTCATCAACAAATCATTCAGTATAGGTATATGGATGTTTTACAGAGTCTTATGTCTATTATTATTAATGCACCAACATCATTACAACATTTCTTGACCTGTTATCCAAAGCAACTGACCTTCAATGGGCAGGATATGCTAATGACCATACTCTGTGGGCATGTCAATGTGTATGTGTGTGTTACTGAAAATGTGTCACAGTGCAAAGCTGTAAATAACCTGGTGAAAAACTGGGCTAATTCAGAGTGGCAGCGAAACACAGAAAGTTTATGAATAAATAACATGTGGCGAAACAAGTTGGCAGTGAAACTTCTGGCTTTGCACATTGAATATGGTGCTTGGAAGAAAAAGAGGCATTTTGGGGAGAAGCAGGTAAAGGCTGGAAAAGGTTAACAGTAGCAAGCTGCTCCACAGGAGAAATAAAAAGGTACAGCAGAATTATTAATTGCATTATTAACTTTGTGTGTTAGCCTGGCCTCTCACAATGCACAGCTTTGTGGGATGTAATCAAAGATCAGTCTCCTATCACAAACACAGGGAGGAAAAGGTCCTTTCTTTAGAAGATGACATTAAAGATGAGGAAGACTGAACACGAGAAACAGCTGTAGGAACACCTGAAGAACCATGCTGGATAAGCCTTGCTGACTACTTCTGGTGGTTGCCAAAACTAGATGGAAAGGAACACCAAGATGAACGCTTTGTACAAAAAGGGAACAATTGGCCGCCAATGGAAAGTTTGCTTTTTCTACTCTAACCATTTTTAAGGTAAAGGCTGATTAATAAAATGATGCATAAAGGCTTAGACTTTTCTTAGTTTTGTATTTATTTAGTGTTAAATTAATCTTCTCACCACTTGCCACAATAAATATTTCACTTTTTTAAGGTCTTGACAATCAAGTTATACAAATCACACATTTCCCCCACATGTAAGTTTATCTTGTGTGTCAGGGAGTAAGGCACTTTGCACATTCTACATATAATTAGTTCATTAAGTGTTTGCTCCCCACTAAATACATCTCCTCATCCTCCACACAGAGTGTGTCTACCAGGATTCTCTGGATTAACAGCTGGTTTGAGAGTTTACATGTGCTTTCTGAAGCAATATTTTGATGCTCAATAGAGATCTCAAGCAGTGCATACTGTAATTTATAAAATCCTGTGTGTCCTCTGTGCATTCATGTTTTAAGAGTGATGGGGTGAGTTCTTTCCCGGACACCCGAAGATCATCCGCAGCAGTCCAGGCACTCACCACTAGCAAAGCCAAAGTCACAGATCCTAGAGCAAAATCTTCACCCGGCCACAGATGAGCAGGCCAAGACACTCAGCCCTCAGGGTTAGGGAACACCTGGGAAGAGTTGAGGATGACTGGGGATCACATACCCAGCCATACCTTTCTCCTGACAAGGAGGCCAGTCAGGACTTTTGTGTTTTCTCACATACTCCACGCTCCATGGGCCTTTTGTGAACAGGAGGGAGAGAGTAAAATTCCCTTGGCTGCGTGGTCCTGCGGGGCAGGATGGCGCATCCCTTTTGGATATTACCTTTTGGATACTGAGCCAATGATACTTCTAGATACTGTAACCTTTAGAGAGCTGGACGCCAGGCAGGACAGCCTCCCGCCAGGCGTCCCTGGGAGCACCACTGCCCCACGCAGGGCGCAGAAACCTGTCTCGGGGAGGAGCAGCCGCTGCAAAGGAGACCAGTGCCCCTCTGCCCAGGGAGATTACAGCTGGGTGCTATTGTCCTCAGGGAGGTGCCAAGAGGGCCCACCCCGACGAGACAGAGGGAGCAATGTCACATCTCTGCAGAAAGCTAAACACCGGATAAAACGCCACACACGCCCCTCCTGCCACCAACAGGTGCACCTGCTCTGCTGGAAGAGAAAACGATTTGGAAAACTGCTTTTTCTCTCTCGCTTGCTCCCCTGAATGCTAATCAGCGGCGCCGGCTAAAAATACCCAGCAAGGCTGGCGTGCGCACGGCAGATAGGGAAAATGGGGGAGCTGAAAGGCTACAGCTTCCCGGAAGAAAAAAGGACTGGCGAAGAAGAGCCTTCCTCAAGAGCCCCTAGCCAGACTCGCCCCTCCGAGGCTGAGGTTCCAGCCTCTCCTTCACAAGGCCACTGCAGGCGCTCCCCGAGGAGTCGCCGGGCCACCATCTACCGGGGCAGCTGGAGGCACCCCCCCGAAGAGGCTCCCACCCCCGGCAGCGCTGCAGGCGCTCCCGGACGGGGCGTCCCGAGGGTGCTGCTGTGGCCGTCCGTCCGTCCCTCGAGCGCCCGCCGCCCACGGGGTGCAACCCCACAGGGGCTCACCGGCGGTGCCCGAAACAAAGAGGGCTGCTGGGGACCGCCGCCCCCGCCGGCACGGAGCACTGCGCCGGGCAGCGCGGCGTGGGGGGCTCGGTCCGCTCGCTCGCTGCATCACAGCGGCCGACAGACCGCAGCGCGGTCACAGCGATGCACGGCGGCTCGCCGGCCTCCCGCCGACCGCAAGAGCTAAGAAATAAATAAATAAAATTAAGAGAGGGAGAGAAGGCAGGAACACTGAGCCAAGTAGCAGCCCTCGGCAACGGAACCCGCGGGGGTGTTCAAACCCCCGCCACCCCCTGCCCAGCCGCCCGTCCCGAGCCGCGCTCCGCGGTGCGGGACCGGCCGGAGGGCGACGAGCGGCCCCTCCCGCGCATCGCGGGTGGGAGGGCGGGCTGGGCAGCTCCGCCGCCCCCGGCCTCACCGGGGGTCGCACTCTCCCCCCGCCACCCGCGACGGCCCGGTGGGCCGCCCCCTCCGTCCCCCCGCCCGCCGCAGCTTCCATCCATAATTAATCGCCTCCCCGCAGCCGCCGCGATAAGAGAGGGCGGGCGGGGACGAGGAGGCGGCGGCGACCGGGAGGCGGTGGGGGGAGCGTTGCGCGCTCGCCGCGCCCGGCTCACTGCGGCCGGCAGCTGCCTGCCGTGCGGAGCGGAGCGGAGCGCAGCCGCCCCGTCGGGGAGCGCCGCGCTCGCATGGCCGCGCCGCGCCGCGCCGCCGCCGCCGCGGGGCCGGGGGGGGCCGCGGGAGGAGGATGAGGCGGACGGCGGGGCGGCGGCGGCGGCGGCGGCGCGGAGGATGAAGTGGAGCGTGCGGGGAGCCTGCGCCGCGCTCTCCAGCTGCCTCCTGCTCGCCTGCGCCCTCAGCGCCGCCGCCGTGGGCCTCAAGTGCTTCTCGCTGGGCTCCGAGCTCAAGGGCGAGCCCTTCCGCCTGGGCACCGCCGCCGGCGCCTTCTATTCGGGGCTGCTGCTGGCCGCCGGCCTCTCGCTGCTCGCCGCTGCGCTGCTCTGCTGTCGCCCGCCCGACGAGGCGCCCGTGGCGCCGGCTCCGGCACCGGCCCCAGCGCCGGCGCCGGCCTCTGCTTTGGCCCCCGCCGGGGACCCGGACCCGGCCAGCGGAGGCCCCGGCGGGGCGGAGGCGGCGGCCGCGCCGTCGGGGCCGGTGGAGAAGGCGTCGCCCGGGGGGCGGCAGAACTTCCTGCTTCTGGGGGTGCTGGTGTTCATGCTGGGCGTGCTGAGCGCCTTCGCCGGCGCCGTCATCGACGGCGACACCGTGTCGCTGGTGGAGAGGAAGTACTCGCACTATTGCCTGCTGCAGCCCGGCGGCGCGGCCCGCCCGCGGAGCGGACCCGCGGCCCCCGACGGCACCGCCGCGGCGCTCCGCTGCCAGAAGCTGCGGGACTACCAGCAAGGCTTGGTGCTCTCCACCGTTTTCAACGCGCTGGAGTGCCTCCTGGGCCTGCTTAACCTGCTTCTTGTCAAGAACTACAAGGCCGCGCAGCAGCGCGGACGGAGGCGGCGGCGGCGGCGAGCGGCCCCGGCCGCGGCGGCGGCGGGCGGGCGGCGGCGGCGGCGGAGGGGCGGCGGCGGTGGGCGGCGGGCGCCGCGCCACAGCCAGGGCTCCCTCTTCTCCGGCGGCGAGCCCGAGCTCAGCCCCGGGGATTGCCCCTTCCAGGCCGTCTCCTACATCAACGTGGGCGTCTTCCACGTCTTCGACGAGGCCGGCGTGGAGGTGCACTGTGGCGGACATCCCTCCGTCGAGCTGCCCGGCTACTCGCCTATGGACCCCGAGCTCAACGCCTCCTATCCCTACTGCTACCCTCTGCCCAGCGAGCAGCCCCCCGCCTACGAGGAGATCTACCCCGGGGAGCCCTGCGCTCACGGCACCTAGAGCCTGCCGCCGCCGCCGCCGGGACGCCCGGCTCCCCGCCCGGCCCCCGGATCGCCGTGACGGCCGGGAGCGGGCCCGCCAGCGCTCCGCAGCCGCGGGGCTCGGGGACACTTGTCGCACCACCGACGGGATGGTCCCGCCGTCGCGGGCGCAGCGGGACACGGGCGGCGTGCCGCCGTGCCTCTGGCTCTGCGGAAGCTTCTCCTCCCTCCCTCCCTGCTCTCCTCTCCCCCCCTGCCCTCCCTCACACCGACCCTTCGTCCGCCGGCGGCTGAATTTTCCGAAGGCTGCGCAAGAAACGCCTAAGGGTTGGTTCCTCCCGTCGCCTCTCCTCTGTAGCCAAGTTTAGTTCCCTTCGAGTGATTCATCAGTCTCCAGCTTTAGCAGTCCAGAGTTACCCATTTATGATAACCAGCCAGTGTAAGGAAAAGGTGTCATGAAGCTTCTTTACCTCTCAAAAGAGCTAAATTTCTAAACAACGCAGAGACATTTGTGTCACGTTTACTAGAGGTGTATTGGGGATCTTTAACGTTTACACTACTCCTTGGGAGAATTGAGTTCTGTTTTAAGATTTAGTGAGTTAAAACATTCGTTGGTCGTGTAAGATGCACATTGAGAAAAACCTGCACTTTGAAAAAGAAACAGGAAAAAAATCAACAACGTTTTTGTACACTAACGTGCCTGCTTTTGTTGATAACTTCTTACTGTAAAAGCTTTCAGAAGTCTATAGTGAAAATGTTTGGTAAATCACTGCAGTTTAAAATTGATGATTAGTTCCTTTACTAAAATAACTGAGATGTTGCTAGGATATGGCAGTTAAAAAGGAAGTCCAAATGTAGTACACATTCCTTTTTGTAAACAGGTTCTGTGTTTTTAATGCAAGGCAGGATTTCTTTTGGTTTTGCACAGGTGAAGGGTATAATTCTATTTTGTACAACTACATGGTTTACCTTGTAAAGAGTTCCATTTTACCTGTTACAATTCATCAATCTGGTAAGCTTGAATATTAAAAGTTTTATTTGAAAAATATATATATTGTAAACAGCCTTAACTGGTGCAGTAGTCACAGTTTTAAAGGATAAAAAAAAAATATATATATATAAACCATCCTGGAAGACATCTTCCAAATGTGTTTTCAAAACAGTATTTATACTCCTATTTTAAAGCAAGGATTTTGTTTGTTTGTTTTGTTTGTTTATTTAAAGAAAGGCCAGTCTAATTTCTGAAAAGGGGGAGGGGGGAAAGTGATGGGATCGTATGCTGTTAACTCTTAGTGAACTTTGAAGTATTAAAAAGGGTTTCTGGAAAGAGAAGAAGTGCTAAATCCTTCTTTTTGGATTCTGCTGTGGAATGCCATACCAGATAGCATAAAAAAGTGCTAATGAAGGAGAATCAGATGCGGCATATTTTATTACATCATTTGAGAACAGACACAGGCTTGATTTCATGTTGCATGCAAAACCAACTAGCAACTCTCCTAGTTGCATTTGGTTAAATACCCCAGTTAAGGTATACAACTCCAGTTAAGGAATATTGAAATGAAGTATTACAAAATAACCTTTTTGTCAATCCTTTGTTTGGAGCCTGCTGCATAATGCCAGTGTATCAGCTACCCAGGGGCTGGGGGGGGGTGGGGGGAAGGTGGAAGAGGAGGGGAGACAGAGTGGAGAGAGAGTTAAGAGTATGCAAAGCTACAGTCTATTTCTGTGGTTGATGGAAAATTATTTTGAACTTTTTAGCTGCAGAGAGGCTGACATAATTTGCAGCCCTAGAACTGGAGAGAGAGAGATTTGATTCTAAAATAGTCAAAAAACCTCTGCACTGTTGTTTTCTAAAATGTTTTGACTTGCACACTTTGTATAATCTAAAATGCAGAATGCCTGAAAAGTCTTAAAGTTGCAAACTGATGTCTGTGAAGCTCACATTTAAAGCTCTAGTCTAGAGAAGAGAGTGAAAAGCAGCAGTTGCCAATTTGTCGAGTAGTTCTAAATAGCAGAAATTTAAAATAGAGCTCCTTTTGGCCGGCAGATTTCCTGGTGTGGAATGCCAGTCTAAAACATATGCCCTAGCTAGGTCCCATTTTAGTACTGAAGATTGGTTTTATGCTGCCTCTCTGCAGATGCACCTTCTTAACCCCTTACGGGAAAGTAAGGAGTCCAGTAATCTTTGCCTGTAATATTGATTTAGGCACAAGACCAATTCCATAGCATACTTTATTGCTCATACAAACGAGATTTTGCAAAATGAGTAAAGCAGAGAAACTAAATTCTTATGTAGGTCTCCAATTGAATGAGTTTATGAGACAGCATAGTACCTGATACTGAATTAAATGGGAACTGCTAGACTGCAGAGTGATTTTGAAAAACAGACAAACCAGCTAGGTGCCTAAATACAGATGCAGATGCGTGATAATAGTTGTTGTTTTTTTAAAAATTGGCTACATACATTGTAGTTCATGGAAGTTGTATCCTAGTTTTACTTAAGGAATGGATTTTCTGTCATAAAAAGACAGCATTTTACTTAAGATAGTTATTTTAGGAATTATGAACTAGACAATTCTGAAACTCCAGATGTTCCAAAGATCAGTGCTCAGGGAAATAAATGGAAAGTCAAGAAAGCTACCTATTATGCTCAATTGTTTAAATGTAAACAATTTTAGACTATGGATTTTTAAGATTGTTAAAGTCATAACTTTTTTTTGTATGTATGTGTGTGTACATGCCTGTGTAAGTGTGTTTGTGTTTTATTTAAGTCTTTTCAGGATGCCATTGAATATTTATTTGCAGCTCAGTTTTAGTTCTTAAATTTCTACTTTTCTTCATTTGGGCTTTTATCCCTGGAATAGTTTAATTTAGTGGTGGACAGATTGCCAGAATAATGTCCAAGTCAGACTCCCACAGAAGCCAGTAGGCGTTGTTTCATTGACTTCAGTGGATCTGGGCACAAATGATATGTAACACCTACTCTAAATAATCTTCAAAGTAATCTCGATCTTCTGGCATGACAGGATGCAGCAGTGGCATATAATTTCTCAGTTATTTGTGATTTCTATGGACAGCAGTATTAACAGAGGTCAGCTGTGGTGTTATACACATGTTTTTAAAAGCAGGAAAATGAATTGGCAGGCAAATTGACCAAACAAGCCATGTTTTATTAAAGATGGTATATCAGTGTTTCAGGTGTCTGGTGACTAACTTTTCTGACAAAATACAAAACACCACACAAATTTATTTCTCAGTGAGAAGAAACTTACAAATACAGGATAAGAGATGAAGCTTCACAGGCATGATTGCAGTATTGTGAAGCTGTTTTTAGTAAACCTGAGTCATCATTCTATCTTCTGAGCAATAATGTTAGAGTGTATGAACTATACTGTGTCAAAATTGAAAATAGGCTGGTGTGGGAAGCATTGGAGCTTAGGTTAATTACCTGAGAGGACTCATACTGTCCCTTTATTTCCCATTCTCCATCACAGGATTGTCAAGGTGAACACAAACCTGATCAATTCCTGTCACTGAAAGGTGATAACTGCAAGGCTTCTGCCTTAACTGGCAAAACCATGGAGAAGGGAAAAGAAACATGTATGTGCTATCAAATCTTCATTTTGCCTACCTGAAGTAATGACTTCTTTTTGCCTTATGGCTTGTTGTTTTAATTTGCTTCCAGCTGTACTCACATCTGTTCAAAGGGAGGGAAGAATAGGTTCAATACCACTGTTTTGGTCACAGTGAAATACTGATTTTATAGCTTTCAGCTCTCAGCATTCGTGTTCCTTCTGCAGGTAATAGTGGCTAGTCAAGGTCTGAAACGGTGGAAAATCAAGTCTGCTGTCTTTGATGAGACAGGATTTGCCTTCATGTGGAAATAATTTATTCCCACCAGCCTATTAGCAATTCACATGGATTATTTTCACACTCCAACATCCTTGCTTAAATCTTACTTATACTTTGCATTGTAATTGACAGACAGAATATACATTAATCTAAAAACAGGAAAAAAATTATGTTAGAGGGAAACTGTATTAAAGTAGTACAGATTTTACTCAAAGTTTGATTTCACTGTAGGACTTCTTTGGTTCACCAAAAAGTGCTATGGCGGCTGGTATAACTTAGATATATTTCAGACATACTGTTTAATAATCAGAAAAGGTTTCTGAATGTTCACATGAGAATGGCAATCTGTTTCTGCTTTTGGATATAGTACATATGAAAACCTTTTCTTCATTTTGCCATTTAATCCAAGATTGATCCTCAAGAAAATGTCAGTAATTGATCTTGTAACTTTAGGATCAATAAAATAAGTTTTAAAGCACAGCATATCCTATAAGAAAAGCCTAATGCTCTTCATTTCATATTCTTTATTGTCTTAGGTGGATGTCTAATAGTAATAATAACTGAAACTAGTATTTAATTACAATTTCCATTACAAAAATTTGGTTTTCAGATACTTAGAACTGGTACAAATGGAACCACAGTATAAAATTCCAGGTATTACCATGAAGTTGAGTCTGTTTCCATAAGTCAGGTATTTCTCAGTTACAAGATGTTCAAATATTTCAGATAAATTCTACTGGTAAAAATCTGTTCATTTTGTATGATGGCACTCTATACATGTTCTAGAGTTATCTCTCCTTAATACAGGCACATATTTCCAATTAAAATGCACAAGGGTAAGACTCAAATTTGTCATGATCACTGTCCAGTTTTTAAATTTCTTAATTATCTCTCAGTAGTTAATGGCATGGGACTAGGGTGTATGTTCCAGAATCAGCAGTAGCTCATCTAATAACAGTTTAGCAGATAACAGATGGACTTCAGGAAATCCACAGGCTAATGGACTGCAGGGGAAAAAACCTTCAGTTACCTGTTGCAACAATTCAGCATACAGTGTTTCCTGCTCCAAAGGAGGCGCTGCCCAAACAAAATAACTAGAAGAAATCTGAGCTTTTAAGTTGAGTACATTGTGTTCTCATTCTTACACTACCAGTTCTGAAATTCTTCCCTTGCATGGCTTCTGAAGAGTGAAATCCTCAAATTGATCTTCTGAAAATATGATTTAAGTAACTTCCTGGCTTTCTATTGGCCAGGTGTGCAATGTGCTATCCAGCCAGTGTTCGGGCACCACGGGGAAGTTCAATTGCAGTTTATGGCTACGTCTCCCTGATGTCAGCCTAGACAGTCTGTAATTGAAGATCAGTTCTTCTAAGAAGCCATAAGACTATCTCAGGTGTATTTCCTTTACAGGTGTAAGTCCTGCTGTCCTGTTTCATTGCTTTTTCAGACCCAAATGCCTTAAACTTCAGTGAATTTACCTTGAGGCAGGGGTGGAGATGACATTACAGTTTGCCACTACTTTGGTTGTGGAATTTTAGACATCTGGAAGATCTCCTTAAGTTTCGTGGAAGGAAACACTTCTAGTGAAAAACATGTACTAAATCATCACCAGAACACAGAAAAGTCAAGAGTAGATGTATTCCCATAGCAATACAACTTAGCAGAAGTTCCCAGGGTTTCACTTATATGTTACTTCTGGCACGGGTCTGTCTGATGGGGAAATTCATTTCATGGTCTTTGCAAATGAATCATTTGTTTCACTTCAGCAGGTAGGATTTAAACAGCTCAAGCATCCTTACCAGTTTGTCTCCTCTGTGGCCATTGTTAGCAGAGGATAAAGTGAAGTGTGGGAGGAGAGAAAGCTTATCATGATCCTCTTAATGGGTTCAGAGGACTAAACGTTCCAAAGCATTCATTGGTTTTATATAAAGATTTGAGAATGGAAGAATACCTATAATATCTAAAAAGATTATTTTCCAGGGTTTATATTTTTGGAAACCTAATACTTAGATTTAGAGAAGTTTCTTTCAAAATTTGCTTTTTCTCCCAGGTTCTACATTTTAAATGAAAACTCATCTCACAAAAATGCTCAGTGAAATCTCCAGACATTTAAATTATTAAATTTAGGGAGATGAAGTAGAGTTGTCCTACAAACTACTGAGTGCCATCAAATCCTGTAGAGGTCATATAAGGAATTTGACACATGGTGCAAATGAGGCCTTACTTGCCAACATTCAAATTCTGACATTTCCTCACAGATGAAGGAGGCAACAGCACTAAGTTGTGCTACAAAAAAAGGAAGTCATAGGCAATCAGACAGTCATGGATTTTGGATGAGGTATGTATAGTCTCAAGGTCCATTCATTATTAAAATGTATGTCTAAGGGATTGTCAGTGGTGGATCTGAATAGGGGCAGATCTTGATATGTCTAAGGTACAATAGCTCCTAGAAACATGGAGAAGTCCAACCAAAATAAGCTCATACTTGCACTAGAAAGGAAAGAGCCACTGAGAAATTTCTATTTCCTTGCATTTTGGAATATTTACAATTTCCTGAATGACACAGAAGCTACTAGTGTATGCAGATTGTCTAAATTAGACTCCTAGGAAAATAGGAAATGGAAATGTAAGTGTTGAAAACTACTTAATCTGTAGTAAAATCTTCTGATGTGTAATCAAATATGCTAATTCCAGTAGCATATCCTCCTGACCTGGGCACTGAAAATTACTAGAATTGAAAAAATTGCTATCTCCAAAATGAGACTGAAATATTAGAAAAAAAATCATATTCTGCTTTCTGATTCATCTTTTGCTCTAAATCAAAAAGAAAGAAATTCTGATACAGCTCTTGTCGAAACTGTTGCTAAGAAATATGGTTTGTTATTCTGAATGGAACATAAGGGTGCTTCTGTCCAAAACTGGGAGATGATAGCTGCACAGAAATGCATTTGGTTAGCACAGAGACTTCCTTATCAGTGAAGTCCTTAGAGAGCTACTAGAAATGTATTGAAAGGCACCATCATCATCCGGGTTTACCTGGATCATTGTCTACTGCATTGAGCTTCACTTTTCCCTAAGCAATGGAGCTTGTCTTGTCTGTGGGAGCAAGAATCTGTCTCTTGTGCCGCACTAATCCAGCCCCTGGATACGTGTGGGGAGCTCGTGGCCCTGAGAGTCAGAGTGCTGGGGCACCATGCTGTGGGTGTGTGATGGTGGGTGAGGAGCAGCCCAGGTGAAATGCTGTTCTGTGCAACAGCAAGGAGGAAAGCAGATTGCTGTCACAGTGCCAAGTTCCAGACTTGCTGTGCAGTGGTCTTGGGGGCAGCCAGAGCTTGGCTGCATTTGGGGAGCTGGATCATTTCTGCTAAAGAAAGTTGTTAAAGTCAAGGGGAATGGAAAAAGAACTAAATGTCTTTATTGGTACCCTCTCTGCCCCCCTCCAAAAACAGTGAGTGATCCAATTGCAGATGTTCACAACAGAGGTGTTGTGTTTTGGGTTTAGTATTTATCCTCTACTTCCTCTAGCAACTTCTCCAGAGGATCAGCTCAGGAATGCCAAATGCACACTGTCTGTTGCCTCTTTGCTTATGGGGAGAGCCTGCTAATGGTGTACTGAATTACTCAATCAGCTGGTGGGGCAATAAATAAAAATGAGCAACAAATGATATTTGGCACATTACAAGAGCTATGAGCTGCTCTGGGCTGTCCTTTACTGAAGGGCTGTGGCAATTCTTATCTGCTTAAGGTCTGCATGATCTAGAGGTCCAAGAATGAGGAATCCCTGTTGCAAGTTTTCCTGGATGGATTTGTCTGAGAAGTCAAAAAGCAACTGTTCCCGTGTTTCAGTAAATGCATCTTGGCATCCAAGCATGAAAAGGAAGAAAGCACAAACAGGGAAGAAGTGTTGATTCATTCATGGTTCATTAATTTTTCATCAAGGGCAGCAAAAAGACAAACATTAGTGTTAACATCTCAGATTCAGAGAATTGCTTCATTGTAAGAGGTATTGAAGCTGACTGATAAGGAAGCAGCAGAAAGTACACCAAAAGAAAGTTGATATTTCACAATGCTACTGTCAGACCATTCATAATGTTAGCAAAGGCTAACAAGACCATGAATTTCAACTTCCCTTATACATGCAGCTGGATATGCTGCAAGTCTCTAGATGATATTCAAAAACTTCTATACATGACTAGACTAGACTTCCAGTCCAGTACTTTCTTTGTTCATAGCTACATGTTGGGACTTTTCAGGCATGTGTGTGTGTGTGTGTGTGTGTGTGTGTGTGTGTGTGTGTGTGTGTGTGTAAGACAAAAATGTGTATGCTGGCTGTGTACAGATGGCCATCTTCATCTTGCCTACTGCCACTGCAGAGCCAAGCTCATCCATTCTGTTCAGCTTTGCAGCAGAACATCAGAGCAGCCCCGCTCAGGCACTGAATCTCAGCAGAAGTGCAGGCACAGCCAGCATCATGGAGCCACACCTGACTCTTCCCCATCACACTCCATGGAATCCAGTGGAATCTGCAAGTCTGTGGACAGAAAGATTCCACCCTAGTTTTTCTCAGGAGAAAAAGAAAAGCAGGTTACTGATCAAATCTTCAACTTCTCACTTTCTACTGAGACCCCTGACATCCTCAGAGATCCTCAGCATAGGCCCATCCTCAGCAGAGACCCTCAGAGACCTCACCAGATCAGGTGCCAAAGGAAATGCCTTTCTTTCATGGAGGAGGAGTCACTGTCACAAGAACAACAAGAACACAGAGAAGAGAGACCAAAGCACAGATCTCCCTAACTTACAGAATTATGTACTTTGAGATAGAAAGGGCCAGGGTGCTGTCCTGTGATCCCCAGCCCTACAGTTTATCACCTGATGCACATTGATACATGGGGAAGCAGGAAGAGCAGAATGGCAATAACATTAAACCAGTTGAACTGACTACTGATGGACCAGACAAGGGGCAAATATGGAGTTGAAACACACACAGGCAACCTAATCCTCATCCTGCCCTCTCCTGGGCAGGATGAGGATTGGGCACATACCTGGAGAACTTCAATGAATAGAGATTTTTTGAGGGGAAGTTTCAGTTGCATCAAGTGGAAAGAAAATCCCTGTTTACAGTGGAAATGTCAGGGTATTCCCCCCCTAAAATGGTCACCTTGTTACAGCAATGTGGAAACCCAAAAGAAATTCCCAGGAGAGGTAATGCAAATGGAGACATCCAGCTAAAACCCATGTAAACAGAGTAGAAGATGATCTCTTAAAATTTCACACCTCTTCTTTCTTTTGGAACAGCCACATCATTTTGTTCTTTGCATTTTCAGCTCCAGCTCTCAGGAAAGATAGAAGTTGGTAGGAGACAGACACTGACAAAGGCTGTACTGGCAAAGTGTCAGGTAAAGGGAAGCCATTTTTACATTTCTGCTCTGACAAGAGAGGACAATATATTCTAGCCTGAGAGCTTAGATGGCAGAAGCAGCAGTGATTAATTGGTCTAATTAGGGCTCCAGATAGGAAAGAGTGAGTTTCCTGAACTATTGCATGCTAAATTTCCTCGCTTCTATGAATAACTGTATTGCTCAGAGGAGATGGGCATCAGAGTGCATCATCAGAACAAACATTTACCCACTTCAACCTAGGAATACCACTACAACCTCAACACAACTAACTAATGCAAAGACACAACAGGCCATTTTGGCAGCTGGGAGGTAGCATAACAGTCCAGTTTCTCTGCTTCCCTGAGGGATCATAAGTCAGAGAATCACAGAATCATGGAATGGCCTGGGTTGGAAGAGACCTTAAAGACCAACTACTTCCAACACCCCTGCCATGGACAGGGAGACCTTTCACTAGACCAGGATGCTCAGATCTCCATCCAACCTGGCCTTGAACGCTTTGGGGCATCTGGCAGCCACAGCTTCTCTGTTTCAGTGCCTCAGTACCCTTACAGTAAAGAATTTTTTCCTTATATCTAATCTAAACCTACTTTTTTTCAGTTAGAAGTAATTTCTCCTTGCCCTGTGACTACATGTTCTTGGAAACATCTCTCCTCTTCTTTCTTTTAGGCTCCCTTCAGTTACTGAAAGGGCAAATTAAATCACCCTGAGGCTGCCTCTTCTCCAGGCTGAAAAATCCCAATTCTCTCAGCCTTTCCTCATAGGAGAGATGCTTCATTCCTCTGATCATCTTGGTGTCCTCCTCTGGACTTGCTTCAGCAGGTCAATATCCTTTCTGCACTGGGACCCCAGAGCTGGATGTAGGGTTCCTGTACTCAAATGCATGCATGAAAATGGGTGAGCTCTTAGTCTACCACACCACCACTTGCTGGTTTCAGTGAACTACGAATTTCTGCTGGCCACCCACGCTTTAACAGGAGATTTTTCTATAGCAGGGCTGGCATCTTAATCCTTTCGTGTTCTTTACTGGTGTTTATACCCTTCCACCTCCACCTGCCTTTCAGACACCAGTGAATAAGTGTCAGGTCCTGATTCTGACCACTTTGATGTGGAAATGGAAATAAAATCACTACAGTCAATAGAATTACACAAAAAAACCTACCTCATATCACCAGAAGGAGGAAAGAACATATAAAGTGCTGACTGTCAGCTTTACAAAATGCATTATGGGAAACACTTCTTCAAAAAAAAAGCTGGAAAGTGTTTAGCAAAAAAAATCCCACAACATTATTGTTGGAATATATCCTACACAGCCCGGGAGTCAGCCAACTTTAGCAACACTCTTCTCTCATATGCAGGAAAAAGCTTTTGCTTCAGCTGAGTCCAGCTGCTTCTTATTGACAATCAGATGTACTGGCACAGAGAGCATCTAATCTGGATTGTGGCCACCTACAAGTAGCTAGAAGCACACAAATAATAATGGTTCATCACTGCACACTGATTTATATGAGGCAGGCAGTGACATGCATATATCCATTACTTTTCTTTCAGTCTTTGTTTGAACTCCTCATTGCCTGACTAATAAAACACACTGATAGAGGCCACCAGAAAAGGAGGAGCTTAGCACAGGGGCATGCCAGCAGCATTTCACATTCAGTAAGTACAGGGTTCCTTTCACTGCCTGTGCCTGTCAGAGGAGTTTCTACAGCGCTTCATCACTAGAGAGGCTGCCATCAGGGCTGCAGAGGATTGCAGGCTGGTCTGAGAAATGTTCCTACTGGTGAAGCAAAGCAGAGCAGAAATATGCAAAGCAAGCCTCACTACTGATTGTACCCTCTCATTTGTATGCTCAGCACTCTTCCAGTAATGAATCATCA
Organism: Ammospiza caudacuta; assembly: GCF_027887145.1. Classification (NCBI taxonomy): domain Eukaryota; kingdom Metazoa; phylum Chordata; class Aves; order Passeriformes; family Passerellidae; genus Ammospiza; species Ammospiza caudacuta. The sequence continues at coordinate 23,422,083 of NC_080632.1, forward strand.
GCCCAAGTTCTGCTCAGCTCATCATGGCTAGAAATGCTGCAATAGCACCACACTGGGTGGGGGGACACAGATTCATCTCCAAATGACCAAGCAGAGGAGATAGTGCATGGCTATGAAAGTGGCAAAATTATACCTTGCTGATGTTGAAAGTGTCATAATATACAGGTATCCATGGCAGAGCTGAATAGAGGAGAGATACACCATGACAAGGTGTCTGCAGTGCAATGTGCATCAGTGGTGAAGCAAATGTTATTCCCCTCTAGTCAGAGTACTCTAGAGCACAGCAAAATTGCACAGCTGTGTCCATGTTTCCTTTAGTGAGGAAAACTTTTCATGTCAAGGCAGGGGAAAGCAACGTATGCCACAGAGAAAGAACACTCCATCCCTTTCCAATCACCCAAACAATCTAGGGAAATAACACAATGTTTTAGACAAAATGCTTCATACATTCCCAGCCAGAAAGGCACGCTCTGTTCCAGGTGTCTGCAGCACTTACCTTAACATGGTGCCTGGAAATTGCACCCTGGTGAGCAACAGAAGGGAGCTTCCAGTCCCACAGATGCCTGAGACCCACCATGAACTTTTTCCTAGTGATCCCATCTCTGTAAAAAGATGCACCTGTGCCTGCCAAGAACAAAGCTTACATGTGGAGATAACAGAGCAACACAGTAGGTTTTTTTCCAAGATTTTATTATGAGAGTGAGGGAGTTGGTTTTTTTTTTTAACAGCTCAGTTTTGGTTACAGAGATTTATGCATCAGCTTAGCCAAGTGGAACAAAGCAGAGGGCTGGAAGAAGTGGAGGGACACACCAACCCTCAGGTACTGCCTTTTGCCAAAGTTGAACTCATACAAAATTTGCTTTGTCTTGGTGCCCTTCAGGGAAATAGGAACAGCTGAACAAGTCCCAAGTGCAGAGGATATTAAGGAGCACTGATGCCATATATGATAAAGGGGAGACATCTCTAAACACAATTTCAAAATTAAAAATCTAGAATCAGTTTTGTAAGGTGACATTTTGACATGGAGCCATTTGCCTCCAGTGTCAGTGGTCTCTCAGTTCCTAGACATTAGGCCTTTGAAAGCCTGAGGAAAGCCTTACCATCAAGGAAATTTGGGATCCTTTATAAAGCCAGTCCTGAGGGAACAAAGATTTCCCGTTTTGTCATGATCCACTTACAGCAGAGCAGTAAGGGGAACGATTGCAGGATCACAAACAAATGTCATCTTCAGAAACAAGGAAACATTTTATATGGATAAAGGGATAATGAAATGGAGATAGGAGAGGAGGAAATGAGAAAAGGTGTATTTTTAGGAGAGCAGGGGTAACATAGATCACAAAAGCTGTATTCTATAAAATACACAGACTGGCATGCATCTCAGTTAACGACTGGAGAAGTCTTTTCTTTCTCATGAGTTGACCACGTGGTTCCTTAGACTATGTATGCTCCTTTTCCTCTGTCTTAGTTCCAGAAATTGCTGCCTTTGCCGTTTTTGCTGCCTGGCAGTATTGTGGGAGGAGGTAGCAGCTCTCCATACCATTACAACCAGGACAGATAGAGCCAACAGGCCATAGCTTTGCACAAACACATTAGCTCCAGGGATTAAGACACTTCCTTTTCTTGCTGTATTGTTGCTAGGGAGCTCCTGAGGTTCCCCTGGATACCATGCAAGAGATAATAAAATGCTGTCATCTGTCTGAACTGAACGGTAACTGCTACCAACAGTTTCTCTTGTTTTCTCTAATTTTTTTTTCCTTGTTTGTTTTAACCCTCGTTTGTCCCCAAAACCAAGGTACTGCCTATGGCTGGTTTGGCATAGGCAAGAGAGCAATAAAACGACATACATTCAGCCTTGCTTATTGTGCAGACACTGAAGCAACACAGAAGCAGCACTGAAGCTGCTGTGCATGTCAGCAGCTTTGTCTGAACCTGCTGGGAGAGGCAGGGATGTGTTCAAGGCTGTAACCTAATGCTTACGTCGAGCCAGGTCCTCATTACATAACACAGCAGCACTTCCAGGGTGCATCCGCAGCACCTCCTTGCCTCTTACTCACTGTCCTAGCTTGCCTGAGGTGTCTGCTTATGTGCACCTCAAAATGCATGTGGCAAATTAGATTCTGATTTGAAGCCAAAGACATAAATACCTTCTTTGTAAACCACTGTGACCCATGTGTTGCCTGTGAGGATGCAGGCTGGGGAACAGCAGGTCTGAAGCAGAAGAAGAAATGTCAGATTGGCTGGAATCGTGAAGTAAAGTCAGAAAGGGAGAAGTGCTCCATTCATACATCTGCCAGTAAAATTTGAAGATGGTTTCATCTGTTGGATTTCCAAATGAGCCAAGATCCAAACATGCAGCATCACTGAAGACTTGTTCATGTGCCTTTCAGCTTCCTAAAAATGTCATTGTTTCTCTATACCCCAAATATTTCATATTCAAATCACAGCACAGATCCTATCTGCAGAATCTGCATGACTGAAAAAACTTCACAACCAGAACAGCAGGTACAGATAGTCACTGTATCAGATCTAGCTGACAGCAGGTACCAACAGTGATGCATCATGTCAGCTTAAGCAATAATAAAAAAAGTCTGCCCAAGGCTCTCAGTGGCCTAACACATCTCAGGTATAATAAAATCCCAACAATATTAAAATTATTCTACCAGCCAGCTCCAAAACCTCCTCAATAATCATCCATTGTTACTGGGGCCATCTATAGCCCTTTGGTGAAGGCAGATAAGACTATCTCCTGCCTTTCAGTGAGAGAAATACTGCCTATACTCAGCAGGTACTTCTACTGGCATCCCCAGTGAAAATTAATTTCCTGTCTCCTTTCAAGGAAAAGTGAACCTTGGAGTCCCTGAGATCAGCCAGAAGATAGGTGAGGACCAAGGTAGTGTGACCTCTTATTCAATGCATTTTTCTAAATCAGGACAGAGATGCTGAGTGATTGATATTCAGGCATTTGTTTTCCTGTGCTTTTCATATGCTTTTCCTATGCTTTTCCTTCACCTGTGAGAGGAGTTCCTATGTTTCTCCTTTTGCAGCTACTTGCCCTGCAGAAGAATGACATCAGTCCCCACCTTGGGACTGCACTGGCACACAGAGCCCAGACCCTGGAGCAGAAGTGGGATACAGCAGAAGGTTGTTTGCCCAGGTTGTCTATTACCAACTGGCCACAGCACCACTAAGCATCCACTGGTGCTCCAGAGGTGCAGGCTTGTTCATCTGGTGCAGGAGGAAGGGAGTGCCAAGTCAGAGATCCTGACAGCCAGTCCTGTCTCTCAGCCATAGAAAGTGGCTGCTCCAGCAAGATGGCATTGCAGCCAAGCTCAGCAGGGTGTGTGGGGTGATAGCGCTCCTGCTCAGGGCCAGCAGGCAGACAGCAGCTCTGAGCTCATCAGGAGACCTGCTGCACTCAGGTCTGCCTCAGTGCATTCACCAGTTGAAAGACAGAGCAGCAGCTGGGATAAATTGCCCAAATTCAGCTCAACAGTTATTCAAAAGCCAAGGGAGATATTGGGAGGAAGTCTTGACCCCATCAAAGGCAGAGAGGCTCTGCAGGGAGACCTAACAAAGTACAGGGCCGCACAGGCCCAGCAAAGCCTGGCTCTTCACAGGCCGCAAGTCCAACTGCAAGGGATTACCTCAATAGAGACATGAAACCCTCATCCTTTGTGGCCCCCTTGTGCCCACCCTTTGTGGATAATAACTCAAAAATGCAAAACCAAAAATTATGATGGCTATGTTCTGCATAAAAGGTGTGAAACTGGCAATGGTGAATTAACTGCTACATTTCACCTCCTCTTCTCTTCAAAGAACTTTAAATGACAAAAAGGTGACGTTGGTTCATCCATTTCTTCCTCAAACACCAGCTTCAGGGCTGTGATGAAAGAAAAAAATTAAAATTTAAAAAAAACTGTTAACAAAATATCTGTAAAATGAACTGATTTTTATACTTCCCCACAGACCACCATTGACGACAATGGCTCCTGAGAATACAACTCCAAGAACTCCCTGCAGAGAAGGAAAGCCAAGCCTTTGTAAGTGTTATTAACACTCATGTCAGCACTGCTCTGATCTTCTCTCTTTCTTTGTCACCCTCAGCCTTATATATCATCTCCCATCCTATTTTCTCAGCTAGGCACATCCTTGATCTGTGTTTCTGAGATGATGCCACCTCACAAGGCCAGGAATAACCGGTAGTACATACACAGCATAACTATCTTAAGCATGTGAGCTGGAAGCATGTACTCTGCAGTCATTAGACAGAGAAAAAACACAAAGCAAGACAGGAACCTAATTTAGCTGCACTGAATTGCCCTCTGAAAAAGAACAAGGTGCTTGATGACAAATCAGGAAGATAATCTCTCTAGAGAGTTGAGGATTTACCAAATATGCCCAAAATGATGTGGCACAGAAGCTCACAGGCACAGGGACTGCACTGAGTGCAGAAATGGAGACTGGCTGCACTGCATGAGGCTGATGGGGGCTCACCCATGGGCCGGAACACACCACTGCTCAGGCATGGCTGAAATCAAGAGGGGAGGCCACTTGCAGCCCTCCATGCCCCCATGCCCTGGGATGGCCAGCAGGTGCCGAAACTTGGACAGCTCCCTTAGCACTGTCATTTTCCTGAGCTCCAGCTCAGGGGAGGGCTGTGCTGCAGCACATGCCATCACACAGCGCCTGGAGATGAGCCCTACCAGCAGGCAAAGCACAGCCCTGATCCTGCTCAGTGGCTGCTCAGAGGGTGGTTTCCATTACTGCCTGACCCCCGCGGGCAGGGAAGTGGAGTAATTCAGCTGCTTGGCTAAAAATAGAAGGAGAGACTTCCCTTTCTCCCTTTGGCCTGTTCAGTGAAAGCTCTCCACACTGATTTCAGCCACTTTAACTGTTGTCTGCCTCTTTCTTTCTCTAGCCTTTCACAGGTCTGATATTCTCTGCCCCTACATTTCATACGCAGACTTCCCACCTCTTTTCTGCCATGCCACTTCATACTTTTCTGTCTCCTTCTGTTTTTGCAGCTGCATCCTACCCCTCCAAGTTCCCTTTTCCCATCACTATTTGTACTGTCATGTTTAGGGCATCACAGATGCAAATAGAAGGCATATGACACCATCATTTTGAGCACAGCCACATTGCTGCCTTGCCCTCTGATGGTGACAGCTGGCAGGAGTCAACATCTGCTTCAGGCACCTGGGCTGGTGGACTCGAGGTTCTGCATAGCCAGAGAGCAAACCAAGTTCCAAGAAACACGAGCCTGATCCTTCACACAGCGTCCACCCTGCTGTGACAGCACAACAGCATCGGGTTAGCAGCTGCCTGAGCACTGGGAGGAAGGCTGAGGGGATGGACTGAGGCATGTGGCAGCTTGGAGAAACTGAGACTCAGACTGTACAGTAGCTGTATATGAGCTATCTTTGTTTAAATTCTTGCTTTTCCTCCACATAAAAGTTAATCCAAATGAGAGCAGAATCTGGCTTTACTTTTCATGTGCTCTACATGTTATTACATAATCCCTTCTGAAAGTATTTAATTACACTTGTAAACACAGTGTCTGTGATAATAGAAAACTCCAGTGGTGTACCCTACTAAAATCCTTTAGCCAGCATCTACTGCTCCATGGCAAGACACAAAACTCTTGGGCATTAAGTTATTACCAAGTAAGCTGCTTGTAGGTTGTTTCTTTCCAGCTTCCAATGAAGCTAAAGGATAATCTCTGCCTGAAAGCATAGGACAGAATGTGCTGATTGCTTTCCTTTAACTCCTTTTTTATAATTTAAGCAGAGTACTGGTTTTGATCCTGATTACAAAAGTTGTGGGCTAGATGCTAATAAACAGTTGGGAAAGAAATCAACAGAACAGTACATGCCCTGCTCACCAACTTTGGCACAAAGGAGTCATCATGGAATTTCACTGTCACTAAAGTACCTAACATTAAGGCTTGTAAGGTAGAAAGATAACTTCACGAGTCAGTATCCTGGTATCAAAGCTGCCACATCATACTTATGTAAGACATAGACTACTGACCACTTTTGTGGAAAGTAGTCCACACATATAATGTTTTTCCAAGCACAATATTGTCAGAACTAGATTATAAAACAAACAAACAAACAAACAAATAAATAAAGGCAAGTTTACTATAGTAACATTGGCAGAATGGAATTATTCTACTGAAAATATAAATTACTGCATATTTACTTTAGACCAAAATGCCAGAATCTGTCCCACTTCTTTGCAAAAATTTCAGTGAAAAGCAGAATTTACACTAGATGAAGCAAAGTATCCCTGGTGCAGAAGATGCATAACTACACAGAAAATTTATTTCCCAGAGGAAAAAAATAACCTACAACTTCTCATTAGGTAATTGCAGATACTGTCATGAGATGTGAGTTATCTACCCAGTGACTAAATGTCATTCATCCTTCCCAAAGGTAACTGAATAGGTTTACCACATCTCAGGAGAAAATTACAGGTTATTCTTGTGTGGTCTGTATTGCTGACTTCCAAACACAATTTCCTGGAGTCTCCCATACAAACTCTCCCTCATGCCTGATGACCATACACAGGCTGGTGCCTGGACTCATGCTAAACATGTAACTGTGCAGCAGGTTTTTACTGATTTTGGAAGGAAAAGGGTTTTCTGAAAGAAGAGTTGTTGGCTTCCTTTTAGTTCTTGTGAGCATGAAGGCAAATGAAAGTAAGAACTAAATTTGGTGTCCAAATGCTTTGCATTGTTCCAGAAAAGGTACGGTGCCAACAGCAACCAATTCTGGTGCAGCACATTCACAGTGATAGTGGCAGTCACAGACCATGTCCAGGCCCTGTTTTATCAGATTTCTCTAACGCACTACGTCCTTTGCAACAGGTGGGACAGCCTGGGCAGCACAGGAAACTCATCACATTGAAAAGGAGTAATGTCCTCTTCCAACTGGAAAATAGGTAAAATCCAGCTGAGGCTTCTCTTGAGCAACTAGAGTTTCCACAAGGGATCAGGTACCAGGACTTCTCTCTGGGGAGAGAAGTCTCTTCAGCTAGAAGAGAACTACTGCATTAGAGGTGAGACCAAAAAGAATCCCAGCCAAGGCAAAGGAGACTGGAACATACTGGTGGTGCAACAAGGGTGTTCTTTGCAGCTACTCTGCAGTTGCAAGATGATCATCTGCAACTACCTCAGAGACAGCACGATCTGCAAAACCCCAGGTGAAAGACACAATTCTGCTTTGGTAAAGTTGTCAGACATTACTCCCAAGCTCTTATTTTAACAACTGAAACCCTGAGTCAAAGATTAAATTGAAGAAGGGTAGTTAATCAACACTAGACTTTTCTTTAGCTGAAACAAATCAAAACAGCATGTTTTGGGAACTTGCAATATCATACCTCCTGTATAAAATAAGTATTTTTACTGACATCCTTACAAATCCTGGGATTTTATCAAGAGCTTAAGTGTTTATTTTGTTATTCAGTTTAAGATTCAGGAATCATACAGATACAGATTTTGGTCTCAAAGTTTCTATCACTTATGGGATACATGGAAATTTGGAAAGCTTCATAAATCCCTTTCCCTGTCTTCTGCCTGTCCCCAACCTTCCAGGCCCCCAGGAATAAAATATCAATAAAAGAAAAGAGGCCCACTATGATTTTGCATCTCTGTCATAATACTCAGATGCCACTTCAACAGTATTTTTTCTTGGATAATTTATGAAATTTTTTTTGCTACCACCAAAGTTACATTCCTTGATAATAATCTAAGCTATTAAAATAGATTTTTCTTCAAGAAAAAAGACTGGAGCATTTCAATTAGCCTTTGAGAATTAGATAGAGATAATTTTCTCTAATTAACCATTCCAATTTCTTCCTAAATTACTTCCCCCAGTAATTCAAACATATTTCCCTTCTTAATTCTGCTACTACTGTGTCTAAAATAAGTCTACACTCAGTTTTACATTTCATTTTCTGCTACAGTGGATCTAATAAAGCACCCGATTTACAGAAGAGAATGCACAGTCCTTAGGGGCTGCAGGGAGAGGTTGTCCAACCCATTGGTTTCAGAGAGTAATTAAAATTTTCCCTCTCTCCAGCTCGCAGCAAATAACAGACATTTTGCCAGCTCGCTTCCCAAAGGTCAGCAAAGATGGCCGTGACTGGAAGAGGAATATGCTTGAGGTGATGTGCTCTGAGGATCAGTGATTAAGAGATGGGAAAGAGTGGGGAGTGCTGGTGCTCACACAAGGTGACCTGCTGCTTGGTGCTGCAGGGGCGGCCACACCGGGCAGCACAGCCAGAGGCAGGCAGGGGGCCAGGGAAAGGACACATGCCCTGCGTGACAACTGGTGGCACAGTGTCCCTGGGGAGGGACAGCTGGGGGGTGAGGGCACTCCTGGAGTGGCAGAAATCACTGAAATCCCACACCACAGAACAGGACCCATCACTGAACTCTGCAACAGCCTAAACACAGAATGGAAAAAAAGATTTGTGTCAAAAAAACTCAGCTGTCAGAGGTATCAAGAAAAGGATTTTAGGTGTATTGCCAAATTGTCTCCAAATATTATCTCCCATATTATCCTTGATCAGAAGAACATTTGTGACTAGTCATTGTCCAAGACTGAATACTGGAGCTGGGTGATTTGTAGTCTCTGGTCTCAGTCAAGCATTTCCTCCATTTCATTTATAGACTTCTCCAGAAAAAGGGGAGATCCTAGTCTCAGGGGGAAAATAATCTCTCTTATCTTCTGAAGCAGAGATTTTCAATATCCTGTTAATCATGAAAACACTTTAATCATTCAGTATCATACATATTCCCCCCAAACAGGCCTGCCATGTTTCTCCATTTTCTAGGACAGAAATCATGTCCATGCATGGAGAGAAAGTTTTTATAAGGACATGCAGAGATAGGATAAGGGGGAATGGTTTAAAATTAAAAGATGAGAATTTAGATTAGTTATTAGAAAGAAATTCTTCCCTGTGAGGCTGCTAAGGCACTAGAAGAGGTTGCCCAGAGAGGCTGTGGATGCCCCATCCCTGGAAGTGTTCACAGTCACGTTGGATGGGGCTTTGAATCATGTGATCTAGTGGAAGGTGTCCCTGCCCATGGTGAGGGATTTGGAGCTGGGTAATGTTTAAGATCCCTTCCAACCCACCCCATTCAAATAGAAGTGATTCTATGGTTCTGTGTCCAGCTCCCTGCACAGAACAAGTCCTGTCACAGACGAGATTGTGCAATGAACCCCTGGGATCCTGACCGACTTCCTCTGCATTGTGTACTGACAGTTTAACACGCTCATTTCAGTGTGTAGCAAATACTGCACTTGCATAGAACAAACCAGCTCCTCTGCAGTGCTCCAACTTGAAATTTCTGCATAATAACTCTGATCAGGACATTGAACATCTGGAATTACAGGCAAACATCCAAATATGGCAGATTTCAACCAAACATCATTTTCAGCAGAGATGGTATATGTGAAAGAGCTGGAAGCATAACAGTTTTATTAGCCCAGAGCCAGCCAATCCTGCCAGAACTGAAATCTCCTACTCACTCATTATAAAATCAGCTTTTTTTCACAACAGAAAGCAAGTATTTTTGGCTTTTTTCTTTTTTTTTTTTTTACAGAATTTTTTATCAAAGACCTAGAAGAGCCATCCCATCTCTCTTTCTATTCTCCCTGTGCTTCTCAGGTACTAATTCTCTGGTTTTCCATGCTGTCACTACCGGCCTGACTTTCCATGCCTTATTCAGAGCATAAGGAGTCACTGGAAGTTTTTCTGCTGATTCAAGCCCTGAGCACACCTGCAGTCTCCAGAGAGTTTGTCAGGGAAGGGTTTGCCTTTATCCAGTCCAAAGCCATTTAGATTGCAAACTCAAGAGAGGCCTCTGGACTTAATAAAAGGAAGCTGCAAGTGTCTCCTGAAGATCACTGTGTCCCAGCCCTTGTTGTCTCCTCTCTGCCTTGTGAAGCAGCACGGACATGAGCAGAACAATGGAGAAATGAGGCTGCCACTATGGGAAGCACTATAGGCAGAGGAAGAGAAAGAAAATCCCAGGAGCTGCAGCCAGTCTCCCCACAGACCAGGGGAAACCTGGACAACCAAAAAACATGTTTTCCTCCAAAACATGAATTTGGCATACACAGCTGTGGGGCCTCTGGAGATGCACATGCAGAGGGCACATCACTTGGGTCTACAGCTTCTAAACTGAAATGTTTATGACAGAGGAAGAACCAGCATTAGACCTCTGGTCAGAAGAACATTACAGCTTTGGGTAACAGATAGTCACTTCCTGTTATCATGTCTGTGGAATGTGTTAAAACTAGATAAAAATGTAGGTATAAAAGCAACTTCTATCATGCCTGTAGTAGCCTTCTTACCTTTCTCCAAGGGAAGAAAGGCTGCACCCAAATGACTCTTACAATCTTCTTCCTGGCAAACAAAATTTTCCTCTTTAGAGTATTTCAGTGTTGCAGTGCATATTTCACAAAGAGCAGAAAATCCTTTGCTAGGGAGCAGCAGTTTGCTATTAACAAATGCAGAGTGTTACTGCCTAGTAGAGCAGAACGGCTCACAGAAAATCTCTTTTTCCCTTTTGATTCAAAAGGTCATACAATGTCTCAGAGACAGTATCTCCTATTTTCATAGCTGCTTCCATTGCTAGGATAGAACTTTGCATAGCTGCCTGAACACTAGAATTAGTCCTTGGCATAGCAGTGAAAATTTGGCCATTGAGCTACCAGTGAGAGCTTGGCCATTCAGCTAGCTAGGAAACCATCCCTGAACTTTTGTGCAACTAATAAAACATTAATATATCCAATAGCAGGAGTAGCAGTAAGGTTCAATACAGCCATAGACAAAGCCATGTCAACAGCCCAGGTCCAGGCTCCATCTGTTTCACTCCCAGACTCTGATCCCAGACTGATAGCAAAGATTTCATTTAACTCCCTCTTGGAGGAAAAATGCATAGCTGACAAGATAATTTTTCCATTATTGTCTCCATCATGATCATCCAATAGACCTGCACCCCTAAAGGTTTTTCTGTTTCATGGTGCAGACAACAGAGCATGGAAAACAGAACACCTGAGAGTTTGTCTACCATGAAATGGGGACATGCTAGTTCCCACAAGCAGGAGAGAGATAAGTCTCAGCCTAAGATTATGTTTGTCTTCTTCAGGCCATGTAGAGTCATGGCAACATAGCCCAAATGTACATGCTTGTGGTGGTTTGACCAGAAAGAAGTGGGAATTCTGGGATGTTCTGGTCAAACCAATGGGTGCTTGGATTTTGATATTGGCACCTGGGGTAGCCAGTGGGTTTTAGGACACACCTCCGAGAACACCCAGGGGTTAAAAGCAGAGCTTCGGGCCTGGGAGGCTCTCTTGGGACTTCGAGGGACCGAGGTCGGAGCTCTCCCCCGTCCAGCCGCTGCCGCTGGGCGGGGGAGGGGCAGCCATGCGGTAGGCCTGGGCCTGGACAGAGATGGGAGTAAGGAGGCCTTGCAGGATGGAAGGGTGGAGGAAGAGCCCCAAGAGACATCGGACAGCCTTCCCCCCCCCCCCCCCCCCCCCCCTTCCCCCGGAGACAGAGAGAGAGAGAGTGCAGCCTGTGTGGAGTGGAGGAGGACGAAGGAAATGAACCAGTGATGGAGGTCTGGACCAGAGAGAGAGAGAGAGTGAGAGATGTTGAAAGAAGGGAGAAGATGGAGTGGCATTTTATGCTGGACTCTTTTGTGTAGCCATGGACAGAGCCATGTTTCCGTGAGATACAGAGACTGAGTCCAGGGGGAGAAATGTCCCAGTGCCAGAGAAGATTCAGTGTGGGTACCCCTTGGCCCCAGGGGGTATATAAAATATGGGGGGGACGGATGTCCCAAAGGCGAGAAGGTGAGATACTGTGTTTTTCTGGAACTGGACAAAGCATCCTTAAAAAAAGACAACCCTGGAAGCAGCCCTGATCCCTGTTCGGTGGTGAGAGCACTGGAACAAGGACGGAAGAGGCCACCACGACACACAGAAGGACTCCCTCTCCTCTTGAGGAGCTGAAAGTCTGAGCAATCTGAAGGGTGGTGTTGGACCTAGAATTGGTGATTTGGAGGATGTATTGTATTGGGAATTTAGGGGGGAGGAGGAGGAGAGTGTTTCTGTGAGGTTTTCATTTTCCTTGTTTTTTTTTTTTTTCTTTTGTGTGTAGTTTAGTAATTGTTTGTGTGTAGCTTAGTTAATAAAATTTTCTTTATGTTTAAGTTTGGAGCCGGCTTTGCTTATTCCTGGTCACATCTCACAGCAGACACCGGGGAGAAGGTGTACTCATGGGGGCTCTGGCTTTGCCAGGCCCAAACCATAACAATGCTTTAACTTCATGCTTGTAATTCCGTGTGCCTTGCCAATTCTTCTTCTGTCCATGGCCTTCCTTGCCTAGGCCAAGGAAGAAGTTTCTGTATAGTCTTTCTGTTCCTGAAGTAGCACAGAAAAAAGGCTGATCTGGCATCCAGCTGCGGCCCTTCTCTCCCAATTCTTCCCTCTCTCCCTTGCGCTTGAGCAGGACAGACTGGCTTTGCACTTGGATCAGCCAGGTTTGGGGCCCAGGAGGGGCTGGGGGAGCAAAGGGTTATGCTGAGATAAAGGAGGGAAGGGGCATGGAGTGCGATCCCTGAATCTGCAGACAGTCCCCTCTCTAATATTCAAGTGTCTGGGTACCCTGGGGGCTATCACCAGAGAGGCAGTGCCTTCCCCTCAGACCCCTGGCCAAGCAACCCATGCCAGGACAGGGCTTCCTGCAGCACCAGCACCATGCAGGTTGTCAGTGGTCCAGCCTGCCCCGTGCCTCCAGAGAGCAGTAAAGCAAGCCCTGAGATGAGCCAGGGGGTTGATGCATTGCTGCTGCATTCCTATGTGATTCCTCCACTTTTGAAGGATGCAACACCTGCAAGTCACTCTGGGGAAGAGGACTGAGCCACAGTGGGGGTTAAGGCAAGCCCACAGGGCCTGCCAGACCTCCCCAGATGAACAGCAAGGTGGGCATTGCTGCTCTGCTAGACGCACGTGGCAGGAGTGCTGAGGTTCAAGGGCAATCTCTGGAAGATTGCGACTCCATCACAGCCCTCAATTAAGCCAGATGGGAGAAACTACCCTTCATTTCAGCTTTGAATTTGTTTTGTTTTAATCCACAGCAACTGGGCCTTGTTATCTGTCTGCCTGCTTTACTGAAGTGCCCTCTGTCATCACATCTCTGTTTCCAGCAGGTACTTACAGATTTGGATCAAGTCAGCCAGTGGCCTCCTAGGTGATTAGTCAAATAAATTGAACTCCCAACTGTTTCATTACAAAAGCAACTTTCCTGGTGTCCTACTTGTTTTTCTCCCTCCTCTCAGAGCCTCCTTCAAATTAGCAGCATGTTTCTGAGCTGCAGGCTCAGGGCTGGACACAGCATTTCTGCTGCAGTCAGCCCAGTAGTGTGCACAGTGGTGACACTGTTGCTCCACTGCTATCCCAGTGGTGCTCTTTTCTTTCCAGACTCTCTCTAGGATACTCCTCCAGGTGAATACCAGCGTAAGATCTGTCATGCTGAATATGGGCTGCCTTCTTCATTGACAAGATCTTTGTCCTAATGGTCTGTCAGCACCCAGCTCACATGGTTCCAGGTTCTTTTATAGAGTAGTGCAATATCTCAGTAATTATTTTCTAATCTGTGTTTATTACAACCTTAGTATTGTAATTTCTTTTATGCCCCCTGATGCCTTGATCCAATCCAGCACCACATCCCACTGTTAACTGTCCCCTTAAAGTGGACAGGAAAATTCCTTCTCCTCCTAGGCAGAAAGACATATTTACCTATCAATGGATATGTTGGCACACATCCCAGGCCATGCCAGCAGTTTTGTCCCCCTAGCTGTCAGTGCGTGCCACCAGCACACCCTTGTCATAGTTGACTGCAATATGCCAAACCAGCCAGAAGAAACTCCTGGAAGAAAGTTTCTCCAGCACAGAGTGGGATTCAGCCCCAAGCTCTGTACCTTGTGTAGCAAAAGCCAAGAGCAAGGAAGGAGGGAAGTGGTTCTGTGGCCATGGCCTCTCCACAGAACAGCGGCCCTACAGGGAGGATCCACGCTCCTGTCCCCTTGCCATGTCTGCTGTGCCAGGCTGCAGCCATTCCCAGAGCAGTGACACAGCTCAGCAACTTCACTTCATCGTGTGAAGGAAGATTGCCTCCCAGATCCCACCTCCTTTTATATTCCTGCATCATGGCCAGTGTGTATTCCTTGAATCCTTCCTGGGGCAAGCAAGGTTTGACCGAGGTGGCAGGCTGCTGGTCTCCAAGCCTTTGTCATTTCTTCATCCAGCATGCACCTGCAGCAGTGTCACAATCACTGCTATAAAGTTCAGGGTGGCCCCTTGCAAGGAAAAGAAGATGCATCAACATTGTCTCTCTGTGCCCAGCTGCTAGAAAAAACTTGAAGGTATTTCCAGCTGTTTGAGAGGGAGTTTAATGCATGGAAGAGTCTGTCCCAGCTCTGCTCCATGATCGCATCCTATCCAAAGGCACAAGAGGATACCTCCAACTGCTGTGAAAGGGAAGATGTGCTTGGAAATCTGACCTAATTAACCCAGCCTGTCATCAGAGAGTGTTAAAAAAGAAGAGCCACTCCACAGAGACAACCAGGGCTTTTCTTCTTCATTATGTGTTTTCTCCAGGATACTTATTTACCACAGATTTAAAGATCTTGCTTAGCACTACTGTGAGCCCAAAACACTCCAAGGCATTGGGGCATGAAGGGCACTGGAAAACATTTTTTAGCCAAATAATTGTTTAATGCCTTTTCATTTAGAAGGTATTCTGATGACATGTTCCACAGGGCTGTATTCAAACACTCTCTCAAGATTCATTTAATGGCCACATGAGAAATGACCATAATAAGTTTCAATTTGATTTGGATTCATTTGATTGCCCTTCCAGAACTCTTGTACATTAACAAATGTTTGCTGTATGAACTTTCTAACTAGTAAAGTATTTTAATACCCACCAGTAGCTGTTTGGCTTGACTATTACTCAAGACACTCAAAAAGCTCACATTTCCTTTGATAAGCATGGAGGCACTGTTGCAATGCAGTGAACACAATACAAAGGAGCTTGAGGGCTGAGTTAATTTTGTGTAAGGAGAAAACCTCAAATGCAGACATTATCCTTTGTTTCTAAGAGCAGGTTTGTCAGCTCATTACTGAAGGAAAAGAAATTAGCTCAGAAATTAGACTATGGATAACGTTTTAGAATAAATGCAGATCAGACATGTTTCATTTTTGGGTTTTGGATGACAAGCCATGCAGAGCTATGAAACTGTATGTAGGTGTGTGTGTGTGTGTGTGTGTGTGTGTGTGTGTGTGTGTGTGTGTGTATGTGTTTGCAGTGAATTCATTGACTGAGTAGCAGTGAACTCTGTAAGGAGGTGGGCCAAGAAAGAGATGCAGCAGTCCAAGCGGTGGACAGAAACCTCTGTCCCTCAGGAATGAGCATTCACATAGCTATGCCTAAATTGGTGGCTTCAAGCAGCAGGACAAGCAAGGAGGAAGAGCATATGGCTTTTTTCATGTTGTGGCTTATGCCAAATATTTTGTCATGCATGTTGAGGTTTTGGAGGGATTTAGCACTTTACAAGCACGCATTACAGGAAAAGGCCCATAAATGGGGTCCATATGATTGCATAAATAGAGGAAGGTGCATTTGGATGCTGTGAGGAGAGCTTCAGGAGTGGTCCTGTGACTTAAAAGAGAAAAGAGGCATTAGTTTTATCATCCCTACAGATTGTCCCTACCTTGCAGTTCTTCCTTATTTTCAGAATAGCTCCCAGAAGCTTACAAGAGTACTCCTGCACATTGCAGATATTCCAGCCTGTAATACAAATATCCCACTCCCTTCCTCCCAGGACTCCTTCACCAGATCAAGATCTGGTGAAGCTTCAGGAGATCCTGAAGATATCTCAGGTTTTCAGAGAGAAGCAAATATTAACATTTCCAAAGTCACAGGGTTCCTAGGGGGCAGCAGGGTGGCCAAAACCATATCTGACAGAGTCTCACCCCTCTGCATCTCCATCCAGTATCATGTGGCTTCCTCCAGCACTAACTCCTCCATCCAGAATAAAGGCACAGGCAAAAGGGTATTCTCCTTGCTGTGGAAGCAGTGGTAATTTCCCCTCTGAAAGGAAAATTTCCTCCAAGGTACAAAAAGAGAAACAATAAGACCGCCTATATAATAACAAATAATATTGTTTGTTTTGAGTTGTCATAACTTAGTTTAGTATGTCTCCATGTGAAGTTCTCAGACCACAGAAACTGACTCTTATAGTGAATAGCTTTTAAATCTGTTATCTATGAATGGATATTAGTAATGCTATAGCAGTAGGCTGGAAGAGTGCACACACAAACACTTAATCCTAATCCAGAACACATACATGACTCCATGTCTCTACATTTCCCACTCTGTTTCTTTCAACGGCAGGAATTTCACATTACGATCAGTTCCAACTTTAGGTATCTTAATTTGGAAATAATCTTTTCAAAATATGTTAATGCCTTAAGCATCCCACACAGAACTGGTTGCTCTGAGTTCTCCATTATTCTTTTAGCATAGTGAATGCACACTTAAAATTTCCTAATAGGTACTAAGAAGCTCAAGGCAGAAAAGATTTCCAAAATAACTCATGCTATTTTCAGAGAATCCAATTTAAACAAGTGCCAGCTAAAATATTTCTGGATTGAAAAGTTTTCTATAGTAACTTGCAAATACAAAATCAGTCACCAGGACAGTTCTAGCTGCTGTCTTTTTTGTCACAGACCTATACTTCTGTCCAGTTAAAAATTCCTAGTTTGAAAATAGAAAGGTGTGAGATGAGCACTGATTTTTATCTAAATGTTTCAAAAAACAGATTCATGTTTCTAAACCACAGGTGAGATTACAGGTGAGGTCAAAGGATAAGTCTGTCCAGGGGTTAGAACAAGGCTTGCTCCTGCAGCTACTGGAGGAAATGGAGCTATGGCTTCTGAACACAGGATTGATGGTCAGGTTCCGGCCAGTGCAAGTTTGGGCCAGTTGTGGCCCACAGCCTTTTGTGTGGATCTCAGAGACCTTGTGTTGCAGCATCCCAGACAAGTGCATTTGCAAGATCAAGACCAGACCCACTGCACCTATTCTATTTTTCATCCTGGCTCCCTCTTTAAATTCTCACTGCAGAGCAAAGCAAAAGCTACTTCATGATACAAAAAGGGGAAAAACTGGAGCTGAACATAAAGAGAAGCTCAAAACCGGGTGTCAGTCACACGAAGCTATTGGGTAATTCTGTCATTTTGTTTCCAAATGTTAAAGCCTTTGGTACGTTCTCTGCCCATCTGAAGGTCAGGCTACAGATCTCAGCCTCTCTGTGAGATTTTAAGCCTTTCAGCAAGCAATTTCCAGACTCCAGGCTCTTCTCACAGACTCCTGTGACCCTTACTGTGTGCACCCAAGTCAAAGAATCTGTTAGGAGGAGGTACGAAAGGTATGAAGGGTGTGCTTGAATGCTCAGGCAGGCAGGGAAACATGGCTCATCCTTTTCAACATCTGCTGCTGCTGTGAACCCTCCTGCCCACACTGGGGCTGGGCTGGGCAGAGGGCAGCCCCTGCTCGGCACGTTCAGGTCCCTGGACACAGGCTCCTGCTTCTATTCTGAACAGCTCGGAGACAGCTTCTCTCCCACAGCAGCTCCTCGTGTCCCTGCACCTCTCCCCAACCTCCCCGGCTGCCTTTTCATAGCTCAATCTTTCTATTTAGCTGCTTTACTTCCAACACCGACGACAGGTCCCCTGGGGCAGCTCTGTAAGTAGAATCAGCAGATGGAATTGTCTGCATCGAGAAGCAAACAGCAAAACCCCCTCTTCTTTAGCCCTAAAGAAGTGGATGCCAAGCCCTTCCCTTCCTGGAGAGATGGGGACTATACAGGTGTCTAGTGTGACATTCGCTGCCACAGAGCAGACCCCAGCACTCAGGAAGATTTGAAAGCCTACATCCTAGAAACTCAACAAGATCAGTCCCACTGGGGATGGAGGAGCCAAGGCAGAGCACTGACTAGCACCCACATACATCACTTCCTCCTCTGTCTCAGTTGCACAGACAGAGCACAAGCCATCAGGAAAGTTCACACACTGTTGCTTTAAATAGCAGCTAATTCCCAGACCCCAGAACTCAACAGAAAACTGCCTGAGGAAAAACATTCAACAGCCTGAAAATCCCAAATTAATTCATTCTGATCTCTGCTGCCAAATAAACTGAAGTGGATTCATGGCAGCACATAGCAGACAACTGAATGTAAGGGCTGGCTTTTGCCTTGTTGCTCAGCTCTCCAGAAGACATCACAGCACAGATCCGTGCAGGGAGCTCCAGCTGCTCTGCCCCCAAGCAGCATTTGTGAGACAGGAGGCCAGGGGCTGGGGCTAGGGCTCCACAATCTGTGTGGGCATGCATCTGCTTTCAAGGACATGTTGAAAACACCCCAAAATCAGCCTGTGGAGGACCAGGGCTGAGTTTACACCTTGCCCCACAGCCCCAGTGGAGTTGCTCACCTTCATACAGTCCCAGTGCCACTGCCTCAGCACAAGCCCTGAACCACCTGCCCTGGCCCATCCCTGTCTGCAGAGGGTGGCCTCCTCACCAAAGATCTCACACTAAATTCCCTTCCTGCCACGTTCTGCCTGTGTCAGACCCTCAAGGTAGATCCTCTTAAGACAGGGGCAACAAGTTAACTCCAGGCAGGGCTAGTGCCCACGTCATGGATATGGGGCTCTGTCTTCCCTCATAACCCATCCGTGCCAGAACTTCACACACTGAAAATCAAATCTCCTAAATGAGCGTGTGCACACCTGGGAAAATGGTGGTGGCTTTCTGTAAAGCACAGAAATTAAGAGCTCCCCATCTTCCATTTCATTTGGGAGCCTCATCCTCTGGCAGCCCTTAGCTCCTTGAAGCAATGTCCTCAAGGAGCTCCACCTTCACCTGTCAGCACCTCATCAACCAGCTTCTTGCTTTTGTTGGGTGCACCTGAGAGAGCAACATGGCCAGAAAACTGCTCCCCTCTTAGATTAGACTGGAGATCCATGTACACCTTCAGATAACTCTATTCTTGGCTGTGCACAAGCCTCTTGAAATTCTGTGCTGCTTTTCTTTCAGGCTTTTTGTCTGGACAAGATGGCCCTGCTCACTTTGTGCAGTTTAAGAAAGTTTTTGCCTTTTCTTCACATATTATCTTTGAGGTCTGGAAAACAGTTGTTTTCAGGTCAGTGAAGTCTCCAGCTGGAAGGAACCCCAGTTGGAAGGAACCACTGAAATGTTGCTCTCACACACCAGAGGAGCAGACTCGCCAGAGAAATCATTTCTGTTTAGATACTTACATGAACATGGACATTCACAAGTATGAGAGGGACTGCTGAGTACTAGCTTAAAGGACATCAGTCTCTAAGAGCACCAGCTGAAAGCTTCCCACAGAGCTGCAGGAATTATCAAGCTCTTCCTTCCTGCAGGTCAGCTGGCAGTGAGATGCTGCAGTGTAGTAAGCTGCCTTCTTCCACAAGCCCTTGTAGATGGCCATATCAAGGAATGTTGTTAGTTGGGATTTCTGGGAGCTAGCACATGTTTTCCTTTGGCTTTCTGACTTTTTATCACTGATATTTCCCTCACATGCATATTCTTTGTGTAGACATTCATACAAGAACTTACCTGATTTTTGCCTTAGCTAATAAAATTTATTCTCTCCCCTTCATGCCTTGCAAGAAATCAAGTCATTTCTAGAAGATCTGACCTGGCCTTGTGCACAGGGACATCTCTCTGGGTTCCCTGCAGGTCACACTGCAAGCTGTGCTGAGGGCAGGGCTCCTTGCTTTCCCTCTCAGTTCTTCAGCTTGCGTAAGTAGTGTAAATATTCACAGCACAGAGGAAAACAACTCATTATCTGAGGGAGGGACCTCAGCTCTGGTGGACATTCAGCTGCTTCATACAAAGGAAAAGACAATCAGCAGGAGGTGGTTGTACTGGGTTTGTTTGGACAGGATTTGGTAGTGGGGGCACTACAAGAGTGGTCCCATGGCTGTGGATACCGACAGCCTGGTCAGAGAGGGAAAATTTCCCAGGAATTGTTCTGGGAAAGGCTGTGAGAAGGTCAGAGAAAAGAATTTAACAATTCTTACATTTCTGCACCTGGTGTTTGTGAACATATGGAACGTGTTATGGGAAGATGTTTACCAGAGGGAGATGTCTTAGTTAGCCAATGGTGATGGTGTGTTGATTAAAGGACCAATCAGGTCCACCTGTATAAAACCATGTATAAAAAGAATGGGCTTCCTAATAAAATTATTATTAGCCTCTGATCATGTACAGAGTATGTGCCACCTATCCTTCTGAGTCCTGACTCAATGGTGACACATGTCAAACAGAGCCAATGCCAAATGGCTCTGGGATGGACCTGCCACTGGTCAGGGCTGAGACAGCCAAGAATTATAGTACTGCCTCTGTGGTAACATATTTTAGGAGGGAAAAAAATGTTACTGTGGAGATGCAATTGCAGCCAGAGAAGACTGGGATGAGAATATGAGAGAGGAACAACTCTGCAGACACCAAGGTCAGCGGGGAAGGAGGGGCAGGAGCTGCTCCAGGTGTCAGAGCTGGGATTCTCCTGCAGACCCTGCTGCAGCCCTTGGTGAGCAGCTGTGCCCTTATAGCCCGTGAAGGATCACCAGGAGGTAGAGACCCACCCACAACCCATGGAGGAGCCCTGCACTGGAGTAGGTGGATGCCTGGGAGGAGGCTGTGACCTCTGGGAGGCCTGCGCTGGAACTGGCTCCTGACAGATATATGGAGAGAGGAGCTGGAGCAGATTTCCTGGTAAGACTTGTGACCCTGTGAGGGACCCATGCTGGAGCAGACTGTGCCTGAAGGACTGCACCCTGTGTAAGAACGACCCGTGTTGCAGCAGTTAATGGAGAATTGTCTCCAGTGAGAGGGATGCCACACTGGAGCAGGGGAACAACTCCTGCCCCCGAGCAGCAGCAGAAACAATGTGTGATGAACTGAACCCCTTTCCCCGTCTCCCTGCTCCTCGGGGGAAGGAGGTAGGTCTGGGAAGGGGCAGGGGGAGAGGAGGGTAAGATGGTTTTTAATACTTTTTTTATTTCTCATTATCCTCCTCTGATTTTGCTACCAATAAATTCAATTAAAATCCTAAAGTGCAGTCAGTTTTGCTCATGATGGTATTTGGTGAGTGATCTCTCCCAGTCCTGATCTCTCCTCATGAAAACTTTTGTTATATTTTGTCTCCCCTGTGCACTGTTGGAGAGGAGTGAGAGCGTGTCTTTGGTGGGTGCCTGGCATCCAGCCAGGGTCAAACCACTTGAAGGGTAAAAGCACACTGCAGTTAAAGCTCCTGGCTGCCTAGAGCTGGAGGGACCCAGAGAACTGTCTCCTCGTCTTGGCCATACTGAAGCTCTAATCAGAGGACTCTGGAGAAAAACCTGCCTCTGCCAGTTTTCTCTCCCATTTTGTGACCCATCTCTAAGCATGAAATCAATGTTGTGAATTCAGCCTGGACTGAGGAAGCTGAGCATGGGTAGAAGCTTATTTTCCTGTGAATACTTTACACAGCAGAAGAAAGGATAGGCTGTTTCCCTTTGCCTTCCTCATTCCTCCTCCTGCAAGATCAGAGCTAAACCAGCTGCAGTTTCCAGCGATAGCATGCTGTCAGCCTCATCAGTTAGCAGACTGAAATACTAATGTTTTTGTGTTGTTTTACACAACAGACAGCAGTTATGGAGAAGCATGCAGAAGAGGATGCGTTTGATCTCTGCCATTTAATTTGGGAAAAAAATTAATTTTTCATTAAAAGGAGCAGAATCCCAGAAACTTCCCCCTACCCCTTTTGTCTACGTGCCAACAAGGCAGTAATGGCCCTGTGAAAGTAGGGGCACAGCACTGCTGATCTAAACTAGCTTCTCTCAACATAGCTGTGTGAGATGCAGCAGAGGGACAAACACATACACAGAAAGGCATGCATGAAGTTGTGAGATGCACCCTGAAAGAGGCACATGGTAGTGGTGCTCCCACAAGCTGGTTTGTGAGCAGCTGAGTAGTGCAAGGACTCAGCAGTTAAAGAAAGAGAGGGTAGAAGTTTCCTGAAAGCTAGAAGCCATGACACAGAAACAAGCAAAACAAGCAAATACAGATGCTGTCTTCCTCTTGGAGTGGTTTTGCATATTCCTGTAAGAGGCTGTGCTCCCTCAAAATAAGGGATTTCTAGATACATATCTATTCATGGACTTGCTGTGTTCTTCTTTCACCAGTAAAACTCTCTCTCTTTAAAGCAATGAAAAGTCTCAATCACTTTCTAACTTCGTCCTTCTTAAAACAAGCTTCCCTCCTTCATTCACAAGCAGGACAGGACCTTTCTTGAGATGTTGCCTTGAGGGAGGAAGCAGCTCTGTGAAGTGGGAGCCATAAAATGAGTGTTTTGTAAAACATTCATGCATGAAAAAGGAAATTGCTCTGTACTATCAATTCTAGCAATGCTCAGGGTGCAATGTCTATGGATATTTGTACATTACATTTACAGCTTTCCCACCCTATTCCTGCTCTCCATAGCATCGTAGAAAGATTTGGCTTGTAAGGGATCTTTGAAGATCCTGTAGCCCAAGACCCCTGCAATAAGCAGGGACACCTTCAACTCTATCAGGTAGCTCAGAGACCTGTCCAACCTGGCCTTGAACATTTCCAAGAATGGTGCATCCACCACCTCCCTGGGAAACCTGTGCCAGTGTTTCATCACCCTTATAATGAAATATTTCTTCTTTACATCTAATCTAAATTTCATAGAATCCTAGAATCATAAAATGGTTTGATGTAGAAGGGACCTCAAAGGTCATCTAGTTCCAGCCCCCTCGCCATGGGCCAGGACACATTTCACTAGTCCAGGTTGCTCAGAGCTAAACCCAGCCTGGCCTTGATTGCTGCCAGGAATGGGGCATCCACATCTTCTCTGAGCACTACCCTAACAGTAAAGAACTTTTTCTTAATTCTAAATCTTCTTTTAATTTAAAACTATTGCTGCAGATCCTAATAAATTGTTTGTCTCCATCTTTATAATAAAGTCCCATTAAGTACTGGATGGTGCTGTAAGTCTTCTAGGATGTTTTTCTTCTCCAGATTGAACAGCTTGAATTCTCTCATCCTGTCCCCCTAGGAGAAGTGCTCCAGCCCTCATTCTTGTGGCTCTTCTCTGGATCCACTAGGTGGACCTGCTCAGGTCCACGTCTCTCTTGTGCTGTTTTTCTACCTGCACTACATCAAGGCACATTGCTCTGTGCAGGTCTGAAGCTGCACAGAGGGTGATCATGACAGGATCCCATGAAGTGCTTGCTAGTCAGCAAGCCAGGCTAAACACAGTGAGCCTGGCCAGCACTCAGATATTGTACTGTGGGATGCTGCTCATTAGAAATCATCCAGTGTGGAACAGAATGAATGTTCCATGAGATGGAGAGAGAGAGTTCTCAGTAAGAGCAGAGAGTTTTAATTGGTAGTTCTTATAAATGCTACTGGTCTTCAAAATAACTTAGTTTTCCATGGCTAGTCATTTTGTCCAGCCTATGTTCTTAAGCCCCCATTAGTTTTCTTTGTATTTCAATTCACAAATAGAGTGGATTGAAGTTGATCACAAGCCCTCAAGAAACACCTTGAAAACAGATTTCAACCCAGCTTTTTCACATTGCCACCAATAAGTTGAAGGATCACTCTCTGACACTGAATTCACATATTTCAGTCTTCCTCTTTTGCCTCTGTTCATTTGCCTTACTGGTGTTTTCTATGTCCCATCTGGCTACTTCCATCTGATTCCAAACACTCTATCCACACTGCTCTTTTCCTGCCTGCAATTGTTCTCACCACTTCTCCTCTCCTGCTAAGTCTCTCCCTCCAACGTCCGGCCCTGCTCAGGGGTAAGATGGAGAGTGCCTCTCCTGTGTCAGTCTGGCAAATGCAGACCCAGCCTTGAGCACAACAGTAGCTGGATGTCTGTGTCATCCCTTGGGAAGGCCTTCTCCACATGCTTAAGCATTTTCAGGATCTGGATCTTTTGTGACTTTGAATTAGAGAATGCACCATTCTCTTTGCAAGATCAACAGCACTTAAGGCAATTACACTCGGAAAATAGGACTTAATATGCATTTGCCTACATAAAATCAGCATGGCACTAACATTTCAAATGAAGAATTAAACTGATTCGGTCTTTATTTTCTAAGAGTACTTCATACATCTCAAGCAGTACAGCATCAGGCAAGTGAGAGATTTCAGTGATGGCAACTGGAAATTATTTGCAAGTTAGGGCTCTCTTGGCACTATGAGAAAAACACCGCTGATTTCAGTGGGAATAAGCAAGGCTCGATTAAAAAGCCCATTCCAGGGAAACAGTACGTTTAGTGGAGTTGGGGCGGGGGGTGGGGGAGGCACGTCACATGTAACAATGTAAAATAATGTAATTGGTCTGATGAAAAAAAATCCAGCAATTTGATTTAGGCATCTAACAGCAGGTGAAAAACACTTCCAGGGAAGTTACACTTGCTCTGTATGCAGCTAAGATATTTTCAAACCATCACATATCAAAATACAGACTAATTATAGTCTTTGCATAAAAGAGGAAAACTGCCCAATCTCTGTGCTTTTGTTTCATCTAATCTACGTTCATTGCACTCCTCATGCAAATGAGCACATTTGTTACAAATGGAGTAAAATTACTTTGCTAATCATCTAGTATTTTATCATCTGAGTTGCAGGCTTTAAATATCTTGTTTGTCTATACCTGTCTGCTAGCTGTGGTATATAGCACGTGGTATACTTTTGGCATCATGATTTTTGCTGTGCAAAATTCACCCTAGGGCAAGCCAGCAGGTTCCACACAAGTGATCCTGAAAAGGCAGAAGGAAGTCAGACCTTTGTCTGTCTGTGCTGATCTGTGAGCTAGGACAGTGTTGAGTGTCTCCTCGGGTGCAGACAGCCCCCAGCCACGGCCCTACAGCATTCAATGAGGAGGAAAAAGCGTTCATTCCCTGCTCACTGTTCAAGTCTCAGGCAGGCTGTGTGACATTCCTGGCTCCCTTTCTGCTGAGATGGGAATGCAGCGCAGACAGTGTCACATACCCTGACAGTGCAGCAGTGTGGGGGAAAGATGGAAAGTGTGACTCATTTTGATCCTGCACTTGTACTCAGGAATCAAAACAGGCAGCAGCTGTCCAGACTCCACCACAAGGATGCTAAGGCAGAGGTGCAGGTGTTGGCCATGGTTGTGGATAAGAGCCTTCACCAAAAACCCAGCAAAATTCCGCTACTGAGGCACATTTGTCAGATGACTGTCTCTTTAGTGAGTAAGGAGGAACTTGTAGGAGCTTCTTCCCTTTGCATTTAAATAAGGTTGTTCCAGGACCAGGGGAAGTAGCAAGGTCAGGTTCCAACAGCTGTTCTTTGTCCAAAGCCTATGTGCATGGACTGGTCAGGCTGCTGTTATGTGGAATGGACACTACCTAAGTTCTGACTGCCCAGAATCACTGAATTTTTAGGGTTGGAAGGGACCTCAGAAGATCACCCAGTCCAGCCCTGCTGCCAAAGCAGGGTCACCCTGAGCAGGTGTCACAGGAACATGCCCAGGTGGGTTTTGAACACCTCCAGAGAGGGAGACCTCATGACCTCCCTGGGCAGTCTGCTCCAGTGCTCTGCCACCCTCAATGTAAAGAAATTCCTCCTTGTGTTGAGGTGGAATTTTTTATGTCATGGTTATGGCCATTAACCCTTGTTCTGTTTCTGGCACTGCTGAGAAGAGTCTGGCAGCATTCTCTGGGCATGTGCCTTGGAGATATTTGTGTGCAATTACAAATCTCCCAGTCTTCTCTTCTCTTCCCCAGACTAAACAGGTCCAGCTCTCACAGTTCCTCATTTCTCATAGGAGAGATGCTCCAGGCCCCAAATCATCTTGGCAGCTCTCCACAGGACCCTCTCCAGTAGCTCCCTGTCTTTCTTGCACTGAGGAGCCCAGAACTGGACACAGCTCTCCAGATGTGCCTCACTAGAGTGGAGAAGAGGGGCACAATCACCTCCCCTGACCTGCTGGCCACACTATTCCTGATGTCCCCAGGATCCCACTGGCCCCCCTGGCTGCAAGGGCACTGCTGGCTCATGGACAGCTTGTTGTAAACCA
Source organism: Ammospiza caudacuta (assembly GCF_027887145.1). NCBI lineage: Eukaryota > Metazoa > Chordata > Aves > Passeriformes > Passerellidae > Ammospiza > Ammospiza caudacuta. The sequence goes on from NC_080632.1 coordinate 23,448,313, forward strand.
GGACCCCCAGCTCCTTCTGCACAGAGCTGCCCTCCAGCAGGTCACCCCCAGCCTGTGCTGGTGCCTGGGGCTGTTCCTCCCCAGTGCAGGACTCTAAACTTGCCCCTGTTGAACCCCATTAGGTTTCTCTGTGCCCAGCTCCCCAGCCCATGAGGGTCCCTCTGAGTGGCAGCAAAGCCTTCAGGTGTGCCAGCCACTCCCCCCAGTTCTGCATCATCTGCAAACTGGCTTAGGGTTCATTCTATCCTTTCATCCAAGTTGTTGATAAACAAGCTGAGTAAGACTGGACCCAGTATTGATCCCTGGGGAATGCCACCACTAGAGGCCTTCAACTGGGTTCTACTCTGCTGGTCACAACCCTCCAAGCTCTGCCATTCCAGCCAGTTCTTGATCCAGCTCACTGTCTGTTCATTTAACCCACATTTCCTGAGTTTACCTACCAGGATTTATGTGAGACAGTGTAAAAAGCCCTGCTGAAGTCAGGGTAGTAGCAGAGGCCTATCCTGGGAACTTCCTACATTAGACATTGTGGATGTTTAGCCAAGGGATATGGAAACTCAGAATATCCTGCAAACTGTTTTTCTCCAGGTTTGATTTAAACAGGTCAGCAGGACAGATACAGTCACTCACATACTTTTTATTTCCTTCTGTTCCCCTTTCTCTCCACTAGCAAAACTTTTTGAGTAGGATGTTGAAATCAAAGCCTATTGGAAATCAGCTGTTGTGAATTTATATGTAGCTAAACTATTGGTTCCAAGCAGACAACTGTCTTGATTATTGTGATTGGGTTTTTCTAGTTGGCGTTTGGTTTGGTTTCATTTGGTTTCGTTTGGTTTGATGTGGTTTTTGCTTAGTTGGTTTTTCCCTTTTTAAAAATTCTGGTGTTTTCATAAAAGGGATTTATTATGGCTTGCTCAGAAACATGTGTTGAAAGGGCAGATGGCATTGACAACACAACCCACCCTGCAAAAACTACCCCTCAACAGAAAAGTTCCACATCATTGCTCTCAAAAACTACCATTTTGTTTCATTCTTGCACATCCCTTACCACAGCTCTACTTTCCCTTAAATGTTCTTCACATCCCACCAGGGAATCCTCTCAGTCTGCCACTGTGAGCCTCACAAATTACTCCAGTTCCCTTAAAGGGGTTTCCTGGGCTGCCCTCTGTGCACCCAGACCTGCCAGGCATGGAGATCTTAATCACACACAGCTGAGAATGGCTCTCCACATATCCATCTTTCACACGCTGTACACATCAGACTGCGCCTTGTAAACCAAAGCTGTGCCCCATGCTGCTGATCACCAAAGGATTTATCACTGCAGTCACCTCAGTGCAAGTGACCACACAAAGTGCTGTGCTGTGCTGTGCTGTGCTGTGCTGTGCTGTGCTGTGCTGTGCTGTGCTGTACTGTGCTGTGCTGTGCTGGGGTCCCTGAGGCAGTGCAACCCATTTCCCTCCCATGGTGGATCTCCGCAGGGCTGCCCTCACGCTTATGGCAAAGCAGGAGGGAAGCCACTACTTATGTGCTGTGGCACACCGTTGAGCAACATTAAACACGCAGCGTTGGAGAGTTTCTGCCTCACAGAGCAGAAAGATGTTCACGCTCCCAGAAGCATGTCTTTGTCAGAGCTGTGGACAACAAATCTCCAGTCGTAACTGCACCTCCAGCTGTGAAAATCCTCTCTAACAGGCCTCTGTCTTTTCTCAGCAGCTGCCTTGTGTTCCAGTTGTGAAAGGGAAGGACCAGAGACCTTACTCCACTGACAAGGCCCCTCCAGCAGGGCTTTTGTGGAGGATCTAGGCTTTCATTGCCACTGCCAAAAGTGCCTGACCACTGATGTGCAGGGTGAGTTCATGTGCAAGCAAAATCTAAGAAGCTGTTCATCCACTCCTAAGCCACTCACTGCTATGGGGGTTGACTCCAGCCATGTTACTCTTCTAAACATTTATCCAAAACAAAAAGCTACCCACAGTACAAACCAAAAACTTGCCAAACCAGCAAGCCAGACACTACACGGCTCTCCAATGCTGTCCCTGTAACTAGACTCAGCTTCCCCAGGGGACCACCCCATACTAACAGCCTCTGCAGGTCAGCAAAAGCCTAACACCATGAAGGGCTATTTTGGGAATTCCTCAGCCTCCAAAGACATCAGCTTTTCAGGGCTTTTTTCTATTAGGAAAAGTTGACCTCAAGTCTTCCTACCTACACAGATAGAATCAGCTCTCAGGGTAACAGGTGCAGGGTCTTCTGAGTGTTTGGGACCTCATGTCTTCCTGCTGGTGACTGACACACCAACATGCAGCACTGGGTGCACATTTGCTGGGTCCCATTTGAATGGGACTGTGTCAGGTTCTACATCACAGGTAGCCTTTGCAGCAGACATCAGCAAATACAACACACTGCAGTGGAAATGTCAGAGGTCAAAAAAAGGCTTAGGTGGTTAAAGTTTTGCCGTGTACAGTTCATCTTGAGACTAAGTACCATGCTTAAGGCCCATCTCTAGTGGCTGGCATCCTTAGTTCTTAAATGACAATGATGTTATGCAAAAACAGTGGTGCTTTGAGCAACAGATTGAACTTTTCTCTGAGTTACACCTTAACCACTGTATCACAGGGAAAATGTGTCCTCAGCACCCTGCAGGTGGGGAGGACAACAGTGTTATACTGAGTGGGAGAGACAGCTGAAGGAACAAGGCTATTCCTCATGGCAACCCAAGTTTTCACCAAATGTTGAGGGACAGGTAACAAGTCCTTTGGGATGACCCTCTGTCCCCCATTAGGAAAACAAAAGGAATGAATGTCCACAGGCCTATTTCTCAATCTGAAAACAGTAAGTTAGTCACCTATGTGTGTCCTACCAAACATACTCAATTTGGGCCTGCAGAAATCACAGTCAGGCCAAAAGTGTCACTTCAGGCCTGATAGGCAAGTTGAACACTTTGGGGAACCATCTGAATCCTAACAGAGACAATACAGAATAGGGAACCTTTTGCAATCAAGTCTGGAAATACTCAAGCTACAGAGGCACTGAAGGGCAGGTGACATTACAACTAGGGTGTAAATGCATGGCTACAGAAACTAGTAACAATTTTCAACTGTGAGGTTTATCTGTTTTTTTTATTGACACAGATATTTTCTTTTTTGTTGGTTTTTTTAATTATGAAATCAATTACCAAGTTTTTGACTTCAGGAAGTAACCTGTGAAATGGTCAGTAAGAAATTGCAGAGACGGCTTCAAGCACAATAAAAACACAAAATCCTTGCTGAATGTTGGCTGGAAGAGAACTTCAGAGCACACACAGTACAACTTCCAACACACAGTGGGGGTAACTAAATGAGGTTGCTCCAGTGCTGGAAGATCTCCCAGGGTGGACACCTGGGGCTCATCCCCACAGTAAACACACAGGTAAAAAAAGAGTCCCCTGAACTCCTGGAAATATCCTGTACTCCAACTTGTGCCTGTTGTCTTTGAGGCTCTCCCTCTCCTCCTCTGAGAAAAGTTCACCTCTGTGCCTTCCCTCTTTGGAGCTGATGGCAGCCAAAAGGTCTCTGATGCATCCTCATGCCCAGGCTGAAACAAGGCACAAATCACTGTGAAGTTAGGTGATAACAGACTGTTCATGATTGCACAAAGGTCAGATGGGCAAGGACTTGCTGAGGATCTCAGCTATCCTAATTGCTCAATCAGCAATTTATACTAATTTATTTAGATGACAATATAATCACTCACTAAGCAACTGGACAATTATCCCTGGTGTGAAGTACACCAGGATTAGTAAAAAAAAGAAATGTCTCCTCCTGAAGACCTTGCAGACTCAAGGAATTTATTGCCTGGAGGAGCACACAACTCATGGGATCCACAGGGAAAAGCACTTCAGGATTCAGTAAAATTTTATGTGTGTTTAAGGGGATTGATGGAACATGCAAGTCATTACATAATACTTAGGGAAGAGACAAAAGGACAAGAAAAGGAAAGACCAAGATGGCTCAGAAAGGAATAAGCATGGAAAAGCAGAGGAAAGTGTAGAGAAAAAGTGCTGACTCTGTATAAACAGGCCTCTAGTATGCATACTTCTGTGTGTGTCCTTCACTTCATCGCTGCTGAGTGTTCCCTCCTCTCATTAAATCCTACTTCTTTTGAGTGCATCCTCTACTCTTGATAGATGTTTATGAATAGCAGTGAACTTCAAGCTGGGCTCACTCATAAGAGAAAAGGTTTGTATACCAGCAACAGAAGCTGGAAACCTGGGGTTCCCTTGTCTGACTGACGGCAGCAAGGCAGGCCACTGGGATCTAGGCCAGGTACTGGATACACTGTCCGTCCATGCAGACATGTGTGCGCCTGCTCCTTGAACAGTGATGAGCTGGGGAACAGGATCAGGCTGTCAGGGCTGCTCAGCAGCCTGTGGGCACCATCCTGCACCATCACCAGCCAGGGACATGTGCCCAGGCTGTACCGCAGGCTGGCAGCAGCGTGCCAAGCTCTCTCCAAAGGGTGGTCCTCGCTTTAGCATATACACAAGTCCCCCTACTCGGTACCATTTCCAGATTTGCTCTGGTCTCTCCCCTCAGCCAGCTTAAGAACGATCCTAAAGTGCCTTGCCCTAGTATCACTTCTTCTCTGACAAACAAGGCTGAGATGGGGTGACTGAGACATTGAGCCCAAAGATCCAGTCCATCCTTCAAGCCTACTCATGTATTAGCTCAACATGTGGCTGACAAGTACACCCTGCTAAAGGCCTTGCTCAAGTTGTTCAACATCCACGCTCTTCCCTTCTCCACAGAGTCTGTCATCTCTTAAAAGAAGAAATCAAGTACCAATGGGCCAAACACATTGGGCGAACTCCCTCTCAGTCATTTTCCCTCCATCTAGCTCTTGGCAAAGAGTGTCCCTCTGTATTATCTGCCTGTGGACTGAAGAGAGGCTATTTCCCAGACTTTCTATACTTCTGTTAGATGGTGCAATGCCAGCCTCACAAACATCACCTGAACACAGTCTTTCACAGTCAGGAGAGTGGGATGCCTCTAATGACATCAGCCAGCTCCTTCTCCTGCCCCACTGACCAGTGGGATCACAGCTCCCTTACCCTACTTCTGCTGGTGAAGCACTCAGGAAAACTTTGGTTTTTCAGAGGAAGTCTTTCATGGTATCTTGCAACTGTGGCCCCTCCTCTGCAACTGTGCAATTGTGGAGCTAAATCTTGGATCTTTAGTTTGCAAATGCCTGATGTGAGAGATTCCAGAAACTGCCCTGACCCTTACAGAGAGAACCACAGAGGAACAGTGGCCTAACACACGTGTCCTGCCTACTGGAAAGGCTGGGGTTCTCACTGTGGATTTTGTGCTGGCTTATATAGAAGCAGGGAAAATGGAGGCTTCTTTTCCTAGAGAGCAGAAATACATCTATGCAGAACCTGAAATACAAATAGATTTAATATTTTTTCTTAAACCTGAATTCATTTACAAGAATGAAGCTCAAGCTTCACCATTGCGAATCCATGGGACCAGACCAGACATCAGCTAGGAGCTTTGAGTTGTGCTGGCTGGTGGTGACCTAGTGAAATCTAGCAGAGCAGGCAGTAGCCCACAGTAACTGGCTGCACTGTCTGAGCAGAAATATTTAACATGGCAAAACTTTATCCAAACAGAGAAAACATCCCTGCTCAGAAGGTATTTAAAGGAGGAGTCTGTGCCTATGCACAGGGCACTACCAAGGAATTCCAGTCTGATCCCACACTGGAGCAGGGACTACAGGTGACTTGGACAGAAGAAACTGATATGCTCAGAATGGCAAAAAATATCCCCAGTGGCATTCCTGCTTCCCACATCACTTGTCTCCTTGTCTGAGGGTTTAAAACATGCTGAACATGACAAGAAGTGAGGTGCAACAACTAACTAGTGAGATAAGAATTTGTATTCAGGCATTTGCTTCATGTTGATTAAAAATAACATTATTGTAACATAATCCCTCAGTTAAAGCTTGGTTGCCTTCAGCAGGAACTAATTCATTCCTTCACTGCCTAAGATTTGCATTGCTACAGCCCAGCAGCTCATGAAGCATTATTTCATTTGCCTACACGCAAAGGGAAAGGGTGAAAAAGAATTGAAATGTCGATTCTGAAGCTGAAAGCACCATGTTTCTTTCATATATCACGCAAACTCATGAGCTGACTTGAGACAGAGATGCAGTCTCTTCTCCTTCCTCCCCCCTTTCCTGGTCTTGAAGACCTAAGTAACAGCTTTCCCAAGCCATTTAATCCTATATCCAATCTGGACATCTTTCAACTTCAGAGGGGAAGGGGGACACTGATCATTTAACTAAGTAATCTGAAAAAATTCAATCTTAATACACACACAATACTTTAGATTCCACTATTTGATAAAAGAGATATACTAGAAGCAAAAAAAAAACCCACAAAAAACAAACAAAAAAACCTCACCCAAACAAAAGAAACCAACCAACCAACCAAAAAAAAAAAAAAAAAACATAAAAAAACCCAAACAAAAAAACCAAACAACAAAAAAGCAACAACAAAACAACAACAAAAGACAAAAACAAACCCAGAAGGAAGCAATAAAA